>NC_081409.1:305962628-306635128 GCF_030272615.1 Cryptomeria japonica
ACTTCAAGACAAATCCAGTAGCATGATATCATACCAACAATACACTCTTTTCGTATCACAGTCTGTAACCCTAAAAAACGCTTATGCGCTTTCCTTTTTAGGGCAACTTCCAAAGATAGTCGTATTAGGGTTTTACCATTCTCCGAGAAAATAGGAACCCTAAAATACTCAGCTTTATCAGTTGCCACATGTCTTGCATGTCTTCACCCGTCATTGAAATCTCCTAGAAATAGCTCTTACGTGTCATAGGAATCCGTCATAACCGTTTCAGCCATGATCTCCTTACACACAATTCAGATGCCGACACATCAACATGCCAACTAGACATGTACACTCACACTTAATTACATTATTTGCAAGAAATACATTTTACAAAACAAATAATAAGAATAGGAATTATCCAAGGTTGAGACACCTTATTCCTAACAGAGAGTAGGGGGTAGGAAGAGAGCAATAGAATAGGATAATGAGAGGGGGAGGGAGTTAGAGAGAGAGAAGGGGATAGGGAGAGAGAGAGAGAGAGAGAGAGAGTAGGAAGAGAGGGGATAGAATAGGATAAGGAGAGGGGGAGGGAGAGGGAGTTAGAGACAAAGAGAGAAGGGGATAGGAAGAGAGGGAGAGAGACAGGGAAAGAAAGAGAAGGGAGAGAGAGAGAGAGAGGGGGGGAGAGAGTTAGAGACAAAGAGAGAAGGGATAGGGAGAGAGGGAGAGAGATAGGGAAAGAAAGAAAAGGGAGAGAGAGTGATAATATGATTAAGAGAGAGAGTGATAATAGGATTAAGAGAGAGAGAGAGAGAGAGAGAGAGGAGGAGGAGGAGGAGGAGGAGGGAGGGAGGGAGAGAGAGAGAGAGAGAGAGAGAGAGAGAGAGAGAGAGAGAGAGTAGGGAGAGGAGGAGGGAGAGAGTGAGATAGTAGGGAGAGGGGGAGGGAGAGAGAGTTAGAGAGAGAGAGAGTAGGGGGTAGGAAGATAGGGATAGAATAGGATTAGGAGAGGGGGGAGGGAGAGAGAGTTAGAGACAAAGAGAGAAGGGGATAGGAAGAGAGGGAGAGAGATAGGGAAAGGAGAGAGGGTGAGAATAGGAGAGAGAGAGAGAGAGAGAGAGAGAGAGAGAGAGAGAGAGAGAGAGAGAGAGAATAGGATAAGGAGAGGAGGGAGGGAGGGAGAGTTAGGGACAAAGAGAGAATGGGATAAGAAGAGAGGGAGAGAGATAGGAAAAGAAAGAGAAGGGAGAGAGGGTGAGAATAGGATTTTGAGAGAGAGAGAGAGAGAGAGAGAGAGAGAGAGAGAGGAGAGAGAGAGAGAGAGAGAGAGAGAGTAGGGAGATGGGGAGGGAGAGAGAGAGAGCAGGGGGTAAGAAGAGAGGGATAGAATGGGATAAGGAGAGAGGGGGAGGGAGAGAGTGTTAGAGATAGAGAGAGAAGGGGATAGGAAGAGAGTGAGAGAGATATGGAAAGAAAGAGAAGGGAGAAAGGGTGAGAATAGGATTGAGAGAGAGAGAGAGAAAGGGATAGAAGAGAGGGAGAGGAATAGGATTAAGGAGAGGGGTGAGAAAGGCAGTTAGAGAGAGAGTAGGGGGAGAGGGGGTAAGATAGAGAATAGGGAATAAGAAGAGAGGGAGAGATTATGATAAGGAGAGGGGGAGGGAGAGAGAGGGGGAGAGAGAGAGGAGATTGGGAGAGAGGGAGAGGGAGAGGAAGAGAGAGAGAGAGAGAGAGAGAGAGAGAGAGAGAGAGAGAGAGAGAGAGAGAGAGAATAGGGTCAAGAGAGGGGGAGGAGAGAGAATAGGATAAGATAACGAGAGGGGGAGGGAGAGGTAGGGAGAGGGAGAGGTAGGGGAGAGAAAGAGAGAGAAGGGGAGAGGGTGATAATAGGATAGGATAACGAGAGAGCGGAGAGAGAGAGAGAGAGAGAGAGAGAGAGAGAGATAGGTAGAGAGAGAAGGAGAAGGAGAAGAGGGTGAGAGACTTGCAGAGAGAGAAGTGTGAGGGGGAGAGAGATGAGATAGAACTCAAGAAGGATAATTAGGGCTTAGAATAGATAGAGACGGTGATGGGGGAAGGAAGACGAGAGAGAGGAAAAGAAGAGAGACATGCATGTATACACACATATATACATATATCTATATAAATATATGCATATATATAACTATAGATATGCATATATACATACATAAAACACATATTATATATGTATTTTGTGAAAATCAAAATAATGGTTTTTCATAACCCGTATGGGTTTTGTGAAACTCAAAATGATATTTTTCATAACCAGTACGGGTTATGAAAAACCATATTTTTGGTTTTTCATAACCAGTACGGGTTATGAAAAACCATATTTTTGGTTTGTCATAACCCGTACGGGTTTTGGGAAATTCAAAATGATGGTTTTAGTTCTACATAACCCGTAACTATGGGGTCAGTGCAAGAAGATGAGTCCACTTTTTGGCCAAAAAGTGAAGTGTTTTCCTTGATTTTCAAATTTTGTCTCATTTGAGCTTAAATTTTGAAACACTTAGAGATTGAATCTTGGAAAAAGCCAGTAATATAAAAGATAGCCCTTTGAGTGTACTTTCCAAATATGTAATTTATTTTAATACCCATATAATAAAAAATAACTTTTTGAATGGAGTTCTGAAAAACTATGTTTTAAAAATGCTCGTTTCAGGACCATACCATGCATGTGTACGACCCACACTTTTTGACACAATTAAAATTATTTTCTCAAACCATTTTGGGAAATGGTTTGTGACACACTGAAGATTGATGAGCATATTTTTCTGTATTTTTTTTTCTAATATTTTTTTTTAATTAATTTTTTAATGGCCATAATTATCTTTTTAAAAAATTGATGTGTACGACTCACATAATTTGATGTAAACTTAACATTTTTTATTTTTTTTTAAATGTTTAAATACAAAAGAATTTTGTGTAAATTGATGACATATAATTTTTTTCCAAAATTCTTTAAAATAAAAAAGTTATTAAATTAACAAAATTAGTTAATATTTCAAATTTATGGACCCGATTTAGTATAAATTAAATGAAAAATAGTTATATAATCAATTTTTAAATAAATTTACATATTTAGAATCTAGACAGTATAATCTAAAATGGGTTTTAATTTCGTATAAAAATTCTTTGATTAGAGGCAGATAAACTATTTCAGAAGTTCATATTTGTGCTTTCATTCATGGAGATTTGAATTTGCAAGTCCATGTCTCAGGTGTGGCCATCCCAGGCCTATCCCGGGCCTGATCCCGAGCCAAGTGGCGGGTTGTGGAATCAACTTCCACAAAATGGGCCCCCGTTTTCAAACAAGGGCGACTTGTGGAAAAAAAAGGAAAAATGCGATTTAGAAACGAGGTCCCATTTTTAAAAAAACGAGCCCCCATTTCTAAAAAACGGGCCCCCGTTTTGTTTAAAAGCGGGCCCCTGTTTTAGAACAAAACGGGGGCCTATTTATTTTTGCTTTGGACCCCCGTTACCTTTCGGCTCGGGAGCCCGAAACATAAATGGGCCCCCGTTTATAAGAGCACGTTTTCCAACACGCGGACTTTCGCGAATTTGTGACTCATTACCTTGCACTTGCCCTATGAATGGTACTTTTTGTTTTTCAAAACCCGAGCGGGTTATATTGCACATCAAAACCCGTGCGGGTTTTGGCTTGGTAAGAGGGTTGGAAAACGACCCTAAGACTTGGAAGCCCATGTTCCCTCCATTTATGTCCCTTTACACGTTTTTTCATCTTCCAACATGATTTCTCGACTTCATCATCATCAGGTTTACAAATGATCAAGTGGGTATCTCTAAAATTACCACCATATTCTCACACGTCTTCTCATCTTTCTAACCATATAATTTTTTCTATTTTTAGACAACATTAGCATAGTAAACTTTAATTTTCTTTACCAGTGCCTTGACAGTCCTCACAAACATACATCTACCATTCTTTTAATAACTTTTGATATACTTGACCAAATTCAAAATAAATTACATATTATTGTTCTACACTAGATTCTATACAATTTTTTTTTTTTTTTAAATTTCATTTTCAATTATTTTGATGCAAGTTATGCCCAGCGCACGAACAGGTACCAAATTTTCAGGATGTGGTCACTTCAAAAAATCATTAAAAAAAAATACTCAACGAAAAATTACAAAAAAATACACAACTTCTAGATCTCAATCTTACCTATCATCCTACCAAAGGGTTTTGCAAAATACTAAATCTAATTATATATTTTGTGCAGCACACGAAAACAGCTATGTTATATTTTTGAGAAAAAATCAGGAACAATTTTTCGTGCGAGAGAGGTTTGACCCTCTTAATCTTATCCAATTTTAAAAAACTTTAGTAGTTTAGAAACTAGATTCAGAGTACTACAATTCTTATTCTTTTCTCAACTCCTAGTTTTGGGTGCGTGACCTTCGAATATCTCTTTGAAGTTCAAGTTTACCTGTTTTTAGAAAAAAAGTGGCCACTTATACCCCCCTTTTTGTTCACCATCTTGGTGCACTTACCTTCAACTCTCCTATAACTTGAGTTCTTTTCTCGTTCATTTTCAACCACATATCAAGTATCCTTATGTTGTCAATGTCATCTCATTTTTCCATCCAATTGCATCTTGTAGGTGAGACCCACATACATCCATTTGAAGGAGAAAGAAGAACAATGAGAGAACATGGAAGAAGCGTGTGTATTTGGTTTGCATTTTCTTTAAGTGCTTTGTTTCCATATTTCTATTGAATGTGTTAGGATTACATTTCATAACATTTATGCTTTTGTGGTTGGCTAATTTGTGTTATGATGCATTTGCCTACTTCATACCTCACAAATACAACACTATCCTTCATTATACCCTTCACTATCAAGCATTATAATCTCTAATTTGCAACTTGCCAATAAACATACAATCATTGAACAAACCATGCATCCTCCTGAATAACCTTTCTATATGTTGCAAAACAAACATAAAGACTAATTCTTGTTCAACTATATTGAACTTCTCATACAGAAGACCCTTACCTTGTTATACGACACTCAATTCTTCATTGTCACCCATTTTAAACACAACAAAAAAAATCCACCCACAAATTCAACCAACTCCCCATACAACATTCCCTAACAAAAGGACAAACTTGATACAAAAAAAAAATTGCTTCTAAGAATCCACACCCTAGATATGTGATGCCATTGGTTATTGTGACTATATCAGCGAATCACAAACTAAATAAATTGCATATACCCTCAAAGTCAAACACTAAATTAAAAATCAATAATCACAAATCTTTCACCAAACAAATTTCATTGTTTTCCCACTCGACCCACAATAGCCATCTATTACTAGAACCCCATCCCACATTATACCTTGCACTATCAAGCATTACAATCTCCCGCTTACAACTTGCCACCAAACATACAATTGTACTAAAAACCATGCACCATCCTGTGTGTTACAAAACAAACATAAAGACTAATACTTATTTAAATAAATTATACATCTCATTCAAAACACCCATGCAAACCTTTATTGCCAAGTGTTTAAAATGCATTAAACAAATACAAATCGCCCATTTATTCACCCAACTACCCATACACCATTGCCTAACAAAAAAAACAAAACAAAAAAACAAAACAAAATACAATCCAGTAAAACTATGACTAAAAACTATGACTAAAAACAAGAAATAACTACTATTACAAATCATCAAAAATCTTTCCCCGAACAAATTTCATCATTTACCCACTCGAACCACAATAGCCATCTATTACATTATACCTTGCGTTGTCAAAGCATTACAAAATCTCGCTTACAACTTGCCACCAAACTGTGGCTTCTAACAATCCACACACAATATATACAAATCATGAAAGTACAAACAAAAACAACAACAAACTGCATATGCCCGAACCTACAAGGACTTGTCTTAATAATCAGCTTATCGTTGCATGCATACACCATGCAAATGCTAGGATATTTGAATGGCATGAATATATTCCATCAACGATTTTCTAACTCCACGTTAGTAAAACGTCACAATTATAAGAAGAAAGGAAAAAATGTAAAATCTCTTGTTTGAAAAGCCAATTGGACAATAAATGTGTGTCGGTATTTTCATGCTTATTAGCAACTACCTCACTGCTTTCATTCTCGCAATCAAAGATTCTAATATAAGCCCTCAAAAAGTTATTTCCATTCATGTATATATGGAACACTGAAAAGACGTGAACGGGAAAACGCGACCTATATAAAAAAAAAAAATCTAAAAGGAAAAAACAAAAACAAAAACAAAAATTTGACGACTGTGATTTTTTCAATCATCTTGCTTGCTACATATGAAATGATAGTCATGGATATGCTTTGACAAGTCTCTTCACAAAAATGATTTTGGTGTAATTGTTTGGTTATCATAAATATTATTATTTTTTCTTTATTTATTAATTATTAGGGTCGCAGCTATTCTAGCTTCAAAACAGACATTTCATACAATGTGTTAGTGACAGGTTAGTCAATCGCAACCATTAACTGCAAAATCGATGGTGTAAAACGCGCGACTAACACGCGTGTTAGTCAATCCGTACTGTCTTTTTGGAGCCAGAATAGACGCGTCCAATTATTAGTTCATGTTAAAGCGATGACACTATTGCATTCATTCAATTCTATTTTTCAATTAGTTGAACCAATCAACATTTATAATTAAAAAATTTTGAGCAAAAAATCTTAGTTCATATTTGTTTTATATTTTACATAACTATAAAAATATCTTTTTTTCTTTATTTCTATTGGCTCATATTAAAAGTAGTAGTCAGAAAAATCAATTTATGAAACAAAAACAATTCTCATTTTTATACATTTAATAAGAGACATTTTATTGAAACATTTGACAAAGAAGGCATGCTGCTTGTACAAACGAAATAGTGGCATTAACAAACCATACCATAATCGTTGAAATTTCACACAAAAAACTAAAACAATAGAAAAAAAATTAGAAGAATGATTTTAAAACAAGACTCATTTACTACGTCTAAAGAAAAAGTACAACATTAAATTTCCAAGCATTATGACATTAAATTCTATACTATCTTAGAACTTACCATATGACTGCATAAACTAGCAATCACACCTTGGTGTGCAATGGGTATGCCAAAGAGATGTTGAAGGTCAATTAGGGATAATTTTGGTCTATTTTTTTCATTAATTTGTTATTTACATGAATTCAATTGGTAGAGAGATATATGGGGGTAGAGAGAGGGAGATATATAGATAGAGAGAGTGAGATATAAATATAGAGGTTTAAGAATAGGGGGATGGAGGGAGGGAGAGAGAGAGTGGGGGAGGGAGCGAGGGAGAGAGGTAGGTGGATAGAGAGAATGAGACACATCTAAAGATAGAGGAGGAGAGAGGAAAATAATGGTAGAGGTGAAGATGGAGTAAGAGGAAGAGGGAGATAAATAAGTAGAGATATAGAGAGGTAGAGGGAGAGATAAAAATAGAGAGAGGTAGGGAGATAAAGAGGGGGAGGTAATGAGGAAGAGATAGAGAGATACAGAGGGAGAGGGAGAGGGAGAGGGAGAGGGAGAGGGAGAGGGAGAGGAAGAGGGAGAGGGAGAAATATAGATGTTGAGATAGAGTGATAAAAAGAGAAATATAAGGAGATATAGAGAGAGGAGAAGAGGGAGAGAGATAGAGAGACAAACAAATAACGAAGTATAGATAGAGATATAGATGGGGAGATAGAGAGAGGGAGAGAGAAAGAGGGTGAGATAGAGATACATGAGAATCTAAAGTGAGAGATGGTAGAGATGAGAGATAAATAGGGGATGAGGAGGGAGTGAGGAAGGGAGAAATGAGAGAGAGAGAGAGAGAGAGAGAGAGAGAGAGAGAGAGAGAGAGAGAGAGATGGGGATAGAGGAAAAATAGAGAGAGAAATTGGAAAATTTTATTTCAAAATTAATGATTCAATAATTAAATATCTTCTTGAGATTTGATCCAAAATCAAGCAAGGAGTTTGAGACGTTTTTCAAAGTATTCTAAGTCATCATTGTGGTGCATTTAGAAAATAGTGATTTTGTCTCAGTCAAAGGTTTAGTTTGACTGTGGGCTAAATTAGATGTGATGATACAAACTTATTTTGATCATACAATAAGTTTAGAGAGCTTATTTATGAGAAGTCCATTATATTATGGCACCATAAAAGATGCATTCTCAATGACTTATGCTCTATCATGTATTGTTATGAAAAGAAAGTGAAAGATATAATCAGTTGTATATGGTAAAAAGAAAGCTAGATAGACAATCAACTGCATATGATAGAAATCACAAAATCCATGTTGGTCAAGATATAAATTGCTACTCACCTTCCTTCTAATGCATTACCTCTTGAGGTGAATATGTTGTTTGTACCTTATTTTTGCAGTTGCATACTTGAATTAATGTTTATGTTTTTCTAACTATTTATCAATCATACAGGAGTATAATAATTTTGTTTTATTAGTATTGTGATGAACAAAGAAATGTAGTGAAAATTTATTATTCATATTGAGCAAAGGGTTCTAAAAAATACAAGAATCTCAATGTTCAAGGCCTCACATGGAGGATTAATTCAAACGTGTAAATGAATATGACTTGATTGTGAAATACAATAAATGAAGTATTTATGCTTGTGCTTGTTTCATGGAAATCCACAAAAGTGGTTTATGAGAAAAATAAGAGTAATCATTTCAAATAGTGAAAATTAAAGAAAAAAAAATTATATTTTTTTGCATGCATTTGTGTAGTACATGGGATCAATTGGTAGGTCTCATAAGAAATGATGTTATTTTTGTAACTAAGGTCTCAATAGAGAAGTGATAGCCTCAAATCAACTATACATCCACTTACAAGTATTCAAACATGTGACTAAACAAAACATTGAATCAAGAAGATAGATGTGGAGGAGAGAGAGAGAGAGAGAGAGAGAGAGAGAGAGAGAGAGAGAGAGAGAGAGAGAGAGAGAGAGAGAGAGAGAGAGAGAGAGAGAGAGAGAGAGAGAGAGAGAGAGAGAGAGAGAGAGAGATTAGAAATCATTTATATCAAAGCAAGTCTTAGAAAAATAGTTTTCATGAAAGTAGATCCAACTTGTTCTCTTGAAGAGAAGGTGCCTCTGTTACAACAAACTTTATATTTTATTTTTCTTTGACATGTCAAGTAATATCTATGCAACATAGCGAGGGGAATATAGAAAGAGGCATAGAGCATGTGAAAGAGAGAGAAGAGATACATAGGGAAAGATGGATAGAAAAAAAAGGAGAGAAGGGGCAAGAGAGAAAAAGAAAAAGAGTGATAGAAGAGAGAATGAGATATAGAAAGAACATAAACAAAAGGATAAAGAGGGAGATAAAGAGATATATATTGGTAAGTTGGAATTTCTATAGGAGAGAGGGCCAGGGGAAGAAGCCATTTGGAAATTGCATAGGACACGACATTTTTTATTGAATGTGTATTAAGTTATTAAATGTTTGTTGATTTGATTCCCTTGCAATTGACCCACTATATCTTATTTCTCACTTCTCTTGTTTACACTTTTTTCTCACCTTTGGTAGTCTTAAATCACATTATGCTATTATTTTCCTTATACCTATACTTTCTTTACTTTGGTTTGACATACAACCTCATTACTACGTAGACACCATTTGATTATATGTTCTTGAATGTTGATAAATTTTGAACCTAAGTCGTCTTAATGCTTGTAGAACCTCACACCCTTCTAATGAATTTTGTGTGTTGATAATCAATTTCTAAAATGAATTAACATTATATTTAATTTATCCAACAAACATATTAAGCTTAATTTCAAAAGATTTGTTATATTATATCTATACTTAATTAATAATTTAACTATTAACTAATATACAATTTATTTCTACAAATTATTATGTAATATTAAATAAAATTTAAATAATGATTATCAATTAATAATTTAAATATAATATAATTATATAATAATCAATATTTGTTTAATGTATAAACTATTGTATAATGTTTAATTAAATTTAAATAATATTTATTATTAAATAATAATTTAAATATAATATAATTATATAATAAATATGATTTTAATACTTATAAAGTAAAATTTAATTATTTTATAAATTAAAAACATATTAAATAGAATTTAAATTATATTTATATATTTATTATTAATTAATAATTTAATTATATTATAATTTATAATTATTTGTTACACATTTATATTTATATAAAATAATTTACTTTTCAGATTCACCGTTACAATTTAAAATTTAAAACTAAACATAATAAATTATAATACTCATGAGAAACCGAAATATTTATTTTCCTCCTTAATTTTTTAAAATGATATTTACTATGTTCAATTTCACGTAAGAACAATAGACTATTTTCTAGCTAACATAACTAGCATGATTAACGATACTCTATTTTCTAGCTAACATAATTAGCATGATTCACGATACTCTATATTTTAGCTAACATAATTAGCATGTTTATTTAAAAAATAAACAAAATTCAACGGTGGTAATGATTTCTATCATGTTGCATCCTTTATAGGACAATTTGTGTCGTTGATGTTTAAAGTTAGCTGATTTATTTTAGATAAGATAGTGAACATCTTTGATGTAAATATAAGTTTACCTATTTAAGTTATGGTCTTATCGATAAAGCTAGATAAAAAAATTAATAAAGATATTGATTGGGGAAAACTAAGAGTCTTATCTTATTAAATCTTTTTATTATTTTTATGCCAAAGGCATACCCTATTTGAAGTTTTCAACTTCTTAATCGAAATCAATGGTTTAAATTTGACTAGAAGGATGCAAGACGATTGAATTGATCTCAATCATATGTTTACATTAATATTAATTTTTTTTAAATGATTAAAAACTAAAAAGATATATTTTAATATGATTAATTAGAAAAAGAATGTGTACAAAAGAAAAAGTGATAGTATTTTTTACTTTTAATAATAATATCTTTTAATGATATCTACTTTTATTTGAATATTCCATATTTTTTTTAAGTTTCAAAAGTAGAAAAGACAAAATTATTAAAAAAGAAAGAGTAAGCGATTTTTTCTACCTTTTTAAATGATTAATTTTTCATAAAGTGAAAATATTATTTTAATTATTTATATTTTTTAATGAAATTACAAATAATAATTCAGAATTTATAGAGTTCATTTAATTTATAGTTATTACTTATAAATACTTATTTTTTGAATTAGAATTCTCTCTTTTATTTATGTTTTCTTTTGATAAGAATATATTTTAATTTAATCATTTTATTAAGATATTCTATCTTATTTTTTATTAAATTATTCTAATCATCATCTTCTTCTTTTAAGATTTAATTTACATTAAGTTAAGATTTAGTTTTAATTATTTTTGTCTTATGAAGTTTTAAATAATAATTTTAAAAGATAATAGAATTAATTTAATTTATACATTTGTCTTATTAAATTTTAATTTATTGTAGAATAATTATCTTTAAATTTTTATTTTTATCTCTCTCTCTTTGTTTCTTCCTTCTTCTCTCCATCTCTATCTCTCTCCCTATCCCTCTTCATTTATTTATATTTCCCTCTATCTATATCTCTCCCTCTCTGTCTATTTCTCCCTATCTCTCCCTCCCTCATTCCCTCTGTATCCCACTATCTATCTCTTTATAACTCCCTCTCTCTCCCCTTCTCTTCTTGTATATATCTATCTCTCGCTCCTCTTCCAATTTATGTCTATCACTTCCTCTATCTCCCCATGTTTCTCTCCCTCTTCCTTCATATCTATTTGTCTAGCTCTAGTTCTCTCTATGTATCTATATATCAATCTTTGCATCTCTCTCCATCTCTTCCTCTCTCTATGTCTCTATCTCACCATCTATATATCTCTTTATCTCTCAATATTCCTTTATAGACCTCTTTATCTCCCTATATTTATATCTTTATCTCTCACTCTACATCTCTTTATCTCTCTATCTATTTCATCCTTTTCTTCTCTCATTCTATCTTCTTTTCTACCTCTATCTTTCTCTCCCCTCTCTATCTATATACATGTATCACCCCCCCTCTCTCTCTCTCTCTCTCTCTCTCTCTCTCTCTCTCTCTCTCTCTCTCTCTCTCTCTCTCCTTTTAAACCTTTATATGCATATCTATTTTCCTCTTTATATCCATCTTTCCATATTTCTTCTTTTCATCTATCCATGTATCTCTATCTGTCTCATCTCTCTAACCCTATCTCTTCTCTCTCTTTTTCCCTCCATACCTCTCTCCTTTTCTCCATCTTCATATTCATCTCATCTCCATTTCCATCTATATCTCTATATTTATCTCTTTACCTCTCTCTCTTTCTCCCCCCCACCTCTCTCTCCCTCTCACGTGATTGCAAACATAACATGAGGTTGTTGGTTATGGAACTTGATTATCTTCCTAATTGAAAAGTTGTGTTTCAGTTATAATTGGAACCTTGTAAGAGGATGCAAAGCGGATTTGAAATTATCACTTCTCCATTGAGACCTTTGTTTCACAAGCAACATTATTTTCTAAATTTGGCCTACCAATTGATCTCATGTACTACACAAATTTATGCATTGACCAAATTTTGCCCCTAATTGACCTTCCACACCTCTTCGACATACCCATTGCACACAAAGATGCAATTGCTAGTTTATTTATTTTAAAGAAAAATAATTAATTTTAGATGAAAAGTTATGATAATCATATGCATTAGAAATTAAAATTATAAAAGAGTCAATACAAACTATTATATAAATATAATTTTTTTTAAACCTAATTTAAAAATTTACAATGATAATCATATGTGTAGACACCTAAAATTGTCATATTTAATTATTTTAGCCTAACTCTTCTATTAATTGAATAAATCTTTATTTATTTATTTAATTCATTTATCCTCTTCTAGTCTTATTTCTCATTTAAATAAATACATTTATTTATTTAAATTATCCTTTTCCTAAATTAAATAAATACTTTTATTTATTTAATTAAATCATTAGCCTTTTCTACCCATGACACATGTCATTCATCTCTTAAATCCTACACCACCTACCCTCTCATTATTTTCTTATTTCCTCTACCTACCCTCTAATCATGGCCGACCATTTATCTTTTACACCTCTCAATCTTATCCCTCCATTTTTTATAGTGTCTTCTATATAAGAGGATACTTCTCTCATTATCAACCCTATGCATTCTAATCAAGTATCCTAGCATTCAAACTTTCATAGGCGATCAAGCTTACTTGCAACCACATTTTCGTTCTTTGTTGAGCTCTTGTGCACACATAAAATCTGAGAGCAAATATATCAAGGAAGATCAATGGAGATAGGAAGAATGAAGATTCAAACCCGATTGGACATGTGATGGTATAATCTTTGTGATTTCATTTGATTTGCATTGTCTTAGGTAATCTTCATATGTTATGGTGGATCTTTGTTGTTGTTAGGCTAGGGTTTTGTGGTTGAATTCATTTAGTCTTTCAATATTGTTTTATCCATTTTCACCATATACATTTTGGCACGCCCGGTGGGACCCTTGTCCCTTTTGCATTTAACATCTTTTGTTGTAGATTTTGTGCTTTTGAAGTTGCAGATCTGACATTTTCGACAACATTTCAACATTTTTGCGTTTGCGCACTTTCGGATCGCGTCTTTGATTTTCTGTCGCGTTTGTGACGTCTGGAATTGCTTCTGCGTCTTCGACATTATTTTACTTTTTTTACAGGTTATAGGGCCGCGTCTGTGTTCCCATAATCGCATTTGTGAGGCCTCCAGACACGTCTGTGTTCGCGGGTCGCCTCTGTGTTCAGAAGACACGTCTGTGTTAGATCTAGGCACGTTTGCGTATTTCTATAGCGTTTGTGTTACTGATAACTGCGTTTGTGTTCAGTTTTTGCATTTTGGTTTCTTTGATTGGATTTTTTGTCATTCGGATTTTAGATCTGGTTTATTTTGAGCTAACATCTTCAGATCTAGCTAACGAAATTGGTGCAACTTGTTTTGAAAGCAAAATCGTTTTGTCGAAGGCTCCTATTTCACAAATTCTTTTGGATCTAAAATTTACCTAACTTGTATGCTTGCAGGAAGGGGTGATCATTCGAAGCAATCCAAACTACTAACACATCTTTGTTGCAGGACCTTGGCAAGGGTTTTTTATCTTTAGTGTGTGCCTTGTTTTCATAGACTAGCAAACACTTCAATTGGTGCACTAAAATTGAATCAGTGTCTTTTGTGTCTTGAGCAATAGGCTCTTTTTGTTTAATCTTTAGAGGGTCTGTCTCCCCATGTGGTCATTAGGACTACTAGTGAGGAGAGAATGACCCAGTGGTAGCGACGAAAACCCACCTCTTTCGAACCACTATAAACAATTGTATTCATGGTGAAAACTATGGACAACGTGTGTTGATTAGTTCATACTGACACTATGTCTCCCCATAAACCCGTTTGATCAAATTTATTTGATCATTTGTAGGGCGTAACCCCTACCGGTTGGGAGCCTTCTATATTTAAAGAGCTAAAAGTGCCACATGTATGGCCACACGAGCAGATGCCCTTACTAGCACCTTTTTGTTTTAGAAGCCAAAATCCTTCTAGTTGTTGGGTTAGGAGGTCGGACCTCTGGAGCGACCCACACACATACGGTTCTTAGTAGAGATACAAAGTTTGCCACGGGGAGTTTTCGTGGGGACTAATGCTTGGCTACCCCAAGAATTGAGTGTCGAGGGTGGAGCCATTGGGGTCAAGCATCTAAGTATCCGCTCTGAATAGCGTAGCCTCGGGGGAAACCCCATGTGGGATCAACAACTATTATCCTGGCCAGCCATAAGAATTGTACTTGATTTATTTTGAACAATCAAACATTCAAGACCAAACATCAAAACATTGTGTCTTTTGTGTCTTCAAGTGTATGGAAAACAATTTTACATGAAACAACACACTTTCTTTTGAGTCATGTTGAGTCTAAACACTTGCAAACATTGAGTCCTCATCAACATTGTGTCCTCTTGTCATGAAAAAAATAGTCAAAAAAATTCAGATTTGGTCACAACAAACAACTTTACAGATTGGAAAAATTGCACTCAGTTTTCAGAAACGTGTCTATGTCTGACAAAGTTGCGTCTATGTCATATAACCGTGTTTGTGAAGGGAAGAAACGCGTCTATATTCTCTTGAGCAACATTGCATTTACAAAATCTCAGAAACGCATCTACGTCTGACAGAACCACGTCTGTGTCAAGAATTCGCGTCTGTGAAGTATACAGGCACATCTGTGTTCAGAATTGAAAAAAATTTACAGTCCAGCAAACAAGAACAGTCAGTTTCAGACTTGTTGAGCTTCCTAGGTTATCTCTCTGGGTTTTCATCTAGCATTCAACCTATTTCTGGGTCCCACAAATTCCATCATTGCTTTACACCTTGCATTACATTCACATTTGTCTAAACTTGAGTCAAAAGGTCACTTGCTTGTCCTCATCATACTTTGTCAACATACTACATACAACAACATTTTGCTAAGCGGTCCCTCATCAAGGTCTATCACCTTTGGGTCCCATTTGGTCTTACTTAGAGTCAAGGTCAACTTACCTCATCAAGAGAAACTATCATCTCTTTGGAAGCCACACCTACTCTACTACATACATACTTGATCTTACACTTTGGACATTGCAAGTAAACCTCGGATTCATTTACATTTCATCCAACTCTTGGTCTTCCATACTCTTTCCATTTTCATCTAGTCTCCCACATCTTGGTCAATACCTAGTTCATGGTTGAAACCCGTTCCCAAAAATCTAGGAGAGAAACTAAAGAGGCTCAAGAGTCCGCAAACATGAGTTCCTATGAGTATGACAATAATATCTTTTTGAATTCTGATCATACTACATTACCTGACATGGATGCCTATAGAAACATTCCAAATGTTGATAACATGGACAACACAAACAACAATGACACACACAATGACAATATGGACAACATTTCAGTACATTCAGCAGAAGTGGAAGACTCCATTATGGGTCCCCATTTTAATCGATTGGTTGAGGAAATAATGAGGAGAGATAGACAATATTTCTTACAAGTGATGGCACAAAGTGGAGCCAAGATCCCTCATGATTTTGACATGTCTCAAATAATGGAAAAATCAACCTTTGCAACAACCTCACCTCAATATGGATCAAAGGAGGCCTAATAGTGGAGGCAATAGAGGACCACATCTTGTGCCTGAATCACCATCATCTTTGTTTCAAAAACCAGAGGTCCCATACACACATGGTCAAGCATATGATACTCACCTTCACAGACCATTATGGAAGTCTTATGTAGAAAAATATACTCAATCACATACCAATGCTAAGGACCAACCACCAAAGCAATTGGATATCCAAAAGCATGTTCAAAATTTGGACACAAGGAAACCCCGCGTCAAATTTGGGGGCAACACATTAGAACAAACTCATGACATGCCTGTAGAGTATGGTATACATGGACAAAACAAATATTCCATTCCTCATCATGACTCTAGACCAAGTGGTCCATATACACAGCATCACTATAGACCTCCTCCATATGAACATGTGTATGATCAATACCATCCATATATGCAACATGCTCCTCCTCCACACAGTGGCTTAGGCATGGGGTATGGTCCAAGAAGTCAATCTCCACCTAAGAACAATTTGGAACAACAAATCAAGGACTTACAAAAGAAAATGGAGGACATAAATACACCAAAGCCAACTTACACAATGAGAGACATATGTCCTTATCCATTTGATAAAAGCATTCCAATGCCTCCATTCCCTACACACTTTGTGACACCTAAGTTTGATAAGTACAAAGAAAAAGGGGATCCTAAGGCACATATAAGACAATTTTTCACAGCTTGCATTGAGGTAGCAGCAGAAGAGACATATTTGATGAGATTATTCCCATAGAGCTTAGGTGATCAAGCTATGGAATGGTTCTCCTAAATTCCACCAGGAAATAAGTCATGGGGTGACTTAGTAGAGGAATTTATCCAACATTTCTCATACAACATAGAGACAGACATATCAGTCACTACTTTGTGTAACACCAAACAAAAGGATGGAGAATCTTTTTCATCATTTTTACAAAGATGGAGAAATCTAGCCAGCAGATGCTCTTGTGAAATTCCACAAAAATAAATGGTAGAGATGTTCACCCAGAATGTTAACAAAGACATTGGTTATGATCTAAGAAAAGCTTGTTTGTCCACCTTCAAGGATGTCATTGAAAAAGGTTTAGCAACAAAGAAGGTCCTAATTGAACAAGGAGTAATTAAGATATTCAAAGAAAACAAACAGGACTTTAAAGGAAAAGACAAGCCAAGATTTTAGAATAAAAACAAGAACACAGTTAATGATGGTGTTGTTGATGCCAATACAGTACGACCCAAAATCATTTTTTCTGGATCAAACTCTACAAACAATCAAGTGAATACTCAAACAACTTCCAAATCATGAAGGAAGTACACCCCATTGGGAGAACCACTTGAATCAGTCTTCAAAAAGCTAGTGGCAAACAAAATAATAACAATTCCAAATTTGCCTCCATATGAGCCAAAGGTCAAACCAAATTGGTGGAATGATGATGAGTATTGTGAATTTCATAAGAGCAAAGGTCACAAAACCGGAAATTGTCATCGGCTGAAGAACATCATACAAGATCTTATTGATAGAGGTGACATTGAGATTGAAGGATACTCATCCAATCAAGAACATGAGATGTTTAAAGAACCATTCCCTAAACATGACAAGGGAAAATCTAAAGCCACAGATGACCAGGCCAACTATACCAGAGCATCTTATAACTATGATTCAACTATCAATCACATTTCAATGGACAATTATGTCTCTATCATTATCATAAAGGACAAAACACCTGAAAATTCTACCCAAAGACCCAAAGTTGTCCTAAAAGGCATTGGACCTTCTTGCAAAACTACCTCTGAATGTAATCTTACAACTTGTCAAGGTAAATTCACTTTGCAAGGTGCTCCAGCTAAAAACACTGCTTCCTCATCAACCAAACCTGAGTATGACCTTGTAGAACAGTTAGGGAAGACACCCACACTTATCTCCATCCTTGAGCTCTTACGCATATCCCCTACACATAAAGCCATTCTTGACAAAAATTTGAGAGACACTTCCGTCCCTATTGATCTTAACATGGACCAGTTTCAAGCCATGGTGGGATACCTTTTCGTTCCACACTCCCTTACATTCACAGAAGTTGATGACGCCTCTGTAAGTTAGCCACATAATGCACCTTTACACATTGAAGCCTTCCTACACAAACATCGAATAAAACGAGTCCTAATAGATGGAGGAGCAAGTCTAAACATTTGTACATTGAGCACTATTAAACAATTGGGATATTCAGACAAAGTTGTGAATTCTACAAACAAAATTACCATCAAAGCACATGATGATGAAGAACGTTCATCCAAAGGTATAGTCACCTTGCCTCTCAGAGTTGGGCCAGTCACAAAGGATGTGGTTTGTCAAGTCCTAGACCTGGATCTCACATACAATATATTACTAGGATGTCCTTAGATTCATGAGATGAGGGTAGTCCCATCTACATATCACCAATACATTAAGTTTCCTCACAATGGAGTTGAAATAACAGTTAATGATGATCCTAATCCATTTATATACTGCAATAACTTGACCCAAAAACTGAGATGATCATTCCAAGTAATAGGGAAGTTGTCCCTTCTTCTACATACATTGATCCTGAATCATTAAAACCTTTGACATCAAAACAAGGTGAGCTTAAAGGGAAATTTCAGGACAAGGGCATGGGTGAATACACTTTGAACCAAACCATGTGCTTACAACAAGTTATGAGTTCACCAAAAGAATATAGATGACCACATCCTTCTAAACATATATCCATCATTACACTGAAATGGGATCCTACTATCTTCCAAAAGTGGGGTGAAGTGGAAGAAGAAGACTTATACAAAATGATTTACAAAGACCCTGAAAATGATACGCAAGATCACAACAACATACCATGTGAAAAGTATGGCAAAGGATTCAAGATCCTACAAAAATTTGGGTATGATGGGAAAAGTCCTCTTGGCTTAAGAAAGGAAGGCATCATTGAACCTTTACAACCAGAATTAACATTCAAAAAGGAACACTCGAAAGGACTTGGTTTCATGTCTTCCAAGGAAAACATTTGAAAGACAGAAGAAGCATTACAAATCAAAGCTGCAAGAAATCAACAAGAGAATCGCTATTCCACATACTCCAATGAATGGGAATGGGATTCAGACAAATCCTCCAATGACTATGAACTCACCAAGACATTCAGAGAACTAGGTGAACCCACAGAAGAAGAGGAATTTTATAGAAAATTCAAAGTTGGTCAAAAGGTAACCCCTGAGGATCCCACATAGTCCTTGCCTCTAGGTTCTAGGTCGAAATCGTGAAGAATGAGAACACCTATCCCGAAATGCGCTACTAGTGATGGCAATTTGAATTCGTTCACAATCGAGATAGATGAGGAGAGTGCCAGCGATGACCTCGATAACTACCTCGACATACCTAAATATAACTGCATCTTCACCCTTAGCCCTGCTAACTTCGAGGACATCAAAGGCCTTCCCCTTGTTCACCACCAACTTATTGACTGGGACCATGAAGGACCTGCACAGTTTGACACATTCCAAAATGATGAAGCCTTTATTGACTATCTAGGCATACGAGATGATCTTCCCCCTGGGGACCATAAGGCACGATACACTATAGAACTTAACAGTGTGGCATATTCTGGTGAGGGTGTTGGGCCTTCCAGTCGCAAAAACGTAAAAATAAAAACAAATCAAGGGTCTTATGGTGAAAACCATGTTGTAGCAATGTCTAACCCCAAAATAAAGGACGTATCTGAGGGCGAAAACCTCTCTGAGGCACCCGAAGATGGAAGGCTCAACATTCTCTCGACATCATACGAAGAAAAATCATCTATGTTGGTAGAGGAGACCATCAAAACAAACATTGGTACAGAAGAAACTCCACATAACATATTTCCCTGACAGAGATAGAAAGATCAAAGTTCATAAGTTTATTCACAGAGCGACAAATCAAATTTGCATGGTCATACGTTGATATGCCTGGATTAGATCCAGATTTGGTAATACATCATTTGATAGTCAAACCAGGGGCAAAACCAGTGAAACGGAAATTAAGAAAGATGCATCCACAAGTGGCATTGTTAGTCAAGGTAGAGCTTGAAAAATTATTGGATGTCGGATTCATACGTCCAATTGACTATCCTGAGTGGATTTCCAGCTTAGTACCTGTCAGCAAACTAGATCGTAGCATCAGAATATGTACAGATTTTAGAGACATCAACAAAGCTTGTCCTATGGATGACTTTCCATTACCAAATATTGACTTGATCATAGATCTCACAATAGGTCATGCGATGTTATCTTTGATGGATGGATTCTCTGGCTATAATCAAATAAAAATTGCATCCAAGGATCAACACAAAACAACATTCACTTGTCCTCGGGGAACTTTCTGCTGGAATGTCATGCCCTTTGGGCTAAAAAATGCAGGCGCTACATATCAAAGAGCCATGACTACTATCTTTCATGATCTCGTGCACGTTACTATGGAAGTTTATGTTGATGACCTCTTGGGCAAATCAATAGACAACAATACACATTTGGACATACTTTCAGTCATTTTTGATCGGTTGGAGAAATACAAAGTAAGATTAAACCCCAAGAAATGTGTGTTTGGAGTAACCTTCAGGAAGCTCCTGGGATTCATTGTCTCAAAAAGAGGAATAGAAGCTAATCCAGCAAAACCCAAGGCCATCCTAGAGATGCAACCACCAAGAAATATCAGTCAACTTTGATCTTTGCAAGGGAGACTCAAGTCCATACGAAGATTCATAGCACAACTTGCAGATAAATGTAATCCTTTTCAGCACTTGCTACACAAAAACATCAAATTCAAATGGGATGGTAACTGTCAACAGGATTTCCAAATTCTCAAAGATTATCTTTTGAATCCACCAGTCTTGATGCCACCGGTTCCGCATCAATGCCTATTACTATACATATCCACTACTTCAACAACACTGGGGGCACTCTTAGCACAACAAGATGTTGAGGGAAAAGAAAAGGCAGTCTACTACATTAGTCGCACTTTGGTGGGATATGAGCTAAACTACACACTCGTTGAGTGTGCATGCCTCGTTGTGGTCTTCACTTCACAGAAATTATGACATTACATGCTAACTCATAAAACTAAGTTGGTCGCAAGGATTGATCCATTGAAACATCTTCTCAACAAAGCAACACTTACTGGTCGACTAGCCAAATGGCTGATGCTCCTGAGTGAATTCAACATTGAGTATGTGGATAGAAAAGAAATAAAAGGACAAGCTATTGCAGATCAGTTAGCAGATGCTCCCATGATAGATGATGTTCCTTTAACTTAAGAATTTCTAGATAAATTCATCTGGACAATATCACACACAAAGCCTTGGCAACTATACGTTGATGGCTCATACACACAGCATGGGGAAAGAGCTGGCATCCTCTTCATAACACCTCAAGGGTATTCCATACCAAAATCGTATCAATTATCATTTCCTTGCACAAATAACATAGCAGAATACGAGGCATTAACAACTAGATTACGGATTGCAGTTCAGTGGAAGATCCAGGAACTTCATGTTTTTGGGGACTCTCAACTTGTAATTCCTCAAGCAACTGATGACTACCAAAAAAAGGATAAAAATTAATGCCTTACAAAAGAATGGTGGATGACCTGAAACAACATTTCACGAAGTTAGACTTTGAGCAGATACCAAGAGAGCAGAATCGAGCTGCAGATGCCATGGCTACAATTGCTTTACTGATCGATCTACCAGAGAATGAAACCCGCTATGAGTTCTTGGTGGATAACCTTTTGGCTCCCTCGTATGAGATCACTCCTACTGAAATGATATGTGTCGTCGGTCCTGATTCCCAGTTATATGGTTCCATTTTCACATACCTTCGTGACAATACCCTTCCTCCTGACTTATCCAATAACCAATGTCGCACTTTCATTCGCCAATCTTCTCAATACGTCATTTTAGCCGATATCCTATACCATCGAGGTCTAGATGGCAGTCTTCTTAGATGTTTAGAAAGGGACAAAGCTCAGATTGCGTTACGTGAAGTTCATGAAGGGATATGTGGTCCACATTCTAGTGGTCCTACCTTAGCCAAGAAACTCATCAGGACTAGATGTTACTGGCCCAATATGGAAAAAGACTCATATCAGTTTGTCAAGAAATGTAAGTAGTGTCAACTTCATGGAGACCTCATTCATGCGCCAGCATAAGAACTTCAACCAATTGTGACTCCTTGGCCCTTTTGTCAATGGGGACTCGATCTCATAGGCAAGATTCACCCTCCTTCCTCCAATGGTCATAAATTCTTCATCATTGCCACAAAGTATTTCACAAAATGGATCGAAGTCATGCCTCTTACACAAGTCACTGGAAAACAAATTGCTACATTCATTCTCAACTATATCATTTATCGATATGACATTCCTATTTCCATCATCACCGACAACGAGCGTCCCTTCAAAAATCAGGATGTTCGTGAACTCTGTGATCACTTCCATATTACTCATCATTTCTCCACACATTATTACCCCCAAGGTAACGGTCAAGCTGATGCATCTAATAAAACAATCCTAAAAATCCTAAAAAAGACAGTCGACGACACTGGCCGCAATTGGCATATCCAACTTAATCGCACACTCTGGGCTTACCGCACAAGCGTTCGCACACCTATAGGAGCTACCCCTTTTTCACTTGTCTATGACGTTGAAGCTATCTTTCCTATTGAGGTCGAGTTACCCTCTTTACAAGTCTCTTTGCAAAACATTATCAGTGATGAAGACTACAGGGTCTCTCGCTTATAGGAACTTGAACTATTGGATAAACGAAGACAAACTACTTTTAATCATCTCAAAGCTTATCAACAACGAATGAGTCGCAGTTACAATTATAAAGTCAAGCCTCGCACATTTGAGGTAGGTGACTTAGTTCTCAGAGAAAATCCTAAAAATCAGCAAGACAGAGAGAAGAAGGGCAAGTTCAAACCAAATTGGCTTGGTCCTTACATCATTACAACAGTCTATAGATCTAGTGCATATCATCTCTCAACTCTAGATGGAGAACCTTTGGAGGATCATATCAACAACATTCACCTTCACAGGTTTTACACATAGCTCTTCAAAGTATCCTAATTCAAAAATACAAAAAAATCATAAAATATCAAAAAACAACACAAAAAAAATCATAAAAAAAAAAAAAATCGTTACTTGGTGAAAACTTGGCAAACAGGCACCTTGTGACACAAAAAATTGGAAAACAGAAAACAATTTGTCCAATGGTGAGCCCTGGGCAAGTACCATGGTGAAAACTGGGTCACCGGCGCCATGCGTAGAGACATTGCTCCTCCCTCCTTCAGGATTCCATTTCATCCTTTCACTTTGCACACACTCACAACCTATTCATTCATAATAAACTTACCCATTCCCATCATGGCTTTTCATTGACCTACCTAAGATTGGTTAGCCATCCATAATAATCCTTCCTTTTCACCCCTTTTCATCCATAATAAATCAGCTCATATCTGTGGCTAAGGAAAATCCTATGTCTAGTGATGGGTGTGGAACTAAGAGCATCACATGTTTTAGAGGAGTACAGTTTCCTCCAGCTTTCTTCAGTCTATCCGCTCACAATCTGCAATAAAGAAGCACTTGCATCGCCAATCCACAATAAATTTCTGTCTTCTCCACAATAAGGTATCAGTTGCATGGATTCAATCAGTTTCAGATGAGACACAGCAGCAACAATGGGCTTCAACAAATCAAATCTTTCAACAGACTCAGACAACATATGGTTCAGTGCTATCTATCCTTTTGTGAAAGTAAACATTGTGACCACAATCAAATTGACTTACGCAAGTGACAAGAGACACTAAACTTGAGGACTACAGTGGATGTTGGTGTTGAGTCTTGGTTTTCTTTTGATTTTATCTTTTGGTGACATGTCTTTTATCTTTTTCGGGATGTCTTTGACTAGAGATTCTATCTCCAGGATGTCTTTGACTAGAAAGGCGAGGATGGGGTATCGTCACCTATTTTTCTTTGTTGTCTGTGGATTGTCTCTTAGTAATACTATGACTTGTCCAAGGATATGAGGACACTGTGAGTCTAGTGTGAACTAGGGCATTCTTTGTTTGCGACTATCTGGTCTCCATGCAAACAGGTACAATGACTTTCTAGGTCGAACATATGCCTCGATTGTCATAACCTACTTGCCATAATAAAGCTCAATGATGATAACGCACAAGAAGCTCTTTCACTTTCATATCTTCTATCTTCCATCCCCCTTTCTTGATTGACTTCCATCATCCTTCTTGAGTCTGTGTAGCCTGCTATCACACGACTAAGTATAATGACATGCCAAAAATATTTGCATTTCATGTAGTTGCACCTACATTACCACATATAAGCATTTCATACATACATATAGATATCACAATTGCATCACATTCTGCACACAACACATGTTAGCACATTTTACATTTGCATTATCATATTCATCTGCATTTCATACATTCACATTTGTATTTGCATAAACATATAAAAACATAAAAGCATAAAAATATTGCATTTCATTATATACATATTTGCATCCATATCATAACCATCACATAGAAACATACATCATGAAACATCTCATCACATAGGTACACTTGCATATAGTTGCCGCAAAGATCAATCATCTCATATATATATATAATCATAAGTGTCATGATACAATGATGTCAAAATCATATGGCTACAATCACCTGAAGGTGTCATCATACAAAATGGTACAAAACTGATACATAGGGAGCCCTCTAAGGCTATGATGAAATCCCTCCCTCGGAGCCACCTGGCCTTGGCAGAGTTTGAGCCCTGGAAGGACCCACCCCAGGATCGTCTCTCATGTCCCCTCTGTCTGGTGGTGGTGGAGGACCCATGACCCCACCGCTCGATGCCTATCTCCTGTCCCTCCCTCTAGTGGTCATCGTTGTCCGCGATGGTCTACAGAAGCTCCTAGCCCGCTGCTCTGGGGGTACCGCTCCATAGTATAGGTCTCTCCAGTAGCCTATCTCCTCCCTGGCTTGCAGAACATAGGTGTATCCAGCTCCTGTGTCTTCTGCCGCCTGCCTCCCAGCCCTCAGTGTTGTCTTAGCCTCTGTGTAATGCTGGATAGCCTGATCTCTCTCCCGCTCAGTGTCCCTCAGCTATCTCCTGAGCCTATCCCTCTCCCGCTCGAGATCCTGGATCTCATCTGCCTGTCCCTAGCAGATCTCCCTCAAAGCCAATAGCTCATCCTCCTCCTCTCCCCCCTGTACCTATGGTTGCTCCTATGGCTGCCCCCATCCCTGTCCCTGTCCCTGTACCTGTCTGGGACCCTGTGCTGCTGGCATATGTAATGACAATCCACCTCTACCTCTCACCATGCGAGCCTGGCTCTCCTCTCCACCCTCCCTCCGCGGAGCCACTCTCCTCTCTCCTATCACACCCCGCCTCCTCCGTCGGCCCCTACCCCCGCCATCTCCATCTATCTACTCCCCTGGGTTTGTCAATCATGGAAATGGATGCTCAACCCAATATGCAGTATACTTTGCATCCATCCCTGCATCCTCTATCTGTGGCCACATATCCCAAGGCAAGGGAATCATCTCTACCAGCTGCATAACTACCTAATCATATGATAATAATGGCCCAAAGTGCACCTGATCCCTCACTATTCGAGCATACATCCTGGAACCCCATGGCATCTGTTGTATCCTGTCGAACTGCCTGCCCACCCTGTCTACCAACTACCTCTCTAGCACATAAGGCATCCGCCCAATTAGATACCTGCTCCTAAATGTATATGGCAGCTCCACTATGTCATCCTCCCACTCCTCGCACTCTCAGTATGGTCTCCATACCACAATGTTAATCTCATCGATGAACCGGCACCAATACTTCAATCTCCTGATCCGCGGCTGAGATGTAATCATATCATATAAATGCACAAAACTACGCCCATGGCCCCTGCCTCTGAAATGAATTGGCCGAGTAACTGACAGATGCTCATAAGCCCATACCTGCAACAATGTCACTCCGTAGCCCAATCCTACTGATCCATGGTATACAAATTGATGAAGCTCATAGTATAAATGTGCCAGCAGACACAGTCCCCAGGCAAATCTGGTATGTTGTGTCACCAGTGTCTCCAGTGTGCTACCCCAGCTCACAGCCAGTCCTTGTGTCGCCCTATCCGGACATAGGAACCCACTAATCACTCCTGCCAGTACTGCTGGTAATGCTAATCTAGTCTGTGTCATCATGTCCCATGCCATGTGTCCAGCCCTCATCTCCAATCCTGAATCCTGGAACACTCATCTCAGTGCATCCCGATCTTCGTCTCGATCGTAGGGTACTAACTCCCCATCGATCGGTATCCTCAAAATCCTGTAAACATCCTCTAAGGTGACTGTCATCTCACCCATCGACAAATGAAAACTTCAAGTCTCTGAGTGCCATCTCTCAACCACCGCAGTCAGCAACCCCATGTTCACTCGAAACTCAGGCACATATAGGATATGTTGTAGGCCCATAACCTCAATCGCTGCCCTATCCTCAAATGTTAGCTCCAGTCGTAAACTCTGAGTCGATGGGAATCTCTCCCATGACTCCAACATAGGTAGGTACTCTTGTAGTCAAGCAAATCAATCATGTCAGTCATAGTGGCATTCCCTGTTCATCACAAAATGCTACTCTTTATCCTAGTGCTTATATTTATCTTATGGCGCTCTATCCTAGTGACACTCACTATTCATCACAAAGTGTTTCTTTTTATCCTAGAGGTACTCCCTGTTAATCACAAAGTACTACGTGTTTTTGCACTCCCTGTTCATCACAAAGTGTTGCTCATATTTGCACTCCCTGTTCATCACAAAGTGCTGCTCATATTTGCACTCACTGTTCATCACAAAGTGCTGCTCTTTTTTAGTACTCCCTGTTCATCACAAATTACTATGTCTTGGTACTCCTTGTTCATCACAAAGTGTCTCGATCTATCTTATCCTAGGGCCTCTGCTTGAGTGTATCCTCTTGAGTAGTTTCCTAATTGGCAACGTATGTTCTATCACAAAATTGTCAATCCTAGCCCTATCTGCTATTCTAGTCTTCCCTAGAGGACTTGCTTGAGTGTATCCTCTCAGCAGCTTATCCAATCGACAACGTATGTTCATCACAGAACTACCGATTTGGCCTAGAAGACATAAACATGCTTACATACTGCACATACGCGCCTGCTCTGCACAGACGAGCCTGAAATACATAGACGTGCCTATGCTCTGCACAGACGCGCCTGAAATATTTAGACATGCCTATGCTCTGCACAGATGCGCCCATATAGCATAAACGCACCTGAAATACACAGACGCGCTCGCATTTGACATAAACGCTATTTCATTCATAGACGCACCTAGCCAACCCAGATGCGCCTGGCACCAGTACAGACGCGCCTTAGTGTTTTTTGACATTGTTTGACATTCCTAAACGCACATTTATTACACTACCTAGCATGTATTAATGACTACAATTAATGTGGTAAAGTACAAGGAGGTTTTGCGGTACTCATCGGCTCTCCTGCATCTATTGGCCTCTGAAATCGGCGAACGTGATCAAATCTATACACCAATGCCATCGTTGTTGACTGCTGCTGCTCTATTCTCTCTCTGCACTTTGATCTCTTAGATGTGTGGATGACAATGAGGATGTTTTACCCTTGTGGTCTATCTTATAGACTGCCCTATCCCTAGCCCTAGCCCTAGCCCTAGTCCTAGTCTCCCGTGTCAGTCTTCTTTATCCCATGACTCTATCACTCTATCTTGTCAGTCCATTCTAGCCTTCTTTTCTTATCGAGAGATTGTCTGCGATCTTTTTAGACATTTTCATCCAATCTCTCGAGGGGGCATATCATTCCCATCTTGGGGCAACTTTGTATCAGTTCATCTTATCTTCTTTGAAACAACGCGACAAGCTGCACTGTCTCAAAGAGGGGCAAAATGTAGACACCTAAAATTGTCATGTGTAATTAAATAAATATTTTATTTATTTAATTATTTTAGCCTAACTCTTCTATTAATTGAATAAATCTTTATTTATTTAATTAATTCATTTATCCTCTTCTAGCCTTATTTCTCATTTAAATAAATACATTTATTTATTTAAATTATCCTTTTCCTAAATTAAATAAATACTTTTATTTATTTAATTGATCCCACTTCTTCTATTAATTAAATAAATCTTTATTTATTTAATTAATTCATTAGCCTTTTCTACCCATGACACATGTCATTCATCTCTTAATTCCTACACCACCTACCCTCTCATTATTTTCTTATTTCCTCTACCTACCCTCTAATCATGGCCGACCATTTATCTTTTACACCTCTCAATCTTATCCCTCCATTTCTTATAGTATCTTTTATATAAGAGGATACTTCTCTCATTATCAACCCTATGCATTCTAATCAAGTATCCTAGCATTTGAACTTTCATAGGCGATCAAGCTTACTTGCAACCACATTTCCATTCTTTGTTGAGCTCTTGTGCACACATAAAATCTGAGAGCAAATATATCAAGCAAGATCAATGGAGATAGGAATAATGGAGATTCAAACCCTATTGGACATGTGATGGTATAATCTTTGTGATTTCATTTGATTTGCATTGTCTTAGGTAATCTTCATATGTTATGGTGGATCTTTGTTGTTGTTAGGCTAGGGTTTTGTGGTTGAATTCATTTAGTCTTTCAATATTGTTTTATCCATTTTCACCATACAAAATATGCATTAGAAATTAAAATATTAAAATAAGAAATACACACTATTTGTATAAATCTTTTTTTTTTAAAACAATAATATAAAAATTTATAATCATATAGAAAAGACTTTTAATTATTTAAGAAGTAATTTATTAAAAAATATTTTAAATATTTTAAACTTATATATATATATATATAAATTTTAATAATATTATTATTTGAAAAAAAATTAAATAAGCACTATTTTTAACTTAGGATAATAATATTTTTTTACATGTTCACATTTACATTCCTCTCATGATTTTGCCATAAGAGAATTGTGATGTGAAGAGAGCCTAAATTTTTATTTATTTTTTAGTGGAAGAAGAAATAGGGCCTAGATATGATGGTCATGGAATATGAAATACAATCAAAACATACCAAATACAATAACAATTCCTCTCTCTCTCTCTCTCTCTCTCTCTCTCTCTCTCTCTCTCTCTCTCTCTCTCTCTCTCTCTCTCTACATATACATATACATATTTCTTCATATCTTATCTTTGCCTTTCTATCTTTCCATCTCCTTCTCTCATTATCTCCCTCATTCCATCTCTATTACTCCATATCCTTCATTACTCTGCTCCTTTGGACATTCTCCCCTCTCTAATCTCTTCTATCTTTCCCAACACACACACACAAACTTCCCATTCCTATCTCCCCCTCTTTCTATTTCCATCTCTTCCTCTCTCCCCCTCTCCCTCACTCATACACACACACATTCACTCTATCTCTATCTCTATCTCTATATCTTTTCCTCTCAATATCCCTCTCTTTGCCTCCCTCAATACCTTTCTCTACTACTTGTTTTTGTCACCTTATTCCTTTCTCACTCTTGTCCCCTCTATCTCTAAACTAACCAAATCCTTTTCTATTTTCTACTCTAAACTAACTACACTATTTGTAGGAACTTGACGCATTGTGTTCCTTGTTATCAATCTTTTTAGTTTTGATTTAATTAAAAAAAATTAAATAATTACGATATTTGAATTTAGTTAATTAGTATATATATATTTCAAAAAATTATATAAAAGTTTATTTTTAATTTTTTATTAGTAAAGTGCAGTCTAGAAACCTAGTCCCATTATATTGATTCAAATAAACTTTAACAGTGATTTTCATGCCACTCCAAACCAGTAAGGAAAATGGGATGACAAAGTCTATTCAATATCCCATACCTACAAGATCCTAGAAGACAAAATGGAGCAACTAACCTATTATGAAAGTCTATTAATTACATAATTCATATAAGCCTATCCCACCTACCATACCTATGAGCTCCCAGAAGACAAAATAGATTAGATTCCCATTTGTCAAAAACTAGCATTTACATAATTCAAACAATCTTATGCCACTATTACCCCTAACAACCCTTCCATACTCTTAGATCTCACTTCCCCTTGCCATTTTTTATGAAGTCTTGTAGCCAATTGAGCCCTTCCATTGGTTTAAACCATTGGATGAGCTTGAGAACCAACACACACCCTCGCATATGAATGATGTCAAGGTAGGGAAAAATGCATATTTATGAATATAAGGGAATATTTCTCCATCGTATATCCATGATGTAGAAATCCTATGGCAATTGGATGCCACCCATCACGACCATCTCCAAAATATCATCTATCTCACCTAGAAATTGCTTCCACACCAACCTTTTACACAGTGTCTTCACCATCTTTGATGACTCCCCAACATCCACCAGTGTGGCCAAGAACATGGACGCAATGTTGGTGTTGACCTTTTATGTATGTCCATTTTATAGAATGACTCACCCAAAACCCCTTTAATGGCTTGTAGGATTAACCCATGATGGGTTTTAAAAACACTTTTCAACCTTTTTATCTTTGATCTCACCCAAGAAATCCATCTATCTTGCACCAGATAGATGTATCCATTTTCTCAGCTTTGCATGCACAAGATGCCAATGGTCTGCCAAGTTACCAAATTGGTTAAAAAGAGAAAGTTCTCGCTAGTTAACTTGTTTGTTATCAATTGCTCTAATAGATTAGGCCAATACTTCTTGATCACAAGTGCCTCAAACATACCATAAAGGGATATTGTAAATATATCCCACATTAAAACATTAATGGTTCATGTGAGAATTGGGAATGTTAAGTTGTAAACTTTCTTAGTTGTCAAGCCAACTTAGATAGAGGGATTGATTATCCAGATAGGAGGATAATGCCACATGCTTGATCAATTCGTGTAGATTATTCCCAATCCCTCATAGGCTGATGTGCAAAGCCCTTGTAATGGGAATTTTTTTTTTTAAAAGATAAGATAAACCATACATATACATTAGATTATATTGGAGTTGAGGAAAAATCAACTCTACAGCTCCCAAAGATCACCTACATGCAAACTTGTCACAGAAGGAGAGAATCAAAAAAGCTATGGAGGCCAAAATTCAAAGATCCAGAAAATATGAGTCATGTTGATTGTGCAACAAGAATGCAATTCAATAATTATAGTTGTTATGAAAATACAAAGAGTGAATCCTTATAAAAGGATACTCGAAACCCTAACGAATTATAAGATTCCTAAGTTTAGCTTAAGCATGGAGTATAATAGAATAATGATTAAATAAATAATTATTAACTAATAAAAGATAACTCCAACACCCCCCCTTAAGATGAACTTAGGGAGTAGCTAAAAAACAACCAAGGACTAAAAAAACATGTAAAAAATGCAGGAAAGCAACAATGGGTCCCGACAACTAGGCCTGATGAGGTACCCAAGTACAATAAAATATTTGTAAAGTAGAAAAAAGGGAGAAAACCCTGTGGGAACAAAACTCCTCTCCGAAGAGATGAAAGCTCAAGTGAAGGACTAAGAAGCCTCCAAACAAGAGTGTTCCAGAAGATGGGAACAAAAAGAAGAGAATGAAGAACACCACTGAAGCATGAAATAGTTGCAAACACTGTCGAAGAGTAACTGCTGATCTGAAGAACCTCCACTGAAATAGAACATGACCAGGTAGAGAAGATTGTAATCTGCATGAGTGCCCTCAAATGACACTACTCGAATTAGATGGCAAACAAAGGCAAACAACTAAACTCGAAGATACAGATGGCATGAAACACCAAAGCTTGAAGAGCTGATCAATTGAACCAAGGAAACATTAGAACCAACAAGAGAAACCTCCCCATAATTCTGAAAAGGGAGAAGGACATGTACACTAAAAATAACGGTCAACAAGAACTGCATGACAAAGAACCAGGAACAACGAAGGTGCAAAGAAAGTACATAGTGTCGTGGAAGGAACACTCACTTGACACACATCATGAGGCTAATGTCGTGGAATGAACACTCACTTGACAAAGGTAGATGATAAACAAAAGAAAAACATCAACCCCCTATGACACTTTATAAGTAGTGCATGTACAATAAGACATAAGATGTGCAAGATCCCAAGTATACAATGCATGGTGGCACTTTATCTCAGTGTGTTTGCATAAATAAAATGCTACAATGATAAGAAGAGATAGAAGACTGGAAACAAAAAGCCAAAGATGAGACATCCTACTCAAATAAATAGATCCCAAGACCTGAAACATCCAAGATATTCACTAGAGTGCTGAAAAACAAAAACTGAATAAAATATACCTGGAGCAGAATCTGGAAAGAACGCTCATATGACTAGAAAGTACACAGAACAAACTTTCCAACAATATAAAGTTTTTGAAAAGAAAAGTTTGGATGCTCAAGTGATGTCTTCCGAAGTGCAAAAAGGAACATCTGGCTTTGACAGCAAAAACTGCCATCAAAAAACAAAATCAAAAGTTCAAACCTTCAGATTTGGATAGAGCTCGGAAAGAGCTTTTCGACAATATAAGGTTTATGAAAAAGTGCCTCCGTATGACTAAGTTATAGCCAAAGGAAAAAAAATCCCTCTTGTAGGGCATAAAGAGGGTAAAAAAATTATTATTATTATTTTTTGACGAAAATTTTCTGACACATTTGAAGGTAGTCGTACGGACTTTTCGTGCCTCAAAAAATGTGCCAATAAAAAATCATGTCCCAGATGCCCATGTCATTGAATTAGGCAAATTATATATCAAAATTCATGGAATCAGCCTTCTGAATCCAATTGTGAGGTCCTTTTGGCACCAAAATGTACCAAAAAATCAGCTATCCCCAGAAATGGAAAAACACAACAACTACACAAACCCCTGAATACACAGATTTGAAAAACAATGCCCAAAATCTCTCATGAAGAGAACAAGGGCATGCAGATCTGGAGCTTTGATACCATATTGGAGTTGAGGAAAAATCAACTCTACAGCTCCCAAAGATCACTTGCATGCAAACCTGTCACAAAAGGAGAGAAGCAAAAAGGTTATGGAGGCCAGAATTCAGAGATCCAGAAAAGAGGAGTCATATTGATTGTGAAACAAGAATGCAATTCAATAATTATAGTTGTTATGAAAATACAAAGAGAGAATCCTTATAAATGGATACTTGAAACCCTAAAGGAGAAAACCCTAAAGAATTATAAGATTCCTAAGTTTAGCTTAAGCATGGAGTATAATAGACTAATAATAAATAAATAATTATTAGCTAATAAAAGATAACTCCAACAGATTACATGTCACCACAAGATGAAAGAATAAGATGAACATATAATAGCTAAGAATAATCCTTAAAGCCCCGCAACGTCGTTACTCAAGCATTACCAAAATTAACCCAACATACATATTCATAAGAATCATCATTTAAATAATACAATGTGGTTTATTACATAAGTGCATGATACAAAATACAATGCCATACAAAATTACATATAACCATCAGTTACATTGCAATTTTATCCAAAGGACATAATCTCCAAAAGTACATTAATGAAATGAATACATAAATCTGGATCCATCAAGAAAGTCTTCAATCTTCGCTCGAGCCATCATGAACATGATGAAGGATGAACAAGACCCAATGGGTGCAAAAGCACTCCACCCAACCATGTGGTACCGTTAGGTCCACCCCTCGTGCTAGGAGATACACACCAGACCCACAATATGGAAGCAAGCAAATGAGGATGCACACAATACTCACATGAGGCTAACAAGACTACTAACACAATAGACTCAAAGAAAACCAACCAATTACAGAGGCCTACAACAAACCCAAAGGAAAATAACAAAAAGAGACTACTAGGTATGCAATAGGGAAGAGTGTCATCACTAGGTTGTCATGGGTTACCTTGGTGAGTCTTCACTAGGTCCCGATCTCCATCCCGGGTTACCCTGGTGACATCTACCAACACCCGACCCCCATACAAACACTATTGGACCACACCAAACTTTTGAAGGGACAAGATTGGTGAATGTCATTCTAGGCCTTCTCTACTTACCCCAAATCTAAACAAGCATTCAAGAGTAAGAGAGACAACAATTAATCTTTTTTTGTTTAATGTGATATAGCTACCCACCCAAGTTCTTTAGTTTAAAATTCCACTTGATTACAAAATCCTCATTGAGTTACCCTGGCGACCTCTTTGGGTCCCGACCCCCAATGAGAGTCACTCCCCCTTGACTTGCACCTAGGAATCCAATATACATCACAAGATCTATGACACCCAAAACCACAAGATGATTAGACCCCTACCATAGCAAGGCTTGACTCACTTGCTAGAACAAGATTACAATCAAGAAGTAACCATTGCAGGCTAGGAATGAGCATCTAGCATTAAAAGACATTCAGGGGCTCAAAACAATAACAACAACAACGGAGTAACAAACATCCACACAATAAAGGATCTAAACACCCCCTTAGCCTCTGGAACCAAAATACACTGAAACAACATTCTCGTGGTTCCAAATTAAAAAAGTCAAACTTCATATCACATATAAGTCTCAAAAGTAAAACAAGGGACACATCGTGCCAAACATATGAGAACCAATTCACAATTTTTATACTATAAATTAGCCTTAACTTTTACTTCACCATTTAATTTTAGTTAATATTAGTTTAATAATCCAAATTGAAAACTAACTATAACCCACTATGATCCTTTATAAATCACACAATATAATTGATATTTAGCCTTTCAATACATATAAAGAATCATAATCCATTGGATGAATAAATAAGTTCATGTATATATATATATATATATATATATATATATATATATATATATATATATACACATGTGTATATAGATATATATATGTATATACACATATGTATATACACATGTGTATATACACATGTGTATATATATATATATATGTATATACACATGTGTATATACATATGTGTATATATATATACATATATACATATATATATGTATATATATATATATATATATATATATATGTACATACATACATACATACATACATATATATATATGTATGTATGTACATATATATATGTATATGTATGTATGTACATACATATATATATATATATATATATATATATATATATATATATATATGTATGTATGTATGTATGTATATGTATGTATATGTATATATACATATACATACATAGATATGTATAGATATACATACATATATATTGCACAAATGCAAATAGAAAATACTGAAAAACATACATTATATATGTATGTATGTATATGTATAGATATACATACATACATACATTATATATAACTAAAAGGAAGTCATCGAAGAATACAAGTATAAAACTCAAACCCAAAACAGGGGTCGATGCCCCAACGATAGCATAAATAATCGTTGTATACCGAGTTTATTAATCAGTTAGCAAGCATGATTATCGATTTTATATCAATCGGTTACTAAGGGAATGTAAACCAATAATAATCGGTTAGTAAAAGGAAACAAACTGATTATAGTAATCGGTTGATAAGAGGGTACTTATAAAAAATAAAATGACTCCTACAGTGCACCAAACACAGTACGTTTATGGAGAAACTGAAAACGCCCACACATTACTCGAATCCATACAAGGGAGGGGTTGACGCTCAGTAATATTGCACAAATGCAAATAGAGAATACTGAAAAACATATCGATTATTCTAATCAGTCAAGAGAAGAAGGCATACCAACTAAAATCGGTCTGCCAATTCTAAAGAAACAACATAAAAAGATAGCATACTGATTTTGATAATCGGTTAACAAAATGGAAACATGCCAATAATATAAATCAGTTGTTGTAAAATAACAATCGACTGATATCATTTAACTATCGGTGAACACAAAAAATCATTTGGCTAAAACAATATGTCAATTGGTTAAAGAAAGATGTATGCCGATTATAACAATCGGATAACAAATTGTAAACCGATTATATCGATCGGTTCTTATAGAGAAATAAAACAATAAATACAATATGCAAGTCAGTTAACACAATAAAACAATCGTTTAAACATTATCTTGATTGGTTTGCACAGTACATCAATTGTTTAAAACAATATTTCAATTGGTTTGCACAGAAATCAAATTGAGAGAAAATAAAAAGAGATTGTGATTAAGATGTAAATGAGATGAAGACAATAGGGTAATATCGTTGCATGTAAAAAGTAAAAGATGCTTTGCATGCGAAAAACTAGAACCAGACTAAGTATCGAACAATACATTTATCCAACAAATATATTTTCAACCCGACCGAGACAAAGAATTGGGGAAAAATAAATACAGAGAAAAAAAACAATGGAAAGCTTGAAATCACAATCTTATTGAAACATTAAACATGATAATCTACAAAAGTTTAAAAAGTTCAAGAACATCTTCGACCTGGAGTCCTGCATTCGATGGAGTATTCCTGGCATTGCAGAGCAATCCACAATTTTCTCCAGAATGCTTGATTTGAGAGCCCCTTCAATTCCTTCTGATCGGACACCAGATTCAAAACCCAAATCCCAAAAATCCACCATTCATTTCCAAAACCCACACCCAACTTTTTCAGAAAATTTTGACGGGAGAGAATTCTTCCCTCTTGCTTTTTCGAAAAAGTAGAGATGCCTTTTTCGAAAAAGCCACACTCCATAGAAACAAGCATGCAAAATCTCCACTAACCCCAAAAATTCCTAGAATAGCCATAATTCATAACTTCCCTCACCACTACTATATTTTTTTAAAATTTATTTTAATTGATTTTTTTCTTAATTCCCTGTGCACAAAAAAAAAAAAACTTAAATATTTAATTCCCAAATTAAATTTATCCTCATTTTTTTTTTAAATGCATAAAGTGATTAGGCCTTTTAATTCATTTAATTTAACGCTATAACACATTTCAATTTACTAATTAACATTAACACATTAATTCATTAATTCATTTAATGTATTAATATTAATTTCCTCTCAACAACAATATTAAGCAGAGATTAAACTACACTCTAAAATAACCAACTGCATATTGACAAAAATATGAAAGAATTACAAGAGGAACAATTGACATGACCGGACAACCTCATGACTACCAACAAAACACAAGGATACTTGACTAGAATCTCGAACCTGTAGGAACGATGGTCAAGCCAAGGGTCTAATTGATAAATCCCAATTTCAACATATTCATTGGGTCATAGAGCACGCCAAGACTTGAAGATTCAGGTGGAGTCGATGCTCGTTACCTGCAGCTGCATAAACACATTGTTGAACATATGCATATAACATATAACATCATACCGTGAAAAGGAAATTAAAGCGACATAGCTTACTCGTAAAGAGTAGTGCAATGCTTTTCCCATTCACCCCAACACATCAAAGATAAAAAGAAGTGTACATCATATCAAGTAAACATCGATATTCATACTGATTAAATCTTAACAACTCATATATAATCCATCTCAAGTAATCATCTGACTAACTGGGCATAAATAACATCATAGACATCATCATGTAAATCATCATCCATCGATCCATGAAGCATAAATCATAAATAACCACATATAAATCCATCTGACATAAAGTGCATCATTTCAAGTGTCAAAACCAAACCACCACCATATATGGTCTAAGCCAATAAGAAATTCAAAACCATAGAGTCTGGAAAACCAAAAAGAGAGCGAGCACTACATTCTCCTCCCGTAGTGTCAGGCTTACTCTTGGAAGCCTGCAAAGAAGAAAGGATAGAACTCACACATACAAGAAGCCTCCTCCTAGGTAGCCGAAGACTCATCATTAGGGTCCCACTGGACCTTGACCTACTCAATATCTCTACCTCTAAGGACCCAATGCTTCTACTCCAAAATGCCCACAGGCTCGAGAGCTAGCTGCCCGTCCTCGACCTGTAGAGTAGTCCAATCAAGAATGTGAGAAATATCAAGATGATACAAACAAAGAACCGAATCATGGAAAACATTATGAATGCATGAGAGACTAGGTGACAAAGCAATTCGATAGGAAACTGGACTGATCCTTTCTAAAACCTCAAACGGACCAACAAAATGTGGTGCAAGCTTAGAGCCCTTTTCGTAACGGATTGGACTCTTTCATGGACGCACATGCAAAAACACTCGATTGTCGATAGAGAATTGACTATCCACCCTATGCGTGTCACCATACTTCTTTTGCTGATCCTGCACCGCCACTAAATGCTCTCTGATCCTCTCCATATGTTGCTCCATATCTCCAAGCATATCTGGACCCATATATACCTGGTCCTCTAATCGGTCCCAACTCAAGGGAGTCCAACAAGGACAACCATATAATGCTTGAAAGGGTGCCATACCGATGGAACTGTGGTATCCATTGTTATAAGTGAATTCCACCAACTATAGGTAGTCCTCTCAATGGGACTGTTGATCCATGACGTAGATCCGGAGCATGTCTTCCAACACCTAGTTGACTCTCTTCGTCTGTAATACGTCTTAAGATGATAGGCTGAACTGAAGTTCAGCTGAGCCCCTAATGCATGCTGAAGAGATTTCCAAAGGGCTAAAGTAAATATGGGATCTCTATAACAAATGAACTTTTATGGGATGCCATGAAGTCTAACAATATCCTTCATGAAAATGCTAGCCACCGATGGTGCATTATAAGAAGATCAGATATGTGAGAAATATGCAAGTTTGGTCAATCTATCCACAGTGAACATAATAGCATCATGACGACGTGAGGACTTAGGTAATCCCACAATGAAATCCATAGAAACATTGTCCCACTTCCACTCTGGAACAAGATGCTACTACAAAAGACCTGCCAAATGTTGATGCTCTGCCTTCACTCTGTGGCACTCTAAGCACCGAGCTACAAAATCAGCTATATCCCTCTTCATACCCGACCAAAAGTACAACTGCCGAAGATCCACATACATCTTCTTAACACCAAGATGAGAAAAATATGGTGCTCGATGTGACTCAAATAGAATCAAAGCACGAAGAGCCTCATAAGAAGGAACATAAATACATCCCATATGTCGCAAAAGACCATCAAAATTGGGGGCATAACCTGCGAATCTACCCTCCAAAACTCTACCAAACTCCACCTCAAAACTAACATCTTGATACTAGGTATCTGTAGGGAGTCCTGCAACAATCTATCCTCTCAAATCCACTCCTAGAGATAGTGCAAAAAGCTCATGCCGATGACAACTAAGGGCATCTGCAACCACATTCTCCTTCCCCTACTTCTATTTAACCTCAAAATCATACTTGCACAAGAACTCCATCCACCTCCTCTGCCTAGAATTCAGGTTCGACTGCGCAAATATGTACTATGGGTTGCAATGATTTGTATGCAACTCAAATCGATGCCCTAAGAAAAAGTGTCTCCAATGAACCAAGGTATGCACAACGACTGCCAACTCAAGATAATGCGTAGGATAGTTGAGTTCATGGTTCTTGAGTTTACGAGATTCATAAGAAATCACTCTCCCAACCTACATCAAAACCGCTCCTAACCCTTCCAAGGACGCATTTGTGCAGACTAGGAAATCACTAGATGGGTTGGGAACCTCCAAAATAGGTGCACTGGTCAACCTCTCCTTAAGAACCTGAAAGCTTCCTGGCACTTCTCTGACCACACAAACTTCTTCCCTTTTCTCTATAGGGAAGTGATAGGATGAGCAATCCTCGAAAACCCTTGAACAAATTGTTGATAGTAACCTGCCAAACCCATGAAACTACGAACCTCAGAGACATTCATGGGTGTGGGCCACTCGAGAGTAGCTTGGATATTTGAGGGATCCACTTTAATACAATCACTAGAAATGACATGCCCAAGGTACTTGATCTCTATCTGAAAGAACTCACACTTTGCCAAATTTGCATACAATTAGTTTTCCTTCAAACATTGCAAAACCTTCCTCAAATGCTCCTCATGCTCCTCAATAGTTCTAGAATAAATCAATATGTCATCAAGGAACACAAGCACAGATCTATCTAGAAAAGTCTTGAACATGTTGTTCATAAGGCTCATGAAGATGAATGGTGCATTCGTCAATTCGAATAAAAAAATAGTAAACTCATAATGACCATAGCAAGTGTAGAAAGATGTCTTATGAACATCTGCTTCCATAATCCTCAATTGATGGTAGCCTGACTTGAGATCAATTTCGGAAAATACCTTCACACCTTTGATATGATCAAATAAATCATCAACTATTGGCAACGAGTATCGATTCTTCATTGTAACTTTGTTCAGATGTCGATAATCTATGCACAAGCGAAGAGACCCATCCTTCTTCTTCACATATATGATAGGTTCTCCCCAAGGAGAAACGCTAGGATGGATACACCCTTTCTCCAACAGATCCTCCAATTGCAAATGGAGTTCTTCGAGATCTTGTGTTGTCATCTAATATGGGGTACGTGAGATTGGTTCAACTTTGGGTACCAAGTCAATTCTGAATCAATATCCCTCTTGGGAGACATTCCTAGAAGCTCACTTAGAAAGACATCCACAAACTCCTTTAGCAAAGGATGATCATTGAGGGATGCCCCCCGACTCTAATCCAACTCCAAGTCATTATTTGTCACAACAAACAACCAAAATCCTTGATGCATACATCATTTTAGCTGCATGGCTAAAATCATCAAATAAAGAAATAGGTCTCTGGACGCCAACTGCTTCCACCAAACCACCAGAATGGTCCAAACACTTTACTGACTTATTTTGGCAATCTATGACTGCCTGATTGGCGGACAACCAATCCATGCCCAAGACAATGCCATAAGAGCCCAACGACATGATGCAAAGATCTACAGAGGTATGGAGGGTACCAATTTGCAATTCACATCCACCAACCAAGGATTCCACCACAACCTTAACCCCTAAAACCAATTCTACTTGCCACCTAGCACCCTGCTCTATTGCCGCTAGTCACATCGCTTTACAAGGGAGAGTGTAATAAAAGAATTAGAAGCACCAAAATAAAATAAGACAAAAACAATATTACCATGCAACATACTTGATGACTCCACCACAGTACCTTGATGCTCCTCTTGGCGGTTATCAACAGTTGCATGAATCTTGTGGCTCATGCTTGCATCTCCAACTATAGGCTCTGAAGTAGCTGGCCTACGACTAGATCCTTGTGTACCCTTCTGAGGGCAATATCTAGCAATGTGTCCCTATTGGTCACATGAAAAGCATCCAGTACTTTGGTTAAAACTACTACCACTAGAGGCTGCACTCGACTGTTGATGACCCCATCGACTAACTATTGTCTGTGTGTTGTGTTAAGGCTAGTCATTGCGGTTACGTTTGTTTCTCTTCCAATTCCTATCCTTCCCTGACAAAGAACCCTCACCCTACTAATAATAAGAATTTTTGCGCTTAGACTGATGCTACTAATTAACACAAGATGATCCTACTCCCTAAGATTGTGCTTCTCTATAACTCTGACTACCAACAGATGCACTACCAATCCGCACTCTAGTGTAACCCCCAAGTGCCATAGCAAGGCTCTCTTCTACCAAACATGATTTCTCAACCACAACCTTCATGGTCTTAGGTCTGAAAACTTGCACGCCTCCATTGGTCCAACCATTGAGGCCTCTGACAAAGTGTTGTACTAACATGGCCTCATTATCTCTTGAGCTCATAGAAATGATGCTCGTATTTCTCAACATGCATGGCTAACTGTTGCAGATCATGGAACTCATTTTCTCTGTGCTACCTCCAATAATAAGATAGAAAATGAGCTCGAAAACATTCCAAGAACAACTCCCAAGAAATAGTGCCAATATCCAAATGAATCTTTTATTCCTCTAACTACCACCATGTGGATGCAAAACCCCTTAGATGCATAATTACACACCTAGCCTTAGTATTGGTACTAAAAGGATGCATTGTGAAACATCGGTCAAGCTCTATTAGCCAGTTCTCTACCTCAAGACCAGTATCGACACCATTGAATTTAAAAGGTTGAAGCATCATCAAATCCCTCATGTATGAAGCCTCGCGTTCTATCATGTCATTAAGAGGCCTCATGGACAACCTCTCACGAACCCTATCCTCCTGACGAGGACCCAATCGGTCAAGGAGTTGCTCAAGTAAAAGCTGCAACTGAGGTCCTATCGATGTTGAACGAGTTGGGTTTTGATTCCCAATATCCCCTTGGGAACACTATGCAGCCTGTGTATTGTCAGGTGCAACCCCTCTACCACGTCCCCTACCTCGGCCCCCTCCTCGGCCTCTACCTCATGCTCTTGACATCCTCTTGGACAACACAAAAACACGTAAGAGGCAAGCTTACATTAGGAATGAAGCACATGCCAAAAACATACAAGCAACAAATGAACCCAGGAACACCCAGATAACCAAATGTTTGAACCTGGCTTTGATACCAAGTCTAACGCTCTCTCTATGAGACCCAAAGAACATAAACAAATCAATGAAAATGCGAAATTTTTTTTTTTTTTTAAAGATAAGAAAAACCATACATATGCATTAGATTACATGTCACCACAAGATGAAAGAATAAGATGAACATATAATAGCTAGGAATAGTCCTCAAGGCCCCACAACATCATTACTCAAGCATTACCAAAATTAACCCAACATACATATTCATAAGAATCATCATTTAAATAATGTAACATCATTTATTACATAAGTGCATGATACACAATACAATGCCATACAAAAGTACATATAACCATCAGTTACATTGTAATTTTATCCAAAGGACATAATCTCCAAAAGTACATTAATGAAATGAATACATAAATCTAGATACATCAAGAAAGTCTTCAATCTTCACTCGAGCCATCATGAACATGATGAAGGATGAACAAGACCCAATGGGTACAAGAGCACTCCACCCAACCATGTGGTACCATTAGGTCCACCCCTATGCTAGGAGATACCAGCCAGACCCACAAGACGGAAGCAAGCAAACGAGGATGCACATGACTCAAATGAGGCTAACAAGACTAATACCACAAGAGACTTAAAGAAAACCAGCCAATTCTAGAGGCCCACCACAAACCCAAAGGAAAATAACAATAAGAGACAACTAGGTATGCAATAGGGAAGAATGTCATCACTAGGTTGTCATGGGTTACCCTAGTGAGTCTTCACTAGGTCTCGATCGCCATCCTGGGTTACCCTAGTGACCTCTACCGACCTCGACCCCCATAAAAACACTAGTGGACCACACCAAACTTTCGAAGGGGCAAGATTGGTGGATTCTATTCCAAGCCTTCTCTACTTACTCCAAACCTAAACAAGCATCCGAGAGTAAGAGAGGCAACAATTAATCTTTTTTTTTAATGTGACCTAGCTACCCACCAAAGTTTTTTAGTTTAAAATTCCAGTTGATTACAAAACCCTCATTGAGTTACTTTGGCGACCTCTTTGGGTCCCGACCCCCAATGAGAGCCACTCCCCTTTGACTTGCACCTAGGAGTTCAATATACATCACAAGATCTATGACACCTAAAACCACAAGATGACAAGACCCCTACCATAGAAAGGCTTGAATCACTTGCTAGAACAAGATTACAATCAAGAAGTAAGCACTACAGGCTAGGAATGACCATCTAGAATTAAAAGACATCTAGGGGCTCGAAACAATAACACCAAGGGAGTAAAAAAACATCCACACAATAAAGGATCTAAACACCCCCTAGCCTCTGGAACCAAAATACAATTAAACATTCCCGTGGTTCCAAATTATAAAAGTCAAACTTCTTCATATAAAATATAAGTCTCAAAAGTAAAGCAAGGGACACATCGTGCCAAACATATGAGAACTAATTCATAATTTTTATACTATAAATAAGCCTTAACTTTTAGTTCACATCATTTAATTTTAGTTAATATTGATTGAATAACCCAAATTGAAAACGAACTATAACCCACTTTGATCCTTTATAAATCACACAATATAATTGATATTTTGCCTTTCAATACATATAAGGAATCATAATCCATTCATTCAATTCTCGGCTGTATGTATGTATGTATGCATGCATGCATGTATGTATAACTGAAAGGAAGCCATCAAAGAATACAAGTATAAAACTCAAACCCAAAACAGGGATCGATGCCCCAATAAGAGCGTAAATAATCGTTGTATACCGAGTTTATTAATCGGTTAGCAAGCATGATTATCGATTTTATATCAATCGGTTACTAAGGGAATGCAAACCGATAATAATCGGTTAGTAAAAGGAAACAAACCGATTATAGTAATCGGTTGATAAGAGGATACTTGTCAAAAATAAAACGACTGCTATAGGGCACCACATGCAGCACGATTATGGAGAAACTGAAAAATGCCCACACATTACTCGAATCCATACAAGGGAGGGGTTGACGCTCAGTAATATTGCACAAATGCAAATAGAGATTACTGAAAACATACCGATTATTCTAATTAGTTAAGAGAAGAAGGCATACCAACTAAAATCGGTCAATAAACATATGAATACCAATTCTAAAGAAACAACATCAAAAGATAGCATACCGATTTTGATAATCGGTTAACAAAATGGAAACATGCCAATAATATAAATCAGTTGCTGCAGAATAACAATCGGTTGATACCGTATAATGATCAAAGAACACAGAAAATCATTCAGCTAAAATAGTATGTCAATTGGTTAAAGAAAGACGTATGCCAATTATAACAATCAGAAGATAACAAATTGTAAACCGATTCAATATCGATTGGTTATTAGAGAGAAACAAAACAATAAACACAGTATGCAAATCAGTTAGCATAGTAAAACAATCCTTTAAACAATATATCAATCGGTTTACACATACATCAATCGTTTAAAATTGTATTTCAATCGGTTTGGATAGAAATTGAATCGAGAGAAAATGAAAAGAGATTACAATTAAGATGTAAATGAGATGGAGACAATAGGGTAATACCATTGCATGTAAAAAGGAAAAGAAGCTTCGCATGTGAAAAACTAGAATTAGATTACTATCAAACAACACATTTATCCAATAAATATATTTTCAACCCGACTGAGACAAAGAATTGGAGAAAAACAAATACAAAGAAAAAAACCAATAGAAAGCTCAAAATCATAATCTTATTGAAACATTAAACACGATAATCTACAAAAGTTAAACAAGGTCAAGAACATCTCCGACTTGGAGTCCTACCTTCGATAGAGTATTCCTGGCATTGCAGAGAAATCCACAATTTTCTCCAGAATGCTTGATTCGAGAGCCCCTTCAATTCCTTCTGATCGGACACCAGATTCAAAACCCAAATCCCAAAAATCTACATTCATTTCCAAAACCCACACTCAAAATTTTCAAAAAACATTCACAAGAGAGAATTCTTCCCTCGAGCTTTTTCAAAAAAGAAGAGATGCCTTTTTTGAAAAAATCACACTCCATAAAAACCAGCGTGCAAAATCCCCACTAACCCCAAAAATTCCTAGAATAGCCATAATTCATAACTCCCCTCTCCACTACTATATTTTTTAAATTTATTTTAATTGATTTCTTTATTAATTCCCTGTGCACAAAAAAAATAAAAAATAAAATATTAATTAATCCCAAATTAAATTTATCCTCATTTATTTTTTGAAAATGAATAAAGTGGTTAGGCCTTTTAATTCATTTAATTAATTTAATTTAACGATATAACAAATTTTAATCTACTAATTAACATTAATACAATAATTTATTCAATGTATTAATATTAATTTCCTCTCAACAACAATATTAAGCAAAAATTAAACTACACTCTAAAATAACCAAATGCATACTAACAAAAATATGAAAGACTTACAAGATGAACAACTGACATGACCAGACAACCTCATGACTACCAACAAAAATCAAGAATACCTAACTAGAATCTCATTCCCGTAGGAATGATGGTCGCACCAAGGGTCTAATTGATTACTCCCAATTTCAACATATCCATTGGGTCATAAAGCATGCTCAAACCTGAAGATTCAAGTGGAGTCGATGCTCGATACTTGCAGCCGCATAAACACATTGTCAAACATATGCATATAATATATAACATCATACTGTGAAAAGGGAATGAAAGCGTCATAACTTACTCATAAAGAGTAGTGCAACGCTTTTCCCTTTCACCCCAACACATCAAAGATAAAAAGCAGTGTACATCAGATCGAGTAAACATCGATAAACATATTGATTAAATCATAGCAAAACTCATATATAATCCATCTCAAATAATTATCTGACTAACTAAGCATAAATAACATCATATGATCACATAATAGCCATCATCATGTAAATCATCATCCATCGATCCATGAAGCATAAATCATAAATAACCACATATAAATTGATGTGACATAAAGTGGATCATATCAAGTGTCAAAACCAAACCAACACCATATAGGGTCTAAGCCAATAAGAAACTCAAAAGCATAGAGTCTGGAAAGCCAAAAAGAGAGCGAGCACTACATGATGCCATTCCTTTCTATTGTTTATCATGATTAATATATAGACATAGATATTTAATCAATCTCCAATTCATATGAAATGATAGTACTCGACTTATATCACTTGTCCTTTCACTGTGTTCACCATCCTAAATGACCAACTCCAACTATACCAGGATTTGTTTCATAATTAACGTCCTTCTAGATCATGAACGAAGTAACTGCTCTTACCATTAACCACCTTATTTGCTAGAGAATTGGCCCATTTGTTGGCCTTTATACATACATGATTGATCGATATCTTCTCAAAATGAGTCAAGAATTCTTTGGCCACCTTATACATTGCTTCTAATCATTAGCTTTGTAGTATATTCAAATGTATAGTGTTAATAACTAGAGTAGAATCTCACTCAATTTCTAGCTTGGAGAATTCCAATTGTTTTCCCAATCTTAAACATAAGATCAAGGCTTGGAATTTGGTTTCATTATTTATCCCTTTCATTAGCACATTGGAGATCTCTCCTTTGGTTAAACCCTTCCAATCTTTGATAATACATCCAACCTCTGAAATGCCCAAGTTATCACATGTACTTCCATTGAAGTTTTGTTTAAACCAACCATCTTGCAGTAGAAATCGTTTCACATTTTGTCTTGCTTTGAGTGTCTAAACACCTTCACCCCTATTAATGTGAGATGTAAAAGTGCTTATTTTACTAGTGTATGTCAAAAATGATTAGAAATTAGTCTCAGCATATTTTATTTATAATTAAAAAAAAAACATACATACTAGTTTAATATTCAAATTTATAATAAATATATAATCTTAATTTTTAAAAATAAATATAAAATTATAAAAAATAAATAAACATAAAATCCTATTGATGAGCTTAGGGGTGTTGAGACCCTTAAGAAGAGCTAATGAAAAATGGAAATTGCTTTAATTTGGATGACTTGAATTTAATTTCAATAGTGCTTCTATAGGAAACCTTAATCCTTTTGGAGTAGGATGTATCATTTTTTATTGAAAGGGAGATATCCTATGGAAAGAATCTAAACATCTCAATCTCGACAAAAACAATGAAGAAAAACTCTAGGGTCTTCTCCTAGGACTACGACTATGCTCCAATTTGAAAATGTCTAAGATCAAGATTGAAGATGACTTCACCTTGGTAATCAATTCACTAAGATCTAAAACACTTCATGAGTGGAAACTAAATTCAATACTAATAGTGAACTAAATCAACTCTCAAATTTGGAAGATTATATACCTAACCTTGCATACATGAAGCAAATGAGCAAGTGGATAAATTAGCTAAACCAATAATTGATAGAGCCAAGGAAGTGGAATATGTCACACTATAGTGATAATTTAGTGGGGGACTTCATAGGATGTTAGGAAAGGGCACCTTAATCATTATTTGGAATACTGACGGGCGATTTATTCTAATTATGAGGATAGATGGTGTAGACTATCTCAAAGCATTAATGATCATCACTTCCAACTCACTTCGCTTATGTGTCTTCATAAATTCTTTGCCTAGTTACTTGAAGGAAGCAATTTCATTGTTTAATTATTCTAGTTTCAGATTATTCTGCTGATGGACAACAATAGATACTCCAATCTAAATTATTTCAGATCAATGCCAAATGGCCTTCTTGGGTCTAATTTTGGAGAAACATTTGTTAAACATCTTTAAAACCTACCATAGCCTCATCCTATTTGTCATTCAATGGGTTTTGGGCAATAACATTATCCAAAAAGATCATAGATATTGGGTAAAAATAGATATATCATCGATGTTCATTACTTGTCTCCAAGATCTGGGGGAAAAGGACATGATCTGAAGCACATTTATATGACCTTGATAAAGAGACATTGTTTGGGTAAATTGAATAAAATCCTGGAGGTGGCAAGGTATGAAAATGGGTTCCATTGCCCTCGGAGTTCAATAAACTTTTGATGCATGTGGACATGGCTGAATGGTATAATTTTTTGTCCTTCATTGGTGCAACATCAATTTTATAGAGATGTCAAAAGACCTCCAAAGGAGAAACTTTCTTGAAGAATATTTTGGGCATTGTTGAGTCAAAGGGCTTGGAATGGATGACATAATTCACTTGAGGCTACTCAGGTGAGTCCCTATAGGTACCATTAAGATTTTCTAATTTTCTTCTAATATTTGGTTCTAAGTTTTCTTGTTTTTTGTTTATGGACTAATGTCACAACTATAGAGAATAGACAAATAGTTTATAAGACTACTAGATTTTGATTGCATGTTGACAATTATAAAGGCTAAATCTTTGTTGTAGCCCAAAAAGATGAAAAACCCACATAAGTATTATTTTCAATTAATAGAATGGAAGCAACCCCCTTGGTTGCATTTTATTGAACAAAAATAAATAAATACATAAACATAAAATATAATAATTTATAAAATAAAATTTTACATTTAAATATAAAATTGTAAATACAAAAGCATTCACAAGTATATATTATAGGGCATGTTGGACGAATCAAAACTAGTCTTTCTTAGCATGTAGTACCCCTCCTTGATCAGACTCTTTTTGTATGTTTTTGATTGACTTCAGTGGAACATTATTATATATTGATTCAGATTTTATGCGATGTTATTTCATGCTTTATCTGGATTTGAGGTGTATGATTTTATGCAAATCTCAGTGCTTATGAGTAATGTTATTTTATGGATCATTATCATGGACCGACACTCTTACTTTATATGTGTGATGCGTTATTTATGTGTTACATGTTTGCATGTGTATGGGATGCGAGGAGATGATTTTCCTTCACTCACTCTGGTGAGACAGGGAACGTCATGATTCTCTTTCATCAGTGTGTGTGCCGTGTTTGTATATATATTTATCTATATGCACGTGTGCATTCTTTGGTGCAGGACATTGCAGGTACTAGTACCGGGTAGGTACGGGGTATCGAATCCACCTGGTTTCATAGGCCTCAGCATGCCTTATATGTCTGATGGGAGTGGAGGAGATGGTTGTTGGACCCTAACTTGACCCGCAGTTTCACTCGTGTGAGTGTTGTCAGTCGGTTGTCTTTCCCATCTAACCGGTATGCAAGTCATAGTGCTTTGGTTTGGTCATTTGTGAGTCGTCATTTGATCATCCTTCATTTTGCGTGTTTCCGTTTATTTAAACGGTTGTTTAATTGAGTAGATGATGATATTTCTATGTTGGTGTAATTAGTTAATTATTATGCTCTTAAGATTATTGATTTAATTTAACGAGTTGCTAAGCATTAAATGATTAAATTGGCTTATTTTATTGTGAATAGTTGTATCATTATATTGTGAAAAGGAAATAAGTAATTGCCTAGCCATCTAAATGTTAAATGCTTATGTTGAAAGAAAGTATTTTGGAAATAGAAAATTAATAAAAGCTTTTCTTTTTACCTATCCATTTGACATTTGTATTTTATTTATTGGAAAAGAATTGTTTTTGGATAAAGGTAAATCTGATTGTTTTTACTTTAAAAAAATAATTTAATCTGAACCTAGAAAGTTTAGGTTGAAATTATTTTTCCCATATATTCTTGGAAATTCACGGGAATGGGGGAGGCAAAAAAATTGGGAGAGAAATTTGGAAAACCATTTTGAAAGAGGAGCTGGAATTTGATTTGGTTTGCAAGGACTGAGATTCCTCCATCATTTTACTTGCTAGTTTGATTCAAGGTTGGATAATCTCTTCTTGTTTGAAATTTAAATTTGAATATTTCAGTTGCTTCCTGTGTGTTGGAAAAAATGCAAATCTCTTTGCAGATTCTTGTGGAATGATTGGAATGGAAGGAAGAGTGCCTGTTATTGTTGATTTTGTGAAGCTTATATCATATGATTGCTTATAGGAAAGAAATGGTTCATTTCTCTATTTGTTGTATGTTTTTGTTCTTGAAAATCAACTTCTTGAATTACCTCTTTTATTGGGAATAGAATGAATTAGATTTAGTTTGGTGTGTGCTTTCTAGTATCTAATTGCCCAAGATTTGGGGTTTATGTTGGCAAAAACTGGTTATTGCCTTTTGCTAGATGCAAGGAATTCTTCCTGTGTATGGAAGTAAGGAAATTTATTTTAAACCTTCTCCTACCTGTTGAATTCTTCTATTGTTGCCTAAATCGATATTTATCAGGTGCTTGGGTAATTTTATTTCACCATTTACCTTATTGGTAAATATCCCTTTGTTATTTGGATTTTGGCACTGTGTGTGTGTGTGCCCGTGAAATGATCTGGAAATGAATCGTTTTCATGTTAAATCAATTTTGAAATTATATTGGGTTTAAATGCTATGGAGGCATGAAATTATTTCATTATATTGACTTTACCTTACCCCGTGGCGGGCTAGCCCCACCACGCGGGTCAGTAGTGTATGCTACTCGCAAGTAGCAGTACTACCGGTCGGCAGTACTGCTACGCGGTAGCAGCACTACCGGTCCGTCGGGCTGCTACCAGATGGTAGTAGTACTACCGGACAACAAGACTGCTACCGATTGGTAGCGCCTGCTACCGACGGTAGCAACACTACCGGTCGACAGCAATACTATCGACAGGTAGTGCCTACTGCCTCGGCAGTAGCACTACTGCGAGTTGGCCTTGGCCCCCGCATGACACTTGTACCCTTCACGGTACACCCTTTTTGTGTGTCATGAATTTTATTTGTATAAAATGGAATATTTTTAAAGTTGTTTTTTAATGTTAAATAAAGATAGTAATTTCCAAATGATTTTTATTATGTGGTTTGATAAATTTATCTATGGAAATCAAGGCATGAATTATTAACTCAAATTGGTAAATTTGGATATATTCTGGAAATGAATTAAAATGCCTAGTAGGAATTCATGTTTTATTCGGTTGAATATTTAATGTGGATTTTGTTCTTGATGGAATATTGATTTGAAAATCGAATAGATGTGATTGTCGTAAAGAGTCTTTATTTAATTTTCAATCAATGATGTTGCAAGTGCTTATGATGTTGATTTTCTCAAAGATTGTCTGAGTGCGGACTTAGTGAAATTAGCTTTCCTTGCAAAGAGTTATATTGTGTTATTTCTGGTATGTGGTTCAGTCGTCTTGTGGTGGTGTATTTGGTACCTTTGACCAAGTGATATATGATGACTTAGTTGTCTTAACCATGTAGTATCTTTTCCTTATGGTTAACCAAGAGTCAGTATGTCCTTGTTTTGACCACTTGTTTCTGGAAAGTGGTGTTATGGTTGTCTGCTTCGCCATAGGGTCCTCGTGGAGTGACCATGTTTGCTTAGTGTCCTTTTTGAGAGTGACTTTCGAGTGGGGGCCCAGCCCAAAGTGGTTGGTAGGATAACCCATCGAAAGTTAGATAATAAGTGAAAATCTAATTAATTAATTAGGTGGGTAGTTCATAACATTAAATAAGATATTGTACCTCGCACATAGGTGAGTGCTTGTACATGGCTCATAATGTAATGAGAAGGCCTGGAATGGCAAACCGACCACCTTGTCTTCACGAAAGGCTGGTAGGGTCCGCATGAGACTTAGTTGGAGCCGGAGGTTTGGGAAAGGTTACCAGGATAACCCAGGATGGGGGTCGGGACCTATGGAGGTCGACCATGGTAACCATCATAAGCTATGTGATGACACTCTCTCTTTAGGTTCACTTGTGTATTTGTGATGTTGAGTCACCTAGATATTGTGGAGTCATATTGTGTTGTCATGGAGTCGTATTGTTCTGTCGACCATGTCATGCTTTTGCTTGCTTGAGGGTCCTCTGCTATCTTCTAGCACGGTGGGGTGATTTCCAGTTTGGGATCACATGGTTGGATGGTAGTGCCACTTCCCATCGGATGTTCTTGTTCGTACCTTCTTGTGAGGATTGGCTTCACGAGTGTTCCTGTGGTTCGTGACTCATGCTTCATCTCACATTTGGAGGTTATTGTTATTTGGAGACCTATGTGGTCATTGTATCATGAACTTTTGTAGCCTTGTATTTGGTTAAGTTGTATCTTTATATGTATATTGAGAAGCCATGTATTGGAAGAGCAATGTAATCCTAAGCTTGAGATGTTATTTATCAGTTTCCTTTATGATATATGTAAATGCTCATTGAAGAGAAATTATATTGTATCTTTTCAATCTTTCAATGGTGTAATCTGTTATTGCATATGGCTTAATATGTTCTATGTGTTTTGAGGGATTACTGGATTAATCGTAATTGTGGAATTTAACTTATGGTTTTAATTCTTCGTTGGTAACCCTTAAGGAATTTTGGTGAAGTCTTCTGCTTGTGTTATTATCGTGCATGTTGTGATTTAATGCACTTAATGTGCTTTATACTTTTAAAAAAAAATTGTTCACCCTTGTTGTGGGTTTTCCTTTGGGTTCCTGGCGGGGCATTACATAGCATGTCATGACAAGATATTTGGGACTTATGCGAGTAGCCACCATCGAGAAGATATTTCACATTTACATAGGACACCAACACTCCAATTTACTCAAACCGAGTAGTTATTATGAATTATAGCTTATGATATTTATTCACATCCTTCAATTCAAAATGAGGTGATGTTTGTTTTTTTAGATTAGTGGAGTTGTTTATTTTAATGATTAATATTTAGTTTTGATAAACATGATTTGAGGGGAGGTTTTTGTTGAAGATTGACAGCGTCGGTCATCACTTCCAGCCTGAGGAAGACAATTATGTAAGTGGCCTAATCCGCCTAATCGGCCAAGAGGGAGTGTTGATGCTATGGTTGGATTCCTTCAGGGCAACATAGACATCATAAAGGTTGTGATACTATAATTATTGTGATATAATAATTATATTGATAATTATTGATAATATAGTAATTATATTGATAATATAATTATTATATTATTATTGTGATTAAATTGTGATAACATATTATATTGTGACAATATAATTATATTATTATGTGATAATAAAGTATAATTATAATTATTATATTATATGATAATTTAATAATTGTTATATTATATTAATAATATAATTACTGGTGCCACTTGGAAGAGTGGCATCCCTTGGTGAAGGGGCATCACAAAAGATATAAAGAGAAATAGATAGAACACACACAATCTGATTTATGAAGACTAAGTAGTGCTGAGGAGAGATTATAAGCATTTATCATCTATGATTGGGAGGGCAACAATTATTGAGTCATTTCCCGTGGACAATCGAGCACCATAAATTCAACATGGTATCAAAGCAGGTTCGAATCTGAGGAAAACTAGCTGATTTTGTTTGCGCTTGTGATAATCATTTTTGAGATGTCGTCCATTGAGACTTCCCAAGAGGAAATAGCTAATCCATTACAGAAGTAATCAATAACATTGATCAGAGGCTCGATTCTATTGAAATCTGCATCAATGATATATCATAAGACCATGAAAACAACGTTGTCTCTTTTGACATCGTCATCATTCCTCTGAGAATCACTAGCAATAGTTTCTACTATAGGAAGCATAGTCGTCACACAATTTTAGTATATATATGCCATTGCAATATGTCTTTGTATTAATTGCCAGTGCGATATAAATGTTTGAGCCTTAAATACTGGGTCGGATTATAAATATTGGAAAGACTTGCATTTATCAGGGATAATTCCGAAAGTTCGCGGAAGCCTTACTACTGAGGTTGAGACTGGATAATCATTGTAAGCATTGATCCGAAGTGGTGCAAGCCATATTTCCGGAACAAATAAAGTGCAGTGGAGGAGTGGTATTATCTGTATCGTATCAGACATTTATCTGTCCCCAATATCAACTATATGGAGACTATACTTGGCACGGGCTCTGGTTATGAGCAGGTTCGACGGAATAAAGAGAGTCTTTCCTTGGAATATTTTATTGTCATGACGTCAGTATTTGTAATGGGAAGATGTCTAGATGGTGCATAGAACCTTGGACTTTCGAAACAGGTCACGAAAAAGAGTTGTGGATTATTCACTGTTATGAGAACAGTGACATAACTGTTGTAGTATGTTCATTATTTGAGTCATTGCGTGATGCTGGGAATACCTTCTGCATAAAACGAAGAACATTGAAGACAAATAAGAGGTGTCGTTTCCATTAAATCCCACTATAGTTGATACTATCAAATAATTTGAGGCATTGGGAATGCCAATTGGGATCGTGATTTGGAGAAAATCACATCCCACTGTGTGTTCATTCATTGCACATCCGATGAAACTCCAAGATATAAGTGCCGACAAATACAAAGTTGCGTTAGTCACAGATTTCACCGACTATCTCATATTATTGTGATTCAAAATGTTATGTTTGTGTGTGGTTTTGGCGTGAATTCATTCTGAGCCTTTACTAACCACTGAAGGATTGCCGGTTGAAGAATTCAGTGAGGAATCTAAGAACGTGGGTTTCTTGAACTTCGGTTTGCAGATATACTTAAATGCACTTCCCGTTCCTTTGAGCATACTCATTCCTCTATAGCGTTCTCTTGCATATGGTTGAGACATTGCTTGGTGCAGTTTCATTTGAGACACTATCACAAAAACACACTTGGGGAGAGTAATACAGATATATATAGTCTTTGGCTGCAACACTAAGATACGATGGTGATTCTATATATTGTTTGATTAGTGATTCCCCTGAGGTGTCATTGGTATTTCAGCCACCTGCGAATCTCGGATAATTATGATTGCTGCAAACACCTGTCATGGTGATAGATGAGTATGATAGGAGGATAGTTAATAGAAATGTCAAGAAAGATTAAATATTACTGATTGAAGATGACAAATTGAATGATATACATACATCTATAGATTGGGAGAATTTTAGAGATCGGGTAATAATGTAAGCTTTCCTCTGTTTAGCGGTGTATGGTAATATTGAGTGCATATCATATCATCGTATCATACAAGGAACATCATTGGATAACTATCTTACATTGTTTGGAGCATAAAAGTAAGAGTTCGTGATTGGCACCAATTAGAGACCTGAGCCAAAGCCATCCAGCAGGTGTTTTCTTGAGTTGCAGGTTGATGGAGAAGAAGCTTATCAGACATTTCTAAGAGAGTGAAAATGAAAATATGATCATGTCTACTTACGAAGATACTCTTCTTGGTGATTGCCAAGTTTACCCAGAGAAAGGGACAATTGCCTTCTTTGCTGGTCTACATGGCTGGGCTATCACTTTGAAAAAAAAAAGTTTGCCAAAATGTATGCTTCAAAGTTTAAAGTAGATGAAGCCTAGATGATGGAAAGACTGTGGGTGGTATCTGGAACCGCGTGAAGATATTTGTAGCCGCCTTCACTTCCCGTGTGCATGTTGCGCTAATTGTACAGTGAACAAGCTACGGGTTGATCTTTCTCTATAGATAACAGTCCAGAGGGGCCGCTTAAGTGTCAACAACTTGGTTGATTCACCTATCCTTGAGGTCAATTTCCGCATCAATGGCAACAAATATGTACCTACTATCCGCGGCAGCTGGGCATGACAGTGGGATGATCGTCTTCAAATTGGAGAAAGAGGGGCCTACCCATGTTGTCCTTACGGACTGAATTGAGGCATCTCTCGAAGACGAAGAGCCTATACAAATTGCAATAAGTTTTCTTGAAGAGGAGGAATTAACATTCAGAGGGAGTCTGACAAACCTACAAGATAGCCTTGAACAAGGAGATCAAAATGTTGACATCAAGATACCCATTGGTAGAAGGGAGTGGACTGCGAGGGGACTTTGTTTTAATCTCAGGATGGTCATATTCATGTCTGGTCTAGGGCTTAATCTTATGATAGTAGGTCCAAGGTGGTCTTGAATCTAGCACCTTTAGTCATATGTGGATCATGCCAGATGATGAGAGTCTCTTGGAGCAAAATATCTTCCATGATTGGGACCATGTGAGCAGGGTATGCTTACGTAACAGAGGGAGCAGCTAGAGGATCTGCTTCAGTTGTCTTCCAAGGATCTTGGTCATATTGGTTCAGAGGGAGTAGACCATGTCGAGATGGTTTCTCTAGTGATCAAGAAATTATAACAGTCAGAGGACTCTGATTCATAGGATGAAGTTTCATGATACTTGGTGAGCTTGGAGTGATGCAGACTCCAACCTTGCATTTCATGGTAGGTCAAAACAAGTGGAGATCAAGTATCACTATGTTAGAGATATGGTGGAGAATGAAGCCCTAGTTGAGATAGAGTCTCAACATCATTGATCTACTATATTGTACCTTAATGCATTTCTCTTTGAAAGAGATTTGAGGTGAAAGTCCTTGTTTCCAACCTCTGGGATGAGTCATGGTGGATGTCATGTGTGTGACGCCATGACAACATCACGTCAGAGAGTCAGTGATGATTTTCTTGTACGTGTGTGTTTACCCTCTGGATGAGCCATGGTGAATATCATTGTGAGGTGATGATCTCACAATGATTAACACTTGTGCATCTTACCATCATTGTGAGGTGACGATCTCACAATAATGGTTGATATCTCATGAGGTAATATTTATGGATAAGCCATAATGGTGGATATCACGTGAGGTAATATCTATGGATAATCCATGATGGTTGATATCACAGTGAGGTATATCTTTTCTTGTCCATGTTGGATTCACCCTATGAGAGTAGTCATTGTGGTTGACATCTTGATGAGCTGATATGTCATGTGTAGCTGGAAGTATCTTCCCTAGTTGAGAGGAAGCGTTGAAGATTGAAAGTGTCGGTCATCACTTCAAACCCGAGGAAGACAATTATGTAAGTGGCCTAATCGGCTAAGAGGGAATGTTGATGCTATGGTTGGAATCCTTCAGGCCGACATAGACATCATAAAGGTTGTGATATAATAATTATATTGATAATTATTGATATAATTATTATTTTATTATTGCGATTATATTGTGATAACATATTATATTGTAACAATATAATTATATTATATCCATTGTGTTAATATTATTATTGTGAGATAAATATAATTATATTGTATAATTATTATATTAATTATTATATTATAGTCTTCGGACATGTAGTGTCGCGGTTAAAACACTTCATTGGTGAAGCGGCCACCAAGGTTCAAACCCCTGTTGGGTCATTGTGCTTGCAGGCCTTGTGTCTGATGAGTAATGATGAACAACAGATACCCCAACCGGTATTGAGAGGGGGGGTGAATCAGTATAGGCAAAAAATTTCTCAACAACTTATCTGGTTAAATCAATACCAACTGGTTGTCACCATCACTGAACTTAACCACGACAATACTGGTTAAACACAGTAAGACATCAGACACCATAAACTGATAAGTCTGAACACTTCAAATACGATCAATACTTGATATCAGCTTCACCCATAAACATATGCATGTGGTATACCAGTAATACCATAACCTATTTACTCAGCATGCATAATCATTCAACCAACTAATACATAATCATCACATGAAAAATGCATCACATAACACAAATTTTTCACATGGAAACCCAAATGTGAAAAACCACGGTGGGGATGAATACCCACAAGCTTGTTTTTGAACTCTTCTGAAGCTCGCCCTGTTAAGAGCCTAGTCCGGTTAAAGACTATACAATAAGGTTCTATTAGGAACCGATTTTGTTAGAGATCACCCGGTTAAGGGATGGCTATATACCCTATTAAAGGTTGAAACCCTGTTAGAGGTTACCTCACTAGAGGATTTGAAGAACTCAATGATCTTGAGTCACCTTGTTAAAGGTTTTACAATAAGCCTATTAAAGCTACTCGGTAAAGGGATTTTCCAACTGTTGAAATGATTAGAAGACAACAATTTAAACTTCTGATCTGATAACATCACTACATGCCAAGGCAAATCCTTTTCATTTCCTCTACTCTGCAATCACACTCTGTAGTCTTCCTCTTACTGGTCTGGCAAGTATCTCATCACTCAGATACACACACAACATTTGCCAACAACTTTAGAATAACAAACATCATCGACCTTATAGACATAAGTTAGGTCAGTAGCATAAACCCTAAACCCTAAGCATCTTAGGTTTACAACACAGGCGGTCCAATCCTGACCGTCCAAACACATTGCATAGAGTATTACAATTTCAAACAGATCACAAGACAATATGTATCGTTCATTCTTCACCACACATGGGGATCAGTAACCCATCATGCTCTCTTCTCATACTGCCAAGAAGAATGATCATTCCACAGGTAGACTTCAAACGTAGTCGATATTCTCATGCAAGATCCTCAAGGAAATCCTTCACGCACACAAGGTTGACATGGCACCTCGGTCTCATTTACATCTCTTAGCTAACTCATCATAGAGTATCATTAGTTGCATCGCACAAGCGAGATTGTCAAACCGGAAACCCTAGAGTTGAGACTGCCAACCGGTAGTCACACTTAGTGAAACCCTGACACCGGTTCATTGCATCTCCTCATACCTCTTCATATTGGTTCACTTGAACCTATTGACATAAATGACAACATATTTTATCATCATATCAACATGTTGGTTCATCATATGCCAATAATATCCAACAATCTCCCCCTTTGGCATTGATGGCAATACTCAGTGTAGCATTGCAACTGTAGACATCATAGACCAGTGTATCTTCATCATCAGATATCTTGTCCCCCATTATCAGATATCTTCTCCCCATTTGACAACAATGTCAAAGTGAAGGCACAAGCTTCCAAAATCTACTATGTTGCTCCCCCTAAGGAGTAGCTGATGAATACTAAGAGGGGGGGTGAATTAGTATACCAAAAATTATTGTACTCAAACACTTTATCAGTCTAGCGGTAAACCGGTATAACAGGTTAACTAACAAACCGGTTAACACAAATGCAAACCAAACAACAAGTAAGGCATTCACCCACAGAAGCACAATCACCATAACACAAGAGATTTTGACGTGGAAATCCAAATGGGAAAAACCACAATGAGATGAAACTCACAAGAAAATTTTCTATAGAATAGTAACCAGAACGGTTAAGGTCATACAAATGTTCTTTACCAAAACAGATCTTGTTAGGAATCTCAATCTCTGTTAGGAGATAAGTCCAATTAAAGACTACCTTGTGAGAGGATTTTAGATCCACAGATGTGAATCACCTTGTTAGAGGATTTACAAAGGCTTTTCTGGGCCTACCCAATTAAGGGTTTCTAACTTGTCAAAGATGTGAGTAATCAACAAGTGAATGATCTAGCAAATAGCATAGTCTTCTTGGTTAGATCCATGATAGCTCATTGCTAATGCATTTTAGGTTTACTTCAGTCTTCAGTAAATCCACACTCTATTACAGTACACAGACTTGATCTTTTCTTTTAAGATCACACACACAAGAACTCATCAACCACTTTAAACCCTTAACAGCTACACACATATTAAAACCCTAGACATGATGTCCTTAAAAGGAATCTGATTTCATGTTGGTCCAATAGGATTACATTGCAAGTTCCTAGGTTCATTGTATCTAGACACATTTGGTAACACGGCACAAAATCACCGTCAAAGTGTCGGTGGATGGTAACTCATAACAAAGATATACCGGTTGGTAACTCACCACAAAGTATTACCGGTTTATACAACTTTATCGATTATCGGTTGGTAACTCAGAGTAATATCGATTTAGCAGATTACCAGTTGACAGAAATGAAGACTGAGAAAATGATAACTGCAGCTTCTAGTTCCTTTGCTCTGTTCCGCTTGAGATCCTCGAACCGCTTGAGGTCCTCATGCCGCTTGAGATCAGTAAACACTTTATGCAAGACACCGATAGTCTAAAGACTATAACATAGTACCGGTTTGAAACACATACCGGTTGAGCGTAACTCATACATACAAAAAGTGATCTCATAGCATGTGTGTGTCCATCAATGACAATCACAACATAATCATCAAAAATGCCAACAATCTCCCCATTTGGCATTGATGGCAACACTTGGGAAATTTTTTGACATCTAAGTGTTTTTACAAAAGAAATATGTCAAAATAAAAAATACTCCCCCTAAGCATATACACTATCCCTTTGCAGAAAAGAAAATGTATACTACTTCCTTACAGAGATAAACATGAGTATACATAGCATGCATCAAAATTTGAATTACTAGAATACTTCTCCCTCTTTGCCAACAATGACAAAATACAGCTGAATAACCCCTGTTTCTATTAGCTGAATAAATGTTTATGACAATAAAGAGTGAAACTTGTCAAAAACTGATTTAAAGTCCTGCATAAATTGCTTCATGGATAAGGACCATGACTCAAGTAATGAGGTAGCAACCTCACTCTCCTCACTCTCCGTTTGCATCTGGGATACCTATTCCTCCATGGCATCCAAAGTACTCATCTCTTGAGTAACCGTTAAGGCATCCAGATTGAGATAGCACTTCTGAAGTATTTGCAGTCTTGGGAGTAGAACCAGTTGTAGTTCCTGCAAATCCTTGGTCCTGTTGCTGATCTCCAAATCAATTCTTGCAGCCTGAAGTTGAAACCGGTGAACGGTTTGCCCATAAGCGGTAAAGGAGTCATATGGGATCTTGAAGGTGCTTATGAATATCTACAAATCAGAATAGATGGGGTACACATATCTTACTAAGCAGTAATTTCCTCTCATCCATTACATCTTTGATGTCCTTCTGTGTCTTCTGCAGATCGGATCGACGCTCATGTAACTTTTTCACCAAGGCAGTGTTCAAAGCCTTGTGATGCTCATTCTTGGCATGCGCTTCGGCAACCTCTTTCAGGATTTGTACTGTTAGGATTCCCAAAGATACTGAAAGAGGGGGTGAATTAGTATCTAACCGGTTGAATAATTTTCTTAACTTAAAACATGTAAAGCATATCAATACTGTATACCGGTAAACAAAAAGTAATGCAATAAATAGAGATAACAGTAACCACATGAAAATCACACCATAACACAGTAGTTTAACGAGGAAACCTGGTGTGGGAAAAACCTTGGTGGGATTTGTGACCCACAATATTCACTTACTAGCCAATAAGAGAATATTACTGCTACAATAGGGGCCTGCAGATGCAGGAAGGCCAAGTGCCTAGAGCTCACTGCTCAATTACAAAATGGGAAGTCTCACTGACTTACAAAATGGATTATGCAAATCCAATGTCTTGTACTGCTTCAAAATAGCATCTACTATGCCATATCCAGTACCGGTTTTAGCTCTGCTTCATACATAAACCCTTAACCTATAATTCGCATATTAGGTCTGCCTTAATTCACCTATCTTCTCTATTCTAAAATGTTCTATAATGATCTCATACATATATGAGTTATTTTACAACTTGCCAAGTCGACTTACAATTATTTTACAATTAATTACAAAATATATTATAAACAAAATTACTGTCGGCCTGGGTGTCGGTATACTTCCTTTTACTGTCGATGTTCTGTGTGTCGGTGTAGAGTCTGTCATTGTCGGTGTCGGTATATTGTCTTGCCGGTATCATATGATTGCAAGGTTGCCATCAATGACAAAACCTTCAATCACCTACAATATCTCATTGGAGTGTGCATTTGCCAACAATCTCCCCCTTTGGCATTGATGGCAACACTCATGAGAAAAATCCAAAAAGTGTCATCCAAAAAGAATCTACCAGAATTGTCTTACCAAATATTGTGTACCAAAAAAAATATGTGCTCCCCCTGAGCTGATGAGCCATTTGCTGATTATTTTTCTCATTACCACTACTCCCCCTTTGGCATCAATGACAAAAGTTGTCAAAGTGTCAATTGAGTGTGGTTTCCAGCTTCATCCTTGTAACCAGTTGGTTACAATCTAAAAAAGGTCTGCCAATACCAGATTTAGGCTCTCAGTGAACCATTCACTATCCTTTAATGCGGCCTTTGTCCTCTAAATTGTACCGGTGAGGTGTTACATTTGTTGTTCTGGTGTTTTCTGTCCTTGAACTAGAGCCTCAGATATCTCTTTTCTCAAGGAGGTGAGGTAGTCCAATCTTGGACTAAGTTTCCATTTTAGATCTTTTGCCTTTCCTTTTATACTTTCCTTTTCTCTTTCCAATTTTAGAAGTTCCTCCTCAAAACCTGTTGTTTTCTGCTCAAAAACTGATAATGGTTCAGATGAATTAATGAAGTTGTCAGCTAATTTATTTATTTCTTCATGTACCTTGTTGATCTTCTTGTCTATATCTACTATCAAAAAGTTTGTTTTGCATGTATCTCTGTACAAAGTTTTAAACTCTTTTAGTGTATTACATAGTGCCAGTAAAAGAGTGTCAAATTGTCTCATGCACTTATTTATTTCCTCTTCAAAGAATTTTTGTTTTTCCTTCTCTAGTTTCTCTTTGAATGCTTCCTCATTTATTTGTTCAACTGTCACAATGTTGTCAGTAATATACTTAGACAATGTGTCAAGTTGATTCAAAGAGTCTTTATTATCCACATTATATTTGGGTGCAATCATTTTCAAAATTGGGTTTGTATCATTAATAGCTTTGAATGCTTGTGAGCTACACTCTGTTATTTTCTTGATAGAATCCAAAAGAACTTCTGTCACATTTGGTGGTTTGAATTTTGCAATGGAAGAACCAACAATCTGTATTCCGTCGGTGTGAGTAATTTCTTTGCTTGTAGTGACCTCTGGTAGGTCAGTTTGTGTTTGCATTTCTCTAAGCAAGGTTTGGGTTGCTCAGCTGTTGCCAGTGGCATTGTCTCTACATGAGCCTGTTCCTGTGAGGGAGCCTGTTTCTCAGTGTTTTCCACTGTCGGTTTTTCTTCGGTGCTACTTGTTGCCAGTGGCCTAGTTGCCACATCTGTTTTCCCTATTGATTCCTTATCTACCACAATATTGACTTTCTGAGTGTCAATTTTCATTGTATATAACACCTCAGAATCAGGATTTGTGTCCTCATGTGGTATGTCCATACTCTCACTAGCCAGTTGATTGTCAGTAGTAACTATCGGTGGAGTATCTAGAGGTGGTGGGGATAAGTTGTCTGTTATTTTTATGCTGGGTGGTCCACCAACCTTTCCTTTTCCCTTATCCTTTTGATATACCTTGATGGGTTTAGGGCTTCGATACTCTTCCTGCTTTTCCTTCTCTACAAGGAATATGTCCCATGCATTAGTTGTTTCTTCTGTTACCTCATTCACTCTCCCTGCCATTAGTGCTACATGTCGGTGAGCAGTTGAAAATACTGACTGGTTAGCCTCTGAGATCAATTTATCTATCTCATCAGGTGAGTTGACAGGATGTACAGCAAGTAATTTTTCAATTTTTATTTTCTTATCAAGTTCAATAATACCTACTCTCCTAGCTTCAAGTCTGTTGTAGAGTTCTATCGGTATTTCATCAACAACTTGCATCAAAAATTTCTTAAAAATACCTAAGTGCAATATTACACTATTCTCTACTTTATCTTTCTCATCATCTGATAATGTGTTATACATTTTGCTGATATTTTTCAATTTACCATCCTCAGTAATTTCATCTAGTAATTTATCAATAGGAGCTGTGAACTTCTTCTTAGGAGTCACCTTTTTCTTCTTCGGAGTTAATTTCTTTACTGGGGGTCTTACTGCCTGTTGTTTCTGTCTTGTTCCTCTAGGAGAAGGTGATGATACCAGTGAAGATTTCCTTTTTCTCACAACTCTTTTGAATGCAGCCGGTATGTCACTTTCTGAAGAAGTTCCAACCGTTGAAAGGTGAGTTTCCGGTTGAAGTGCTTCTAGCTCATCTTCAGTAATACCAATTTGTTTAAGTACGTCTTCCTTAATAGCTTTTGCTTGCCTGGATCCTTTTCTAACTGTTGCCTCAACCTTTTTAACATTTTTCTTGGATTGAATTTGTTTTTCAATAGTCTCAGCACTGCCAAATACCTCTTCTTTAGGTTCCTTAGGTGCTTATAGGAGGGCCTTTGCATATGTTTCTATTATGTGGTCATCAGTTTCATACCCCATTTCAGTAACCCAGATGGTTCTTGGGATAACTGCCTCCATCTAAATTTCATCCTTCTTTATTACATAATAGATTTCATCCTTATACTTTTCCACAATTAATTGTGACAATCTAACTCTGGTCTTCATTCGAGCCTTCAATGCTTGAAAATACTCATTTATATTCTTTTCTATGTTCTCTCCCATGTTGTTTAGTAAGTCTAACAACTGTTTGCCTACCGTTATATCAAAATTTCTAATACCAATACCGGGTACTTGTTTGGTTATGTGCAACATTAGACAAACAAGTAGGTTTCCAAATCTAAATTTTCCCTTTTTGTCTTTCTTTATCTTTCCCAAATTGTCAATCAATTCATCTTTAAGCCATTCGCACACATATATTCTTCCATTATCATTAATCATATCATAGGCACTTTTAATGCATAGGCTAGAGACTGAGTTTAACCTATTTGCATGTGTAGTTTTGTAGCCTAAGATCATACTGATGAATTTCACATTGATATCAGTTACATCATTTTCCCTTAAAGATCTCTTATCAGATGTTGCACCAGTTAGGTTTATCACTAGGTCATTTGAGACCTTCTTTGTTTTATCAGGTCTTTTACCGGTGGAGGGTAACCCTATCACAACCTTTATTGCTTCTTTTGTGATTTTGTGAACTGAGTCCAACCAGAAGAATGCACCATGTACCCTTCTTAGTACTATCCTTATAACATCCTTGGGAAAATCCGAGATACTGAGAATTTTAGTGAAACCTAGGGTTTCAACTATCTTGTATTCAAGTTTGACATTTCCAGATTCATCACAAATTACAGATTTATACATATTCTTAATTTCCTCATCACCTAATTCCTCTATATGACAATGTATATACATTCTAGGGTCTTCAGCAAAATCTACTCCCTTAGGAATTTTAGAAAATGCACCAATGTTATCATCTTTCTTGGCAATTTCAAGAACTAACTGGAATACGGGTCTAGGGCATTTAATGACTTCGACAACAGTAGGGTTTGCAATGAATTTAGAAGCAGATGAGGAAGCCATGTTTATAAATACCTTTATCTGCCTTAAGGAATGATTGCTTAATGAATTGCTTCACTTCTTTGCTCGGAATGCCTTCGCTCAAGAATTTTCGCACTCTCGAAGATTTGAATGCTCGGTGAAATGAAAATGGAGTCAAAACACTTGCTTTATAATGTTAATTTTGCCAACCACCACATTTAATGCTTGTCGGTTAAGTAATGACTTAACTTATCTGCCGGTATAAAAGTAATTCCAACTTCTCACCATCAACTGAGGGAATAATAGCATGTTTCACATTTGGTTGCTAAACCCTCAAAGGAATTTTCTTCAGTTAGATGAAGAGCCTTCTGTCGGTGGAGTGTTACTCTGTTCTGTCGGTGGAGGAGTATTCCTATCAACATTTAGATCTGACTTTCTGATCCATTGTTTTGAGAATTCTTGCTTTACCTCTTCAATGTTTTCTTTACCTTTCAAACTAGCACCATTATTACTCGTCGGTGATGCCTTACTTCTGCAGAATTTTGCAATATGTCCAATCTTGTTGCAAGCATAACAGGTCACATTGTTTTTCTAAATAGCTTTCTCATATCCTATGCTGGTTTGTGTTCTACACTAATTAGATAAGTGTCCAAATCTTCCACAAACATAACATCTTACATTCATTCTGCAATTTTCTGAATTATGACCTATTTTGTTGCATTTGGAGCATTGACCGGTGGGTGTATTAGTGCTCTGATAATTTCTAGATCTACACTGATTTGATCTATGACCATACTTGTTATAGTTAAAGCATTTGCCATTAAATTTATAAGCATTTGGTTGTCTTACCAGTTTGCTATGATCATGTGTGTTTGCAGTATCAGAGCTTTCACCAACTTCAAAGCCAAGGCCATTAGTGTCACCATTTGGTTTTTGATTTTTCAGCAAGTCACCAAGTTCTTCTGAGCTTTTCTTGAATTTTTCCTTGTGTTGATTTGCAGTAGCCAGTTTTCTTTCCAAGATACCTTTTTGTCTCATGAGTTCATTTGAGTCATTTTGTGCATGCATCAGATTTGTCTTCAACATATCATTTTCATAACTAAGTCTTGTGTTTTCATTTGCAGCATCATTAAGTCTTCTAGTCAGGTCTTCTTCATTCTTCTTTCTATCTTCAATTTCTTTACAAAATCTCATAGTCATATCCTGCATCTCATTCTTTGTTGTCATGTTTTCTTGTTTCAGCTTATTCATCAGATCACTAAGAGTTTCCTTTTCATCATTCTCATTTTGCATCTTTTCACAAAGTTCTCTTCTCTTGTTTCTTGCAATGGCAAGATTTTCTTGAAGTGCTTGAATAATATCCTCTGCAGCCTTTAGATCATCTTCAAGTTTGATATTTTTCAACTTTTCCGTATCATAGTCTGAGAGAGTTGCTTCTAATTGCTTCATCAAGTTTTCCATCTCTACCGGTGTCAAGATCTTCCTCAAGCTGTTAGGCTTCTGAAAATAGAGGACCAGGCTCTGATACCAATTGTTAGGATTCCCAAAGATACTGAGAGGGGGACTGAATCAGTATCTAATCAGTTGAATATTTTTCTTAACTTAAAACATGTAAAGCATATCAATACTGTATATCGGTAAACAAAAAGTAATGCAATAAATAGAGATAACAATAACCGCATGAAAAGCACACCATAACACAGTAGTTTAACAAGGAAACTTGGTGTGGGAAAAACATCGATGGGATTTGTAACCCACAATATTCACTTACTGGCCAATAAGAGAATATTACTGCTACAATAGGGGTCTGCATATATAGGAAGGCCAAGTGCCTAGAGCTCACTACTCAATTACAAAATGGGAAGTCTCACTGACTTACAAAATGGATTATGCAAATCCAATGTATTGCACTGCTTCAAAATAGCATCTACTATGCCAGATCCAGTACCGGTTTTAGCTCTACTTCATACATAAACCCTTAACCTATAATTCACATATTAGGTCTGCCTTATTTCGCCTATCTTCTCTATTCTAAAATGTTCTATAATGATCTCATACATATATGAGTCATTTTACAACTTGCCAAGTCGGCTTATGATTTAACAATTAATTACAAAATATATTATAAACAAAATTCCTGTCGGCCTGGGTGCCGGTATACTTCCTTTTACTGTCGGTGTTTTGTGTGCCAGTGTAGAGTCTGTCGTTGCCGATGCCGATATATTGTCTTGTCGGTATCATATGATTGCAAGGTTGCCATCAATGATAAAACCTTCAATCACCTACAATATCTCATTAGAGTGTGCATTTGCCAACATGTACCTGGTCCTCCACAACTGTGCATAAGAGTTTCAGTTAGGCTAGAGAGGAATTGGTACTGGGGAGGTTGGTACCGGGTATCAAACCGGTAAGAGTGTCCACTGCAGCTTGGATCACATCTTGCTCCTTCTTCCTTCTTATCACCTCTAGACGTTCTTGAGCAAGCTTAATGCTTTGTAGCAGCACCGATTTGTTAGCAGATTGGAGGTCAATGGGACTGGTAAAGTCAACTGATTTGACTTGACTACCGGTTGCCTTTGGGGTCTCCACCTGTGTGCTCTGTGTCGCTTCCTCCTTCTCTTTGGCTCTTAACTTAGCTTCTTTTGCCTTTTCTTTGTCCTGTTTTTCCTGTCCTGCCGCTTCTGATGGTGTACCCGGAGTGACATTTTCACCATTCAAGGCATCAACATCAATAGGATCCATTTGATCAGTGACCTGTTCTCCTTCATTTTCATATACCTCATTCGGTTTATTGGTTGTCGGTTCTTGCTCATCTTTCCTGTTGGCTTCAGCCACTTGATGCAACCTTAAAGCGGCTTGGGCATAAGAGTGGGTATTTTTTACCACTTCGGGAACTTTTCCTTTTAGCAACAAGAGTCTCCTTCTTCTCATGAAGAAGAGGCCCTTATATCTTTCCACTACTTCATAAAGTTCAATTTTAGGCACATTAGGAAAGTATTGTGTAAATACTTCCTCTCTTATTTCCTGTTCCTTCTCTATGGGAATGCGCCACTTGTTATCTAAAGAATTATACAAAGAATCAGGTGTCTCAGATTTAATTTCTGATGGCCACCAGTCATTAATACATAAATAATTGATGACTTCATGTTCAACTTCCTTCTTTTCATCATCATTAAAATCATCAAAGCACTCTTTCAAATCACCAAGTACTCTTCTTCTAATATTCTTAATAGTTCTTTGACAATGTGTCAAAGGTTTGTAGGAGGAATTATCAATATTTACAGGTGCAGATGTTGCCGGTTCATTTTTTCTTCTTCCTCGTTTGCCTAATCTTCTTAGGTTGTTCTTCAGACACAGTGTCCTCTAAGTCTGGTGTGGTGTCTTTTGTCTTCCGCTTTCTTTCAAAGACTTTGGTGGGTGCAACTTCCAGTTTCTTCTTTGCTGGTGACCGCTTGGTTACTTTGGGACTTGTTGTGGTAATCGGTGTCGATACTGAAGGCACTGCCTTTCCCTTCTTTACTGACTGTTCTTCAACCAGTGTAACCCTTTCCAAATAGATGCTAGTTCTCTTTGCCTTTGGATATAGAGGCGAGGTGAGTAGGGTAGAGGCATACCCATCTAGCATGGCATACATTACCTCATATCCCATCGGTTCCACTTCTTCCTATCTAGGCTCAACCGCCTCCATTATGCACTCATCAACTCCGATGGTGAAGTAGATGTCATCTTCATATTTCTTAACAATATCACCTGATATTCTCACTCTTTGGCTCATTTTGCGTCTGAACTCATGAAAGTATTTGTTCAGAACTTCTGGATAACCGGTTCCAACCGCTTGAAGGCTTTCCTTGATTTGCTTTGTAACCGGTTGGTCGACAGACCACTGAATATCTCTGACTCCTGGGAAGTAACCTTGGAAGTAGAAGAACAACCCAACCAATAGTTATCCAAACTTAAATCTCAAGGCATTGTCATGTTTAATCGACTTTAGGTTCACCAAAAGTTGCCTTTGCATACAGGTGCATAAGTCAAATGATGCATCTTCCATGATCATCTGGTAGGCAACATTTACCACTGCAGCAGAGACAGAGTTGATTCCGTTGGCGTGGAACGTCTGGTATCCTATCGCCATACACGCATATTTGACCAGATCGTCCTTGATGGAATTGACAGTCATTCCCCCTGAGTCGCTCACAGAACCGATGAGCTTGGTCATTTCCGTCTTGCTGATCTTCCTTAGGGCTGACACTTCACCAATGTTACAGAAACTGGTGATGGCATGAATTGCTTCCGGTGTAATGTCATGCATCTGCTCTAAGTACATTTTATCACCGTGCACTCTGCTCAGAATGATGCAGATGTGATCATCTGAAAACTTTTCAAGGAAATAGACTGCATTGTGAAGCTTCTTCTTTTCCAGCATGCTAAATTCCAGTTTAATGGATTACAAGAGATCCTAAGTCTTCAATTTTATAGTCAATGTAATTGGAAATGCCTTCCTCCACTATAACACCAGTGGGTATCTGAGATAGGGCATTGTATTTTGCCTTCCATTGAATGAAGTCTACTGAATCAATGGGTGCACTAGGAATAGACTGAGATGCGAAAGCCATGATAAACAGAGAAATTTGAGAAATACCTTCGTAATTCGAAATTTAGGGCTTGCAAATTACACTTCTTCACTCACTCCTTTGGTTGTTGAAATACCGCTCTGTGCTATACACTTGACCGATTGATATTCGCTTCTGATTCTTCTTCAAGATTTTGAGAATTCTTTGAATCGCAATCCAAATCACTTTTCGTCGCTCAGTGCTTAAAAAAAACTTCTTCGCTCGAGAATTGATAAGTGAAAAATGACTTGAAAAATCCTTTTAAACAAGTTCTCCACTTACCATAATAAATGCTCCACTATTAGGGTGTAAACCCTAATTTGCCTTTTACCGTTTCTGGTCTTCTGCCTGTTGATAGATATCACTTACTGGTTAAGGTCTTTTACCGGTTTAAACTAGGGGTTTGAGATATTTCACCATTTGCTCCCCCTAAGATTTTCTAATGCTTAGTTTGTCGGTTCAGTGACTTCCACACTAGGTGCAGAAACCAGTTCTTCTTGAATAACTTCTTTTGGCTTCTTCTTCCAGGTTTTCTTCATATTTGTTTGAACGGTTTCAACATCTATCTTTCCTTCCGGAGTCACCAGTATATCATCCAATATATTCTTTCTCGTTCTACAGAATCTTGTTGTGTGACCCGATTTGCCGCAATGATAGCAAATCATCCCAGGTGCTCTCCAAGGTCCAATGTTCATGTTTCCATTCTTCCTTCTGCATGTTCCAACAGTGTGACCATTACCATGACAGATCAAACAGGTTGCTCTCCATCCAGTTGTCACTTGATAGCCACTGCTTCATGACTGATAATTATAGGTATTAAACCAGTTTGGGTTCCAGTTCCCAGAGGGTTCAGAAAAAGCTCCTTTACTCCTTTGAGGATACCTTCTGGTGTTGTACATGATAGACCTGCATTCAAATTCTCTATACCCAAACTTGTTGCATGCATAACAATTACCATTGAATCTATTGGGTCTAGGCTTATCGTTTAGAAAATAAGGAAAGTTATTGTAAGTCTTACTTCTACATACATTAGCAGTGTGTCCTTCCTTGAGACAATTAAAGCAAACAGGTTTGAACTTTTGCTTACCATTATCCTTTGGTGTCGGTTGTTTCTTTGATGCTCCATCTTTTGTTCCAGAGGTCTCAACTTCCTCATATTCAGAGAAACCAAGTCCATTGGTATTCTTTACCGGTTTAGCTGGCTGAAGCTTATGTTCTAGCTTGACAGTGCTCTTATTGGATTTGGGAAGTATTTCCTTTGACTCAGTAAGTTCTTTGGTGATAGCAGCATTGGATTCCTTCAAGGTTGCATTCTCAAGAACAACCATGAGTAGTTCACCTTGCATTTCTTCCTTTTCCATTTTATTTTCATGAAGATGAGCGGTAAGTGCACTGATCTCTTGCTTCAGCTTGGAGATCTCATGATCTTTGTCTTTTACCAGATCTTCATCTTTCCTCTGGTGCTCAAGCTCTTGACACATTCTGATAGTTAGTCCTTCAAGTTCCTTTCTTAGGTTGGTATTGGACTCATTCAGTTTTTCAACTTCTTGAACTAGAACTTCCATGTCTGCTTCATCAGAAGAATTGTTATCAGTTAGCTCCATCAATTTTTCAGCATGCTCTCTTCTTTTTGCCTGAGAGGCCTTATATTTGACTTTAAGTTCATCATAGGCTTGCTCAGTCTGAGTGAGCCGATGAGTAAGTTCCCTCATAGTGTATTCCCCCATATCTCCTTCCAAGTGGTTAGACTTATAGAAAGGTTTGCTCTGATACCAATTGATGAATACTAAGAGGGGGGGGGTGAATTAGTATACCAAAAATTACTGTACTCAAACACTTTATCAGTCTAGCGATAAACCAGTATAACAGTTTAACTAACAAACCGGTTAACGCAAATGCAAACCAAACAACAAGTAAGGCATTCACCCACAGAAGCACAATCACCATAACACAAGAGATTTTGACGTGGAAACCCAAATGGGAAAAACCACAGTGAGATGAAACTCACAAGAAACTATCTATAGAATAGTAACCAGAACGGTTAAGATCATACAATGTTCTTTACCAGAACAGATCTTGTTAGGAATCTCAATCTCTGTTAGGAGATAAGTCCGATTAGATACTACCTTGTGAGAGGATTTTAGATCCACAGATGTGAATCACCTTGTTAGAGGATTTACAAAGGCTTTTCTGGGCCTACCCGGTTAAGGGTTTCTAACTTGTCAAAGATGTGAGTAATCAACAAGTAAACGATCTAGCAAATAGCACAGTCTTCTTGGTTAGATCCATGATAGCTCATCGCTAATGCATTTTAGCATTACTTCAGTCTTCAGTAAATCCACACTCTGTTACAGTACACAGACTTGATATTTTCTTTTAAGATCACACATACAAGAACTCATCAACCACTTCAAACCCTAACAGCTACACACATTAAAACCCTAGACATGATGTCCTTAAAAGGAATTTGATTTCATGTCGATCCAATAGGATTACATTGCAAGTTCCTAGGTTCATTGTATCTAGACACATTTGGTAACACGACACAAAATCACCATCAAAGTGTCAGTGGATGGTAACTCATCACAAAGATATACCGGTTGGTAACTCACCACAGAGTATTACTGGTTTATACAACTTTACCGATTACCAGTTGGTAACTCAGAGTAATACTGATTGACAGAAATGAAAACTGAGAAAATGATAATTGCCGCTTCTAGTTCCTTTACTCCGTTCCGCTTGAGATCCTCGAACCGCTTGAGGTCCTCATGCCGCTTGAGATCGGTAAACACTTTCTACAAGACACCGATAGTCTAAAGACTATAACATAATACTAGTTTGAAACAAATACCGGTTGAGCATAGCTCATACATACAAAAAGTGATCTCATAGCAAGTGTGTGTCCATCAATGGCAATCACAACATAATCATCAAACATGCCAACAGTAGCATCCTTCAACACATCAATTCTGAAGGATTTGTCACTGTAGTACTTGACTGATGCGGAGCACACAACTTTAGTTGACTTCATGAAGGGGCAGAACCCCTAATTCACCTCTCAAATAGGTAAATGTAATCTTTGATAAGGGCTTAGTGAATATATCTACTAGCTGCTCCTTATTGGAAACATGTTGTAGTACAACCTCCTTATTCTGAACTTTCTCTCTCAAGAAGTGATATTTAAGCTCAATATGCTTAGTTCTAGCATGCAATACCAGATTCTTGGAATAATTTTATGCACTTGTGTTATCACAAAATATATTCACCGGTTCAGATACAGGTACTTTGAAACCTTCCAATACATGCTTCATCCAAATTGCTTGAGTGCAGTTCATAAATGTTGCCACATATTCTGCTTCAGTTGTAGATTGGGAAATACAGCTCTTCTTCTTACTTGTCCATGATACTAATCTTCCTACGAGAAAGAACGCTCCACCGATTGTGTTTTTCCGGTCGTCCACATTACCTCCCCAATCGGCATCGGTATATACCTTGATATTATAGTCACCATTATATGGATACCACAATCCATAATCAACTGTTCCTTTCAGATATCTAAGAATCCTTTTGACAGCTACCAAGTGGGATTCTCTTGGACATTTCTGAAAACGAGCTACTATGCCTACTGCATGAGCAATATCTGGTCTGTTGTGCACCACATAGTGCATCTTACCGATCATTGACCAGTACTCCTTCTCGTTTACCAACACTAAATCATCTTCCTTAGTCAGTTTACAACCAGTCACCATCGGTGTACCAACCGGTTTGCTTTCCTCTATTCCAAAAGTCTTCAATACCTCTTTGACATACTTGGACTGGATACTAAAGATACCCTCTTTCATTTGCTGAAACTGTAAACCAATGAAGAACTTTATTTCTCCTATCAAAGACATCTCAAACTCTTTCTTCATTTCATCTGCAAATGCATGCCTCATTTTATCATCTCCTCCAAAGATTATGTCATCCACAAACACTTCACATATCAGAATCTGATCACCTTCTAATTTCAAGTAGATGTTGTTATCTTCACTTGTTATCTGAAATCCAATCTTCATAAGATGAGAGTGTAGTCTTTCATACCATGCCCTAGGTGCTTGTTTCAATCCATGCAGGGCTTTGTGTAATATGCACACCATGTCACTATCTTGTGAAAGGCAAACCCTTCTGGTTGGTCTATATACACTTCCTCTTCTAAGATTCCATTCAAAAAAGCAGACTTCACATCCATCTGATAAACCTTAAATCCCTTAAATGTTGCAAATGTAAGTAGCATTCGAACACCTTCTAGTCTAGCCACAGGAGCAAAGGTTTTTCCATAATCTTCTCCCTCCTCCAGAGCATATCCCTTGCAGACAAGCCTAGTCTTGTTCCTTACAACTGTGCCTTCTTCATTCAGCTTATTCCTGAAGACCCATTTGGTACCTATGACATTTTTATGTTCTGGTCTGGACACCAAAGACCATGTTGCATTCTTTTCTATCTGGTCTAGCTCCTCTTCCATTAGTTTAATCCAGTCTCCATCTGCGAGAACTTCTCTGGAAGTCTTGGGTTCAAATTCATAAATCATGCAAGAGTTCTCCTTCACCTTTCTTCTTGTGAGTATCCCTGCATCTTTATCTGCTATGATTTGATTCAGATCATGATGTAGCTTTACATATCTAGGAATGACTCTAGCCTGATCTGCTAGCATTTCTTCTTCTTTTTCAATTACTTCTTCTTCTTCTCTTACTGCAGCTTCTACCAGTACAAGAACACTGAGATATTTACAAGTTTCTTTCTTAACTGGTTCCTAGAAGGCTATACCCGGTTCATCTTCCAGTTCTTCACTGCATGTTTCCTCAGGTTCCTCAGGGGATTCATCAAGCCTGATGTTGATACTTTCAACAATTTTCTGAGTTCTATTGTTGTAGCACTTGAGAGCTTTGCTCTTAGTGGAATATCCCAAAAATATTCTTTCATCACATTTTGCATCAAATTTGCTCAAATGCTCACCTCTCTTGATATAGCACTTACTACCAAACACTTTAAAGTAACTCACAGTGGGAGTTTTCCCAGTCCAATACTCATAAGGAGTTTTATCTTTGCCTTTCTTGATGAGTACTCAGTTCATAGTATAGACTGCAGTGCTCACCGCTTCTCTCCAAAAAGTGTGAGCAACCTTTCCTTGGATCAACATTGTTCTAGCTGCTTCAACTACAATCCTGTTATTTCTTTCTGCTATGCCATTATGTTGTGGTGTGCTTGGGGCAGACAACTGCCTCTTGATATCGTTATCTTCACAGTACTTGTTGAATTCATCATAAGTGAATTCTCCTCCTTGATCAGTTCTCAGGCATTTTATCTTTTTACCACTTTCTTTCTTTACTAATGTTCTGAAGGCTTTGAACTTTCCAAATGCTTCAGACTTGTCTTTCAAGAATGTGACCCACATCATTCTTGAGCAGTCATCAATAAGAATCATAAAATACCTATCTCCCTGAATACTTCTAGTTTTCATAGGACCACACAAATCAGTATGCACAAGATCAAGTAAATTTTCTGCTGAGAAAGACTTACCTTTAAAAGTTGAGGAAGACATCTTCCCAAGTTGACATTCTCTGCACAAAGAATTCTCAGGTTTGTTCAGCAAAGGTAATCCTCTTACCGCCTTGATCTTACCGGCTTTAACAATGTTGTCAAAGTTCATATGACAGAGTCTCCTATGCCATATCCAACTATCATCAAACTTAGCCATTAGACACAGACTTATCTTGGCATTCAACTGAAATATGTTACCTCTGGTCTGCTTACCGGTGGCAATAAGTTCACCATTCTTCCCAGTTATACTTTAGATTCCGCCTTTGAATTCCAGAACTAGTCCTTTGTCATTCAGCTGAGCAACACTCAACAGGTTATGCTTAAGACCTTCTACCCAGTAAACATCATTTGCACTGCTCTTTCCATTCAATGAGATGGATCCTTTACCTTTTACCAAACACGATGCATCGTTGCCAAATTTGACAACACCTCCATCATATTCCTCGAGAGACAAAAACTTTCTCCGATCACCAGTCATGTGGTGAGAACAACCACTATCAATTATCCACTCATTGGAGTTGTCAATGCGAGAGACAAGTGCTTTCTTGTCAGACACTTCTTCCTTTACTGCTACAAACACTATGTCTTCATTTTCTTCATCTTTTGATTCTTCATCAGTGATACCTTCATCCACAGCAACTAGACAATTTCTTTTGTTTCCTCCTTTATACTTTCTAAACCTCTCCGGTTTATCCTTATTGACATTGTTAGGACAATTAACAACTATATGTCCTATCTTGTTGCAGGAAAAACAATTCAAAGGAAGTTTACCTCTATATTTTCCAGTTCCCTTCGAAAGTCTTTTAGCAAGAAGAGCTTCAAACTCCTTTAGAATCTCTTCATTATCCATATCTCTGCATTGTCTGGATTCATAACTGGTACTAGTTTCTTTTCCTTTTCTGGATGGTACATTACATGCTTTAAAGGCTGACTCAGTCTTCTGAACTCTACCATCATAGCTATTCAACTCATATGCAATTGACTTTGCAATGATAGAATCTAAGGATACTTTGGTTTTATCAATAGACCTTAGTTCCTGGATAGCAGCAACTCTGATTGCACAAACTGGTAACAATGATCTAAGGACTTTATTAACAATGGTGGCATCCTCAATTGTTCCACCAGCGCTTTTGATATCTCATACCATAGTCTTAATCCTAATGCCATATTGTTGAATGGTCTCACCTTCAACCATCCTCATATCCTTGAATTTACCTCTAAGGCTCTCTTCCTTAGCTTGCTTTACATGCTCATCAACACCATAGATGTTTTCTAGTGCATCCCATACATCCTTACGTGTGTCCTTGTCTTGTACATCAATAAACTCAATATCTGACAGGCTGCTGATAAGGGCTTCCATGACTTGCCCATTTTCCTAGATCTCTCTCTTCTGATCATCAGTCAGAGTGCCAGTGGGAGCCACATAGGCATTCTCAACATAGCTCCAGTGTTGAGCACCCATACTCTTGATGTAAATCTTCATTATGTCCTTCCATATCTTAAAGTTATCTCTATTGAACTTAGGACCTTCCCTCTTCATGATTACAACAGGATCTTTTACCTCAAGCGGTTAAGCTTATATTATCGAGGACCTGGAGTTGCTCGGATACCAATTGATGAATAATGATGAACAACAGATACCCCAACCGGTACTGAGAGGGGAGGGGGGGTGAATCAGTATAGGCAAAAACTTTCTCAACAACTTATCTGGTTGAAGCAATACCAATTGGTTGTCACCATCACTGAACTTAACCACGACAATACCGGTTAAACACAGTAAGACATCAGACACCATAAACTGATAAGTCTGAACACTTCAAATATGATCAATACTTGATATCAACTTCACCCATAAACATATGCATGTGGTATACCAGTAATACCATACCCTGTTAACTCTGCATCCATAATCATTCAACCAAATAATACATAATCATCACATGAAAAATGCATAACACAGCACACAGATTTTTCACGTAGAAACCCAAATGGGAAAAACCACGGTGGGGATGAATACCCACAAGCTTGTTTTTGAACTCTTTTGAAGCTCGCTCTGTTAAGAGCCTAGTCTGGTTAAAGACTATACAATAAGGTTCTGTTAGGAACCGATCCTATTAGAGATCACCCAGTTAAGGGATGGCTATATACCCTATTCAAGGTTAAAACCCTGTTAGAGGTTACCTCGCTAGAGGATTTGAAGAACTCAATGATCTTGAGTCACCTTGTTAAAGGTTTTACAATAAGCTTGTTAAAGCAACCCGATAAAGGGATTTTCCAACTGTTGAAATGATTAGAAGACAATAGGTAAAACTTCTAATTTGATAACATCACTACATGCCAAGGCAAATCCTTTTCATTTCCTCTACTCTGCAATCACACTCTGCAGTCTTCCTCTTACTGGTCTGGCAAGTATCTCATCACTCGGATACACACACAACATTTGCCAACAACTTTAGAATAACAAACATCATCGACCTTATAGACATAAGTTAGGTCGGTAGCATAAACCCTAAACCCTAAGCATCTTAGGTTTACAACACAGGCAGTCCATTCCTGACCGTCCAAACACATTGCATAGAGTATTACAATTTCAAATAGATCACAAGACAATATGCATCGTTCATTCTTCACCGCACATGGGGATCAGTAACCCATCACGCTCTCTTCTCATACCGCCAAGAAGAATGATCATTCCCGAGGTAGACTTCAAACGCAGTCGATATTCTCATGCAAGATCCTCAAGGAAATCCTTCACGCGCACAAGGCTGACATGGCACCTCGATCTCATTCACATCTCTTAGCTAACTCATCACAGAGTATCATCGGTTGCATCGTACAAGCGAGATTGCCAACCCTAGAGCTGAGATTGCCAACCGGTAGTCACACTTAGTGAAACCCTGATACCAGTTCACTACATCTCCTCATACCTCTTTATACCGGTTCACTTGAACCTATTGACATCCATGACAACGTATATTATCATCATATCAACATGTCGGTTCATCATATGCCAATAATATCCAACAGTGTCTTCGTTGGGCCGTTGTACTCGCAGGTTTGAACAAGTGAAGTGTGGGGATGAGGTCCCCTAGTTGTGGCCTCACCAGTTCATAGCTCTGAGTCAAAAGTGTTTCACGTGTAGCCGGAGGGCGTGTCATGCCAGCGTCGCCAGTCACATTAAAAAGTTTAGCAGGCATTATAAAAAATAATTTTTTTAATTATATTATATTAATAATATAATAACTGGTGCCACTTGGAAGAGTGGTGTCCCATGGTGAAGGGGCATCACAAAAGATATAAAGAGAAATAGATAGAACACACAATCTGATTTATGAAGACTAAGCAATGCTCAGGGGAGATGATAAGCATTTATCATCTATGGTTGGGAGGGCAACAATGATTGAGTCATTTTTCGTGGACAATCAAGCACCACCATAAATTCAACAATTTTATGTACATGGTTTCTCACCTACTCCCTAATACAACTATATAATGCTTCTCAGTGTACTTATTTTCAAGATTAATAGAGTTGTTTATTTAATTGATCGAGATTTAGTTTTGATAACCATGATTTAAGGGGATGTTTTTATGTACATGGTGTGGATTCTCACTCCCCCACTAATATAATTGTATAAAACCCCTTGATGCAATTAAATAATCGTTCTATGACTTAATTAAATTATTCAATTTAATTAACTAATTAAGATTACTTACCTATAGTGATATAGGCCAAAACCATTAAGGAGCTCTTCTAGTCTTCACACTTTAGCCATGCAAAGGAGAATATAAATAGTATCAAATATACTCATGTACAACGCACAAAGCTTCTTAAGATCTCAATAACTTTTTTGCACTCCCCTTAAGCTTGTATTTCAAATTCGAGAATAAATTGAAGAATGTACCAAAACTTTCTAGGAATGTTTAAAGCTTGCTCCCCACAAGCATAGCCATGTTGCTCAAAAGCATTGTGGTGCATCACTTATTCTTGATGAGCTCTACTTGATATTTCAAATGACCGATGTTAAAGCATTAAGCTTTGATTACTTTGCCTATGAGTTTTACAAAGGTAAAGAGATGTTCATTATAAATTGTTTCAGTTTCACCAAGAATGAAGTGAGCTTAAATGAAGTCATTACCCATCTTAACATCTTCAACAAAATCGTTGGTTTAGGCTTGCAATAGAACAAGACTAAATGCTATTAGTAGAACATATTTCCCTTGCCTAAGTGATTTCAAAAATTATCTTGAAAATGGTTAAGGGGAGATGTTCAAATTGCTTTCCCAATGTGCTACATCATAGAAAAATGTTGCTTGTTGGATCACCAAACTTCTTTCATTGTCAGATGAGCTTTAAATTTGAACTAAAGGTTGTAACTTGTATATATTATTCCTAGTATTGGGCTCAATTTAAAGTGGCTCATGACAAGCTTACCAATCTTCTATGAGATTTCCTATAGACTAATCCCAAGCAACCACAAGGTTTCCACAAAGTTGTTTGTGATATTTGTCACCTTCTAGAAGACAAAGAAGGAACAAACACCATTGATGTTTATGCACAAAATAATAAACTTTGAGCCGATTAAACTATTCGTGCAACAAAGCTTGAAGACTTGGATTATTCTTCTCAAGCATTGACTCTTAGCCAATATACCATATGGCATGAAAACATAAAAAGGAGTTGGTTTCTAGATTCTCCTTGTCATCTTGACCCTACTTAAAATAAAACGCCTTTAGCATAATTAAGGCTTTTAAGTCATTCAAGTCATCCCTCAAAAGGGTTAGCAATAGGTTAAGGACTAATTTTTTCCTTATCAATCTTAAGCTTTGGTGGTCTCCCATGACCAATAATTCTAGTTTGTCTTTGGCCAAAACTCCAAGCGTTAGAGATCTTAGGCTTCTTTAAAAAGATTTTCATAATAGTAGAGTCTTTTTTCAAAAAGGCATTCATAATACTTGAGGCCTTGTCACTCCAAGGGACTAGATTCCCTTGTTTGGCCTTTAAAGGAAATGCAAGTTCATTAATTTAAGATTTGTCTTCTATTGTTTGTATTCGATAACATAAGCACAATGCCATCTTTCATTAGTTGAATCTTCAATAATTTTCTTATTGGTGGAAAGATTTGGCATTGAAAATGTAATAAATTTTTAAGACCTACATATACCTAGTCTCTTATATAAGAATCTTAGCCCCTTGACTTGTGAGAAATTAAACTACTAATGGAGGTTGAAGATTTTAGACTTGACGCTTTTGACTTGAAAATGAATTTAGCATGTAAGACTTGGTCACATTTTCTTTATGTTTGGTTTACTGAGGGTTGCCTTCTTCATGTCAAAATTCCACATTTGTGAAGTTGCGTCTATAACAAACATAAATTTTTATGCATCCTTTTTGGCTAGTTCTATGGACCTAGAGTGCTTGGATTTAGTTTCACAACATTTTCATGCCCTTTTACAAATGGCATTCTCTTGGAAACTTTGTTTATTTGTTAGATACCTAGGGACCGCCTTATATTTTGACATTTGAAAATTCTTCAAGCCTCCTTTTTTTCTTAAACTTTTCAAGCAATTTTCATTTAATAAGAAAGTTCATGTTCTCACTATAGTTCTTTTGTATTAGACACAAGCTAAGATGTATGCAAAATTTCAATACATCCAAGACGTCATTTATTAATAGAAATGCACTTCACACACCATGAGTTAAAGCCCACCAAATAAGCTCTAGTAGCAACAAAGGAGTTGTTCACACAACCACAACTCTCTACCTATCATTTTTTATTAAGGGGCTTGGCTTTGTCTATATGTTGAAAATATTATTGGACCTTTCAAGTGGCACACGTGCCTCTTTTTAGAGTCAATTCAAGTATCATTGTGCCTCTACAACCTACATGGTGAAGGATTGGTTCCTCTTACTATTTAGGATGCTCATAACAACTAGAAGGCTCCAAATCTTCCTTTGTGTAAGCTATTTGCTTAGTTAAGTTCTTGTCCTTTGACAAACATTGCCCCGCCTCCCTCTTCTACAATCGCGTGTGCTTAATAATTTTGTAGTTCATGCCTTAGAGCAACTTTGATTCATAAGGCTGCTCATACCAACCAACTGCCTATCATTGTAACCGTCACAAGTACTCATTTTTTGATTAATATGATTTATAGCGGAACATTTCGAAGATTGTTACTTTAGAACACAATTTGCCTTTAACATTACGGATTTGCTTGCCATTCGTGGCACGAAATCTTCCTACAAAATAATAGGCTCATCTTCATAATTTGAATTATGATACTGATCATTTCAAACATAGCACATTACCTAGTTTAAGAATAACATATTAATGAACCATACGACATCTTAAAATTCATTGATAATTCCAGAACTCTTCCCGCAATTAACCAAACCCTATCAAAATAAAATTTAAATGGCTATTAACAAAATCTTATTAGGTTTATGTATTTCAAATTTTACTGGTTGTCAATTAAATAACCTGATTATCTTTTCGACGGCATTAATATCGGCCATTGGTTTCTGATACAGATGGATAATATAAGTCACGTAAATTTCACAGATTTTACAAAGTATTCTTTTACTGCAAATTCTTAAGTCTGCACAAGATTGTCTTTACTAAAGCAAACTTTAGGAAGCAAGACTGTTATTTAAATTTTTTGGAACAAATTAATGCATTGAATGTTAAGTTTACTGATAACAGACGACTTTAACAATTTATTCATGTCAACAGAACATAAGAAACTGAATATATCAGGTGATATGGCATCAAAATCAAATGCAATAGTTGATGTGGACTTCGGACAAAAATAATTTTCAGAAACTATATAGCAGAATAAAGACTGGTAATACAAATAGGTTTCAACACGCCATGTTTAGTAAGAATAATCGCTTCTCTATAATTAATAAATTAAAAAAGTCCCATAGTTGAAGCCAAAATTATTTTGGTTCATTTTAAGCACCTCCTAATCCTAGGAGAGCAAATACTCTTTTCAGGAACCCAACCCTGCCAGCCATACTTCGACCATATTCCCAAGTTGAAGCCAAAATATATCTTCTTTCATGAATTTGACCATGTTGGCCATGCTTTGACCAAATAAATTCACACATACCCATTTCAGCGAATTTCCAAATAAATATTCGATGTTGGCCATGCTTTGGCCAAATAAATTATCACATACCCATTTCAGCGAATTTCCTATTAATAATAGTTGAAACAGGCTAATGCAACCTTAACTATAGAATCAAAACCAAAATCTGTAATTCTATCACAATTAGAAGTGTTGCTCCGTCCATTTAGGATAAGCTCGTTTATACAAACTAAGACAGACTGTGTCCCGCTGCTGAACAACGCCATCAAAAATGCACTTCATCGCCCCTGCAAATAACATTCACACTATTTCAACAATTATACTAGAAATACAAGAGCGAAAAGGGTGGGCAGGTAAAATTTGGGTGACAATCAAACAAAAGAAATCCTCTTGGAAGAGCAATAGCGCATTGGTTTTGCCTCTTGGGCATTTGACAATATATAAATCTATTGGTTTCCATTATTTTTAGAACATTTAAATGATTTACAGGGGTAATCCTGTTTGCTAGACATAGAAAACCTACAAATGTAACCTGAGACCAAAATACCTCTGTCATTGTCTTACCCGAAGACTGAATTTCCTTTTAAATTTTACTGAAATGAAAATGGATTTCATAAATGGAAGTACCACAAAGATGATAGATGTGAGATATTATTTTCTTTGACAGGTGCAAAACTATACATTTACGATGAGGGGTTGTTAAAAAATAACAACTCATCGACTACTAATGATCTCCCAATTTTCAATAAAAAATGCCAAAACTACAAAAATGCATAATATGCCCTTGAGCCAAGTATAATGTTGTAATAACTACTTGTGGATTCTAAAAATATGTTTCAACTCAAAATTAAGTAAGTTATGCCCACTGGCATGATTCATGTGATTGTTTTGGAACTGTTACTAATTGCATGATGTAAGTTATCTACCCTATTTGTTGGGCATCCATATCCATTATGCTATTCAGATTAAAATTTAATTGAAATTTTGAATGTGGAATGTGGAAATTTTAATGTTAAAGATATCAGTTTTCCACTATCCATATTGCTATTGTTTCTGGATTTGACTGTGTACAGTTTTTTGCATCAATGTTTCGGATCACAGTCTGTGTTCCAGTGCGACCCATCATCAGGATGTTAGAGAGCTCAAGGAATAGGAAAATTGATTGTTGCAGACCCAGGTTGACTAAAAAGAGGGAAGTGTGGAGAGGGTAGAGGTTGCACACAAAATGGTGTATGAAAATAAAAATAAAAATCAAATACAGATTACTTTACGAAGACTATTTATTATATTAGAAAAAATAAACTAACGAGAATAAGAGAAAAGAAAGAAAAATTTCAAAATGTTAATGAAATTAATAAGAGAACTAATAAATTGAAAGTAATATATATATAAAAGAACGGATTAAAACCATTGCAACTAATATTATATTAAAAAGGAAAAAAGTTATCAGAACTAAAATAGAAGAAAACCAAATCAAATAGTAAATGGAAGTTAACATTTTAGGGAACCTAAGAAAAAAGATAAAGATGAGAGAGCCAACCAAATTAAGAATTGAAGAAAAGACGAGGGGAGAATAAATTAGAGAAAAAACAAGATAAAATAAAGGATGAAAGCTAATAATAAAATATGAAATGAACATGAGAAGGAAGGAAAAAAAAAGCAAGTTTATTTTAATGGCTAATGATCATTGGCATGTTCTTCCACTTGGTTGCCATGGCTAATCATAACAGCAAAAAAAGGGTTACAAAATATAGCCATATACATGGCGCAAACTAGGAATGTTAACAGTAGTCTGGAGGCTTCCGGATCCAAGAAGAAAACATAAGCAAACAGTTTAATAAATTCTTGTTAGCACCAAAAATACAAACAGTTTGTCATCAATAAAGACCACGAAAACAGTGTCTGCGAAAGAAGAATCCTTTCGCAGAATATATATATGACTACAAGGGTTGAGAATCCAAATGTATATTGTAAGGAATATTTTGAAATTTTCCGAAATTGCAGAATTCCAAAAACACATTGAAAAGTCTGGTTTGATAAAATAAAGAAAACACTTTTAACATAAATATATGATGTAATAATAATATCAATTTTCTACTAATGTAACATATTATATACCTTAATATGTACTATTATTTAATATATTTATTGTATACCATAAGATATTATCGTCATTGATCATAGATGTTACAAAATAATATATAAGTATTTGATAAACATTTTATAATATATCATATTCTATTGTATTACACATTATATAATTTTGAGCACAGAAAAAAGTTTAATTTAGAAAAGTAATACAAATAAAAAAATGTAAAGCTCAGATTGCACTGATTAGATACATTTGAAAAATCGGGATCAAGCAGGAACTGGGCTAGATCTGAACAAACTTGGTAACTATGGCTCTCCAAAGAGTAGATATAGGCATGGAGAAAGAAAAAACAATTTGAGTCAATAAACCGCAGCCTCATTCCTTGGTAATATGTATTTTTTATTATATTCAAAAGAAATACTTTCATGTTTTAAGAGTATGAATTTTCTTCAAGCTAACAAATGATTCCCCAAAAACAGGAAAACTATTTTTGAGCAGAACTAGGTAGACCAGTGATTTAAGGATATAACAACATGCATTTTTGTTTATCATAGCATTTTCTGTAAATCAATTTGAATACGTACCATGCGTACCAACGGGTTCCTTAATTCGACCATGCCGACCATATTTTGTCCATAATTCCACAGGCTGCAGTGTTGACCATAAATTCAGTTCAGCGGTTGTTCAGACTCCCAATGATAAAGCATTTTTAAAGTGACAGGAGAACATACAAAATATGTATCTATACATTGAAGCAATTGAGATTATGCTCAGCATTCATTTTGAATGGAATATAAAGGCCAGTTTTGTATTGCCCTCCTACCTTGAACCATCTAGCATCTTCAGGATTGTGAAACATAAATCGCACCAATGCTTTAACTTTTGAGACTCGCTGAGGATAACTGAAGAGGAAATAAAACATGTCAATTTTCAAAGAAAAACATCAATTACTATATTCTGGAAAGACTACCTCACTCAATAATTTCTGTCAGTAGCCTTGGGAAGAAGCCAAAAATTAAGGCCATGTCCAACCTTCTGTAATAATCAATAAAAAACACTTCCTCAAACATAGAGTTGCTTTCAGAAACTATACACAACTTCATGCAGCATATGTCAATTTCTAATTAAAATATAGCCAAAATTTATGAATAAAATGAACTTTTCTCTGAATGTAGGAATGAAAGATGTGGTCAGGAGAGAGGTAAGGTTAAAAACTGTGACTATTTTTTTTGTCTGCTTTCCAGAAGATTCTTCAATGATTGGAGACCCTTAGTATGGGGAAAAACTGGGTATCTATGTGACATACTATAGAATGAAGCAATTTGGTTTATTGATTGTAATCTTTAAGATTTCTAACATGCCAAAAAAGGTGTTAAACAGGGATTTTTGGAAAATGGGAATGTTTGTTTTTAGGGCCTTGTTTTGGAATCTTACGCTGACTCCATGTGAAGTCAGTCATCATAAGTATGACACCCAAATGGCTTCAGGTGCAGAATGTTCCAGCATTCGTTGTTAACCCCATATACTTTAAAACTGTTGGGTGAGGTTTTGCACATGAAAACAATTTTACTCTAGCTCGCCTAAATGCTAGGATTCTAATTTCTGCGAACCTGGTGGAAGTTTTATTCTTTCAATTGGAAAACAGGGTTCAGTGTGAATTAAATTCGATTGGGTGGTTTCGACACCTGTTTTCTTTGTAAAAAGAATGACCATCATAGAAAAGATTGTCCTATTTTGAAATAAAAACCTAATGGCCTAACCCTAGAATTCCTATACATTCTAGAGTTGGTGATTCAATTTTTTGTCAAGAATAGGGTAAAATGGAGGTAAAGGTTGAAGGTATGGAATAGTTTCCAGGTAGCAAAAATGTTTCCAGTTCCATGGTGGAGAATGAGATCAAACTTGCCTCCTCTTAGCCTATGGGCAAAAAATTGTTGTTTTCGGAGATGAGTTAGTCAGTTGTCAACTTGAGATTAAATTTGGCTTAAAAAAATTTGATGGATAATAGTAATATGCATGAAGAAAACCTCCAGGTTCCCAAGATAAGCACAAACTTTAGAGAACTGTGGCTTCTGTTGAGCAGCCTGAACAAAATCATATTATATTTATGGGGGGTCTAAAGGGCAGAAACCTACTTTTAAGGGGAAATCTAAGAATAAATCAAGTTGCATGAAAGGTGATGATAATGGAGACACTTAGAAGAATGATAAATTCTTAGAGATATATCACATTAAAAAGAGGAAACACTCTAAATCTAACATCATAACCCGAAATCTGTTAAAGAGGAAAATATGGCAAGTTGCTTTGAAACATTATATAACAATTCCAAACCCTCTCCTCTTCTGCCACATAAATGAAAATAGATTGTGTTAGTTGAAATGTCAAAGGCCTTGGTCGACTGTTAGTGATTTTGCAACTCTAGAGACAATTTGTATTGTGTTATACTTTAGGAAGTAAAAGTTGTTGGCTTTTCTTTAGAATGTGCTCTGGAATTTGGTTTGAAAAATGTCATGTTTTTCTCCAAATATATGATACAAATAAAAGGGGGTCTGCTATTTTGTTGTCCGCCAAATGGTTGTGGGTTATTATTGCTTGTCAAGGTTATAAATTTGGATTGTCTTCTTTATATGTTGCTAATGGCTATGGAGAAAGGACAGAAGTGTGGAATTGGCTAGCCTATAACCTTCCTAAAGTTCCTTGGATTCTTGGTGAGGATTTTAGTATAAATGAAGAAGATAAAAGTGGAGCCAGAGATGTGGAATTGGTTTAGTCTATAAACTTCCTAAAGTTCCTTAGATCCTTGGTAAGAACTTTAATATGATTGAATAAAAATAAAACAAATTTTGTTGGTTAGTTGGTAGCACACAGATTGAGAAGTTGCACAAATTAATTAGGAATTTCCTTCTGTCAGAGGACAAAGGGAGTTTAAAGCATATTCTTTCTCGGAATTGGTGTTGTATACCTGAACAGTTTGGTGGTATGGGTCTAAACTAAGTTACCGGTACCTCCAACTTTTCCCCCGAATCCAGGTACGGTACGTGTCTGATTCGGATTCGACTTGGAATCCCTGTGTAATTGGACAGGTTTCCTCTTTTTTGCTCCTGAAATGCATCCCCGTTTTGACCCACGAATCCAAATGCATCTGAGGTCGATGTGGCGATTCCATGGAGTTCTTTTGCATGAATCCGCGTCACGCACAATTTTCGGGGGGGGGGGGGGGGGGGGGGGGGGGGGGGGGTTCATTAAATTTGCAGAATGAAATCAGGTCGTTTAAAGTTTAAACCCTAAAACGAAAAGCTAAAACGCATTTCGTTTGTCTTCGGCAGAGAAAAGGACACGACGCACAGAGGAAAAGGCAGAGAAAACCAGTGACGGCACATAGATAGACGAGCACAGAGGTAAACGGCAGAGAAAACCAGCAAGGGCACGACGGCATATGGCACACGGCACAGAGGTAGACCAGTGACGACCAGCAGTGACGGAACTAAAATCAAATTTTTTTAATTTGTTTCTATCTTGTTTGTATTTTAATCTTCATCGATTTATTTTGTTTATGTTTATTTTCTATAGTTTTGTTTATGTAGTCTTTGTATTTTTATTTGTATTTTGTATTTTAAACAAAATAAATCGAGTCTTGATATAAATTTATTAATTAATGATTTATATATTAATTTATACAAATAATAAATATTAAATATTTATATTTTATTTAATGTGAAAATAAAATATTAATTACATATTTAATTTTGATTTGTACTATTATTATTTTAAATATGAATATTTTTTATAATTAATATTTTATTTTCACATTAAATAATATTTAATTATAGGTCACTTTCATAATTATATTTAATTATAGGTTACTTTCATAATCATAATAATTTCACTTTCACTTTAAATTAAATTTAAATATTTAATATCTACAATTTATTGTTTAATATTAAATGTTAATAATTATTTTTTAATTTGTTGTAGATAGCATAATGGCAACGACTACTAGCTCTATTCCTCAACGGACTTTCAAAACCGATCCAAATTCACCCATATATGTATATATTTATGATTTTTATATCTTTTTGTACGGATGTACCCAGACGTACCCAAACCCCGCCAAAAAAAACTTGTCGTACCAGCGTACCGTACCCGTACTGGCAACTTAGGGTCTAAAAGATTAAAAACTTCAAAGTTTAAGTTTGGCTATATAATGGGTTGACAACCTTTGGGGGTCTGAACTGTGCCAAGTTTTTGTTAGAAATAACAAATGGCTTTTAGAACCCAAGAACAAAAGGGTCAGAGGGAGTTTTATTCAAAGGATTTGTTTTTTAATTAATTATCTGTCAAGCCAAAAGAAAAACACTTTTCTCACTTCTGTAGTATATGGAGGCCTTCGGAATCTGTAAAACATCTCTTCTCTAATCATGATGCTTATGGAGGCCTTCGGAATATGTAAAACATCTCTTCTCTTACTAAAATTGCTATTAGAAAGATATATTTGATGTCTTTAACATCCAAGAAGTCATAAACACTTAAAAAAACAAATAAGTCTTGGTCTTTCTCCATATGACTGGGAATCTGTTTTTAGTCACATTTGGTCTTCTTGAATTGAACCCAAGCAAGCCCTCTTTAGATGGATTTTACTGTTGTGAAAACTTGGCGCTCTTAAAATTGCTGGTCTTACTGTGTCTAATATGTCCATTCTGTAGTGTGGATGATTTCCTTCATTTATATTTTGATTGTATATATGCTAAGAATATTTGAAATATGTTCTTTGGTAATAAGTCTGGGCAGGATAATAAGTAGTCTTATTGGGGAAGAAATTTTGATTGGGTATGTTAGGGGTTTTAATAGAGAATTAAGTATTGGATGTAAACTTACTCATTCATGCAGTAAAGTCACTTTTAGACTCATTTTGGTGCAACTTACCATTGCCATGGATATCTCTAGAGACAGATTTTACAGGCTACTTTTGATATACATCAGACATGCTGAATGGTTGCCAGCTTTGGAAAGCAATGGTGGACAACTTAAGAACTCCCATGAAAATGACTAAGACCGTCTACTATATGACCAAAGTCACAATTATGTTGACAGTGCACCTAACAATATTGTGGATAGTGCACCTATTACTATTGTGGACAGTGCTCAAAATGCTGATCAGCAGATTGTTAGTTTAGCTTCAAATCTCCACAATGGGGCTAATGTAGTAGAAATAAGGAATCAAATTTAGTAGTTAACGATAATGAGTGATATATAACTTTTTGACAGGTCATCTTTTTGATAGACTTGGCTATGTAAGTAGGTGGTAGACCTACACTACAAACTACACTAAAGCCATACCACTACATTGGCAGGCCCTACAATGTTACAAATATGTAGCTTAGGTCGGATAAATCCAATCGATCTACAAATGTCTAATTGGCCTTTTCAGCCTCAGACATTTATATATTAATCTTGATCTATATCCTTCATTTATATTTGACTGCATAACCAGCATACTATAATCATTATTGAATGATCGTAAAATCATTTATATCGGTAATCTGTTAACTGTTTATATATATATATATATATATATATATATATTTGACTCTATACATAGTCGATAACAGTTATGTTATCGACTATATTATATGATTGTCGATTGCTATTAATGATTGTTCTAATTAATATTGATTATTACTGTTGTCGGTTTTATTATTGCCGACTTGTTTGCTAGACTTCAATGTGTTTAAGGTTCGGTTGCTTTGCTATGGCTGGATGTGGCTCCACATAAGAGTCACCACTCTATGTGGAATCACGTCGGTTCCACATAGAGTCGTGACTCTATGTGGTCCGACCCACTATCATATATTAGCGACTATGGATTCAGTCGATAGTAGAATGAACGATTCGAATACTTACAACATTAGCAATCGACCCCTGCAGTTTTCGGATTACCTTGTGTATTGTCAACGGTGAATAGTCGATAACAATATATGCAGAAATAAGTAATTGGATTACTTTGTGTATTATCGGCAGTGAATAGTCGATAAATCTATATATATATACTCTGCAGATTGAATCATAAAGTAATTTGGAGTATATCTATCAAATAAGTAACAATAAAATTAAAATATACCATGTATATAAATCTGGTCTAAATTTAACATGGTATCAGAGCCAGGTTAAGGAAAGATCAGATCAGATTTATAAAAGCGAGATTATCCTTCTACTACTGTCTTCAAAATCATCGTCTCCTATCAACATCAATATGGTGAATGAGATTAGAGTTGAAGACAGACTTGAAGGAGCATCTTACTTCGTATCTTGGAAGTTCAGAATCATGCTTGCCTTGAGTGAAAACGAATTAGATGGATTTGTGAAGAAAGCCATACCGGAACCAAAAGAAGAAGATGTAAAACTTCAATGGATGAGAAAGAACAATAGAGCCATGAAGATGTTAGTTGACTCAGTAAAAGATCATATTGTGCCAATTATATCCAAGATGGAGACTGCCTATGACATGTTCAAATCGTTAGAGAACATGTATGAGATAAACAACACAAGCCGAGCTCTTGCTCTAAAGCAACAACTCCATCATGTTAAAATGACAAAAGGCGAATTCATTACCTCATACTTCATGAGGATTACTGAATTGAAAGATCAACTCTCTACTATTCATCACACAATAGAGAGTAAAGAGTTAACCATGCTGGCACTAAATGGTCTCCCCTCCTCATGGGAGGCATTTATTCAAGGGCTAAGTGCAAGATCAAAACTTCCTAAGTTTGATCAATTAAAGCAAGATTGCATTCAAGAAGAGTCTAGATTGGCTATCAGAGGCATTGGCCAAAGGTCCATAAATGAAGATATTCATGTTCTTGCCTCCCACTCCACAAAGATGAAAGGTAAGAAAGATAAGGAATCTAATGGTGCTCCTACATTCAAAAAAAGGAAGGATATTTCAGAAATCCAATGCTTTAGATGTGACAAATATGGTCACTATGCAATGCAATGTCCTACCAGGACTATGCCTCAAGCTTCCATTGCAGATGTTGGTGAAACTCTTCCACAAAAGGATTCAAATGGATTCATATTCTAACTTGAAAGAGATAAGTTTTTATGATTGAATCATGTTCATGATTTTCATATGTAGTTATTAATTCATGCAATTACATTATGCGTGTTATTTGTGAAACAACATTATCAATAGATGTCCGCTTACGACAAGCTGCATTTGGATATCTTGTTTTTTAAATTTCTTCAATTTACTATGAGAAACTTGTCCCTTACATATAGGACATCTTTAGAATCACAGCCTGTTGCCTTTCAGGTTATAGAGTTTTGAAGTTCTAATTTTGACGAAGAGATTGAAATTCAGGAGGAATATACAAAGGACTTTAGTGGAGATTATGAGATTTTACATCTCCATTTTTATATATTTACCTGCTAAAGTGCAATAGTCCATTGGAGGTAATTATTGAGGCATTCATACAAGGGATGATGACATCTAGGGTTACAAAGCAAAGTTGAGACAAGAGGGCTCTCCAAGTGAGAGGGAGCATATTGCTAGGGGATTTTGTTCTAAATCTCAAGTCGGTCATATTCCTGTCTAGGGCTCGATCTTATGACAACAGTTCCATTATGATTTTGGATCTTGCACTTTCAGGCATATGAGGATCATACTAGAAAATGACAGTCTCTTGAAGCAAGATATCTTCTATTATTGGGTCCATGTGAGCAAGGGATGCTTCCGTGACAGAGGGAGAAACTAATAACATATGATTCAATTGATATCCGAGAATCTTGGTCATATTGATTTTAGAGGGAGTGGACTGTGTCGAGAGGATTTCTCTAGTGACCAGTCAAAATATTATGATTCATGGGATGGAGTCCCATGTAGACTAAGAGGCCCTTTATGTTGACTCCTAAGTCATGATATTTCTGGTTATATTTCTGGATAGATGAATACTTGATGAGCTTGGAATACGCCAAGAGTGATGTAGACTCCAACCTTGTAATTCATGAAAGGTCAAAACATGTGGAGGTCAAGTGGAAAGGTATGTTATTCAGTTAAGAAATATTAGTACTAATGAATTGACGGCAAACATTCTCACCAAGCCTCTCTCCAGAATAAAGTTTGTGTACTTTTGAGATAAGCTTGGTATGGTAGAGAATGTAGCCCTAGCTGAGATTGAGTCTCAACAACATTAATTTGTTTTAATAGTACTAATGTATTCCCTTAAGATGTTTTATGTGTAAACTCTTATAATTTTATTAATCTGATATGGTTCATGATTAGTGTCATGTGTGTGACTCCATGACTTAATTGGTTCAGTGCTTGTTGAGCCCCTGTGAACATCATTAATAGGTGACGATCTCTCAATGATGAGCACTTGTACTTTTGATGATTATTGTAAGGTGACGGCCTTGCAATATTGATTGTCCATACTATCATGACGGATATCATGAGACGTGATATCTATGGATATGTCATGATGGTTGATATCTCTAGTAGAAACATATGTTGATGGTGGATATCATGAGACGTGATATCCGTAAATATGCCATGATGGATGATATTACATAAAAGAGATATTCATGGTGGATATTATGTGACTTAATATCCATGGACATGCCATGAGTTAATATCCTTATAATGCCATAATGGTGGATATCATAAGTCGTGATATCCGTGGACATGCCATAATGGTGGATATTACATTATTTGATTATGGTGTGTATCATGCGACGTGATATCCGTGGATATACCATAACTTCTGATATCACGGTGAGGTGATATCTCTCACACAATAAATGGAATTATTGTGTTCACTATAAGGTGTTTAGACTTACTGAAGGAAAGAAGGATATCCTCCCTAGCCAAGAGGGAGTGTTAGAAATATGTAGCTTCGGTCGAATAAACCCAATCAATCTACAAATGTCTAATTGGTCTTTTCGGCCTCAGACATTTATATATTAATCTTGATCTATATCCTTCATTTATATTTGACTGCATAACTGGCATACTATAATCATTATTGAATGATCGTAAAATCATTTATATCGGTAATCTGTTAACTATATATATATATATATATATATATATATATATATATATATATATATATATATATATATATATATATATATATATATATATATATATATATATATATATATATATATATATATATATTTGACTCTATACATAGTCGATAACAGTTATGTTATCAACTATATTATATGATTGTCGATTGCTATTAATGATTGTTCTAATTAATATTGATTATTACTATTGTCGGTTTTATTATTGCCGACTTGTTTGCTAGACTTTAATGTGTTTAAGGTTCGGTTGCTTTGCTATGGCTGGACGTGGCTCCACATAAGAGTCACCACTCTATGTGGAATCACGTCGGTTCCACAAAGTCGTGACTCTATGTGGTCCGACCCACTATCATATATTAGCGACTATGGATTCAGTCGATAGTAGAATGAACGATTCGAATACTTACAACATTAGCAATCAACCCCTGCAGTTTTCGGATTACCTTGTGTATTGTCAACAGTGAATAGTCGATAACAATATATGCAGAAATAAGTAATTGGATTACTTTGTGTATTATCGGCAGTGAATAGTCGATAACTCTATATATATATACTCTGCAGATTGAATCATAAAGTAATTTGGAGTATATCTATCAAATAAGTAACAATAAAATTAAAATATACCATGTATATAAATCTGGTCTAAATTTAACATACAATCTATAGGATAATTAGTATTTGGTTGGATTTGAGTGGTAAAGTTTATAAAACAATGAAAGATTCACCTTTTCATTATATAATAATATATGCATCATAGCAAATGCAATAACTTCGGAAAAAAGGCATTCGAGATATTCCAATTTGCTCACCAAACTTAAAGTTCTAAAACTGGAAACTTATCTTCATTTGCCTTGGGGGGTGATGGTTGGGGTTCAATCTTATTGCAAGGTCATTCTTTTGTTCAGTTCTGACTACGAAGGCTTTTATATAGTAGGGGAGAGGGTGTGGTTATTCAGCCACTATCCATTGTTCAATAGGGCGCTAATGAAGGGTGGGACTTTGTAAATGAGAAGGGGCCGGTCCCTCTAAGTTAGTTGGGAAAGCCCCAACCCTACTCTCCCTACCCTATAATGCTAGGAGAAGAGCTTCTCCCTCCAAGCTATATAAGACAAGGGAAGGGAGAAGTTAGTTTAGACTTGAGGGACCCCTCTACTGTATAATTGGGGGACGAGGTGGGGGATGGAACAATTGTGTTGAGGAATTCATTTATAATCAAGAGACAAGAGGGCCAGTGCTTCTTTATGAGGCATTTGTCCCATTATAGAGTAGGGGAAGACAATTCACCAAATTGTAGAACAAGCATCATAGCTCACTCACTCGATCCCTTTCTATAGTTGATGGTAGGGTTCCTCTTAGGCTCAATGCACATTTACCTATTTTAGTGAAATGCCAGAAAAGAAGGGAAGAAGATTGGGTTAGTAGAAATAAGATAAATAATTGGGATTCAATTGTCTCGTATTGACAATCATTACCCCTCTAGTTAGAAGTGTATACATTACCCAATTTGAAGAATACTGGCCACCTACCACTGGTCTGAGCATGAATGCCTGCAACCCTAGGCAATTATGAGAAAGGTGGAGGGACGGGAACAGAATAGAAAACAGGGGAGCATGCTTAGAGAGCCTACCATTTGATGGTGCATGTAGGTTAGGAACGATGCATTCATGTCTCTTTTATTGCTACCTATTGATTGCTACCTATTGAAAGGTTGAGGGAAACAACACAGTGCCCTCATATCTAGAAATACATCTGTTCAAAATGTTAATAGTCTGATATCAGTGTAGGTTTCTTCATGCCAAGGATGTATCCTTAATCCTTGGTGTTCCTTTGTCTTAATTAACAACATAAATAGGTAGATTTAGTAGCTTGATTTTGGCCTTAAGGCTTCCAAGTGGAACCAATTTTGTTCTATTATGCAATATTAAAAAAGACTAAACTAAACTTGGAATATTAACCAAAGAATACGTATTTAAATTTGGTACACATAAAACTGAGATACTGAACAAAGGAACTACAAACTTCACATACACAATGCATTATAGATTTTGACTACATAGCATTATGATTTTTATAATATATGCATGGCCATGAATTAAATCTTAAATTTTGTTGTGAATTCCTATAATTGTCATATGCACAAAACTTCTCGTCATAAAAATTTAGATTCTCTATGGAATGAGAGGGAGAGAAAAGGGTGATTATGATGAGAACTTACCCTGTTAAAACAACCTTCTTCAAAATAATTCTGTCAGGATTTACACTCCTCAATGAACCAACAGCAGCTAGCCTATTCCCAGCAGATTCTCCCATGTCTTTGAAAACAATAACAGGCAATGGTGGAAAGCAAATTGGAGCAAAAACAGAAGCCACACTGAAATGGCCAGGGTGTAGGAACCTCTCCAGTTTATGTTTATCCCCATTGATATCATCAGAAGAAAATATTGGCCTGGAATGACAGGGAATTTCTATACATTATTAAATTAAAAACTTTTCTGCTTTCTTTCTTTTGAAAATTATGCTTGAATTGAGTGAAGAGAAATGACAATAAAATAAAGAAGTTACAACCTTGCACTGAACTGGCGGAATCCCACATGAAACATAAGAGGTTCTTTTGACTTGATAGGGTCTTTGAAAGAGTCATGTTTCTTTACACTGCAACAAGCGAAGAATATCACAAGTCATAAAACAATGAACAATGTTCTGTAATTTAAGTACAAAAGACAAACTCTCTGAACTGCTTGCTCAAGATCCTGAAAAAGGGAAAACCTGGTCTCTTATTATATTTGTATGAAGCAAGCCTTAATCATATGGACACAGTTCTATTTTTAAGAGACAAAAGTTTAATAGAAGGGAGACATATTTACAAAATAATAAAGTAAAAACCTGCAATTCTTGATGTTATGTGATTTTTTCCTAGAAACCTACGATCTAGGGCTGCTAAGAACTTTTGCATAATGAGAAATCATTAAAAGATTTCAAGGAGGACTTTAATAGATACAAAACTAGGAATACCACACCACTAGACCCATAGCTTCTATAGGATGCCAATGAATTTTATGCTTATCTGGATGAAGCTCAAGAATTGTGGCACAATGAGGTGAGGTTTTGCTTGCTTTCTTTTGGAGTGCTATTCCTACGCTTCCAGCCACTCACTCAATGCTACAGATTAGAGGAGTGGACACCATGTTCCATTAATGTCAAAAGGACACATTACAATTCCTCTCTCCCTAAATCGGTTTACCCTCAATTGAGACAAGGTTGGGTGATATAAGATGTCAGCTGGCTCTCAAGTGGCATCTTCCCACGGTAGACCTTTCCATATATTTCCATACCAAAAAATTGCTCAAGATCAACAAATTCAAGCAATCCACTGCAATAAGCAAAACATATTTTCATAGTTGTTTCAACAACCATCAGAATGGTTGCAATGTCTGAAAGAAAACCTAGATGCTCATGCACCACCATCAAGTTTCCAACAACATTTCAACTATTGCCTTCTTGAGGATAAGGAACACATGCAAGGTGCTGCCACATCGGTCCATAGCTAGAGGAAAGGTCTCTGCCTACCTTCTGTAGTAGCACAAAGTCCAAGATTGAAACTTGTCCACCAATAGAGAGCTGTTACTTGAGATATGTCAACAAGGAGATCACAAAAGTATTTGTGTTAAGCCCCAAATGATGTATTTCCTATAAACTTCTTGTTGTTCCTTGATTTCTGTAAGTTGTTAGAAGAGAATACAAATCTTTTAAAAGAAGTTTTTGAAAGTAAAAACCATTCTATTGAATTTCTAGGAATGCCTTTATCACAAACTTCCTCCATGTCAAGCTCTAACTTCAGGGAACTGCTTCTTCTATCCATAGCTGAAAAAACCTACAAGTACTCATAAGCAAAAACTCTAAACGAGTAATTGTGGGAAAAACTTGGCCCTGAGCTTTTAAAAATACTTGCTGTGGTTTTTCTGTAAAAAAATTGTCAAAATTGTGAAAAATTCACCATATTTCATTTTTGCAAAAAAAATTGATGGGTTAAAGAGACAAAAAGGTGACACGAAAAATCTGACAGATTGTTGGGGCATGATTTGAGATTGCTATAATTAGATTTTAGAGAGCATTTTTACAGCTATGTTTGGATTTTTGTGAGTCTACAGCTTTGCATTCTATATCTGCATTTAATTTACTATTTTACAACCTCCCATTCTGTATTTGTATTTAGTTTTACAATCTCCCATTTTTCATATTTGTGTTTATTTATATTATTAGTTTGGATTGCAAAGTTGTCTATGATGCGTATAGAGCTCTAATTTTGTTTAACATATGAAAGACATTAGTTATATGTTCTATTGGTGCCCAACTTTGTAGTGCCAAAATTTACTTGGTCCAAGCCCCCTTTTGTACATCTTGCCTAGTATACCAATTAATTATAATCGATCTGAGAAACTTTCAAATGGGCTCCCTCAATCAAGATCATCTAAGTGTTGTTCCTCCCCATTCCTCAAGTTCATATCATATGATGGAAGGTGCCGAAATCCAAGAAAATTCCTCAAGTATTGGGTGGTTTTGGTTGATTTCTACTATTCTTGTGGAGATGCAGACTTTCCATAGACTGATGGACATTTCCAGCTTGTCCAATATCCTGTGTTGACCTCCTTACCGACATAGAATCTCCACAAAATGTATCAGGCCCTTATTTTCATTTTCCTTCATTTCCTCATTTTGCAGGATTTTGATGGTCAACCAAACATTTGTCACCCCTCCAGTCCTCAAATCCTCTTCCACATCAAATTTTGGCAAATGCTCCTAAAGGTCTTTTGCAGTCCATTTCTTCTTTTGGTCAACTTACTTTAAGATTCCAATTTCACATTCATACATCTTGTTCTTACCCCACTACTCCATGTCGCTTCCATTACTCATTTCAGCCCTTTTGCAAAGCTCCTCTAGGACTTCCCTTGCCTTGTCTAGTTCTGACCTCCGATCCTAACTCAAAACCTTGTATGTCTTGTTCTCACATTCTTTTCCACTTCAAACTTTCACATTTCTTCTTATTTGCTTCCTACACTTGCCAAATCTTCCTAGAAGCTCCATCGATGCCCAATTTGATCCTTGCAACTACCAAGCTAGAATTTTCTCAGCTAAAAATCATTGTTTATCTTAAGGGTGCGGATTCAAATACAAACTTAATGATGGAGGACAAGGGTGACTATAACGCAATTAATGCAGTTGTTAAGCTATAAATGCAGATATTCCTCATGCTTGATCTAAGTTGTCCATTTGATGGATTTTAAATTGCTTTGCACACCATATTAGTTACATCTGATTCTTTGGTGAATTCCTGAAAGTGACCAAACAAAGCAATACATGTACCAATTCATTTTCCTGAATTGTGGTTGGCCATTTCTCTTTCCCACATCACTACAAGTGCCAAGGAACTTCTAGATTTTCATCTCCTACAAGTCTAGTTGCCCAAGTATCATATTTTGTAATTCACAAGGAGGTTGTCGTATTGTAAATGGTTTTTGTAATTGAATGTCTCCATGATTCCATTGGTAGATTTTCTAGGGAATTCTATGCTTAGGTTCTCTCTTCCACATGTGCCCATACAATTGTAATAGTGTTGAGACATGGACCAGCTAGGACTCGAACCTAGGACCTTCCATACGCTGCTGGAGTGCTCTACCACTGAGCTACTAGCCCCTCTTGGACCAGTCCATCGTCGGTCCGTGTGTGGCTTATTTCCAACACCAACACCACCCCTTAAGCCACACCTCTCGTGTGCTTGGGGCTTCTAGCCTGGACCTGGCTCTGATACCATGTTGAGACATGGACCAGCTAGGACTCGAACCTAGGACCTTCCATACACTGCTGGAGTACTCTACCACTGAGCTACTGGCCCCTCTTGGACCAGTCCATCGTCGGAAATAGGTCTTACAATTTCAAATATGTTGCAGCATTCTATTTCGTTGCAAGCTTTGTAATGGTCATTTCCCTATTACAAAGCACTTTAAATCTATCCATGCACACTTTCCAAATTTTGCCCCAAGTACAATTAACTCACGATTTTGTGTTTTGACACTCTACTTGATTTCTTTGTTGGTTTGGCACTTGAAAATGTTTTGTTTGCATGGGTTGGCTTCATTCTGTCTACACTATATGTATTTACAACATTTTTTGTCCTTATAGATCAGTTGAACATCTTTTGTAAGAACTTTAATTTGTAGACACATTAAGATAAGTGCCTCATCTTGTTCCATGTATTTTGGAGATTTTGCACAAATGTTGTGCCATATTATTGTACTCGCACTAGATTAAAAAGTGCCATGGGAGGTTGTCTAGTGGCTTTGTTGCTTGTCACTTACAACTTTGTCAAGTGAGAGTCCCTCCACGACAACAATAGGATCTCAGTGATTCTTACTTCATGTGTGTGTACCTTGTTGTTGCACACTCTTTTCTTAGTTGCAAGTACTCTTTTGGTCACTTTAGATGTTGTATCATTTCCTCCATGCATTGCTTGGTGACATAGTTTCAATGGATCTATCAAAGCTTTCCCTAGTTAACATTATGGGGGGTATTATACTATTTGTGCTAATGCTTCCTTGGTTTCGCTTGGAGATATGGGACACTCTTGCATTCCTATTTTGTGAAAGCAACCTTCTATCCTTAGTTGATCATGTATCTTTAGACTATTGCCTCTACATTTTCAACTTTCAATGGTTGAGTAGTGATGATGATGAGATCACTCATGCAATTTCATTGGTAGATTAGTGTTGTTGGGGTCACTCATGCAGATTCATGTGCCATCTATATTTTCGATTGATAGATGTTTTGCATTTGTTTCCATCTAATCATTTTTTGAGTAGTGTCATTTGGGGCACTTATACAGATTGTTGTCTTCTTGATCTTGATCATTATCTTGCTTCAAAAAAGTTTATTAGTTAAAACACCATATCAATCTTCTTTTGGTAGTTGTTTGCAGCTTCTTTGTGCTTTAGTGATGTTCTTTATGTTCCTCCTGTTTTTGGTACATTGTTTTGGAAGCTTCTTTGTACTTCGTGTTCTCTCTTTTAGAGAGAATTTTTCTCCCATAGGGTTTTCCTCCTTTTATCCATTAGTGAGAGATTGCATTGCATTGTAGTTGTACATGGGTATCTAACATGGCTAAGTTGTCGGGACCCATATTGCATAATAATTTCACTCCCTAAGTTGCACTTAAGGGGTAGTGTTAAGTGTGTGTGTGGTTGTACACCCACTCACATAACTTAAGTTTACTTAGGTGGCATTCTAGATTATCTTTATAATGGGGCCATATGCCATTATTAGATATTATTCACTTAGTATTTAATATTTTGCATAGCGCATTTAATATTTGTAGTAGGTAGTTAGCTAGTTGTTAGCTCATACCTCATCACACCTTTGTTATTTATATGGAGTGTTTGTACATTGTAAATCATCTCATTTTCATTTCTCATTAGTGAAATAGCATCTTTTAGGTTGCTTCTCTCTCATTGTGTGAAGGTTGTTTGGTTTGCAGATTGCTGTTCCTGGATTGATTTTAATGAAGACTTAGAAATTGTGAGGAAATCTCATTTTGAATGCGAGTATAAAAAATTGTTCTTTTTGTACATGTAAAAATAAAAATGGGGTCTTGAAGCAAAACGATTAATGTAATCACTAGCCCTTCTTGAGATAGGATGTTAGCTCTTGTATTTGACGCTTCTAAGAGCAAGTTTTGGATATTATCAATTTGTGATACAATGTAAAGAGAAACATGATTTGGTCAAATGTTACATTTTTTTAATGTAAAGACGAGAGAAGTTTATGTTTTGTTAATTGATATATATGCTTGTAATCTTCTATATTACTAGGTCATTTGCAATTGTTGTAAAAGCCTACTCAAAATAAAATGGAAAGGTTACTTTCTCATCATTTTTGACTATTCCCAACCCAAATAGTATTTTCAAGCTGTGTTGGCATTGCTAGTGTTTTCTATTTGATTTCATGGTCGCGGATAAAATCTATACTTTTATGGAGTTCAATATTTGCAAATTAAAGTTTAAATCTTAAAGCAAGTTGACATTGTTTCTGAATGTTGGAGGCGACTCCAACTCTCAATCATGCAATTTTATAATTGATACTCTTTGTTGAGAAAGGAGATATAGATCTGTTACACCGATTCTCAAGAAACACACACTAATGGCCAACTTGTCGATGTTGTCCATGTTGTCAATAAACACTCTCATGTCTGTTAAATAAAAAAAAATATAAGCCTATTGTAGGACTATGGGAATTACTACAAGAAAGAAGTCAAAATATGGCCTAAGGTATCAAGGCTTTTAAAAGAAACAACTAGGATATTTTACATAGTCAAAAATTGAATCCTTACACTAGAGAAACATGTCAAATGTCACACAGTCGTGTTCTCATGTATTACAAGCTTATTTTTAAGATCCTGATCATCGCTAGAGTTACCATGTTGACCCACTCCATTTTGGGTGCTTATAGTCTCTTATATCAGTATCTTTCTTAGACAATATGGGAAATGTGTTGCAAAAAAAATTGCAAATGAGCCAATATGCAAACGTTAAAGAATTCTCATGTATCTCTTCTCAATTGGACAACCACCATTTTGACACACAACTTCAATCTATGTTTGCTTAGCTACAATGGTTTAGGATTGGCACCCAAATGGATGGTTGCCTACATTGGTGCCCAAAGCCTTGAAGGAGCTCTTCTAGTCTTTGCACTTTAAACATGCAAAGGAGTATATGAATGGTTACAAAGGCACAACATCTCTACATCTTTATTAAATATAGTTTTATTGATATTTTTCAATTTATCCACCTGTGTTGATAATTTATCAGTAATGAAACTGTTCCAAGTTGTAGTAAAGCCATAAAGTTCTTCACACTGCCAATTATACTATCGAATAACAGTTCCATCCAAATAGTATCATTTTCATCTTTATCAACATCTGCGTTGATTTTATTCTTTGTGAAATATAATTGCAGTTGATTTTCCCAGTCAACTACATCACTTGATGTTCTCCATTACATTTTGATATATAGGATTTCAGCATATAAATCTTTGTAAATGTTTGGTATATATAAGGACCTTTTTAACTTTATACTTAATCTTTTAAAAGTTGTATTTTTCTATTTTTAATATGTAATTTATTAGTATAGCTAATCTATTAGTTAAGAAGAGTTTTCTTCTTAAAAGTTATTGTAGGGTTATGTTTCTTGCCTTAAATCCCTATGTTACTATAGATAGTTAACTTTCTTTCCTTTTCCAACATTTCCTTTTTTATCTCCAAAATATTGTTTTGATTCCTTTTTCCCTTTTGCTCCAATGGCTTGCAACAAATTTTCTCTTCCTAATGACTCTCATTCAGCCATGGGTCAAAAAAATATTTAGTCTGGCTACTGACCACAAATTAAATCAAACCACAGGTCCAGTCCCCAAGGGCACTGTTCATGAGATTCTTAGAAGGCAGGTCAATGACCAGGCAAAAGGAGAAAAGCCTAAAGTGGCAGCTACAAGTGGTTTAGCGGTGCACATAATCACAACAGTCCTTAAATAATGCCACTTGGGTAAAGATCAAGAGTATACGCTACTTGTAATTTCTAGCAGATCTTCAATTTCCTTGGTGTATTATGGTACACACTGCACACCATCACAACAGTCCTTAAATAGCTTCTGTATGGCGCACAGTGTGAGCTATACAATACCCTACATATGGCTCCTTGTACTATCTAGAATAAACTTTCCATTATATAACATTACAAATTTATTGATAGAAAATTATCCATCCTAGAATGCAGAAAACAATAACTACATTGATCAAATTAAACAAAATTAAAAAATAAGCATGTAAAGAGTGCAACACTAAGAAAAAAAATACCCAATGCAGAAAAGAGAAACTATCTTAAAGGGATACACAATATTATTGCCAACACTCGTGTACATGATCCGTACAGGATCATTTTTTCTCAGCAAGAATGTTTTTTGTTTTTTTGAATTACATATCCAATCCCTCTATAGTGCCAATAGTTCTAGATGGTGCTATCATGATGGTTATAAACTCCATAGAAGTAAGGGAAGGAACTGAAAGTTAAATGAGATTGAATTAAAAAAACTATAATAAAATAAGTTCAAGATACAGTTTCCCAGATAATGAATATAAAGGTAGTCCCAAAAAGACATTGCCAATTTTTTTTCTACAGATGCTCATTTAGTAAAAGGAACACAATCATGTAAATGAAGGACAGAAAGCACTAACTGTATTCCATCAACGAATTACCTGAAATGCAATACAGACATCTTTGTCTCATGTTGAAAGAGACCAAATGCTATAACTGGCCGATTTCTATAACCATGCAATAGTTTTGTGACTATATCAATAGGAACTCCTTTAATGTGAAGTTGAACATAAGCACCGACACTAGCACAACCATCCAGCTTTCCACTATCAATTTCTTTTGCTTTTGCCAAAGCATGCTTATGTGTTCTAGCAAAATTGTCAAATGCAAATATCCGAGCGTACTCTTCAGGCAAAGACTCCTGTCAATGTCACAATACCTTATGTAAATAATATAGCTGTTTTTACACAAAAACTGACTTCAGTTATGTTTTGCCACACTAACCTTTGGATCCCAACTTGAGGTTCGAAAAGACTTCAGACCTCTATACCTTGCAAACCGTTGCCGAGCTGGGACATCCATTGGTGTGTCCACTTCATCTGGAAATTCTGCATTAATAATACAAAAAATTACATATTGCAAAACAGAATGACTGCATATTGCTACGCTTTACAGATTAATGAAGAACAACTTCGAATGAAAAGTGAGAAAAAACAAAAATATTTGTGCCATTATAAAGATATGATATGTCCATTATGCTTCTAACATTAGAATGGAGAAAGAAAGAAAGAAACTATATTGATGTCCATAGGGTACTAAAAATAGGTCAATGGGACTCAAAACTACAGCAGCTTACAATAGAAAGTTCTAGGAAGAGAAACCTGGAAAGACTGCTTAAAGGGGGAGAACAAAAGAAAAGAAAAGAAGAGAAGATACATCAGAACTAAATAAACCAGAATTCCATGAACTACAAGGACTTGCCTAGACTCAATGAGTCTCAAGACGAGTAACATCAAACAAGTTTGGGAGACTTGGCAGCTGAGTACGTGCCAAACTCACCAAAGTCAGAAGACTCACTAGAATGGGTGAGATCCAATGAAAAGACTCGGCCGCTGCTGGCAAAATTAAAAATATTAAAAAAGCCAAAAAAAGCAATTCACTAAAAAAGTTTGTGTTTTATATTTCTCTTCTACACCCTAAAAGCAACTTTATTTCATTTTCAAGCCAAAGGAGAAGGAAAAAGAGAGGTTTTAAATTGGATTGCATTGAAGGCAAACCAGAAAGTATATTGAGCAGTTACCCAGGGACGCGTCCCCGACCTGAAAACCCCCGTCCCTGTCCCGGGGACGTTTCGGGGACTTGGGGACAGCCAGGGGACGTTTCCCCCCGTCCCTAAATTGACCTGTATTTTGAGGGGACGTCCCCGAAACGGGGGGGACGCCTGCCCTAGCTCTGGGGGATGTTCGTACGTCCCGGGGACGGCTGGGGACGGCTGGGACGTCCCCAATCCGTCCCGGGGACAGCCAGACGTCCCCCATATCTAAGGCCCTTAAAAATATTTTAAAAATTAAAAAAGTTGTTTTTTCAATTTTTTATTTAAATTTTCTTATATAGGCCCCTTATTAATTCAAATTGTTATTAAAAATAAAAAAATTAAAAAGATAACATTAATTAAATTTTAAATTTATTAATTTAATTCATAATTTTGACAATGAAACTATATGGCAGCAATGTAGCCTTTGGGCAGCAATGTAGTGATGCCCCTTGACCCCACCTTGGGGGCGCTGCCCCCAAACCCCCGTTAAAAAATATGGGGGGAAACTGCATCGATAGAAGTAGGGAAAATTTAACCTCCAAGTCTATTGATATGCATATTGACAACGTGAATGAATTGAAATTCTGATTTATGAATGCATAATTGCATATTGTCTATTGAGTATTAACAATGTTGTATGTTCAGAATTTACATTCTAAAATGTTTTCAACTTTTCATAGTATCATACACATGCTATATCCATGTTTTATGGTTTTCATATGAATATAATGTATCTATGCATGCTTTATCCATGTTTTCATATGAACATTTAGAATTTTAAAATTTTCCTATATATTTTAAATTTTTCCTATATTTTATATAGCCGTCCCCTTTGCCGTCCCCCGCCGTCCCCTTTGCCGTCCCCCGCCGTCCCCAAATTTGGCAAAAAAATTTGCCGTCCCGGAAACACGTCCCGCCGTCCCCTGCCGTCCTTGTCCCGGAAACTCGAGGTAACTTTGATATTGAGTAAAAATCAATTGTTGAATCACATTTGGGCAGGTTTTGTAGTTGCTTTTGGTACATCTAAAGGAGTCTACAAAGGATTGCTAAGAGCTCACCATTGATCTCAAGAAAGACTTACGAGGTAAGTTTGTAATTTGAACGTTTCTTTTGTTATATTTTTTAACAAAAATTTTATCTCTTTTACATTTCATTTTTATTTTGTTTTAGAGGACCAAAGAACAAACCCTAGGTGTTTTTGTTTAGAATAAATTAGTTATATAGTTGCAACCCTAAAATTTGTATGTTAGTTTAATTAGAAGCCATAAAAATTATTTTTTTCCTATTTATATGTTATTGCAGCATTCCTTAGATTTATAATTGTCTATATCACAATTCACAATGTCTAGAACCTCAGTTAGAAACTTAGAAGGGACCCTTGTTCAAGACATGTACCCTAGGCAAAAAGAAAGGAGAGGTAACTTGTTTTCATTGCAAAATAACTCTACTTGGGGGAGGAATTAACAGATTAAAATATCATCTTGCACATATAGCATGCCGATATACTAATCCATGCCCAAAATTGCATGTTGAGGTTATGTATGAAATGCAAGTTTAATTAGAAACCTTTAAGCAGCAGAAAGAACTAAAAGAGAGGAAAAAAGAGGAGATGGCAACCATTGGTGGGACTGGAGAGTCGTCTTCTTCCATTTCATCCATCTTCAGGTGCTGGTAGTGCTAGTGCTAGTGCTAGTAGTAATGGTAGTGTTAGCATTGGGCCTAAAGTTCGTGCAGCTAGGTTAGATTCATATATTTTGCCTTGCACTACTGTGGGTTCCCAGTCATCACTTAAGAGCATGGATTGGAACAATTATGAATATGATGCAGCTAAAAGTACAATTGGAGACTTTTGGTTCTATTGTACCATTCCATTCCATGGAGGAAGGTAATTCTTTTCTTTTTTTTTATAAATATATAGCTTGATTCTTTATCGCTTGAATTTTTATAGGTGGCATTTAAATTTAAACTCTCCATTTTATAAATGCTTATTTGATTTTATTTATTTGTGTTAGCTTTCCTTATTGGCAAAAGATGGTTAATGCCATTACTATTTGCGAGGTTGGGTTCAAAGCCCCTAATAATGAGGAGATAAAGGGCCCAATTTTGTCACAAAAGGTGGCTGATGTGGAAACCACAATGGACGAGAAATGAGAGATATGGAGGAAGGGTTGCAGCATCAGGACTAAAAGTTGGAGTAATAGAACAAATAGAACATTGCTAAAAAATATTGTTTCTTCCTCAGATGATTGTGCTTCCTGAAATGCATCGATTTACTGATTGAAATTTTTAATTTATACTTTATTGAATGATTGATTTTGTTTCTTTCTTAAAGGCACAATATTCATCAAATCTGTTGATGCTTCGAGAAACACCAAAAATGTTCAATTCCTTTGTGAAGTTTGGGAGGGAGTTTGGCTAAGGTAGATGAGGAGAATGTGGTGCAAGTAGTTACAGATAATGTAACAAATTATGTTGTTGTAGGTAGCCAGTCATGGATAGGCACCCATCATTATTTTAGACTCCTTATGTTGCTCATTGCCTTGACCACATATTGGAGGATATTGGCAGGATTTCATGGTTCAAAGTGTGTGTGGAGATAGCAAAAAAAAATTGTAAATTCATGTACAATCATATGTGGGTCCTCAAGCCAATGAGATAATTCATATAGGAGTTGGCTCATCATAACATAACGTGGTTCACAACCAATTTTACAACATTAGAATTCTTGCTTCAGGCAAAGGGAGCTTTGAGGTGCATGTTAGTTAGTAAGGAGTGGCAAGTTAAATTTTTATGAGAAAGGCTTCCGGGTACCGACCACAGATATCATAAAGGTAAATCTAATTCTACATTATATTTTTATTTTATTGTCATTCACAGAGCCTAAACTGGTTCTCCTACGAGTTCTTGATGGGGAGAAGCTTACAATGGGCTACACATATGAGGGCATGGATAGGGCCAAGCAAATCACTAGATCCACTTATGCAGGAATTGATAAGTATCGCCTCATTTGGGAATTGATAAGTATGCCTCATTTGGGAGTTGATAAGTATCGCCTCAAGAGTTGATAAGTATTGATAGATGATGACACCTCCAACTTCAAATGCCCCTACACGTAGTTGCTTATTTCCTCAATCCGGAATTCCAATTCCACCTTGATTTCAAGGTAGATGAGGAGATTCTGAGTGCACTCTGCACAATCATATAGAGCGGATGATGCTTGATTCTAGTGTTGGAGCACAAATAGTCACTAAGATTGAGATCTTTAGACTTGGGAGATCTCTTTGCACAAGATGTATGCCAAGCAACTCCTTTGACATTGCAACCAAGTAAAATTTAATTAAGGGCATAATTTAAGTTTAAAAATTAAAAAATTTCCATTTTTAATATTATATTTAAATATTGAAACTTAAAGTTGGACAATGAGATATATTTTTTCTTTTCTCATTTCAAATGCATGGTGGGAAAGATTTGGTGCTAAGGTACTGAATCTCCTTGAGCCAACCATACAATGCTTCAAGTTGTGATTGCAATTGGAGTATGTTGGAGCACATACACTCGAAGAAGCACAATTGACAATTAGTGCAAAGGTTGAATTATCCAGTTTATGTTCATTACAACCTTTGCCTTTGCCACAAACAGATTTTGGGTTGTGACTTATCACCCATCATTCTAGAGGAGGTTGATCCACAATCACATTGTATCACTGAGGCTAAGGATCCTATCTTTAGTGACGAGGACCTTGATTGGGTTGGCCAGGTGGATCAACCTTGAGAGGCAAAGGCAGTAGCCATAGCAGAGGAGGAAAGAGCATGAGAAAACACCATGGACGTTGATGTGGGTGTCATTGAGACACAAGAAAATATCATGCCTACATCATCACCCATGACATATCTTAGAGACCCACACAAGAGGGCAGCATGATGCAAGCTCCTTTGAGCCATAGACTTCTAGATTTTTGTTTTGATATTTGTTGTAACTGTTGAAATCCATGAGTTTTATTTACATTTGGCAACATTTATATATCTAAATGTATATTACCTTCAGCTAAAATTTGCATTCCGCTGTATAATTGTGTATATGATCAAAGTAGCTTCTATTTGATGAGGTTTTTGTGTCTTTAAGGTATATTTATTAAAGGGTGCATGTAATAGGTTTTAATCCTTAAAAAAAAATTCAATTTCTTGGGTTTTTCAATTTGCCAAGTTTGAATCCAAGTCAAAAATCAGCTTACCAAGTCTGAGGAAAGTCTCAGTCTTGTAACATTGAAATAAACAAAAAAAATCCTTTAAAGAATTTTGTTGCTATAATCCACAAAAGAAAATTAGGATTAATTAATAATCATTACATGATCTGAAGAAAATGTTGCTCGTAGTTATAAAAACTTTCAACATGTTCAACATAAACATTGGCAACATATGCCAAGGCCTAGAATAATTAAATTATATATATCTACTAAATACAATTCTCTAGAACACATGGGAGTGAAGCTAGTTCTTGCTCCTTTCAACATCACAATGATTTTCCAGTATAAATTGAATTATGGGCAAAATTTTCGGATGCTCAAAATATAATGCCAAAAAGGCTTTTCAAGTAATATAAACTCCAAAATTAACAAAAATGAAAAAACTAGTGTTTTTTCTCAAATATGACCTAGATATAACACATCTAGATTTTCAAAACTACAAGTTTAACTTACGATCCTTGAGTAATGTATTACCAACAACAATGGGAAAGTTTTCATGCTTATATACATCAAGAGAGTACATAAATGCACATGAATTAGTAACTCGAATGATCATATGATGTGTAATAAAACATAGCAACATTCATTATTTTATTAATTTAAGTTATGTTATGGCCATGTACAAGTATTTGTCCAGAACTGATATACTAGTCATGACTCCATATGCCTGTAGTGTCTCCATCTTATATGGTGGCCCTAATGGTCCAGGCTTGTGTACTCCATAAAAAAGGCACAAGCTCTAAGCAAGAGGAGTGTACATGTAAGATAAAGGTACAACAATTCCGTAGTAGGCTTCCACAAGAGAGTCTCATACACCAAATTAGCGTCTTGCTTGGTGGTGTCCAAAAAAATAAGATTTACCTTACCTCAAATATGTGTATGTATTTGATCAGCATTCACAAGATCATTCTGCTCAAACATGTGATTCACCGTGGACATGAAGGCCTGATAATATAGTTGAATATCATGTACGTGGCATCTTGATCTAACTCAAGATGCGCTTTGGGTGAAAACTATGTCCTGATTGCTATTGTCAGATTGCTGGCCTATTTAGAGGACAAGGTAAATGTTGGCAAGAGTTTTGGCTATATGTGATTATAAACATTTAGCTCATCTATAAAGGCACATGATTTACTCAAACAAATGATCAATCATAGAAGCAAAAATCAGGATAAAATTGCATAAAAAATCAAGATTAATCAATAAACATTATAAAACAAATGATCAAACCATGGAGCAAAGATTGGGATAAAAATCATAAAAATCGTGATTACTCATGAAACATAAAAATCATGTGATTTTGCATAAATCACATCTAGTAGAGTACACATGTTTGACGAGTTTTCTAGGTTTATGGGTTTCAATGTTGGTAGGGTTTATATTCACACAAATTGCATTATCTTTTTTGCTAAGTTGCCAAATCAATTAATTTGCTTGCCAATTTCAAGTATGGTACATCTTGTATTCGAGTACGAACCAAAAAGTCTATTGAATCACACACGGTTCAAGCTTTTGGCTGGTAAAACATTTCCAATTTTTTCCAATGAATCCTACCATTTCTAGTGTCAATGTGGCGCTTCTTGTATGCTTTCGATGCGATTCTAGACATTTGGCATGGTTTTCGAAAACTTTTTCCCACTTTTTCAAATGGTCAAAAAACAAAAACCCTAACCTATTTTCATATTTTATTTTGTTTTCATTTCTTTGTGTTTTTCCTACCTAGCTGCATAAAAAAATTTCCTTCTCAACAATATGTTCTGGATGTGTAGGATTTTTTTTACGCCCAGATGATCTCGCATCAATACAATTAGAGCCTATCCCAGAGGCTTCACACTGTTGTGAGTCGTGACCTTTTCACACATCGCCACATTGCAAACAGGGACCCCCTCGTTCCTGCTTTCCGCGTCGTGTTAATTTAGGGTTTTGGTAGTAGATGGCAATTTTGAGCTTCTCAGTGCCCAAGTAGATCATGCCTAAATGCTATTAATTTTTTATGAAATTTGGAATAGGATCAAGTGCGTGTAAAAAGTTAGATGTCTAGGTGATCCTAATTTTGTCTAAGACCAGATTTTGAGCATGATTGAGTTTAAAATGTTTTCTAGTTAGTGATATTTTTGTGCCTAAGCATTAAGAGATCCATCAGGGGTTATTTTCCTGCTCCTAGGAGGTAATTCAAGTCAAAATTGCACTTTATCCCAATGGAATCCCTATTTTCTCGGTCAAATTTTGGTAAATTTGGCTAAGTCCTGATGCGTAATGATGAAATTTGACATGTCCAAGAGTTTTTGAGTGTGGAAATTGTTAAATTCCTGATGGAAATCCATTAAATTGAAGTCTAAGGATCAAAAATCCTGATGAGAGGCATTTTTCCCCCAGTTTTGAACACATTTCCGATGACCCATAATTTTCCCCCACTCAAAATCCTGATGGAGGACGATTTTCCCCCAACTGTCCTAACATTTGTCCTGATGAAACACATTTTTCCACCAAAGGGCCTAAATTTTGACTAAGTGTTGGAATTTGTCCCGATGAGCCACATTTTTCCCCTGGACTGAAGTATAAACTTTAATGCGGATGAAATGTTCTATCCTAATGAAAGTCAATTTTCCCCAAAGCCAATTTGTGAACAAGTTTGATGGATTTTAATGCGGATGATTGTCCTGATAGGTGGCGAATTTCCCCCAAGAGCAGAGACAGATTTTTATGTGGATTTCAATCGCCTTGAAACTTACAAGAGTAGAGACGGATTTGAAAGGAACAAGGGAGAAAGATTCATACATAAGGTTGACATTGAGGATTACTGGGATAATCTCATGGATGAGCAAGCAGTAAGAAAGAGGATGTTGTCTAGGATGTCAATCGATTTCATGAGAAAATGTAAACTTTTTCTCATTCCAAATCAGATAGTGGATGACAGTGATCATACTCATCTGCAGTATGAGAATGGAGTGAATAGGCCTATTCTTTTGCCTAATTGGTCGCAGCCGAAGGTAGTGGATTTGAATGTGCTCATGTGAGAAGTTATTGATTTCTCCAGAGAATGGGTAGACAAGTATATGAACAAATTAATAGATATGAGCGTTTCCTTCACTTATGAGAAAATGAAACAAGAGGAGTCCTCTCTTGAAGATGATCAAAAAACAGTAAGTGATGTCAGGATTCATGTAGATGAGGAGAGTCATGCTCCAAAACGAAGAGTGTGCCTAGAGAATCCAAGACGGAGGGGAAGGAGATAGTTAGTCAGCAGTCAAAGAAGAAGCATAAACCTAGCACTCCTTTGTCCACCCTTAGTTCCCCATCAATGAAAGAGGTAGATGTGTCAGAAAAGAGCAAAGAATTTGAACAATGCTCCAATACAGTGATTTTGCTAAAAAAATATTTAGAAGTTGCATGCACAGCAACATCGGCATTATGGCAAGAAGATGAAGAGCAGTCAGGATCTCCCACTATCCAATTGGAGGTTAGTTTGGGCAATAATGTTTATGATTTGACCAAGGATAAGGAAGATGATGATGATGTTATCTCAGCACTGAGGGGACTTGATCGGGAGATGTGTCTTGATGATAGGATGGAAATTTTCACCATTCCCGATTGGTTGTTGCGAAGCATGGAGAAAAGTAAGAAGATGATAGAGACACAACCTATTGATGACATTGATGACTACTTAGCCAGAAATGATAAGAAGAAAGAACTAAAGGCGGCTAAGATATTTTCAAATATAGCCAGAGATGAAACAAGTATGCGGATTGCACAAGTGGCTATCCCGATAGCTAATGTGACTAGAAATGTAGCTACTCACATGGATTACCAGATCACTTCGGTTGACCTTCGACGGACTACAAAGACACAAGAATTCCAAGAACTTGATGATATAGTCCGGGCAATCAATGCAAGGTTGGATAGGGAGATAAAGAAGAAAAATATGTATCAAGAAGAGAACATTAAGCTTAAGGAGTATATTGTAGGGATGAGGCGTGAAGATCCCACCTTTGTCTTGCCTATCGTGATTAACCGTGGACTTCATTTTGATCATGAGGCAGCAAGGAATACACATGCAGAGTTTGGTCAATGGATTGAAGATGTAACAAAACAAACGGATGATTTCCTCACTCAGTTTGTCCAAGCATTTGACAGGACGACTATGCTCGCATTTAGGATACAAGATTTGGAAGGAGTTTGGGATGATTTCCAGCCTATTCAGGAGAAGACTATTCCCGGCCTCAAAATGCTAAAGAAAATTCCGATGTCCACATTGATCCATGAGGGACTTGTGCCTGAGAGAGATATCTATGATTTCCAAGGTTGGAATTGTTCATTGGCTATGCAGAAATCTACTTATGAGCATGCACAGAAAGATTGTGTAGAGATGGAAGGATCAATTCATAAAATTCAATCAAAGATCCTTACATCCATTGAAGAATTGTTAGGGGTAGATGTCAGTGCTTCCAGCAGTCTACACTTAGAAAAGATGAAGTTCATGTACTTCAGCCAGTTGGATTCACTGAAGAAGAATCAAATTGATGATTTGGTTTCCTTGTTGATCCATGTCCATAGTTCACAAAAGCTTATGCCAAATTGGGAGAATACTTTGGATGCTTGTTCTGATACATTGGATATGATAGATGTGCAGCAAGAGGCTTCGCCCAGCATTACCATGAAGGAGTTAGATTCAGTTTTGGCTAGATTCTTCGAATATGCTGCTAGAGAGAGGAAAGCAGGTCGAAATCTTCTAGATGATTCCCAACTTGATGACTAGGCGTCATTCCATTGGATCACATGTCGGTGATTCCTTTTTCGATGTAAACCCTAATTAAGGCAACTTTAGGGTTGTGTTGCCATGATCTTGGCCCTTGTTTCTAAATGAATCTTGGCCATTCATTTCTTTTGAGGTTCTATATAAACCCCATTGCCTCTCATTTGTAAGAGAGATTTTTGAGAATTGTCGTCTACATGTTGTAGATTTGAATACAATCATCGAAGTTTGGTGATTTTGTTTAAGTGTTGTATGCATTTGTGCGGAACCCATTTAATCCATACCACTAGCTTTTTGCTAATTGTAAGTTAGCCTTGCATGGTCAACTGGAATTTTATGTGAACTTAACTTCAATTGTTGCACGATTATTATGCATTTCTTTAATGGTATCAATGTCTGATGATAATAATTTGAATATCTACGAGATATACCTTAGACGATTGCACTAAGTTTGTGTCAAATTGTTATCTTGATGGTGAGACCTTGCCTAGTAGGATTCCATTGAATCATTCATTGCCTCTTGCATTCTAGGTTTTAGAATAGGAATTCTTGAACCCTATTTCTTTTTGCCCTTTTTAGAAATCTTTGTTAGATTAGATAAAGAGCTACAGTGCAAAATCTTAAGTCATCAGCATATCATATTCCAAATCCATGATAAGATAGATTCATCTGAACAATTGTGTAAGTCCCCGAGCGAAAACAACAATATCACATCAAGCCATTGAGTTACCCACATGTCAAGAACTGACCATAGAAACCTTGGAATCGTCTTAGTTGATCAGATATTTAGAATCTAAGGTGATTTTGTTCAAGAGAGGGTAAAATACTTTGGTATTTTATTTTGTGTTCATATGTGCGTAAAACACACATCAACTCACACCAAGAAGAGAAACAAGTTGACACAAAAGTGCTTAAATGACCTTCATCTCATCCACTACAACCTTTGCCTTCAAACCTAAGTTGCCAGTATGGGTACAGGTACGATACGCTGGTACGGCAATTTTTTTAGGGGGGGCTCAATACGTATGGGTACGTCCGTACAAAAAAAATGTAAAAATCATAAATATATACATATATACAGTCTAATAAGTAGAAACAAAAATTAAATTTAGAATCCCACATATCATCCATATGCTAAACAAAACTTGGAACTATCATATATGATTCATATTGATATAACTATAACAAAATTACAAATTTACTATAAGTCTAATCTAATATGAAATATCCATTTGTCAAACTTTGAATGTTATGATAGATATCGAATTCATTGTTCATTGGCTCAACCGTTCAACAATAAAATAAGACAACTAATAATCAGCAATAGCATCATATGGGTCACTAGGAAGATCAAGATCAACATCATCATTGACATTAGATGATGTAGGTAGAGTACTGGAACCACATGCAGCCTCACTGCCACTTGCACTAGCAGCACATTGGCTATCAGACTCCCCAGAAAGTAAAGATTGTGTGGCAGCTGAAAAATCCAAATCAGTTCACTCTGGATCTACATCCCAAAACTTTGTGCTCCCATCCTTATACTCATTTTGTTTATGTGTAAGAAGGCGCAAGTTTGAATGCACATAAACGAGCTCTTTCGCCTTACTTGCTGCCAGTCGGTTGCGTTTCACTGAGTGGATAAAGGAGTATGTGCTCCAATTTCACTCAGATGAAGAGGAACTAGCAACCTATTGAATAATTGACACAAAGTGAGAGGGTGACAATTATAAAATAGTAAAAAATCTAAATTTAGAGAGCAATAAAAATTAAGAAACTTACTTGCGATAAAACTTTGATTGCAAGAGTTTGAAGGTTTGGTGATGTATGGCCATTGAGGTACCACCAAGCATGAGAATCCTTTTTATACTTGTCACGGAGAGCGGAAACACTTTGACCATTGGAGGCTATAAAATCAGCAAACTCACTTGTCATTAAATCCTCCATTTCAGAATCGGGGAAGAGTTTAGTAAGTGCTGTCCTACACCCTTCAATGACTTTTGAATCTCTACATGGTGGTACCCTTGATGGCTTAGCAAGCATTTCATCACTATAAAATTTGGGAGTCAATGCAAATGCAAGATGTAGTGGGGTGGTTATTTTGTTCCACCGCTCAACACAAATTGATTGAACCTCTTTGAAGAAAGTTTCTTCGGGATCTTGCTCTTTTGCATTGATGATGGCTTTCATTTTCTCAATCATCGAGTCAATGCCATCGTATACCTCTCCCAAACATGGGTGATCCATGTCAGTATAACGGATCATACTCATGATGGGCTCAGTGAAACTCAAAAGATATTCCACTCGATCCCACCAAGTGTCATCTAGGATCATGTGCTTTACATTTGCTGCCCTTTCAGTATTGGATTGCCTCCATAGGGACCAACTTTGACTAATTACCATGCTAGCAAGTGGTTGTCGCACCTTCACAAGTCGCCTCAAGACGATTGTGTTGGATGCAAATCGAGTCTCGGCAACCTATTCAAAAATTAAAAATAAAAATTAGAATACAAAGAAGACATGATAAAAAAATAAAAATTAAGTAACCATCAAAGTGAAATGTAGATTTTCAAAATTGAAGTGTTTCAATTACCTTTAGCAACTCCAACTGTGAAAATGATCTGAAAATGGCCCGTGACATGTTATGGTTTGTGATGAACATTTGGATCTCTTCAGCCTCAACATAAATTTGTTTGATCCAATGTATTTTCCTGCCTATCTTTTGTAGCATGAGGTTGAGAGAGTGGACAGCACAAGGTGTCCAAAATATGTGTTCAAACCGTGTCTCAATCAACATACCTGCAGCTCTACAATTCTTTGCATTGTCCGTTATTACTTGGACAACATTTTGAGGTCCCACATCCTGAATGCATTGTATAAGGATGTTAGCAATAAATTGTGCATCCTTCACCTGTCCCTCACAATCCACAGCTTTCAAAAACATTGCCCCTTTAGGGCACACTACAATTACATTAATTAATGGCCGATTTTTGGTATCCTTCCATCCATCTGAAATGATGGACACCCCTGTTTGTTTCCATGAATTTCTAATGGGAGCCAATGCATTGTCTATGTTTTTTGCCTCCTTTGCTAGTAAGGTGCTACGCACCTTCTCATAACCTGGCCCTGTGTACCCTTGTGGAGCCTCATTTACCTTTCTCAACATATCCTGCCAATATGGTGATCATACCACATTAAATGACAAACCGTTTGCATATAGACATCTTCCAACGGATTGATCTGCAATCTCTCTAGCATCATTCTTAAAAGCTCTCTCTAATGGTCCCCTGCTTCTCTTCACAATAACAGGTTCTTCACTAATTGGGTCCAAGAATGGGTGGCTCTCTACCACGATATCAGGAAAATCGCTATAAGATGGAGAAGTAGGGGGCCTCTTTGATCTACTTCCTCTTCCTATCAACAAAGGATGGTTTGAGGCACGACCAACTCTTGCATCTGCTTCCTCTTTCTCTCTAATATATCCTGCTATTTCTTGAGGTGACATCCCATTTCCATCCTTTCCTAGACATGGTTTGATTCCTTGTTGGGGAATGGCACAAAAATGGGCTTTGACATGACTGTAGGAGCTACTTTTTTTCGCACTCCAGAAGTTGCATATCCATAAAAATGTTCCACCACCTTTTACTTGGTCTATTATTTTGACATATTTCCATAAAGGTGAATTTGGGTCAGTTTTGAAAGTCCGTTGAGGAGTAGAGCTAGTAGTCGTTGCCATTATGATTTCTACAACAAATTAAAAAATAATTATTAATATTTAATAGTAAACAATAGATTCTAAATGTTAAATATATAAAATTAAATTTAATAATTTATTTAAAATGAAAGTAATTAAATTTAAATTTTTAATTACAAAATTTATTATAGTTTGTTTTAAAGTTTGATAAATTGTTTGTTAAATGAAAACAAACAAACTAATAAAAATATAATTTTTCATTTTTAAATAATAAAACTATTTTCAATTTTGCTAGTTAATAATTATTATTATTATAAATATGAATATTATTAACTAGCAAAATTGAAAATAGTTTTATTATTTAAAAATGAAATATTATATTTTTATTAGTTTGTTTGTTTTCATTTAACAAACAATTTAACAAACTATTACACAAACTATTAAATAAACTATAATAAAATTTAACAAACTAATAAAAAAATTTAAAAACTATAATAAAATTTAACAAACTATGATAAATTTTTTAACAAACTGTAATAGAATTTATAATAGAAAACTTGCAAGGGAAGCCCGAAAAAATGGAGGATGCGCCAGAAAGAATGGGGATTGGTCGTCGGTCGTCGCCCTCCTGCCCTAGCACCTCCAGTCTCGCCTCCTCTGTGTCGTTGTCGCGCCTCCTCTCACCTTTGTGCCGTCGCGCCTCCTCTCACCTCCGTTTTTCGATTTTCCTTTTTCACTATGCGTGGCGTGGAATGGTTTCGCGTTTTTTAACTTTTGGCTTTGCTTTAGGGTTTAAAATGTTAAACGACATGATTCGACCCGTGAAAAAACCCTCAAAATTTGTGACCGATGCGGATTCGTCAAAAAAACCCTATGGAATCGCCACGTCTACACCGGATGCGTCGGGAATCGTGACTCCAAAAACAGATACGTTTCAGGAGGAAAAAAGCAGTACCCTGTCCGAATCCACAAGGATTCCAGGGCGAATCCGAATCTGATATGTATCGTATCCGGATTTGGGGGGAAAATGTGAAGTACCGGTAACTTAGCTTCAAACTAAAAAGGTGTAGGGGAAAGAGTCTCATGATCCCATCAACTTGGATTACATCAACCCATTTCAAATTGGATCGCTAAAGACACGGATGCAATGTCAATTGACAAAGATCTTGTTAAATTAGAGAGAGAAGCAGCATCATTGGAAAATCACATACTTGAGGATTCATTCACACCTGAGGATGATTCAAATTTAGTTTGATGTTGGATATTACTAGTACTGGTAAAGGGGAGAAAAATTTCCAGGATTACAGTTGACTGTTGTACAATTATACAACATTTAAAATTTTGAATTTCAAAGCTTCAAGGATCACATGACATGTAATCATTGGTTTGAAAGAAATTGATAATCAAAATACACGTGTTATATAAATTCATTCATTATGTGTCTCCTGCATTATTTTAGTTTATTTTGTATATTTATCATTATGCTTTTTTTTTGGCTAAGTGCAAATTTATGTCAAATGTTTGGGCTGCTGAGTTTAGCCAAGTCCAAGTTTTTGAATTTACCCAATCTAAATTATTTTTGAAGCAATATAGATGTTGCTCAGGAAATTACTTGAAAATTAAATACTGTTATCATTAATTGTTTATAAGGATACGATGTAAGGAAATGGGCAGACAAGGAATGTGTGTGCATGCTTATTTATTAATGGAGGAAGTTACCCTAGTTGTAACTTAAATTGAGTAAATTACTAAATTATGTTATTAGATATTATTAATGTGTAATCCTTATAGCATTGTAAACATTGATACCCTGTGTCTGAAACATACATTATACATAATGTCATTTGCGTAGAGTTGGCTTTATTTGGGGGGCTTGCATGCCCTTAAACAGATGAAGCAGGCACACTCATACAAAACATTGCAACTTGATTGAGCCTTTTCATACAAATCTATATATATTGAATGAGCCATGCATGCACATCTATGTGCATATTAAAAACTTAGTTAAATTGTAAGGCCTTTAAGCCTGTATTCAAAGTACTCAAACAAATATAAAGCCTATATCAGGAGAACATTAGTTAAAACTGTATAAGTGCAATAAGCAGCAGTTCTGTTAGACATTTGATAACATAATTCAGATTTGAAATAACTGGATAATATATAACAGTTCAAAAAAAGAAATGAGGTAATGTAATGCAAAAATAAAATAAAAAAATTAACATGGGAAAAGAAGGCAATATGGTACACAACAGGTGATAATGTAGTTTTCTTCTTCTGTGTATGCACCTTTATGTTTGCATAAAAGTTGTTATAAGAAATGAACTGTCCGTGGAAAAGAAAAATAATGTTCAGAGATTCTCAAAATGCCTACAACACCATATTATTACCCTCATCTTGTGCATGCGCTTCCTTCAGCCTTTGGATTTCAGCTTGCACTTCCTCCTGGTTAAAGTTATCATCATCCTACAAAACATGATGCAACCGTACAGCTTAGCATAGAGTTCAAAGATTATATTACCTGTTATAAGCAAATCACTTCAAATTTTAATAGATTAACTGTTAATAAGGGCACTAAAACTTTTAATCAGCAAAGCATCTTCACTTACGGCCATAAAGTCAGTTTGTGTCTCTTCATCATAATCTCTTAAAGAAAACGAGACGGATGCGTGATCTCCTGCAACAGAAGCATCCTCAAGATTGTTGCTTTCTTCATGACAATTGTCCCTCTGTTCCTCCTTGCACAGCTCCATGTCATCCTCATGTTCACTTTCATCACCAGTGTCATTTTCATCATCAGTTTCTTCCACAATCCATGCAGCCTGTAGATCCACGAAAATAGGAATTATATTGGAATCTTCCTCTAAGCCTTATCTAGTATCTCTGATGGATCATAAAATGCCAGGGATAGAAATGTCATCTAGAGCAAACAAGTCTGACCTGATAATCAGACACGCCCCGTGGAAGAGTCCTCTTCCTCATCTTCTTTTGCTTAGTATTCTTATCAGCTTCAGCTAACTCTTCTTTTGTTGGCCATGTCTACTTCCAAGAAAACCACCATAAATAACGTCATAGAAAGGATAAAACAATAGCAATGAAAATTGATTCTAATGAAAATATGTGGCACAATGAGGTGCTTGAATCCATTTTTATTGATATTTAAAAAACAGTAGGTAATAAAACCATTATCTGGATAAGAAGAATTCCTAAGCTGGGTTTACGATATGTAATTTTGTTGACAGAAAGAAACTGGCGATGTATATTTTCTGGATACCAATGTCATAAGGTTATTGTAAATGGCTTAATACTTGATGCATACTGAAACTCTCTAGAAGTCCTTCTATTTCTGTTGCTATATGTATATGCATATGTACTACGTATCCCTGACTAAAATTTTTGCCTGAGGGTAATCTGTACGATCCTAATTGTGGAGAGATGAATCCTCGACAAGGTAGCTTTCAGTTTTTCCTGTCTTCACTTTCATTTCAGAATCATTGTGGCCTCACTGAGACTGCCTGAATAAATTTAAGTCTGTAATGTGACAATATGTTGTATAAAATTGTAAGTTTCATTGCTTTACTTCCCACTCTTCCTCCGACTTATATTTTAGAACAGAATGAGGTCTTCGAAAGAAAAGAATTTGGGAAAAGATGCTATTGTCTTCTACATTGTGGAAAGGATGTTCTCTAGTAGTTCAATGCTATTGAGAGATAAAGTATTGCTTCAGGCATAAGATATATGTTAAGGATGTTCTCTAGGATGTTCTCTAACAAGCACACTTTTCTTTTTTCTTTGTTTTTTAATCTCTAATCTGCATGGTGGCGAAATATTTTCATTCCGGATGGCAAAGTCTGAACTACAAATTGTTATTCCATCTTGCATTTGATAGTTGACATGAATTATGAGTTAAGAGAATGGATATTCTGAGATAGAAAAAGAAAGAATAATAACAGGTGATAACATGATTTTTGTTCCAGCTTTCTTTTAGTTGATATAAAGACATAATAAACTGCTCACCATACTTAGATTTCAGAAATCAACCAAGTAATGGTTATTTCTTGCAAAGTTTGAAAACTCCGACTACACACGGACTGGGCAGCCTAAAATAAGACTCAGCCTCGGGACTCAGCACAGACTCAGCAAAAAAACTCAACTAGGACTCGGTAAAAACGAAAAACAGAAGTTATACCATAAAGAAAAAAAGAAATTCACTCATTTCGAGAACATGAAAGCCTAATTTGACTATCAGCTTGTCATAATTCAAACAATACACATGTCATATGATCATCAAACACTCAATATTTGAAATTTCATAGTTCATACTCATACTTTCAAACTTTCAAATGTATAACAGCATCATAAATTTATATAATGATATGTCAAAATGACAAAAACAACCAAATACAATCTACAACTTCCTCTTTCCCCTTCTAATGTAACTCAATTTGTCAGGCATCGAACTAAAGGTGCTACAGCATAAAAATGATGATGAATTGTTTCTTCAACATTGTCTTTTTGGATCTCAAATGCTCCTCTTCTCCGTTCCTTTCCTGTTTGGTGTTCAGCCCTGTTTTGTTCAAGATTGGACAAAAAAAAAAATTGAAGGAAAAGTCACTTTCTAATTGTTTTTTACCTCCCTAGCAGCACGCAAGTGGACCCACGAGTCCATGCCCAAAACTTGGGAGTCTAAGTCTGGGACTCGAAGAGTCCTGGGGGGAGACTCAGCCAAGTACTCCCCAAGTCCCCAGAACTCTTCCGGACTCGCCTCGGGAGTCAATGGCAAGTGGACTCGGCTAGAGATAGGACCTGGGAGTCTGGAGAGTTTTGGAGAGTCCTCAAACTATGATTTCTTGTATTTAAGTGTGAAACTGGAGATAAATGGGATAATCAATTGGGTATTTCCCAGTCCCATGTTTTCTACCTGGTTGCCCATTTGACAATATGAATTTGAATGAGAGATTGAGAGAAAAAAAAATTTATGGATTCTGTAGGGATCAAGATTGAAAGGATGTCTGCTGATTTCTTCAGTTCTCTGTTGTCAGTTCTTTTTTACTGTGCTCCTCTTCTTCAGGCGAGTTGCTTACTTTAAGTTTGGCCCAGGTTTGTTATTTGGCGGAAGAGGTATTGGGAATAGTTGTGGAATCACAAGCTACTGTCTCTTCAATCTTCGATTCAAGCTCTGGATGCTGTGTTGTTCGAGTTATTTAAATGGCATCTGTGGAAATTCCTTAGTGTGAGCAGTATAATAGTGCCTAAGTATTGGCATGGGCAACTTATTTTTGGGGTGTGAGTTGCCTTAGCCTCAGTTATCTTTAGCAAAAAACCCAACCCCAATTTCAACACAATGCACGGTGAAACTCATAAGCTATATAGCCGATTCAAAATTTCCATTTAAAAAGGTTTGCAAAATATATAATTATAGAAACAATCCAGCAAATTTCAGCTAAAATATTTATACATGTATTTCAGAATTTTTATTTAAAGAATAAATAAAACTGCTGTGTCCAAATTTTATTCTATGTTCCAACTTATCCCTGAAGTTGAGTATAGAAATTAGGCTTGAAAAATAGATAAAAATTAGATAGATTAAACACAAGTATCCAAACAGATGTTTTGAAAATGAATCCCAGTGGAAATAATCTCAAAAATCTATGTCCCCTGTATAATAATTTAACAGTCCATTTCTAGTATAATATAGGATAAGTAAGAAATTTTATGTTTTACAAATAAAATTTTAAATTTCCAAATCAAAGAATGTAATTAGAGGTACCCAATATAGCCATTCAAAATAATTAATTACTGCATGCTATTATACATAGAGCACTTTAAAGTTTTGGATTCTAATAAAAAGTAATTATCAAATTATCAAATTCCTAAACATAAAACTAATCCAGCTTTTAAAATAACATAAGTTTTAAACAAAAGTCCCAATTAAACATCCGAAATCTAAATCCAGTCCTACAAATAAAGTTCTTTGAAAAGGCAACAAGCATAAAGGAATCTCCAGACTCCATGAATAACAATAATCATATTTAAGGCAAACCCATAAATTTCCCTACAGTGGCATCAAGAGGTAAGAGAGGAGCCCTTCTAAATGGAAGAGAGTTACCAACAATGACTCTAATTATCTCAAAAGTTGAGATCTAAAAATGAAGTTAAAGTCATGAAAGAAAATGAAGTCTAGAGATCTTGCTCAAGGTGTGAATTTGTCGGAACCATAAATTTGTCAAGGTGATCTCTAGGTGTGCCTTGTCGAAGCTAGATTTCAAAAGCATTGGTACTTTTGGCCGTCCTCTAGAGCGCACACTTTGGGGAGGCTAGCTATGGTAGAGAACATTCAAGTGTGCAACTGGCCAATTAGAATCACCAAAAATTTGAAATTTTTTGAAGTATGTTAAGTAGCAGGTTCTTCAGAATGCACTTGGTAGATTTCATGTCGTGTTTCAAGTGACGAATACAACCTGGACACATGCTCTGAATGTTAATTTTAAGTGGCAAGATTGGTTATCGAGCAGATTTTCTCAAAGTTAAACCCATGCTTAAGTGGCAAAAATCTCGAGGATGCACACCTCACCACTCAAAGTTTTTTGCAATTATGATCCCCCTAGTGCGCACACTTTCAAGGTTGAAACAATTTTTTAATGTGGTAAGAGAGCTATGAGCCCACATTTCTTACTTCAATACCAAGTTTACACAACAATATGCATTAGAGTATCCAAAATATCCAAGGTTTTGAGAGTATGCTTTTCATCAAAGGCTATGTGAGGATTTTTCGATTTTGGCTTTCAGATTGTTTGTGCCTTAGGCTTTCATAAAACCAAGTTTGAAGGGCAAATACAATGAATTTATCATTACATTCACTCTTCCTCCAAACCACTTCAAGGTCATCATGTGGAGTTTGCCATCAAGCAACGATGAATTGTAAAAAATTTAAGTTTCTTTGAAGGATCCATCATGATCAAAACGAGGATTGCATCAAAATCACTGAAAGAAGCTCTCAAATCAGCTATTTTTAGCTAAACCAACATTTAGAGTAGGGAATGTTAAAGATGATAGCTTTGGTCAGATAAATATGATCATGAATAAGAATTACATCATTAGAAGCAAAGAAACGGGACTCGGACTCGGCTCGGACTCGACAAGGCCGACCCGGACCCGGACTCGGTCTCGGGACTCGGAGTCAAACTCGGCTTCACACTCGGCTGCACTCCGGAAAGTGAAAAACTCAAGAAATTTAGAGATTTTTAAAGATTTAAGATTTGTTTCATGCACCCTTTATTGAATACACCTTAAAGACACAATAGCATCATCAAACTCAGCTCATTTGATTACATACACAAGTATACATCAATCACATAAGCATAAACGCAAATTGTAGGTGAAGGAAATAACAAACATAGATTTATAAATATTGTCAACTGTATACAATATTACAAAACTCATGGAATAAAAAATCCATGTTATCATATGATCATCATCAAATGTTCCATACAAATACCAAAGGTAAATACAACTACAAGCCTATGGCTCAGAGGAGCCTGCACCCTCCGGCCCCGGCCCCCTGCGAAGGCATCTAAGGTAGGTCCTGGACACCATAGCCGCTCTCCGTGACACCATGCCATGCTCACCAACATCAGGAACATCTGTGTCACTATCTACCTCTGAATCTCTTGTCTCTGCTCGTGCTCTCCACTCCTCCTCTGCCATGGCTATAGTCTCAGTCTCTATATCTACCTGGTCAATCCAATCAGTGTTAGACTCGGAGGTTAAATTTTCCCTACTTCTATCGACACAGTTTCCCCCCATATTTTTCAATGAGGGTTTGGGGGCAGCGCCCCCAAGGTGGGGTCAAGGGGCAGCTCGCATCAGGTGTTATTTTTCTATTGCCTCACATGTTGTAACCCTAATTTTTCTCTTTCTCAGGCGGAGGTTGTAGTGAACAAAGACGAGATTATTCATTTTTTTTAAAAACTTTTTTTTTGCCTTTTTTGGGCCTTGCCGCCGGCTGAGTCCCAGGCACAGGACTCGCCGAGTTTGGCGATTTTATGCCAAACTAACCAACTCAGCGAGTCTGGCGAGTTCGCCCCTTGGACTCGAACGAGTCCGAGTCCGAGCTTGCCAGACTCGGGGGGCATGAATCGTACTTGGACTCGCTGAGTTTGGCGAGTCCTTCGTGATATTCCAATCTTTGATAAGAATACTTCATATATGTATACCAATATACATAGTAATAATCATTGAGTTTATTATTACTATGTATATTAATATACATACATATTCTTTTCATGAATAAACTAAATCTGATTAAATGATCTAATGGTTGATCATATATCGATTGTCATCTCCCTAGTATAAAATCGGTGATCATGTATGAGCCACTTCCTATCAATAAAGTGTATCGGCTATCCTCTTCAATCCACCATAAATCGATAATGTGTATCGATTTATCTAAATCGATTACGTATATCGATTAACTGATTTTTCAGTTTAACATACCGATTGTGAATCGGTTGTGTTAGCTGAATAGTTGACCACCGATTATGAATCGATATTTATTTAATTGTTTGTAGTGGCAAACGGGTTGTTAATGCCACCGATTATGAATCGATATTTATTTAATTGTTTGTAATGGCAAACGGATTGTTAATGCCACCGATTATGAACCGGTATTAGTTTATAATAACAAACGGTTTACTAATGCCACCGATTATGAATCGGTATCGGTAATATTAAATGAACAGACATATCGGTGGAGAGACATGCCTCCACACATGTGGAGACATGTCAATCCATCGATGTGCCTCCCCATTTAATATTACCAATACCGATTCATAATCAATTCGTCGATGTGCCTCCCCATTTAATATTACCAATACCGATTTAATATATATGATTCACAAACAGATCGATGAAGGGTGTACCGAAATCAATAAGTGCAAATCTTAGAAGATCGATCTTATTCTAAACACAGCGATAGTTGTGATATAATCAGCAGCACTTGAAACATTAATAAAAGTTAGGAAATCAATATACTTTGTGGACATACTATCTCCCTTCATACTTGCAACAACCTGCAAGATTCATAGGTTAGTGAGATCATCAATTGTGAGATAACAAAATTAAAAGATACTTTTGTTTTATCTACTAAGAAATCTAATCTACATTAATAGGGAGGACCTATTTTGGGCCAATTTCAGAGCTAGTTTTAGTCAACTTTTTATTCAAAGATTTGTTTAAATTAGTTTAATACTTTAGGGTGCTTTCTTTCTATCTTTCCGGGTTCTTTTAATGGTTAGTGTTGTCATTATTATGACACCCTTGGTCCATCAGTGAGAACCGATCAGAGATATGTTCCATGGACCAGCACTGCCCCAATTGATCAAGGAGAGAAGAATCATGAAGTGTGAGGTGTTGCCTTGTCCGAAGGAAGTTCCTCCCTTGGCCTTTTCTTCTTCCCCGGAACTACGGAACCCCGAAGTTCCGAAGTTCTTTTCCCTTTGCCTTCTCCTTTTCTTCTTCTCCAGAACCCTGGAACCCTGAGGTTCTGAAGTTCTTTCTCTTCCCTTCTCTGCCTCTCCTTTCTTTTCCCGGAACTCCAGAACCCCGAAGTTCCGAAGTTCCTCTCCTTCTCTCCCATTCTTTTCTTCTCTCCCGGAACTCCGAAACCCCGAGGTTCCGAAGTTCCTTTCTTTTCCCTTCTCCGGAACTCCAAAACCCCAAGGTTCCGAGGTTCCTTTGCGCAGTTCCCCGGAACCCCGAGGTTCCGAAGTTCCCTTCCCTTGCCTTCCCTGGAACTCCAGAACCCCGAGGTTCCGAAGTTCCTTCCCCCTTTGCCTTCTCTCTCTAGTTCCTCCGGAACTCCGGAACCCTGAGGTTTCGAAGTTCCTTTTCTTCTCTTCCTCTCTCTATCCCGGAACTCTAGAACCCCGAGGTTCCGAAGTTCTTTCCTTAGCCTTTTGAGTTTCTCCGAAACTCCGGAACCTTGAGGTTCCGAAGTTCCTTGCTCCTTCCCTTGTCTTCCTCACTTTGGGAGTCTGAGCTTCCAATGTCTCCAGACTTCCTTCTGACTGGCGACACTTCTGGATGGCGTGATCGACACTCAGGGGCTTTAAATGCTCCGATAGTTTTGGTGACTTGTGCACTTTCTTTTGTAGAGCCACAAGGGTGCATTAAATGTTTTTGGCAAGATTTCCATCAAGGGAGGTACGGGGCCATGCTTGGTGACTTATGTCATGTCTAACTTTGGAAGGTTAGTCAATCCACCTTCTCAGTATTGCCCTTTGTGGGTATGGCTAGGTTGCTTGCATGTACAATGCATGCACTTCCAGACTGACATGCAGGTGTCATGATCACCCTTGTAACCATTTTTTCTATATAAAGGCTGTTAAGCCTCATTGTAAAGGGTTCTCTCCCTGCTGGCTTGAGCTATCCCATGCTCTCCCACTTCTCTTGTATTTATCTTGCATTTATGCAACTATAAGTTTGGCCATTGGCCTTATAATTAATTGAAAATCACCATTCTTGCCTTCTTTCAGCCTATGCATGTTGTGTATGTTTTCTTACCTTCATCATAGGTGTATGTCTTGTGGCTTTTCTCTCCATATATGTTGTGTTAACTTGTTTTCTAAGTGTGACTTGTGGGAATCCTTCTCCCCTCTTGACACTCAACGAATTCTAACCTCCATACATGCATTGGAGTCACTCATGCAATTGAAGTTTGTGCATCTCCTGGGTGTTTCAGTTAATTCTTTGTGTCATCCCGGTGGGGAGAGGAACAATCTCTTCTTGGTGCATCACCTCCTTCTATTTCAAGCATTCTCTCTTCCCTTTACCTCTGCAAGTTGCTAGGATAGGCTTAGGAATTAGTTTTAAAGTGTTGGGTTGGTTCAACACCTGCACCCGGATTGAGAAGGAAGTCGGCCTTCTCCGGAGATTCAACTCCCCTTGCGCAAGGTCCCACAATTCGGGGTTGTTTCCATGTTTCACAAGGTTGTTGAGTTGATAGCTCAGCAAGGGTGCAAGCTTTTGTGATAACAGTTAGCTTTACAGGCATTGACTTTTTGGGATTAATCAAAGATTATCCATAAATATTTGGGATTAATTAATGATTATCCAAAACCCAAGAATTCTGTTTTGTGAACTTGTTAATAAGTGTTTCAGACACAATATTTCTTAATGATAGTTTATGTTATGGTTATGCAACAAAAATTGTCATTCAAATGTTCAATTTGATTTTTGTACATGTGTTGAAAGTGCTCAGTTTTCATTGATTGGAATAGAGTAAAGACTAGAGTTAGGATTTGTATTAACACTATATTCATCTTAGTTGTATCTTTATATAGAGCTAGATTATTCAATTCCCAAAAATCTATGTTGTTTGTGTCCGAAACAATTCATTTATTCTATCTCCTGTGTGCAGAATTGCTGATTTTGGGTTTAGCCAGTGGGAAAGTACTCATTGTGTCAAATTTTAGTTCTTTTAATTGATTATAAGTCTTAAAATACAAAATCTCACTTGTAAGAGTTGTTTTCAATCTTGTGCTCATAACTGAGGCCAAAAAAGACAGGAAAAAACCTCACTGTGAATAGTGTTAGTACTTGTAAATTAAGACCATAATCTACCATCTACGATTAGTTTATTTTATAGAAAGCTTCACCACATAATTCAAAGAAAGGATTCCCTGCATATACTCTTTACAGTTTGAGTTGTCTTGCAAAAGATAAACCAAAACATTAAAAATTACTAATGGTTATTTAATGTTACAGTTATGCTAAGTTTGTTGTTGCAATCTGAATTGCCTATTTGAAGATGTTATTTAAGATCTGCATTCAAATAGATATTCATATAGTATTTTCTGATTACGAATTCCATTTTTGACATCTATAGACACTGATTATAAATCCCTATACATTACAGGCTGTGCAAAGTGACTATGAATAAATTGGAGTATCAGTTCACAATAGGCATCACCCTACCATATTAGCTCTTATTGACTGCAGGAAGCCTAGCAATCTGCGAGGACTGCACAGAACCAGGTCTAGGGTTCGTTCAAGAGGATATATTGAGTTGCATCTGCAATACCCAGGGGCCCACACAGGAGTTTAATTTCCAGATCTCACTACTGTAGAACCCAATGGTAAAAGGTATATGGTGAACCAGTCTCCACGCCTAGAATCTAGTCATCAACAAACTTGGTCTTGGATTATAGCAGAAGGGCGACCTGAGCTAACCTGCAAATCCACAGTCACCTGCCTAGAACAGACAGAGGGACTTCAACCTAGTTTCCAGCATTCACACCTTAGGCACCAACATCTACTTAACAGTTGGAGCTTGAGGGTTTCATGCCTCAAACCAGCTAGGAGGGCATTGATGCTAAGTTGCAGGGTTATTTGCCTAGACCACCTGGGTCCCGGGCCGGTTCCCCTCGGGTCCTAGTCCTAGGTCGGTTCTTCCTAGGTCTGGCCAGGGTCCTGCATATGCCCTGTGGGTTCTTCCCTGCCGAACCCAGAAGAACCCAGCACAATTTTGGCCACTTACACAGAACCTGGAAAGAATTTAAAACAAAAGTGATTTTTTTCCTTTTTTAAATCGTTTTTTAATGCCAAAAAGGCATACCCCCAACCCTAATTTGATGACTTAAACACTAAAAAGGTAAAAGCAACTTCATTTTTCCACAATAGAATGAGAAACATAACTTCTTTGCTCCATTGCTAAACTTCGTTTTTTTGTTTGCCATTTCTCAAGCATAGTTGAAGATTGATTGTTGCTTGTTCCTAGCTGGTTCTTGTGCTACTCCTACATGGTTGCAAGTGTAGATTTGTTCTCAAACACATTGAAGAGGAAGATTTCAACAAAAGAGGTAGGTTTTTTGTTGTTCTTTTCTTTTTTTTAAATTTTCCCTTGCATTTTTGTTATAAATTGAAATAACTCTCTAGTTTTCTTTTATTTATATTTTTTCATTTTGGTTTGTACAATGGCAAGTGCTTCTAGTGCTGGGAATGAACCCTGTTTTAAAATGGACCCAAACTCTCCCCATTGGAAATATGTTGAAATGGTAGAACAATTTACAAGTGGAGGAGGTTTTCTTTGGATTTGTTCCCATTGCAAAGAACCATACAAGAGCTCATACAGTCGAGTGAAATCACATTCATGCTTTATCCCTCACAAAAGCATCAAATTTTGTCTTGGACAGCCAAAAGGTAAAGGGCTTCTTGCAGAGTCACAAGTATTGGCATATATAGAAGAGCAAAGAAAAGCAAACGAAGCTATTGGGAAAGAATCTTCTCATCCTTTGGTAAACAGTAAGAGTAAGAGAAGACTATCTCCATCACATCTCAATATTGAGCATATCGAGGGCCATACATTCTTGTCTATACCTCAACAACCTATTCCATCACATAAGAGAGCAAAGCGTCCATTGGAAAAATCATTTCACAATAAGAGTAGACAAATTGCCGAGAAAGACATAGCTAGATGCATCTATGCTAATGAATTGGCATTTATTGTTGTTCACTCACCTTATTGGCAAAAAATGGTGAGATCAATTAATGAGGCTCCAAAGGGGTTCAAGGGCCCAGGTTATGAGAAGGTGCGTACTTCCTTATTGGAGAAAAAGGTGAAACATGTAGAGAACTCGAAGCCCATCAAGGAATCATGGATTGAAATAGGGGCGTCCATTGTATCAGATGGATGGAAAGATGCAAGAAATCGCAAAATTGATCAACGTTGTTGCAATGTCCCCTAAAGGGGCAATGTTTTTGAGAGCAGTGGATTATGAAGGGTAGGTGAAGGACGGTCCATTCATTGCTAATATTTTTTTCCAAGCCATTGAGGAAGTTGGCCCTCGAAATGTTGTTCAAGTGGTAACAGACAATGCCAAAAATTGTAGGGCAGCTGGGTTATCGGTTGAGGAGCGGTATCAACACATTTTTTGGACACCTTGTTTGGTCCACTCACTCAACCTAATGCTGAAAACAATTGGCAAAAAGGTTGATTGGATCAAAGATATGTATGTTGAGGCTGAGGACATCCAAATGTTTATCACTAACCAACATATGTCACAAGGCATATTTAGGCAATTCTCAAGATTGGAGCTGTTGAAGGTAAGTTAATTTTAATTTTTCAATTTAGTTAAATAATAAAAATGTTTAGTAAACCTTTTATTTTAATTTTTTCTTATTTTGATTTTGAAATAGGTTGTTGATGTTGATGTGTAGCTAGGTCGAATCCTTCTAGGGCCGGCCTAGCACACCTAATGGCTAATTGGCCTGTCGGCCTTAGCCATGTTGATAATTCACTTTGTCATATTTACCCTTGTTTGGGTCGACCCTATTTGGGTGATTTATGTAACTTGTAATTATGTAATAGGTCAAGACCTATATATGTGTAACTTGTAAATCATTTATGTAATTTATGATTCTTGGCGCCAAAAGATGCAAGGCCGACTAGAGGTTTTGGAAGGCATTGTCATCTATATATACAAGGTGAATTCGGATCAAATCAAGCACAATCATCAGCGAATTATCTTTGTCATTCATAGTCAGTGATCTGCATCTTAATCAGCAAACTTCAGCAAGCGAACTGTGTCTTCAGTCAGGCGAATAATATCTAAGGCTGAGTGAACTTCTTCATTGGTCTAGCGAACTTCATCTTGAGCAGAGCGAACTTAATCCTTGGTTGAGCGAACCTCACTCAAGGCTGGAGAACTTGTCTTCTAGGCTGCCGAATCGATTGACAGTGACTGTATAGAGCAGCAAGGTGTTCAAGGTCAAACCCTTCAGTATATTGTGCAAGATAAGTTGCCCTAGCATCTGCCCTAATCAGGGATATTGTAAAATCTGCTACTGTGATTGATCTAATCTAATCTGAGATATTCATTGCTGGGTTTTTTACCTCCAAGAGGGAGGTTTTCCCAGGGTACAGCTGTGTTCTATGTGTTCTTGTTTTATTTTCTGTCTGCTGCTTTCAGTCTGATCTATAAAATCAACAGTTGTGAGACGACTTGTGAAGGTTCATGAGGCACTAGGTAGCATGGTAATCAGCCCTAATTTGTCATGTCCCCTCCTTGATCATTATATATAACCTAAATAGAGTAATTATTATTGATTAATATAATAATTATCAACAAATGATTACTTGGAATCATTAAATATTATTACTTAATTAATATCTATTAATTAATATCCTTGAAATGTTTAAATAAAATAAATTAATATTATATTTGAAAATATTATAAATAAATATTACATATTAATAAAATAGTGATATTTAAATGTTTGATCAATAACAGTGTGTAACTGTAATTGATCAATAATAAATTAATAAGTAAACATTCATAATCATAACAATGTAATTAGAAACAAATATAATAATGAATAAATTCAGAAAACAAATATTCAATAAAAACAAAAAACAATAGAATAGCACTCATCCTGATCAATAAATAAGGTTAATTATTAAATCAAATACTAAGTAGACTGCTGGTGTCAGAGATTGTCCCCTCAACAATAGACAGTGATATTCAGCAAGAGTCATATCAGAGACAACGATATTCATATTACAGATGGTTAATATTGAATAATACAAGCAAGTGATTAGCAAAGATGGGAAATTGTCTTTCCAAATAACAATCATCAGATGACAGCAACTTGAATATACATAAGAAAAGGCAGCGATTACACTTGCACAGTGTTAAGGAATAAGAGTTAGTAGTAGCAGCGTTTAAAGAAAGATGTAGTGCTGACTTTAATGAAATAAATAAACAACAATGAACAGCAATGTATGAACAGCGACTCTGACTATGGTGACCACAGCATGAAGAACATCAACTTAGTGACAGCAAAGTACAAGAGCAGTAATTTCTGTGAGAAAAGTCAATGTTTTGGAACCGCCGATTAAGCAACAATTAATACAATGAGAGCTGCTATTTAAGGGGTTATCATTTGGAGAAGAATTATTTAAGGGAGTCGATAAAGTCACAATGACATAAACCAGCGATTATCCTAATCAGATGATTAGTTATCTAATGAGCAAGCACCGATTAAAGAGGTAATAAAATAATCATTAGTATGCAGATTGATATAGTTATGTTATGAAGAGGTGCAAACTGATTATGGAGAGAAGAGACGTGTCTCCCACAAATGCATCCCTTCCCATTGTGCAAAGATATAAGAAAAGAAAATAGATGGGATATACATCGGCAGAGAATTTGAAGAAAATATAATAGAAGGTTTGTAAAAAGAAGAATTTGTGAAGCAAATATAAGATGAGGATTATAGCAGATTTATGAAGCATAGTTTAGCATATTTATTAAGCACATTGGAGCAGATATAAATATAGAAAGGCAGACCATTCAAGGAGAATAAATATGAACCAATGAAGCAAATAAACAAAATTGTGTGAGATATTAATTAAAGAACGAAGTCATCAAAGTCTATCATCTTGTGTAAGGAACCATAACCAGATTCAAGAGCAACAATTTGAGATCTGCAGACATCATTGTTTCAGTCATAGACAATCTCCCATGAGCAAATCAGAGGAAGTTATCAAGATCACTTTAAGTTAGAATTATTGTTTTAGGACTAAATCAAGGTGAATCCCAAATGGGGACATTACATAATTGGAGCATATGGAAGTAATCTAGCACTACAAGGGCAGCAAATGTTAGGAGAATGATACTAGATGACTCTTGGTGGGATAATGCTGAGTACCTCCTTAAGTTCACTGAGCCAATATTGAGCATGATCCGTTACATTGACATGGATAGGCCTTGTTTGGGTGAGGTATATGATGGCATCGACACAATGATTGAGAGGACTAAAGTTGTCGAAAATGAAAGAGAGAGAGATCCAAAAGAAAAAAAAAACGAACAAATACAACAAATCATAGTGGAGAGATGGAACAAAATGACCACTCCATTGCATCTCCTTGTCTTTGCATTGAGCCCAAAGTATTATAGTCAGCAAATCCTTCAAAAGAGTGACACAAGAATTGCCCCTTATAGAGATCCCGAAGTTGCTCAAGGGTACAAGGCAGCCATTTGTAGACTCTTTCCCCAAGACCTACGGCCCAACGTGAGGACTATATTCATGAGTTTTTCAGGCACAAATGATTGTGGTCTTCAAGCTCTTTGGGACAAGAATAAGGTTCATGTTCATATACCAGAACCTACAACCTCTTGTCATCAAGGTTTTCTCACAAGTTCGTTCTTAGACTCTTAGTTATTAAAAAAAACCTTCTATCTTGCTTATATTTTAAATTTTAATTTCTCTTAACTCTCTAATTTCAAAATCTTGATAGGTTGCTAGATCATCTTCATGCGAGAAAAATTGGAGCACATAATCCTTCATCCACTCAATAAAGCGCAATAGACTACACTCCAAAAAGGCGAAGGACTTGGTCTTTGTACATTCAAACTTGCGGCTCATCACACACAGAAAATGCCTACAAAGAAGAAGAGACAAAGCAGTGGGATATTGATCCAGAACATGCTGAGTTGGATGAGTCAATTGCACACTTGATGCACTTGGTGTTGATGACATTGATGACCATGAGCTACCTACTGCTCATGAGATTAGCTATGCTACTGCCAGTGCCAGTGCCAGTGCCAGTGCCAGTGCCAGTGGTTCTTCTAATCTACCACAGCATATGGAGGTTGATGATGATATTTTTGATGACCCATATGATATTTGATCAGTGATGGCTGATTGTTGTAGCTCGACATTATTATTTTTGAACTAAAACATTAATATGGTCGTGTATTTACTGTTTTGCTATGTTATTTGAACTAAACTTTAATATATGATGGTGTATTTTGCTATGTTATTTGACTATTAGCATAGTGGTGTAGTTTGTGTTAATTTTAGTAATCAGAAATAGCAAAACTCGGAAATAAAGAGATGCAAGAACACATAACATAGATAACACACAGTTTACCCTGGGAAAACCTCCCTCTTGGAGGAAAATCCCAGCATTAATGATCAGATCAAAAGCTTTTAATGTTAGGTGAAGATTACATGTGAGTTTATCAGATATACTTATCTGATTAATGACTGTCCACAGTCATGATTGAAGTGCAGATTGAGATTAACCTTCTGCTAGACAGGCTTCACACACAAACTGGTTTACTGATCAGAATCTGCTGACAGAGTTTGCATGACAGGAGATGTAATTTGCAAGGCAGCAGCAGTAGTTCGCACAACCATGACCTTTCGCAAGAAGATCGAATGCACACAGTAGTTCGTATGAGTGTCCAGTCACAGCCTTAGAATTCGCATGACTGTCTTAGCTTGAAGTTCACATGATAAGTAATTCGCATCAAATATCTTCACTCAGAATTTGCTTTAAGAGAAATCACATAAGGTAATTCGCATGATGTGTTGTTTATAATGCCATGCCATTGACTTGATTATATACTAGACTTGAGGTGTCAAGTTAGCAAGTCGGCTTGCTTGTATGATTTATATTTTACAATAATATTGTTAGACCGCTCAATAGGTCCTGCCTTAATTTGCCTTTTACCGCCTGTTTTGAGGCTCACATTAAATTGCATTTTACACGCTATGTTTGGGTCCTGGCCCAATTACGATAAGGGAGAATAAATCGCAAAAGTTGTTTACAATTTTAAATGCCATTTGGCAACATTGAAATTTAATTTAATCCGAACTAGCTATTATTTCAACAGTTTGAACTTAAATACTGCTGCATATATGTATATATATATATTTTTTTTTTATATGTTTTTGTACTAATGAACCCAAAACGAACCCAGAACCCCAAAACCAAGTTTTGCCGAACCTGCGAACCCGAATCTCGACCCGAACCTGGACTGGCAACTTAACGTTGAAGCAAACAAGAAGCCAAACTTCGGTGGGAAAAGAACCTCAGAATATTCAGGTGATCTGCAACAGGCGAATCACAGCTCAGTCCAGAGAGTGCATTCAGAAGCTTCAGTCCAGAGTGTGGATTAAGAAGCTTGAAGCCTCCAGCATTTGATACCAAAGGCATAATCACAATTTTTCCAATTAAGAAGGCCTAGCACAGTGAAGGCTAACTGATTTATACACCCAGTCATATGTAAGCAGCAGTCATATATTTATGTAACAGATTCAGAAATTGTTTAACTAAGAAATCTAGAGCAGTTGTCCCTTTGTTCAGAGATTTTCTGCACTTCCATTCTGTGAATAACAAATTTGATGTTTGAGTTATTCAAGCATGTTGTTGATGAACTAATTGATGATGAGGTGACATTTTAACATAAATCTAAATTTGAGGCAGACCATCGAATCCTAGGTACATAACATTATTATCCCAGGAAGCACAGGGACATGTCCACTATGCCAGAACCCCCCGTCGCTATCCCCTAGCCATTTCCAAGACAGCAGAACGTCAAGGGGACATCCCCTTACCGTTCCCGATGCCTGGGAATTCTCAGGAAACACCGGGAGACATCCCCGGGCATTTGGGGACGTCCTGCCATCCCTGGGATGGCTGGGGGCCATTGAAAACATCCCTTGCCGTCCTGGAAACGGTGAGCCATCCCCTGTGCCTGAGAACATTTTCAGGTGTGAAAAATAATTAGAAAACTTCTTTTTTTGATCTTTTTGCTTCTTTAGTGATGTGGGGGGCCCACAAAGGCATTAAGACCATAAATTGAACCCTAAAATGCCAGAAGTCTTAAAACCAAAACAAAACATTAACCCAGCCACCACATTTCTCTATCATTTTTTCAGTTTTTGCTCCTTGCTTGAGTGTTGGAGAAGAGATTGGCATGATGTAGAGGATATTGATAGCCTGAATGACGCTGAGTTTCATATACTGTTGTGTTTGATGTTTGAGACTTCTAGATACATGTTTGAGACTTTTGGATATTGATAGAATATGTTTCTTTGATATATGAGACTGCTTTTATAATGCTTTATTGAAATTTATCATGCTGTTATACTACTGCTCGCATGATTTATTAACATTTTGATATTGTTGTTATTAGTTATTAACATATCTCTCTCTCAGTTTTCCCCCTTCTATAATATAGTAATATATTTTGAAAAATATATATATATATATATGAATTTGTATACAGTCGTCCCCAAAACACCATGGAACATGGTTATTATCCTATTTTCTTGTATATAAAGAACTGTGAGAGCAATTTCCCTAAAGCGGTATCTTGAAAGAGATTTAAAATGCTGTGATTATAAACATTATACAATGGTGTCCTACAAGATGATATTATGTTTGACTGTAAAAAACTAATATCTTTATATACAAGTAAACATAGAAAAATTCAAAAACCATGCATGTTTAGACACAAAAAGTGCAGGTTAAAGTCTAAACTATGTGAAAATTTGAACTTTGTTTCTATAATTTACAGGGAAATTCAAATGCACAATGGAGGAAAAAAATTGAATAACATCAAAAAACATACAGTCAAGCAAAAGTAACAGAACATATTCAACTAATGATTTCCAGCATTAAATGACAATATAGGAACTGGCAAAAAGATGAGACATTGAGTAATAAATAATTTTCCCATGAAATATAAGCCTGGTACCAAATTGCCTTCAAAATTTTAACAACTGTATAATATCATTGGCACCAAAACAAAAAGACTCAATATCCAACGATGAGGAAACATTCCTGAAAGACATGAGAGCATATGTGCCCAAAATTTCCATGAGGAGGAGAAATTTCAAACCTGTTCGCCTGCAAGAGGATCTGGAACATTCTCAACAACAATGAGTTCCTGTTCTAATGTGTTTGGCAGCAACGATCGGAGAATCTACAATACAAATCAGCAAACAATCAGGCGCATTGAAAGAAGTGTATCAATAAAGAATGTAAAAATCAACCCCTCATTTTCAGATCACAGCTGATCTATTATTATATAATACTTTACAGCCAGATGGCCAGAATGTTCTCAAGTAATGAATTAAAGCCATGCTAAAACAAGTCACCCAAGTAAAGAGCAGAATCTTTATTTCAATATGCTATCGAGCAAGAGCATTAAAACTAAATTATCAATCACATGAAAAAATTCCTTGTTAACAAAATATCTCCTCATTTAAGATTCCTGAGCAGATTCAGAATCATCTAACATGATTTCATGTCAACTTATCACTTGGCCAGGTACTATAATCTAAGCAAATAACTTGTTGAATGGATATATTAAATAGTTTTAAATTATGCATGGCTAAATTGTCTCCTTGGTTATCTAATGTAGTTGGAAATGGTGAAATTTGATAGCTAAAGTGTAGCCAGTCCATTCAGCAGTCTGCATTGAGTCAGTTAAAAATATACCCAGAATAAGATCCATACAGTCATGCTTTTAAGTTTATGACACAGAGAAAGGTTAGATAATCAAAACCAGGGATTTTGAATACAACTTTGATGCTTGTTTCTATAGAGTGCTTCTTTTCGAGTGGGAAATACGAGTATTAAACCTTTATAGTAAAACTGAGAACAAAAATTTAATAGTTCTTTATTATGTTCAACTTCACCTGAAGCATAATAAATTAATAATGATCATTATAGCAAATGGCAACCTTTACTAACATTAAATTATTGCATTTCATACTCATGGCATGCATCGAAATTTGAGACTCTTGACATAGTACAGTCTTGAATTGCCAAATCAGCCTGCAGCTGCATACCCTAAGAGATGGAGTTTTGCAAAGTTGAAACACTAGATAATTCTCTCTTCTTCACCATGAAGACTGAAGTTAAATTAGTTATGAGAGCTTGTGCCAGGCTAGTTCTGCAAAGTCAGAGCAATTGCTCAAGAACTAAAAAAGCAGTGCAAAGATGCCACCTTGAATTCAATCTCTCACAACTGCAAGCAGAATGGTGATCTGACCACACAAAAGGAGAAACCACAGAGCAACTTAGAATGAATGTGTTGTGTACTAGACAAACTATTATTGGATTTATGTTCTAGTCCCTGGCCTTATTGACATTATCTAAGTCATGTTTAATTTAACTAGGATTAATGAAGCATTAAGCCATAGATTAATTATGGTTCCTTTCCCATTGACAACATGATGTGGGAAAGTAATAAAATATCTCTCTGTTTTCAGTATTATTTCACTTATTCAAAACAATAAGCCACCAAAGTGTGAGCATTCTTGTGTTACATCCAGATTTGCAACTGCAGTCCATCTTAGGTGAATGAATTGTTTATGTACATTGTTCAAAATCTCCTTTTGTAGTTTTCTTCTATATAATCTGTAAATCATTTGTAGTCTGTCTATTTCAAAATATTTATTTTTGGCTTAAAGTTATGAATTGGTTGGTTTGTTCATCAATTCACCTCAATGAATGACCTATCTACCTTAGTGAACTCACATTCACCATGATGAATGGCATTTCTTCCTCAGTAAACTCATATTCACCCCAAAGAATGAGTTATTGGCAAAGAGGTTAACACATGTTTTAAACTCGTCTCTATAAGCATTTGCATGTGCTTTCTTTTAATTAATTTCTCATTTTTACTCCACTTTGCATCTCTTTTAGATCAATTATTCATATTATTCAACTTGCTTTTCCATCCAAATCTAAAACCTAATTTCCAGCACCTATAGATACTAAGATCTTAGTGATTTGTGAAGGTTAGAATTTAGAGAACCTTATCCAGCTATAACATCCAAATTATTGTTAATTTTGTCTAACTTTATGTCCACACAATAATGTATTCAAGGGCTTGTAACCTCCAAAAAACTTCAAAGCTATTGCAACAATTCAAATCATGCAGTTTTTACCATAATAACAATTTCAAAGCTGTGATAACTAACATTCTGCTGTCATGTCCTATTTTTTATTAGTTTAATTTCTTGGGTAAATCGCTCCATTCAAATAAGATTATTTATTTCTTGTATGCTCTTTAGGGCCTGAAAAATAAATTGAATGAATGATTCAATAATCGGATAATTATATTGAACGATATACACACGTATATATAGAGGTTACAAGACGATTAAAAAGCTAAAAAGATTAAAAAGCTAAATAATAAGAAGCAAAAAAGATTAAAAAGCTAATTTAACAAGCTAAATAAGTCGACTAAAAAGCTAAATAGTTAAATAAGTCGACAACTAAGATGACTGCTAAAAATAGAAGATGACCATTATAGAAGATATTAATATTATTTTAACACCCTCCCTAATGGTCATCGTACTCAATACCCTATAGAAATTGCAGGTGTTATGATCACAAATGCAAAGACCATTTGCTGCTACGGAGACCCTCCCAGGATCTGCAGAATGTAAATGACCAAGAGTACCAAAAGCCATCCAAGCTATTATAGCCTTCACACCTGAATTAGAGATCTGGCACACACGAATTACTGAAACCTGAGACCATGATTTTGAGGAAAAAAATCAGCAAACCCTTTTGCAGAAGAGTACCAACTCCAAAACTGACTGCAAGATACCATGGTTGCAGATGTTCGCCCTAGCAGGTGCGACCCAAACTGACTGCAACAAAGCTCAATTTTTTAGGAGAAAAATCGATCAAAACCACAGAACTTCGCGAATCACAAATCCCACGCGAACTTCGCGTATTATAGATGATTTTTGAGGAAAAAAATCGTAAAAACCAACAAACAATTTTTGAAGAAAAAATTATGAAAACCTAGAAATCCCACGCAAGCTTTGCGGATGACAGATAATAATTTTTAAGGAAAAAATTCTAAACCTTGCGAACAATTTTTGAGGAAAAAAAAATGTGAAAACCAACGAAACAGGAAATTTGCTTATCACAAAGCATAGAAGGCCAACTCCTCTCCAGAATGCTCTGCAACATGAGCCTGCTCCTATTCCTGAGACCCTCCCAGCCTAGATTGCACGGATGCCAACAATTTCCTGCAGTCTTTCTTCATATGGCCAAACTGGTGACATTAGCTACAATGTACACTTTTCTTCTTTGAAGACTGTGAATATTGACCTTGCCCCTTTTGCTGGAAGGACTAACCTTTACCCTTGTTCTTATCCAAAACTTTAGCTCTGAAGGCTTGTTCAGTGGACGAACTAGCATTGCTTCCAAACTGCTGCTTCCATCGATCCTATTGTAGAAGCTTGTTGCAGAGATCAAGAAACTTCAAATCAACACCAGTAGATGAGATATTGAGAGTATCAATGAAATGCTCATACGATCTGGGAAGGCTTTTCAACGTGATCACTACCATATCCTCTTCCACCATGGTTTGGCCTATAGTTTCCAACTGGTCACAGATCTCCTTGATCTTCGTGAGATGTGCTTGGATAGAAGACTTCTCATCAATCATGATAGAAAATAGCATATTCTTCATAAAGAAATTTCGGCTCTTGTCGGACGTTTCATTAAGATCCTTCAAAAGATCCCAGATCTCTTTAGCTGTTTAACCTGAAGGCATCTAAGGGAGTTGATCATTTGTGACTGAGAGTTTGATAAGCATGACAGCCTCTCGATTCTTCTTATCATGTTTGTCTTGATCTTCACCTGTTGTTGTAGGACGAGGAACCTTGCCAAGAACAATCTAATCAAGGCAACAATATTCAAATATCGATAACATGCGTTGTTTCCAGGTGTTGTAGTTGAGGCCACTTAACTTTTGACTGTGTTCCAACATGATGTTGGTCAAAGATGTCATCACGAAAATCGAGGTTGAACGAGATCAACCAAGTGAAAGCAAGAGATAAAAGAATCTGATTTTTAAAAAAATCAGAATAGAAACAACTGCTGAAAAAACTAAAACCCTGGAGGAGAATTCTAGCATGAATTCCGAGGTTTGGAAGAAACCCGAAAATTAAAATTTTTTGCAAACTTAAAACATAAACGATGCCCAGAAGACACCAAAATTCCCGATGTCCACAGAATTACTAGAAATCGCGGACTGTTATTAAATTCCAAGGCAAATTCACTGGCACAAAATTCGAGGCATGGAAAACGAGGCACCCAAAAAATCTGAAACCAACCTAGAAAAGCTCTCGAAAAACCCACCAAAATCTGAAATCAAAATGGAGATCCGATGGCTCAAAAATTGAGGCACGAAAAATGATGCACCCAAAAATATCTGCCAATGTCCCAGTTGAGGTCTCGAAAAACCCACCAAGAATCTGCAACCGGAAAAAAAATTCAACTTGAACTGAAGGGTCAAAAACCTAGTCGAAAATTGCAGAAACCCTAGGAAAATTTTCAACTTGCAAAAAAACAAAATCCGCCCATGAAGAGAAAAAGAACCTGCTCTTTTTATAAAAAAAAAAGGTTTAAAAAATCTCTTCAATAAAAACTTTGAAAAATTTTAATAACAAAAACTTTCAAATTTTTTAATTTTCATGCTCTGATACCATGAAAAATAAATTGAATGAATGATTCAATAATCGGATAATTATATTGAACGATATACACACGTATATATAGAGGTTACAAGACGATGTTCTATAAATAGAACTAGTTGTTAAAGTGAAATCAAATAAGCTAAAAAGATTAAAAATCTAAATATAGCTTAAAAGGCTAAATCATAGTTGGACTACTCACGACTCGACTCGACTCGCCAAGCCCCTAGGAAAAAAACTCGGCAAAAACTTGGAAAAAGTCGGCAACTTAAAAACACGCTTAAATTTAATAAAAAATGCATTTTTTTTGCAAAATTTAATGAGAAGATGCATCCAATGAGTCAATAAATGATAACACAAAAGAAACAAGTTGATTCTAGATATATTTAAGTGCAAAGTGTCTACAAAATCGCATCCTCGTGAGGAATGTTGATGGCTAGAAGCCTGAAAGCAATATAGTAAATAGTTTTTGTAAAACCAAAAGTAAATACATCATTACAAATTACAATTACAACTTTCTCTTCCCAGCTCCAGCAAAAACTCAGGGAGAGGTAGAACTAGAGGGTCTAGTCCTAGAAGTCTGCAGTGGGCGTGACTATGCCTCCTCGCTCGGTATGGCTGGCTCATCCTCCATCCTGGATGAAGCTATGTCTCCACCTGCTTCTGGCACTGGCAATGATTACTCATCCTCCTTAATGTCATCCAGTGTGAAACCAAATCCACCCCCCTCCTCCGTAGCCTACCTCTCCAAATCATTGATGTCATCCTCTATAAACAATGGAGGCTGCTCCTATGATATCTAGTCAATGTAAGGATCTATATCATCCAAATCAATTGGACCAAGTAGTGCTTCCTCTACCTTCTTTATGTGCAATTGAAGATTATATTGCACAAAGACAACTTGCTCCTCTTCTTCGTGTCGATGGCCTCAAACAAGCTCCAATTGTGCTCACAACTGGATGAACTGCAAGGTTTACATAAGATTTTGAGGGCAATTTTTTTGAAGTTTGATGCTTTTTTAAACAATGAAATCAAAAATCCAAATTATTGTTATTAATATTGACTGTTATATAATTTATATGATTAACTAAGAATCTAAATCATGATATATTTAATGCTGTTAAACTACAGTTAATGTTGTTACTGCTGTCATGAATAATTTAGTTGTTGCTAGAGTGTTGTTGTAATATCCCCTCTCGATTGACGAGACTCAAAAACGAATTTTCCTCACCCTTACATTCCCAAGGGTTAGGAGAAATTAAACAAATAAAGGGGATAAATGAAAAATGAAAGGTGGAGCCCAAAAAGCTAAAGTCTTCAGCAAATGCATTATAATCTAAGTTGCTGAATCGGGTACGGGAATGGGTACGTGGGTACAAAACGCCAGTACGGCAGAAATTGATTTGGGGGTTGGGTACGTTTTCGGTACATTTACTGTATGTATGTATATATATGTAGCTAAAAAATAGAATTATGTTTATAATGTCATATACCAATACATATGCTAAACAAAACCATTACAAATTTCAAATTTTGAAACATAACATACTAATTTAAATTCAGTTTTCAATATCAAAAAGATCAAAATAGGATCTAATGATAGATAAGTTTTGAGTTCACTAATCAACACTGTAGGTCTTAAGAATATCAAAAAGATCAAACTAGAATCACTAAACAATTCAGAAACATTTCGGCATCTAAAAACGTGAACCCTGGATGTACCCACAGGAGATTAGTTTCAGAATCTGATTCCAGTACATTTCCTACCCGGAATCGCCCGAAACCCCACGATTCAGCAACTTAGATTATAATTGTTCATTATGACTTAAGTTGGGGCCACACTTTATAACGTTATGTCTTCTAGGCGCTTCAAAAAGGTGGTGGATTAATTAATAATTATTGCAAGCAATCATAATTTTTCCCAAAATCACCTGAGTCATGAATTGAAGAGGAAATTGATGGCCTCTTCAGCAAAAGGATTCTCTTTATAAAGGAGTTGAATGAGGATTGGGGATTCATTCTAATCTCTCAATTTCGTTTTTATTTTGTCTGCATGTCTGTTACACAGCAAGCTCTTTCCAGGATGGAAACCCTCAGGAAGATATCTCTGGACGAAACCCCAAGAGATCACATCAAAAATCATTTCCAGCTTCCAAGCTTTATTGTCAGAACAGTCGCAGCATGTCTAGTGATGGATCCTCAGGTGGCTGAGGATACAGAGGCAATCTAAAACAGTTCAAGGGCTTTAAGGGCGTCTTGCCATAACATCGAGCACTCCACCTTGTCCAAATAAGGGCGCCAGCAATAAGGATAGGAATTGTGGCACCTGGTAGAGGGAATCATGGCTCAAATGAGTGTTGAACACCATTCATCTAGCCTGTATGAAGTCTGCAGCAGGTCTGATACAGAAAATTTGCCACTAGCCAGGTCAGTAGTGTGGAATAAACGAACTTGAAATTGATCATATGAAAATTCAGTCAATGTAAGTCTTGATAAATTACAAAGGGAAAACCTTTATGTTTCAGTTCAGTTTTCTTTGGTGATAATAAACTTGTCTTGTTGACATTTGATTTTCTTCTAGTAAAATTCCAATTTTCAATATATTGTTGTTTGTTGTGGGGAAACCTATGAAATTCCATATTCTTCATACGCTTCAGCCAGTTGGAATATTTCAGTTGTCATGATATATTTATTGCTGTTATTATAATGTTGTCATGTTATACTATTGTCATAATGTTGTCATGATATATTTAACAGTCTTCTTAAATGTTATGAATTTTCTTTTTAGAACATTATTTAATATTGCTTTTCAAAAAGTGATGCTTGGATGTCGGGCTCTCCCCGGGATGGTCAAGGGATTTTGGGGATGTGTTTATTTTCCAGTTGGAGGGAACAGCCAAAGGGTGTCTCCTAAAGTTCGCCCATTCCCAAAACACCTCATGGAATCTGGACGGCGGTTTGAGGTTTTGAAACACGTCCCTGTGTACTACAGTTTTGGAGAGTTAATTTACTTTGTTTTCCCTCCCAAATGAGGTGAGGGATTGGGGGCCCAAGTTCAGGTTGCAACATATAAAACTTGTAATATTTACGTTTGGAAAATCATCTCATCTTATGCTAATTTATCTTCTGGAGCACTTTGTGTTCAAGTTCTTTCTGTGGGCAAAAAACCATAGAGAATTGTGGTTTGTGAACGAAAACCCATGAGTTACATGAGTCAAAAACGAAAACTCTTTGATTCAGGAGGGCATTCTCATTCAGGCATTGCATCAAAGCTTCACAAAATTGGAAGACATTTCAGTTATTCAGTGTGTTTGTTTGCTGCAGGTTGCTGGTGAAGTATATATAGTTGGACTGTAGTGTTTGTGTCAATTTGTTGTTGTGTTGTGTGCTGCTGTAGGATTTGTCGCTACTGTTCTCTGTTGTCCCTGATCCTTTCCAAGAGCTGGAATTATCGAACTTCTTGTGGAGAATATTGGAGAGTTTTCTATTCTTTGGTTGGCAATGTGTGTGTGAGTTAAACATTGTTAGTTTCAGGTTTTGTATTTGTTGTCGTGGGGGGGAATTGAAAAAATGGATTAAAAGTTGAAAACATAAAAGCAAAAAATAAAAATCATTTTGGGCTATGTTGATGGAAAGGCAACTTTTTTTTGTTCCTTTTACTTTTCCCAATTAAATTTTTAGGTAATTGAATTACATTTATACTTTTGGTTTGCTAATTTAATCCCTATACTCAGTAATGCCCCTATGCTCATAGCAGCATATATAGACTTGACTAAGATCCAAGTGCATGACAACAAACAAAGCTAGCATTGCTGAGGTTGAGTGATACTCTACCATAATTTAGTACTCCATATCATGTTTTTTGTTTTTGATGTCAGGCATGGCATATTCCACAAGTTTTGTACACTCAAAACCTTTTAAATATTTAAATTTTAAAAACCTTATTTCCTTCATCAAAAATTGCATTCACTCATGTGACTGATGTATGCTTGTGTCTGTGATTAAAGTAGCTTCTATTTGATTAGTTATTGTGTTAGTCATAGTGGTGTACCCAAACCCCAGACGCACGCTTGATCTAGTATCCAAACCGACAACTTGTGTATCTGTGTCTGTGCCTGTGTGTAGGTGCTCGTGCCTATGCTTGTGCTTGTGCTTGTGTGTGTGTCGTAGCTTCAAAACTCCCAACTCAACAAAACTTGGTGATAAAAAATTTGGCTTGGACTCAGCAAGTCAACAATATTTGAGAAATTAAGAAAGGAAAAAATCATTAACTCGGCAAAACTCAGAAGCACTCAACAAAGACTTGGTAAAACTTAGCTAACTCGTTTGATACATGAGCACAAGAAGAGTTTTGAAACTATGGTATGTATTATATGTTAAATTTGTGCCCTAGATCAGTAATCAGATTTGTAACATTTAATTATTTGTTAGCATTTAGTAAACCATAATCAAGTAAATCCAAGAATGAAACAAGAGAGCAAGAGACAAACACAAATACCCTAGGAAAACCTCCAAGGAGGAAAAACCCAGCACTAAAGACCCACAGGTCAGATTATGTATTCAATCTGAATTGCACAAATACAATACTTAGCTTGATTCTCCAGATCTAATCCCTTTTAGTATATCAGATCTGCCCTTCTAAATACACCAAGTCTGCACCAAAATGCCTTATATCCTCTTGGACAAGTTCGCACAATCCTCTTCTATATTTCGCACCTTTAGTTGCAGAGCTAGTTCGCTGATTGCATAAGAGATGAAGTGATTGATTGTGTTTGCAATTTAACTTTATTTATATGAGTCTTAAACCCATATACCCCAAGTCGGCCTTAATCCTTTTTGGCGCCAATTTGTTTTATTGAGGCGTGGTGTATTTAGTGTGGCGTGGAGGTATGGGGCCAGACTTGTCTTGGGAGCACGTTACCCCTTTAAGATAGGACCCAGTCCTATATGGGTTCGGATGTTGCCTTAAGGCAATCCGAACCCATCTTACCTAGTTATAAACAACACTCCCTCTTAACTAGGGAAGAAGAGAATACATAATCTGAACCTTTAGAGTTCCATCTAGCACACAAGCACAGAATGGATCTAGCACACAAGCATAGAATTACATCTTCCACCTAGCACACGAGCATAGGATGGTTCTAGCACACAAGCATAGAAGGTGTCATACACAAGTGGGTCTTTACATAATTACAATTTTTTTCCATCTAGTAGACAAGCATAGATTGGACACTTTTCATTCTTGCACACAAGCAAAGGATGATCAAAGCGCTGCAGATAGAGTCACTGAGATTGGAGCTCCCTCTCAATCAGGGTTTCATTTTCCATAATACCAAGTCTGTCTCTGTAGTATTCGAACTTCACTTTGGATAAGGGTTTGGCAAGCATATCTGCAACCTGTTCATCTATGCTAATGTACTTTAGTTGAATGGCGCCTCTTTGCACCATATCCCGAATGAAGTGATAGTGCGTTTCCACATGTTTGGACCGGTCATGGAACACAGGATTTATTGACATCTTTATACAGCTTTGATTATCACAATGAATGGTGGTAGGACCACTAGCTTGACCAAATAATCCAACAAGAAGTTTGTGAAGCCACACAGCTTCTCTGGATGCAACAGATACTGCAATGTACTCAGCTTCTGCAGTGCTTAATGCTACCGAAGATTGCTTTCTACTTGCCCAAGAGATCACTGCAGAGCCCAAATTGAAGCAGATACCCGAAGCACTTTTCCTGTCCTTGACACTTCCTGCCCAATCTGAATCTGAATAGCCTTCCAAGAAGATTGAGGTATTAAGTGAATACTTCAGCCCATAACCAATAGTGCCACGCAGGTATCTTAGAATGTGCTTGGCAACAACCAGGTGAACAAGTTTAGGCAAGCTCATGAACTAACTGAGTGCATTCACAGCATAACAGTTATCTGGCCTAGTATTGACTAGATACATCAAGGATCCAATCAACTGCCTGTACTCAGATGGATCTGCAAAATCAAAGTTAGCTGCAGAAACACTTAACTTCTTTAAGTTAGATTCCATAGGAGTATACATGGGTTTACAATCCATCATTCTAAATCTTTTCAGAATATCAATAGTATATTTTCCTTGACTTAGAAAAATTTCATTGGATTTTTGTCATACTTCTAACCCTAGGAAGTGATGCATTAGTCCTAAATTCTTCATTTCAAATTTTGAGGCTAATTCTTTCTTACATCTTATGATTAATTTATTTTCACCAGTGAGAAATAAATCATCCACATACAAAACCAAAATAAGCATATCATCATTATAAATCTTCAAGTAGATGTTAGCATCAGCATCATTCTTACAAAATCCTAAGCTTGGTAAGTACTTATCAATTATTTCATACCAAGCACGAGGAGCCTGTTTGAGCCCATATAAGGCTTTCTTCAACCTGCAAACATGAGAATCTCTTTTAAGGATTACATAACCTTCTGGTTGCTCAATATAGACTTCCTCCTCAATGACACCATTGAGGAAGGCTGTCTTAACGTCCATTTGATGCAACTCCCAAACTTTGGTTGCAGCAATAACTATTATAGATCTAATAGAAGTATATCTAGCAACAAGAGCAAAAGTTTCTTCATAATCTATTCCTTCCTTTTGAGAAAAACCACGAGCTACAAACCTAGCTTTATATTTTTCAATACTACCATCAGTATTATGCTTAATTTTAAACAACCATTTAGAAGAAACAACAGACTTACCTTTGGGTCTGGGTATAATGTCTCAGACATCATTCTTGATGATAGACCCATACTTTTCATCCATGGCTGATTTCCAAGCATGATGGGACATAGCTTCTTCGACATTGTGAGGTTCAAACTCAATCATATTACACATCACAGATATGTAGTTGGCGTGATTTTGGAGTCTCTTGCTATCTCTAAAGGTTCCTCTAGGAGCAGCAAATCCTTCAACATCTTGAATCGTGTTTCTAACCCAAAGTGGTCTCTTCTTGCAGACCACAATATCCTGAGTTATATCAGTAGAGTCCATGGGTTCTGCTGGGTCATCCAAAACTTCCTGATCTGGAAGGTCAGTGGACTCCTTCTGTATCTCAGGGTTAGCATCAACTTTTGAATCTTGATTTTCAATCACCATATCATTATTATCAGATAATGAATTTAGATCTTTTGAAAGCAATATCTTCTTCAAAAGTTACATCTCTACTTACCTCAACATACCTTTGACTTGAAATGTAGATCCTGACGACTTTGGAAGATTCGCTATATCCTACTAAGATGCCTTTCTTTCCAAAGGGATCCAACTTGGTTCGTTTTTCTTTAGGCACATGAACATACACCGGGCTCCCGAATATCCTTAGGTGGCTGATGTCAGGTTTGATTCCTGTAAAGACTTCTTCAGGAGTTACATCCTTTAGAGCACGATGAGGACATCTATTCTGAATGTAAATTGTTGTTTTGGATGCTTTCGCCCATAGAAAAGGTTGCAGGTCTTGATCATGAATCATGGCTCTTGCAGCTTCAACAATGGTCCTATTCTTTCTTTTGGCAACTCCATTTTGCTGAGGATTGTAGGGAACACAAAACTCCCTCTTAATTCATGCCTTAACACAAAAATCAGAGAAACTACCTGAGGTGTACTCACCTCCATTGTCAGACCTTAAACATTTAATTCGATTTCCTGTAGTGTTTTCAACTAAGGCTTTGAATTCTTTAAATCTGTTTAGGACTTCTTCAGACTCTTTAGATTTAAGAAAGTAAATCCATGTTTTCCTAGAGAAATCATCTATGAATATAACATAATAAAGGAAGCCGCTAGGAGATGCTACTAACATAGGACCACATAAATCTGAATGAATAAGTTCTAACTTTTCTTTAGCCCTCCTATCACTTTTATGAAAAGGGTTCTTTACATTCTTACCCATTGCACAACCTTTACAAGCATCATCATGAGATAAACTAAGTTTAGGCATACCTTTAACCATTTTACCAAGAGTGGGAAGAGCTTGAAAGTGTAGATGTCCAAGTCTTCTATGCCATAGCTCGCATGATTCAGGGGCCTCATGGATGAGAGCTTGAATTGGATTAGCTGCAAGCTTATGTAAACTATCACATCTATTTCCAATAACACGAGCAGTTTTGAAATTAGATTTCTTAGACCAAGCAAGTACTTTCCCTTCAGAAAATGCTATTTGCAAACCCTAATCTTCTAAGGCAAAAATGGAAATAAGATTTCTTTTAATACCAGGTACAAAAAGGATATCACATAGTTGTAAGGAAATACCATAATCTAGTTTTAAAGAGGTAGTACCAGAACCTTTTACCGAGTATCGAGCATCATTACCGATTACCACATGAAGGTTGGTATCTTTTTCAATCAGATCTGAAAGATGCTCACGAAAACCTGAGATGTGTTTGGAGGCACCACTGTCAATTATCCAAGTATTACTGTCCATAGGAACATTGCTTGATAGAGCAGAGATAAGAAGATAATCCTCACTTTGTTCAGCAACTTCATTTAAATTGACTTCCTTGGGATCATTCTGACAATCTCTGGCATAGTGACCATACTTATCACATCTGAAGCAACGAATGTGAGAGGAATCTCTTGACTTCTTCCTTGGATCATGGGAGGATCTAAAATCTTTGCTTCTCTTTTCTTTCTTCCAATGTCCACCTTTCCTAGATTTAGCTAAGAGAACATGATTATCATCTTTGTGAGAGTTCTTGAGTTTTCCTCTTACCTCAATTCGAGATTCCTCTTCAATGCAATTAGATTGAAGATGCTCAAAGTTGGGACGATCAGCTCTTCCACCAATGCTACGAATGAATGGTTCCCATTCATCAGGTAGACCATTTAATGCAATCATAACAAGATCTTTATCCGAAATTTGGCAATCAAAAGTACTTAGCTTGTCCTTTAGTTCATTGATCTTCATGAAGTAGGCCATGATTGAGTCTTCTTCTTTCATTTTCATGTGAAGAAGTTGCTGCCTTAGTGCAAGAGCCCTGCTGAGGTTGTTGACTTCATACATCCCTTCCAAGTGTTTGATCATTTCCATGGCAGACGCAAATTTTGATATGACAGTGACAAGATGATTCTTGACGGATTCAACTATGATCTTCCTAGCCTTGAGGGAGTCTTTCTTGAACTGCTTCAGCTCTTCAGCATCTTTTGGAGGGGACAGCCTTTCTTCTTCTACAAATTTCAGCAGATCATTCTCTTCAAGGATCAATAGAATACAGACTTTCCAAGCAGCAAAATCAAGGGCTCCATCAAGTCTATCTTCAGCCCTCAAACCTGACATTTTAATCTGAAACAAACAGCAACTATATGCAACAAATGATTTACTAAAATCTGAAGTTAGTGACACCTTAGCTCTGATACCATGTTAAATTTGTGCCCTAGATCAGTAATCAGATTTGTAACATTTAATTATTTGTTAGCATTTAGTAAACCATAATCAAGTAAATCCAAGAATGAAACAAGAGAGCAAGAGACAAACACAAATACCCTGGGAAAACCTCCAAGGAGGAAAAACCCAACACTAAAGACCCACAGGTCAGATTATGTATTCAATCTGAATTGCACAAATACAATACTTAGCTTGATTCTCCAGATCTGATCCCTTTTAGTATATCAGATCTGCCCTTCTAAATACACCAAGTCTGCACCAAAATGCCTTATATCCTCTTGGACAAGTTCGCACAATCCTCTTCTATATTTCACACCTTTCGTTACAGAGCTAGTTCACTGATTACATAAGAGATGAAGTGATTGATTGTGTTTGCAATTTAACTTTATTTACGAGTCTTTAACCCATATACCCCAAGTCAGCCTTAATCGTTTTTGGCGCCAATTTGTTTTATTGAGGCGTGGTGTATTTAGTGTGGTATGGAGGTATGGGGCCAGACTTGTCTTGGGGGTACGTTACCCCTTTAAGATAGGACCCAGTCCTATATGGGTTCGGATGTTGCCTTAAGGCAATCCGAACCCATCTTACCTAGTTATAAACAACATTATAAATGAAGATTGAATGAAGACATTCAAAGTACAAAACTGACATGATAGAATTGGGAAATAAGATTAGTTTCAGAGTATTAGTTCCATGAAAAAGTTTAATCAATCTAGGATTTTAACTGTTGTCATTGATTTAACGTTTAAGCAAGAGAATATCTATTCATAGTTAATGATAATGTGAATCACATAATTTTGTTTTGTAACTTATAATGTATACTATTATCAATTTTATTCAATACCCTAGAAAGTGCATTACCTTCTGACTTTGTGAGTTATCATCTAATTGCATGGAATCCACTTTACTCTTCTTGAGTTGATTAAGAGGAAAAGGATCTTCAAGAATGTCAATTTGATCTAGTTGAAAATCTCCTGCTCCTGGCACATGAACCTAAAAGATCGCAAAATTTTCCAAGCATCAAAATATATGGAAAAGTTTCATTCTTGGTCACATAGTAAGCATATCATACCAGCTGGTTAACAGATAGACTCCGTGCCCGCACATAGCCCGAAAGAAGCAGCGTACTCCTGCCTGAATCCTGCTCGGACGTTGAAATTTCAACCTAAAAAGAGAATTTTTTAACGGTTCCATCAATATCCTTTTATCAAATATTTTGCAACTGAGTTTGAGAAATAAAATAACAGATCAAAAGTCATTACCTATAAATTTATGATGCAAACTCTTGAAAATAAACAAACAGAATGGTATATAGGAACAGAAGTAATAAAAAATGAAATAAAACAATAGAAGATACAAAGCATATAGACCAATAGTACATTCTGTGGTACAGCTGTAAGCAAATAGCATGTATACGTGCAACAAGTTTTGAAACATCTAAGGTTGACACAAGTAACATCTGCAATATTTGTGCTTACATTGAAATGGTTAATCACTGTTTTCTTAGATATCTGGGTTTGAAGTCAAGGATTTGATGAAGAAAGGGAAGGGGTAGATTTACTATGACTCCTATTGGGAGCTATCCATATATTGTTTGTCAAGGAATGTTTTGCACACTCATCCTCTGTGGATGTCCAATATCTCCAAGAAGAAGCTGCTATGCCATATAGATTTATCATTTACCAACACCAATAACATTAGAATTCCAATCTCCTTGGACTGATCACACATAGAAATCATAAGAAGAAGCAATAAATCCATCCATTAAGCTCTACTAGAACAATAGTAAGACATGCCACAAGTCTCTACGTAAACTTGGCTCCTTATTAAAGGAGTCAAATGACATCAAACACATTGAGATTCATTCAAATCTGTCTGAAATCAGCAAACAAGCTGCAATTCTGCTAGATGCTTTCAAAAGTTCTTGTAATGTCCCTCTTCAAAAAAAATTAAATTTTCTGATTTTTGTAAACCAAAATAAACTGGAAACAGCAAACTGAAGTAGAAAACATTAATTGGAAACTTCTTGCCTAACCTTCTGTAGCTGGAACACTACTTCAACTTACAGATGATAAATAACCCAAATGAAAGTGCTGGTTAATGTCCTGATATGAAAGGAGCAGCCAACTTAACACCCTTTGACATGCAATTACACTCAGATTTGAGTAGTCAAGACTCACATACATCAAATATCAATGCTCATATAACTGAATATAAATGAATTGAGCCGTCAAATATTAACAATCACACAACTATGGATCCCTATGATATCAAACATGCTTGGATCTTAATTAAGCAACAATTTATCACCTTCAAAATGTTTTTATTTGATTTGCAACATGCCAGCGCAACTTACAATGACCAATATGCAAAATTTCAAACTTAAAATAATTGAATTTGATCAAAACTGATGAACCTAAAGCTTGCTACATGTATGGTAACTAGCGAGGATGGCACCTGGATCTTACTGTAGGAGTGTTGTAACAGCAACAATGACCAAGCAAATGACCTGGGAAGGTGGAATGGCAGCTGGAAACAAGCAAATAGCTGCTGCACAGTAGTCAACTGCACTCCATTTGCTAATAACAGTTCAGAATATGAATGCAAACAGCAATAAATGTTGATAACAGTTCCCCAAAATGTTGTTGCAACCTCCTCAAATGTTGATGCACAAAATTATGGCCTAGGAAAATGATAAAACGGCAATAACTATGGCAGATCTGCCCCCCTAAACAATGGCACTCCCTAAGAAGTAGTTGGGAATGTTGTTGCAACAATAAATGATAACAAAACCTTCTACGAAAGCCCTCCAAACTTGTGGCACTGTCACTTGATTTGCAGAATATGCAAGATATGTTGATGGACCTGCCCTCTCGATGCTGATACACTCAAGTTGGTGGCTGAATTTGTTGGTCGTTGCAACCAATAACAATTAGCTATCCACAAAAATAGCATATCTTCCCCTTGGAATGTTGCCACCAAATCTGAAATGAAACCCTTATCAAAATGTTGGAATAGTTTGCCTCCATAAATGTACAAGATCTTCAATAAATCTAAAAACCTTCACCAAACTCGAAACCAGTAGTCGACCCAAGCGCACCTGATACTTAGACCGCTCCTAGGCAACCTTGTAGCCTCTTCCGCCTAGCTGTTGGGCCCTCACTGCTGCATCCTCCACCTCACACCATGATTGCTATACGGGAGCTCCTTGGCTGCCTCAGAACGTTCTCTGTATCAGACACATCTCGGGAGAAGGGGTCGGCACTGGTAGTCCCTCCAAGCACACCCGATATGAAGACCACTCCGAAATGACCTCATTGCCTCTTTTGACCTGCCTTCCTGTCATAACCGCTGCAGCCACCATTTACACCCCAATTGCTATGAAGGGGGCTCCTTGGCCTCTTCGAAACTCTCTATGAAGTGTGGCATGATGATTGTTGGGGTAAATCGAAGCAATCAAAGCTTTGGCCTTGAGGGCTATCGGTTTCCTGTTTGCATCTCATGTTCGCCCAGTAACAAACTTGACAACTTGTAATCAGTCTTGTTCCTGATTGTTCCTGGAGGCAATCTTCAAAACTTTTGGATTCGACCTGTGACTCAAACTCTCCTCTTTTGAGGATGCTTGTGTGTGCTTGTGCCATTTCCTAAATGCGCCCTTGCATTGACTAGTGCACACAGCTACCTCAAATATGCCCATCACAAGGTTTGTACACGAGGGGGTCTGATTTGAGCCCTTGCTTGTGCACATGACCACCTGAAATGTGCTTCATATTGTGCAGGGTAACATGTCAAACCCACTCTTCAATCATCTCGTGCATGCACATCTCCAAATTCCGCCAGTGCAGAGGGGGTTGGTTTTGCGCCCAAGGCAAGAGGAAAAACTAAACATGAAATCTCAGACCTAGTGCATATGGAATAAGACTTGAAAACATAGGAAATCAGTCATAAAAGGTGGAAAATCAGACCTGCCAGACAAACTCAGACCTGAAGCAGTAAATCAGACCCTAATTTGCAGTCCTAATAATCAGAGCAGATGTATTGAATTGTGATGGTCGAAGAACTTAAGCACTGGAATGATGGAGCCTCTATTTATACCCCTTGATGGACAATCAAGTCAGCCGACTTGATGACAGCAAGGGGAATGAATGTTGTTTAGTTGCCCAAAGCCGACCTAATTGTGTGCATATTCACACAAGAAATGTGCTCTCCTTTGTGCATATATGAACCTCAAACCCACTCAGATGTGCAAAACCCTAAGCCGGGCCACCTAATTCAAAGAAAAATTAAGAAATTGAAAGGGCAAAACTAATATTCTTAAGGTAGCTGAGCTAAAGCAATTTAATTCCAAACATTAAGTTGAGGAAGCATATAAAGCAAAGGTCAATTTGTTCAGTTTGACATCAAACAAATTCAATTCCAAGGCAAATCAGGAGCAGAGGAGCAGACCTGCGGATTGGAGATCAGAAAATCAAATCAAACCAGGCTTTGGTGAATTTTATCTGCAAGATGATTAATATCATTAGCTTCCAGCCCTAGAAACTCATTTCCAGATTTTGAAGGGTTGTGGGAAGCTTAATTTTATGGACTATTGTTCTATTTTTAGTGTTTTGAACTAATTTTTTTTGTTTCTTGTAGGTTTGACACAAAGAGTTTAAGACCTAAATGCTCATGTTGAAGGAAGATGACTGCAATTCCAAGGATACAATTACAAGGAGAGGTTGCTTCGCAACATCAAGATTCAAGATAGTTTCAAGGATGGTACAACGAGGAGCATGTCAACATCAGGATCCAAGCCTTCAGGAGGGTCACATATTCAAAACTTCACCATGAGAATGAGTTAAGAGTATTAACAGTGTAAGTTTATTCCACAAGGCAATGAAGAGCTCAAGATGTTCAAGGCATAGCAATGAAGATGAGGAAGCTTTGCAATTATCTTGAATTTCCTTCGCAAATCCAAGATTACAATCAGTACAACAAGGAGAGATTAATAGGCATTGCCTCACAGTGAAGGACTCTACATCAAGATAGGCTATGTGAAGGGAACAATTGGAACATGAGGATACCCCCTACATCAAGGCAAGGAATTCAAGTATAAGCAGGGAACAATGTAAAGTTTAGGGTAAAATTCATCACACAAAGAAGAAAGAAGAGAATTCCCAAGTCAAGAAATGAAATTGTGCAAGTGTGATCAAGGAATCAAGCAGATAGCTTCAGAAGAGTTGATCAAAGTTAGAGGCTTGATCAAAGATAATACAATTTGGGAATGTCCCTCATCATCACAATCAGGCAATTGGAAATGTTGAGTATTGAGAGATATTGCCCCAACACAAGCACTTCTTCGTGATGACAAGACCAATGAGGTGGCATCTAATCACCATCAAGCCAATTAAGTTGTGCCACATCAACAAGTCTAGATGCAACAAACTTGACTCGTCTAATGATGGAACAAGTGACAGATGGCACTGCATCAGAGATTGTTCAACATAGCTAACCTATTTTCTCATTGATCGGAATTTAAGGAGGGGCATGTGTCCGTTACAATAATGTAATTTTATCATTGGTCAAAAGAAGTTAGTTATAACTAACCCTATGTAGGGTTTCATCATGTAATCTTGGCCATTGATCTTGAATCAATCTGAGCCATTCAATTGTAATGAGACCTCTATATAAGGCTCAGTCCTCTCATTTGTAAAGGTTAATAGTGGATCAATAGTAAATAGACAAATAGAGCTAACAGTAGAGTAGGAGGAAAGGAGATTGTTGCCAAGGCTTGATGAAATAAACATACTATTTTCATTGAAGATATGGTGGATTTTTGTGTTCTTTCAACATGTCACATGGTCTATACTTCTCATAGATTAGATGTTGATTAGATGAATGGAAGATATTATTGTTGATGAATGGTGAAATCTACTTGTTCATACCACTAGGAATTTGTTGATTGCAAGTTGCAATGCGTGGTTAGACTGAACTCATCTAAAAGCCAAACTTCAATTACTTTATGCTCATTGTTCATGGTGTTGGTGTGCATAAGTGATATGAAAATCATTCGCTTATCCTTAAGAGATTTGCACCATCTTTGTGTAGTTGTTTCCTCATGGTGAAGCAAAGCTTGGTTTGGTTTTATCGAGTCAGCAAGCACTTCTTACATTATTGGGTTCAGAATAGATTTTCTTAACCTTATCTCTCTTTTGTCTTTTTTTTTCCCAAGTTAGTCAGTTCCACGTTGCAACTGTGTTCATAAGCATAAGTCCCTTTGCAATTACCAGCAAGATCACACCAAACAAACTGAGTCTATCTACGGCATAAAGTTGATTATTCACATTGTGTACCTTGGAGTTGTCTCATTTGATCACGTCATTTAGCATATGAGGTTTCTTTGTTCAAGAGAGGATTGAATACTTGGTATTTTATTCTGTGTTTGAAGTGCCCTAAAAAACACATCAACAGTGACTTAATTCTTATGAAAGGCAGTGACCCTTTCACCAATAAAGTATAAAGGAGAAATCATTCCACACATTCAAGGATCACTTATCAATCATCACTCATTTATCCACAAAAGCAATCATCAATTAGCAAATCAAGCAAACAATCAATCGGAAAATCATTCTATCAAATCAGCATTCCTTCAATCATCATTCACCAATATATCAAAACAGCATTCATTACATCATCACTCACCAATCATCTGATCAGCAATCACTTAATCATCACTCACCAATACCTCAAATCATATAAGAAAAGCAATTCATCCAATCAATTAATCATTCATACAAATAACAATCATTCAACAACAATCCAAGAAGGCTCAAAAATAGAATGATCAATGAAAATAAGCAGAAGCAGAATTGAACTCGGAACTGAAGTAATATTAGCATCAGTGCTAATTAAGGGATAAAGCTAATAGATAAGTAGAAATATAGATCTATGCATATGTGTTCATACCATAAAGATACTTGCAGAAATTAGAGTAATCTTAATGCTCTTTCTAATATAAACATGCAATGGAAGATTCATATCATAGTCCCTTCCGAATTTAGAGAAACATGTTGCAAAACAGGAAGGCCGATCGAACTCTTGAGTTCAGAAGAGGTGAAGATCCAGCATGCTCACCATCAAGTATGCCATCCATAGGGAGTCAAGCCTCACGAGTCAGGATGCATATGTGTGCTCCCGGGCTTGGTGGAGGGAGGTAGTCTTCATACTTTTATCAAGCATGCCACCCATTAGGGGTTAAGCCTCAAGAGCTGGGAAGCTGATTAGTGCTCCTAGGCTTGATCAAGGGAGATGGCCAGCCTCCAAAGTGAACTGAGGGATGGAAGGGTGGCCCACCTTCCATCCTCTCACAGTACAATGGCAACCAACCTTGAGACTGTGGTTTGTAAACATTTCAACAAATTCCTAATGTGACTATTATTGGAACCTATTTTGAAAAGGTAATGACATATTTGGATTTCAGTATTGGTGTTTACTAATGATTAGTATAATATCTGATATTATGGCTTATGATTTAATGTCAAATTCCAGTGACTAATATTGTGCGCAGGATCTAGACCAGGTTTTCTCTTAGATGTTCTTTACTTCTTATTCTAATTGAAATTGTGGTTTTAGGGAATAAATAGTAATATCTTCAAAAGGGACATTAAACATGCGGTTTCTTTTGTTCATTTCAAGGATTTTTTAGAAGAAAAATATAATTTTGTTTTAAGAGTCACAAGCGTTTATTTTCTAGAAATTGCAGAACTTTTTGTCTTAAAAAAAAGAATCATGACCAGTCTTTCATAGGTGCCGACAGCCCAAAAAAGGAGCAATTTACAAGTTGCATCTACAAGTCATAAGAGATGAACTTTTGCGGTCATAGTTAAAGGGTTAAAACCAATCATGGAGTCATGAAGGTAATACAAATTGATTTGTTAAAATCACGGAGGTTATGCAGCCAAGGCACGATTTTTCATAGACCTTTTGAAAGCCAAGTTTTACTCAACTAGGGCTCATTTTACTAGTATTTTCTTCATTGATCATTTTGTTGTCAGAATCATAGCTAGGAAAAAAACATTCTTGTTAGTACAAGATTGCAAGTAGCGGGAGGAAAGAACAATACTACCCAACATCATGTTAAAACACAACCAGAGATTTTCTGGTAAAAATTACACAATGTGGTGGCAACATATGTTAAAAAAAATTTAGAACAAATGGCTTGCAGGTATTGTCTTTGATAAAGATCCCTATCCAACAAAAGCATGCAAAGACCAGAATAAATTTGATGTATACGATAGAGGAGTTGTAATTTGATGAAGTTGTCTGTGATAGATGAAATGCTTCTTGAAGTCCACACCGGGAAGAATTCAACTAATATTTGAAAACATTTGCGAGAGTTGCATGATACTTCAAAAAAGAACAGAGCCTTCTTCCTGAGAATACGTTATTTTCAATCAGTATAGATGAGTAAGATTCATTGTGTAAGAATTTACTCAAGATCAAGAACATCAAGATCAATTGACAATCATTGGTTGGAAAATGGAAGAGAAGGACATGGTGGTAATCATACTTGAAAGCTTACAAGTGCTTATGAACCTTAAGCGTCCAAACCTCATATGCAATAATCAATCAAGTCACTCAATCATTGCCCATAAAACTAGAAGAAAACAGTTTGAAAAACGGATACAAGGTCATTAAGACCAATGTGTGAAGGTAGAAATGCAATATTAATAAATATTGCGACAACAGTCTGGCATTTAAACAGCTACATTCTAGAGGTCCAAGATTTACGAATCTTGCACCCAGCATGAAGATGTCCAAGTCTCTTGAAATGGAAATACATTAAACCTTCAAGGTTTAAGACTTACATCTAAAATAAAGCAGGCCTCTTGAAATGGGAACATGTCAAATCTCCAAGATTTTAAGAAATTTAAACCCATTATAATAATTTGTAAGACTCCTGAAATAGGAATATGGAAAATCTAGATCAAGTAGAACATAAAACCTCCTACAATAGGATGAGTTGAAGCAAAATAAGCCAAATGCTGCCAGACAACCCAGTAAATGACAACAAAAAGAACCTTTATTCATTAGGCTTTATTAAAGTAATATTGTAGTATTTAGCTTATAATGGTCATTTAAGTCTTTTAGTTAGTTTTTAGTAACTTTCTATTTCGTAAGTCAATTAGTAAGTATTTAGAATCTTTCTATTATCTCTATAGTTCTTGATCATTTCCGTTCAGGAAAGATCTTCTGTAATTGCTTATATGAGGAGTTTTACTCTCCTTTGTTAATATATCAATCAATTATAATTTCATGGTATCAAAGCATAGGATTCTTTTTGGCAAATTATTTAATTAAAAAAATTTGTGGTCCGTTTACCTAGAAATTTTGAGGACATTTCTAGAAGTTTTTGATTGGTTTTTTCAAGACAAATATCGTGGATTTTTTGGCGGATATCTTTATGAATAAAATTCATGGTTTTTCAATTGGAGCTTGACGGTTTTTACCAGCAAAATTTTTTGAATGATTTTTCAATAAAGATTGTGGTTTTCTAAATGTCGCATTTTAATGCAAGCTAGTGTTTTCAAGGCACACAGGATAATTTGTGACTGTTTTAGCTGTTTTTTTTTTTTCAAAAAATCATAATTTTCGAATAAAACTTCTTATATGTTGTATATGATGTAAAGCTAACCAATCTGACATAGGGCTATGGCCATTTTTGAAATGCATGGAATGATAGCCTAGATAGTGACTGCATGACACCGGACTGAATACATCCTTGGACTGGATGTGATGTATATGATTATGAACTATCTTAATATAAAAAAAAATCATGATTTTCTAAATCTCAGGTAGGGTTTTTCTTCAACAACAATTTGATTCATTTCTGCACGACGGGTTTGTCTAATGTTCTTTTCCTGCTCACGATGGATTTCTGCACTTTTCCTACACGTTTGCAATATCTGTCTTTTGCAAAAATTGTGGGAAAGTCGTGGGCTTCATGTGCTGCGGCCAACGTTATTTTATTTTTGACGATTTTTCACAAAAAACATGTAAAATTTCTGCTAACCCCATTTTTGCTTTTTTTTTTACAACTCAAAGTTTTTTCATTTTTTGAGCAACACCTACGGATTTGTGCCAACAAGTTGTGACAATTCTCCCACAAAATCGCGGTGCTCTTTTTGATGATTTTTGGATGAAATCATGGTTTCTTGCAGCTTGTTTTGAGTCGTACCTACGATTTCTAGGGTAATAGTGTTTTCTGCAAAAGTTTTTTACGGTTCTTTTACAAAATCATGGATGCTGCTGTTTTTCTTAAGTTGTGGAAGGGTTTTGACCTAGTTTTCTTTGACAATTTTTTGGCAAAAACGTGGATTTTCAGAATTTTTGCATGATTTTTTTAAATAAATAGTGGGTTTCAATTTTTTGCCGTTTTTTTATCAATAAAAAATCAAAGAATCTTGTTGGAGTTGATTCTTATCTCGTTTTCCATGTCTCTGAATAGTGGGAGGGATGGCTTTGTTACCCAACATCACGTTGGAAGGATTGTGATAAACTTCATCATATGAGGAAGTTCTGCAGAAAGCAATTCGCTGATCAGAATTCCAACCAGGGAGCGTCTCAACAGCAAGTTCATGTTGCAAAACATTCTGAAGAGGAGTAATCCTTCTATGCATTCACTGTTAGTTTTAAGCAATCAGATGTTGAATTAAGCAATTAGATTATAATCAGACTGTGAATGAACAGTAACAGCAATAAAGCACAAGACAAAAGACACCAATACCCTGGATAAAACCTCCCTCTTGGAGGTGAAAAACCCAGCCTCAAATACAATCTGTATTTACTATTATCTCAAACGTAGGCAGTTACAAGGCAATAACTTATCTCAGATAGCTGTTCAATATATCAGTGAAGATTGCAGCCCTCATCAACAGCAGATGGTTAGGAGAAGCAGCAGATGTCTAGATCAGATTCGCACGTGAGGAGACCTTATCGAGTTCACATGAAGATCTTTGACAACTTCACCACACATAATCAACCTTGAAGAGTTCGCACAATAGCCTTATACAAGTTCGCATGAGTAAAGGAAAGATCACTGCTAGGAGAGCAGATAGCATTTGCATGAGATGATAATTATATTATGACTTCATTTGCTTGTTAGATTTATATCCCATCTTTGGTGTCAACCCTCAAGTCGGCTTGCATTAGATAATTTATTTATTTCCATTTATTGCCTCCACGTTACATGATATTGGGCCCAGCCCTAAGTTCCATTTATTGCCTACACGTTACATATGTTTGGGCCCAGCCCTAAGTTACATTTATTGTCTTCACGTTACATATGTTTGGGCCCAGCCCTAAGTTACTTTTATTTGTCTTCACGTTACATATGTTTGGCTCCAGCCCAAAATAGTTCGAATTGCATGAGAGATAATACATGTGTATTTTAATTGTCATTGACAACATTAAAATACAATAGATAGGTATCCGAGCTAGCTACTATTTCAACATTCACGGCCAAGTGACCTGCTAATTATGCCAAGTCTTTTGTAGAGTAATTAGTAGAATGACCATTAAGGGAGGGTATTAAAGTAATATTGTAATCTTTAACTTATAATGGTCATTTAAGTCGTTTAGTTACCTTTTAGTAACTTTTTATTCTGTAAGCCAGTTAGTATTTAGATCTTTCTAATTTGTCTTTGGTTCTTGATCGTTTCCATTATGGAAAGATCTTTTGTGATTGCTTATATAAGGATTTTTCTTCATCTTTGTTAAAATATCAATCAATTATCATTTCACGATTTATCTCAAAATATTAGCAGAATTGCTAGCCATAAATTCACATCATTGTAATGCCTTCTGGGTACAGAAAGTTGTCCACTCGTGCAGCTAATTTAAGCAAAGCCATCTTGCAAGCATGTCACCAAAAGGATTAGTTCTATATGTTTTGTGCCAATGGTTACATTTTACACCACACATAAACTTGGTCCCTTGGGGTGTGTGCACAAGGAACATTGAAGACCAACACTTATAAAGATATGTAACTTTTAGTAATAAAAAATCATTCTTCTAAGAACATCGCACATTCTAGCCTCTAACAAGGATTTTGTATGTGCCAAGAGCTATCCAAAAGTATCAAGGTACCAATCCCACCTTGGTATAAGTGTCAAAACACAGGCATTGTCACCAAGAGTCTTTTGGATACCTCCCAAATCAGAATAAGTTATGCTAATGTACATAAATAACCAACATAGATTAATGGGACTTCTCCAAAGGAGTGAAATGGTTTACACTCGTATGTGTAGGAACCAAGTACAAATCATCTTATTGTGCACAAGTTAATCTCAGCCCAATCTGCTACATTATGTCATATCTGAGGCACCGTAAGTTAAAAAAATATAGGTCAATTAAAATGCGCAAACAATTATAAAGGAGAAGCACTAGAGCAAAAAGACCCAAGGATATGAAAAGAACATAAAAGGAAATGCAGCAAAAGGTGAAAAGCAGTAGGGTAAACTTAAAGTGGTCAAAACCCAAGCCACAAGAAATGCTACAACTATAGATAACCCTGTGAAGGAGGAATACATAAAAGTGATGAGATTAGAGTCAAAAGCTATCATGTCTGCATCATCATCTATGACAGTTAAATGGCCCAAAGAAGATTCAAGGATGCTCACAGGGGACTGTCCAGGGCTTTAGGAGGCAGGGCAGACAAACCAGGAAAATCTGTATACTCCCTCCAGAAAAATATAGGTTAGCAGAGAACATCTAGTAAAATGCATTCGTCTATATGACCAAAGCTATGGGCAAGAAAGTCCTCAACATTGAAATGAAACATACCTGCTCATTATCCATTGATATTTTTACTAATATTATACTTATATTGATGTTTTGAAGAGTTTTTTTAACAGTTTACAACCCATTCAATCTAGGTAATATTAATTTGAGGTGGAAAGAAAATGTTTGGCATTCTGTAATTAAAAAACACAAAGCAGGTACATTGACATTGGGTATTCTATTTCCATTTCCTGATAGATTTCAGTGCTATACTAAAGGCTTTGTGAATATTTTAACGCCTCTCAGCAGAGTATCTATTAATATTATAATAAAAATTAGAGAAAAAGTGACCAATCTTCAGTCTCTAAAAACCATCACGAAAATATATTTAAACTTTGCTCACTTATACACAAGATCATAATCTTGGAATCAACTAAATGTGGAAGATTTCACATTTTCAATTATCAACATTCAAATAAGGAAGAACCAATCAAGACCAAACCTGCTGAGCCATAAGAAAAGGCCTCTGATTCCTCCATTGAGGTACTGAAAGGCGCAGCTCACCCAAATGTCTTACTAACTGCATAAAAAGCCATATGTAAACAATGAATACATAGCTTGATGTGCCCGGAATTGCACAAGGTTTAGAAGTATTCCAGTTTAAAACCATAGTCCACGTATAATATAATAGTCCATGTGATATTACAGAAGTGCACCTTTTGGAAATCGTCCTTCGTATCTGCAGGTAAGATTTTACAGTCTTCTGGAAATTCATTTGTAAGACTTGAAATGCATTGTTTTTTAGCATCATGTTTCTTCCTTTGATCCATTGGTAAGTCCTACGTTTACATTCCAATGGTTACAAAAGTGTTTGACTGCTTATTAACGCCCTAAACACAAACTAAACAAAAAAGCAATGACATTTGGAAAATAAAATTCAAAATAGACTTACAGTGATCAAGCCAATAGTGCTGGGCAAACCCAGAGCTCTGAGCATAGATAAGCATTGGCTTCCTATAAGATCAATATACCGATTGTGCACAACTCCATTACTATAGCCATCAGCTGAAGCTACAAATGCAATTATATCTGCAACCTGGCTTAACAAAACAATTTTGGTTTGTGTATCAGCATGCATGGGAACCAAAAGAAAAAAAACCTAGAATAGAAAGCATAAACTAAAGAGAATTAAGATGCTATTTCTCTGTATTCTCCACCATGATATCTCACCTTTGCCATTTCTAAGCATGTTTGAAGATCGCCATGTGGTGCTTCCAGAAACTTGCAAAGATCAATTAAACAATCCATGATCCATTAGCAGATTAAGGGCAAGGGCTAACACAAAAACCACAATGCTTTGACAGCACTGAAATTCATCAAAATTGTTATTCTTTTGTGATTTATAAGAAATATAATCAAGGACCAGTCATACAAACTGTAGAATAATACCACACTTGTTTACTTAAAGCTTGGTATGCAAACCAAAAACTAGGATAAAAAGCTACTAATGTTATAACTTACAACATAGGAAAAAATATATATAACAATGTGTTCAGGATATTGCACATGCTTAGTTACCTCTGTTAATTACAGAAACTATAATACCACAAGCACGAGCTACCTACAGTTGGACGGACATTCATGTTATGTATAGAATCTCGAGCTCCAAAACTTAGTTAATGATCTATAGGGAGCACCCGTGGTTAGTACAATTAAACAATTGGAATTACAATTCATGCAGAGAGCAATTGCAAGAGAAAATAGAATTTGACATTTTATTCCATAGGTGGTGTTCAACATAATGCAAGCAAGACACAACCATTGGTCTGACTGTGTTCAACCACCATTTAATTTGCACTACCTAAATGGACAATGATAAAAACAAAACAAAGTCAACATAACATGTATTTTACATATCATAATACAGTCTATAAACTGTAATATCAATCTTAGCAAATGGGGGTGTAAAAACAAATATTTCCACTCAGACTATCCAGAATCCAGATAGATGAGTCTGCCACTAATTTCAAATTATTTTGATTTCTGCTCATAATAAATATAAGTAGATTAGAGTAGTTTATAGAATGATGTGTTTTTTGTACTAATCTTTTCAAGATATGACCTCATGCTAAAGAAGTAGATCACACAAGAAATTAGGTATAATATATGTTCTTATAACATATCGTTTTAGCAAAATACCTACAATCTTCCCTACTCTACTGATCTTCGATGCTGCAAGAAATAATACAACTTGTAGTTATTTGAGCTCTGATTTCTTTTATCTAGGTCTTCTATTAGCACTACTGCTTCTACCTAACAATCTGTAATTTGTTTTACTTCTATATCCTCCACCTGAAGGTGTTTGTTACACCATCATTGACTGCTTGTCTTTTTCAGAAAGCACAATACTTTGTTTAGCTAACAAATATGTATCTATTTCTTTATTGCTTGAATTAGTGCATACAATTATTTATCAAAAATGGGATATCTTCTCACTGTTCGAGTAAAACCCTCTAAATGATAAAAAACAGGTTAACCTTCTTGTAACAAGATGGCACCCATAGAATACTCACTAGTCACTAGCATTGACCACCACTTCAAAAGGTTGTTACAAGTTAGGAAGAATAAGCACTGAAACATGGCTGATTTAAAGTTTAAGCAACTCAAAAATATTAACAGGGCTGAGATTAGCTTGTGCACAAGTCTTGCGACTCTTGCCTTCTACAGCAAATAAATATATAAGTATAGTTATAGCTGAGAAATCTGTAATGAACATCCTCACGCATTGCACTATGCCTATTAAACTCTTTGTTTTGTGGCATTCCTTAGTGTAGGCCCAATAGTGATGACTTCCACCTCATCCAGGGTTACTCTTAAGTTCTTAACTTATCTTCCTCCAACCACATGCCCCAGATAGACAAGTGATTCTTTTGCAAATGTGGATTTCTTAATGTTGCACAAAAGTTTTGTTTCCTATATAACTTGTACAATTTGCTCCAAGTGTGTTAGTTGTCCTTTACACAACATCAAAAATAAGAATATCATCTAGATACACTATGACATGCATATATAAAATCCCTTAGCACATCATTTATCAATCTCATAAAAGATGTTAGTGCATTACATAAACCAAAAGGAAGCACTACCCATTCGAATAGACCTTGCTGTGTCTTGAAAATGGTCTTCCATGCATCCTCCTCCATTAAGACATGATGCTTTGCCCCTTGGGTGCTTGAAAAATTTCCTAAAAAAGATGCTAGCACATCACCTAAATTATTATTGTACTTGTCAGTATTTACAATTGTAGATACAGCCCAGACTCTCATTTATCCTTCGAAAAGAGAAAACAAAATTGTTTCTCAATTAATTTGATAGTTTGGTTACCACTTACCAAAGCAACTTCTTGGATTGCCCGTCTTGACCCATTTGTATTTGTTAGCCCTTCTCATGAAAATACCATCTCTACCATATATAATCATGAACTGCTAAGTACCATGTCAAATTCATCAAGAGGAAAACAACAACTATACCTACTTCATCAATATACTATGGGTTTTACTACCAAGCTGAAATTTGCATTTCATTGTCAATTGATTATCTATGCCCTTTTCACCTAACCCTAAAGGATATGGATGAGGATGATCACATGTTTTCAAACCCAATTTCTTAATGACACTAGCTAAAATAAGATTGCGTTCAGAACCAAGATCAACAAGTTCATGTACTTTCATCTTCTTGACTTGCATTTTGAGTAGAAACTACTTGTTCATCTCATCTTGTTCCTTTTCCACACTTATGACTTTTGTGGCCATTCATCCTAGATTTCATCTAGGTCCAAACTATCCTCAATCTCTACCTCATCCACAAGAGTTGCCATGGACTTCTTGCAGTCCTCTTTAAAGTTTAAACCGAATTCTTTGGATGCAACTCCAGATACAACTTCTAATATTTTCATCACCATGTCCATCAATAACACAATGACTACAATGGTTCTTCACATCCTTGCATTGGTGTGTAATAGCAGTAGTCTTCTTACCTTTCTAATTACCATCCATTAACAATTTTTATTTCTTGGGCTGTTTGGTGCATTGCCCCCACGTTAAAGATTTTTTTCCTTTCTTTTCTTCTTCATCTACCTTACATGAGTTGGGCACTCGCCTCATCCAAGTTCTTTCACTTAGTGGTAAACACCCTTCTCTACATGTGCCTGTGAACACTTGTGAGGTATTTTGTCAATATGTCTTCATGTTCCATTTCCAGTCTTAGTAACACAATTTACCTTAAGAACTTTATAGCATAGTCGTACACATTTTGTGCATGAACCTGCTTGAAATACAACCACTTAATTTTTTTTACAATTTTATGCCCAACCAAATAGAAATTTTTACATAACTCTAACTCATCCCACTTAATAACAAGAGGTTTCTTCTATTGAAAAGTAGCCAAATAGATTTGTCAACATAACAGTCATGGAATATCTACATAATTTCCACCTAAGCAAGATGAATATAACTTGAAGTGCAACCATGTAATAATTACACCAACACCCCCCTTAAATGTAGCTTAGAAAAGCCTTGCTCTTATTATCCTCCTTAGAAAAACTCGCCCTTTCAAACTTGCAAAACCTTGCACTATGTACAATGTTATTACATTTATAGCGAACATAATTATAATCTCTTAGAGGAGCAAAAGAGATCTTGTTTGCAAAACTGAAATTATTTCTAAAAGACACCCTACAATTTGTTGCCTTGTGTCCAAAATTGTTAGAAGCAAAACAATAACCATGAAAGAATGAATAATTAAACCTGGTTAAGTATGCTTGTCTAGCACTGAAAGGTTGCCTAAAATCATTATTTCTGATTTTTGAAGATGAAATCCTTGAGCTCTCACCATTAGAAGTCCGTTGTTCTACCTTCAAGTTTTGACCTTCTTCAAGGCCAACTCCACCCTTGTCTAAGGACTATTTTTGAGAAGCTAACAAATTATCCAACAAAAGTGAACCTTTCTGATTTATCTCTTCTTGGTTCAGCGGTGTCGATGATTTCTCTATCTTCCTAAGAGAAACAATCTTGGCTTCAAGTTTCTCACGGTTTTCAGCCTTTACCTTAATCTGATTTTTCAATTCCTCTTCAAGTTTCTCACGGCTTAATAATCTGTATTTTCAAATCATTTATTTGTTTCTCTCCATCCTCGAGAGCTCGTAATTTCACAGATTTTTCTTCACTTTCTTCTTTGAGTTGCACCTTCAAACTCAAATTTTTCTTCGTAAGACTTTTGATCTCATTGAGAGCACTTATCAATTCTTGCTCCAAGTCCACTTCCCATCTTCTTCTCCAAGATCACTTTCATCTTCTTGATTTTCTGTATTAATTTCTTCCATAGCCATGAACAAGATCTCATCACTTAGAGATTCATCATCACCTCCGTTAGATGAATCACTCTCCTCTTTTGAATAAAGACTCTTCTTAGATTTCCAAGTCTTCTTGTCTTTGCCTCTATACTTCCTTTTGTTAAATTTTGGCTTTTTTTCATTACTGTTGTCATCATCATCTTCATATGGACATTTGGCTGCAAACTATCCAGATTTGCCACAGTTAAAGCATCTGAAAGAGGTTTTCTTCTTGTTTTTGCTAAAGTCCTCCTTTGGTTTTCTAGTGAACAACACTTCTTCTGAGTCTGAATCATCATCTGAACCGCTACTTGAAGCTTGTTTCTTTTGTTTGCCTTTCTTTGAAGCTTTGAATGCAGTTTCCCTTTTTGAAGGTTCTATGTTTGTCCTCATCTCATATGCAGTCAATACACCATGGAGCTTGTCAATGGTCATCTAATCAAGATCAGCCAACTCCTCAACTTCAAAAATCTGTGTCAAACCTTTAAGGTAGTGACCTTTAAAATTTTCGTATAACAACTTTATCATCAACAGATTCTCCTAAGCCTTTAAGAGAGTTAATCACTTCATCAAGCCTTAGGAAATATGCTGCAACATTTTCTTCCTCCTTCATTTTCAGACTTTCAATTGCATCAGATGAGTCTGAAGCTTGCCCTTTTTTACTTTTTTATCTCCTTCATAGGCATTTTTATTGCTTGAGCACTGTCACAATGCATTACTTTCACAAATTTTGATTCTGACAATCCACACAAAATAGCATTCATAGCCTTTGCGTTGCAATCAAAGGCTCTCTTTTCATCAGCATTAGATGGAGGATTCTGAGGAGGTGTGTAACCTAACACAATGTTGTTCCAAACGTCGAATCCAAGAGGCATCAGATATGCTCTCATCCTAACACACTAGAAGGCATAATTAGAACCATCAAATAGAGGAGCTCTATTCCTTGCAAGACCTTCCAAAGCATTCATCTTCAAACGCCAACAGAATCAACCTTCAAGCTTTTAAGCCTTTAACAGAAGGTACCTGCTCTAATAACAATTGAAGAAAAACTTTTAAAGACAATAATAAATTAAATCATTCAAAAGAACAACCATTAGAAAGATGACAAAAGAATTTCCCGTGGAAAACCCTTTCGAGTAAATAACCACAGTATAAAAAGGTTCTATTAAAACATGAAGAGCATCAACTCTTTTTCAAGTACAATCAGTAACAGTGAAGCACCCACTCTGTCAATCAGGCACCAATCCAATTCCTAGAGCACCAACTCTTCATCTTTCAGACACAGCTAAGAACACCACATCAACCTTTCTACATGCATATCCTCACCAAAAATGATTCACCGCATCTACTATATCTATTGTTCTCTGCTCAAAAGAAAATAACATGCAAGTTCATTCCCAAAAAAGAACGCCTTCACAAAAAACACATCTGCCTCAAACGAACTACAAGACAACTTATCAAAAACGGCTCTGCACATCGAAATTCATAAAGCGCTTCCAGAAAATACACTTTGGCTGCACACTCAAATCCTTACAGACACAACCTGAACCATATGTTTCAAACGGTCGACAAAAAAAACACTCCTCAAAGAACATCAATCACAAATCACAATCTTCAGCATATATCCTTTGAAATTTTATGCCGTCGGACATCAACAACCTTTTCACGACTGTTGTAAATGATAGACATTAGAGTTTGGCTTCCTTGATGCGAATAACCAGCTCTCCAAAAAAGAATATCGACACATAAACCAACCTCACCCAGCACGCATAAAGCACACAAAGAATGACTTCACAGTCAAAAAGAAAATGACTACCCACACACACGATATTCTCCTCTCCCATTACAAAACTCCAGCACAGTAAATCAAAAATGTTCAATTCAAAGCTTTATTTTTTAAACCATCTTTCCAGTATGCTGAATTTGTATTGTTCTCTGTCTCCCTACGTGCATCATAAAAATAATTCTGAAAAGCATTAAAAAAGCCTTCTCATTTGGAATAAAAACTGCAGGCCATCACCTCCACTACACACACCAGATTTTCAAAGAAAAATACTCCACACAATTTTTGACTTCATCTTTGTAATAATTCGTAATCCCCTTTTTGCACTATAACGATATGTTTATTTCATTTGTGTCTGTGCAGAGCACGACCTCCACCAAATATTAATTGCCCACGATACTAATAAAGAATTCATGGCCTTGCCAAAAATAAGACCCAGATTCATGAGAATCGAATATTTAAAATCATTCTGAAATTTTTAGAATATGCCGCCAGGCACAACTATACAATCCATTACACCGAAATTAAGACTGCTGACATGGCAAAAGACTGAATTGGAAGCTGACAAGAGTGACAAGTAAGCATACACACTGCTCTAGCAAACACACAGCCAGCTGATGCAGACACTACGGCAGTTCAAGGAGACATATACACAGCTCAACCACACACCCAAGCACCTAAAGCAGCCAGTCACACACCTCAAACAGCTCAAATAAGCCTTGGATAAACTTGACATCAATGACAAACCTTCTAACAGATTGGATACATATCACAAGGTCCAAACTATTATGCTCCAGCATGTGATCTGTTACAGATGGACAGTCCCTTAGAATACCAATGAGGTCAATTTTGTTGCTCAACACCTTTGACTCCAGAGTTTCTTTAGGCTCATTTCTTACCTTGACATAGTTGCATCTATGAGCTATCCTATCTTTGGCCACAAATAATTACTATGTTTAGCAATTTGCTCCTTTGGATCTCACCAGGAACCAACATGGTATTCCATATTGCACGGCCTCTAAACCATAAGTCATCCTTCTAAGCCAAGCACTTATGAAAGATTGTTGATGGGATCATCAGATAAACCTGCCCATCCCCAACATCATTAGTCACAAAATTTATGGATCCCTGAATCAAGAGTTTGATTCAATCACTGATGAGTTGAGACAAACCACCATTCTATCATAGAGACAAAACTCGCAGACTACTTCCTTCAAGTGATGAAAGGTAGGCACTTTATTTCCAAAATCTCATGTATTATGGAATAGAAGGGTAATGATAGTGTTTATACAAAGATTCTAGAGTCTCTCTTTCCTCAATTCTTCCATTATGCTCAACAATGATGCCTATCTATTTACCTCCAAGAGGTTATCACTATTTAGACAGCAAATATTTCAGATGCTCTAGGACTAATAGGTTAAATATTTATTTTATATTTTTTTTCAGTGGCTTGCTAGGGTTAGGAGAATTAGATGCCCCAACAATACAGTTGGTTCACAAGAGAAAAAACCAAGTCTACAAGTCAACTCCGACCTCCTCAAGCTCCTCATACCAAGTGTCAAATATCTTCCTTTACTTGTTTTCAAGCACACTCTAGTTCTCTTATTCAGAAGTCATACCATTGAGACAAACACATATCACTAGCCTATGCTCATCTATGAAGTGTAGTCAACTTAAGCACTTAAGAGAATTGACAGAGGAAGCCTTTTTTCCTCCACCTATGGTCCACAACCAAGCCCTCTCAAACCTAGGCATTCCCCTATGAATATCATCCAGCCATGCATAGGCCCTTCCATAATGAAAGATATTGCTACCAACCCCCCATTCCACATAGTGTTGTGAGGCCCTCTGCTCTGATATCTGATTACAAGGATCTATAGACCAAGCCTTTGACCTAGGCTTTCATCAGCTCCTGACAACCTTGACTAATGTACTCTTATTAAAATTACTTCATTATCTTGTCATTTGCTCGGATTTGATCTGAGGGTTTTGTCTAAACTAAATTGTTGCTAGTATAACTGTGTGCATTTTCTGTTTTGGTTACTCTTAGAATTAATAAATTTCATTTCATCTATAAAATCAAAAACTTGTATTACTTTGGGCAGTTCCAGAACTTCGCTCTTATACCGATAACTTGGTCCAATCAGCATCATGACACTTATGTTTGTTTTTCACTTAAACAACCAAAAGGTTCAAAAAAGTTTGCAAGCTCTCCAAATTATTGAATATAGTCAGAATCATTTTCAGAAAAAACAAATAGGTATTTTTTGAAGCTGGATTAACTTTTTTACAGTTGAACCAAATAGGTGCTCTTCATAGTTGCACTAGGCTGTGAATCATGTATACCATTGCTTTTGTCCACAGAATGCTTTTATATTTGGGTGCTCTAGCTGCTGCCACTTCTAACCACCTTCACTCAACTGTAAAGTCCTCATAAAAACTACACCATTATATAACAAATTTTCAATTGTTAAATGCATGTATCAGCTAAGCACTTGCCCAGCCCTATTAGGAGTTTTAAATACACTGGATATGTTCATTGGACTATGAAAATTAGCAAACGCAAGACTTTCCCACTGATGTTCAGTGCATACAACAAACAATCCACTAGGTGAATTATTGGCCACTGGACAATTCCTTTTCTAATTTGATCTTGGTGATTTACTGTCTTTAAACCTAGGATGACCACTATCATGAAAATTTATGAGACATCAGCAGGCATTTCCATACAGATCACAGCTCATCCGATTAGTATTAAAATGCCAATTGAAGCTACCATGGTTGTCTTCTTTCTTCCAGGGCTTCACTTTGTTGTTGATGTGATCCTATTGGCCCTCAAAGCCACGGGAATTTTCAACCTTAGATGGAGGAGGATTAAACTCAGTAAGTGTGATGTTATGGCATTTACTAATACTAAGGGTGCCCTACTTTAGCTTTAGTTATGTTGAAAGGCCATTCTGTAGAAACCACAACTCTGTTTACATGCATGGGTATCCCATTTACCATTCTGTGGAAACCACAACTCTGTTTACATGCATGGGTATCCCATTTACCATTCTTTCTTTTGATTTAAAACATACATCCTAATCTTGCCTCTGCAAACAGTGCGTTCCACTTGTGGCAGTTAAAAAGCAATGTTGTAAACTTCGTTTCAAGATACTCCATCCAACACGAATATGTTTGAAACCATCATTCTTCCAAATAACCTAAGATGTTCCTTTGCATCTTCCTAGGAGGTTTGATATTAACAGAAGTTATAAAAGATGATACTTATGAGAAATTCATTTGAGACATACAACTCTCTCCATCGAGCCTACTAAAACCCAGCCGGCATTTCAGTAACAAATCACACATCTTTGATAGCATTAGCGTCTGTTCAAACAATTTGCCATGGCACTAATTATCTAAGAATTCAATAATCTAGGTAAGGATGTTCACACATCAGCAACAAGTCAAAAGAAGTGACCATGATTAGTTACCTAAAATATTGAAATCAGACAAAATAAAAAAAAGTCAAGTGCATACAGGTAACGCAGAACAAGTAAATGAAAACGAAGAACTGCGAACTTACAATTGATCTTAATTTGCAAGTAGAAGAACAAAGAACATCTGTTATAGCTTCTGTTTTTCCATTATCTGATTTATCAATCTGCATTGTATCTGTGCCATTAAAAATGCATGGTTCATCTGAAGCAATTGCTGACATAAGTACTTGCTTTAGTTTTGTCAACTGAACATTTGATGAAAGAGGAAATAGTACCTGTAAACAATTAAATTATGAGTAAGCTGAACTCATTCATAACATATCCAAATTATTCCTATAGATCTGCAAGTAAATAAAACCATATGAAAAAAGGTCTTTCAGATTATGAAACTGAGAACTTAATTGCCTGCAACGGGGACACAGAGCCAACTTCCATAATGGAAATGGATTTTGAATATGCCATGTTCAATCAGCTCCTAGAAAATGTGAAAATATTTACTTAGAAAGTCAAGAAACTTCAAAAGATGAAAATCACCAAAGCAAAGGGGACAATCTTGATTCTTGGGGCACAGCACTAAAATGCTAGAGATATGGCACTAAGGTTCTCAGTTCAATCCCCATGGGTATACTTCCGCGCCCAAATTGTTGACATAATGGAGGAAGCGATATATTACGGTGCATGACAGCAATGGTAGTGGAAAGAAGACTTCAAATGTAATGTTGATGTGGAATCATAGATCTCAACAAAAGATGTTTGTCCAATATTCAAAATCAGAATATCCCAAGGAAAAATATATATTTATTTTACAACAATTCCGACATTATTGAAAAAGAAAAACTAAAAAGAGAACAAGATATTTACACACACACTATCTTGATGTACTAAACAATTTAAACAAAATTAAGATTATATAACAATTTAAACAAAAATAAGATTAGATCAACCAGAAGAAAACTTACCAGCCTAAGGCATATACCAAAAAAAGAGTTAATAAAGTTGAAAATTAGCAGACATCCAATAGCCAATAGTCTGATGAATTTAAAAGCTGCCTGGCATCGCACAATTCCAAACAAGACACTCCACCTAGAGGATAGGAAATAATTGCATTCAAGTCAATCTCTTTAAGATCCACATCAAGTTCCTTAAAGGCTTTGATAATTCATTATCTTTCTTTCGATAAATGAGCAAAGATAGATTGAATGCAGACAAAACTCTCTGTATTCTTTAAGAAGGGGATATCCAATTAAATCAACCCACATGAGACCTTCAAAATGATAATGAAACCTCTTGGAACAATCCACTTGTCTAGTGTAGTACACTCCTAAAGTAATTCAAATCGATTAAAAAACAATGAACATTGCAATGTAATCATTCTACATTTATATTAAATCATCAATACTGCTGAAAGCTTTTTCAGCAATTAAACATAGAACAAAATATTGCAACCAAATGGATCCAGTTATAGTAACATCATGTACAATCTTTTATTTGAGAGTAGCTTGTTTGCATTGTATCAATTTCCAAAAGACTTCTAGATCAGATTGGGTAGGTGATTTAAGGTCCGACATTCGGGCCCAACCACCAAACATCTCATCTATAATTCCTCTGGAAGCTATCAAGTTCAATGTTTGCACAAGTTCTCACACATGGTGCTATACTTCTTTCTTGTGTGAAATCCATAGAACATAATCTGTACCAAAACATTCTTTTGTCGTAGAATTCTAAAGGTATGTGAAGGCAAAATATCCAAAATGAAATAATAATATATTGAAAAAGATATCTTCAGCCAGAAAAAAATCCAACACTTCAAAATATTCAGAACAAAATAGAGGGACTGAAACAGGATGCCACTGAGAAGGGGGGGGTGAATCAGTGATTATCAATATTTTTAACCTTTTAATCCTGAGTATGTGTACCGGTTACCAGATCTAACACAAAGTGAATATACCGGTGAGATAGGGGAAGAGATCAAAATGCAAGCACACACAATGACACATCACATAACACCGGATATACGAGGAAAACCCAATATGGGAAAAACCTCGATGAGAAATGTTGCTGGAGTCTACTGCTCCAATCCAACCTCACAAATAAAACTGAATACAAAGTTCAGGGCACCAACCCAAGTAGCACCGAGCGCCAACTTAGTGCTTACAATGAATGCTAACAATACAATAGTAATAACCCAGTTACAAATGAGTTTTGTAACCTCTGCAATTAATTATCTCTTCCGGTTCAGCTCTTCTCTTCCGGTTCAACCCTGCCTTGTTCTTTATCCGTTCTCTACTCACCCTCTCTTTCTAATTCTCCTTCTGCTCTTCTTCTGCCTTGCCAAATCTTCTCTTACTCGCACTCTGTCTTACCAGTTGAATCCTCTTCCTCTCACTATGCCTCTGCTCTACTGATTCTCTGATCACGACTTTGCACTCACTCACTTTTTGATGCCTTCTTAATGGTTCAACCACTGTCGGTTCACATGACTGTCAACTCTAAGACAGTTCATCGGTTACTCTGTTCCTTATCGGTTAAACCCCTCTTACCAGTTCTCCTTCCAACACTCAGTCACTATGATCTTCTACAGATTACACTTTGACTGATTCTTCTCACACACTCACACTTTGTCCTATTGCATCCGGCATCATTAACTTTGATCTTTGATCTGCACATTTATACTTGTGCATTCCCGCCAAAACAGAGATTCAAGCTTGGCGTGCTAGGGTTTTCTCCACCAACCCAATCCGTATCAAATCTCATCGAATCTCTTCTCCGAGATTCACAATCTGCATCAGAACAAATGGTACTACCATATTTTATTCTTCCAAAACACGTTTACTATCTTTAGTAAACTGCAACCTGTTTGTCAGCCTCACTCTTTGTCAATCACATTAAATGATCTTGCAGTTCCTTTCTCCAAATCGGATCTACAACCTGATGTCCTGCATCGATCTTGATGTCAAAGAATCAGATCTATGTCCTTTGATCTGCCTTGAGCCGCAACCCTCTGCATCTAACCTGTGATTATCGCAATCAACATTCAATGTCACCCCAATCACCAACTACCTCGTTCACCGACCTCTACATGTTAGCATTTCTACTTTGCCACCTCGAAGCCACGTGTCTTCTTTGTCGGCATCCACCTCTACTCACTATGTCAGTTCAAGTTTAGTCACCGATCACAACACACAACCGGGTTATACCTTATACTACCGATTCATCTTACCCTACCGGTTATGCTCTAACCGGTTAATCTTCAAACCATGCAGTCTCTTGTTCTGCCAGTGGGATCACATCAGCCCGGTCACCAAACTTGCCAATCCACCGCATGTATCCAAAGTGGGTCACCATGCATATCTTCATCTGATGAGAGCTCTTCACTTGTATCTTTTGCTCGCTTACCGGTTGACATCCTTACTGGTTGATAATACATCTGCCTGCATACCGGTAACATCCTTGACGACACCATGCCATCAATCTTCAACTGTCATGCATCACCCTACATCTGCATTCCAGTTGACATCAGCATCTCGGAGTAGATCCATGTCTACAAGTGCTAAACGTCTCCTTCTCCTTCATTAGCTCAGATGTCATCTCAACTGGTTTGTCAAAGTGACAAACTCATCACAACTTACTCTTCCTCTTCTGTCCCGATAGCTCATCATGCCTTCTCTTGTTGATCTGGTGCATATCTCTCTTCTCACACACTTGAGGCATCTTTATGGTTCACTTTGGTCATCCGGTATATGCCTTCAACCACCTGCCTTATATTTCTTGACTGACCTATCTCGAAGGGTTATGATGCATTCCATGCATGTTGGGAGATAAACTAAGTACTACCACTAACCGGTGGGAGTGGATCCTTGTCACCTGCTGACCAATAACTGGTGGGAACCAGTTGTCATTACATTGTGATCTCTGCTTTCGGTATTGGCACTGTTGGATTTTGCCAAGATCAAGGGGTCAATGAAATGTACAAAATAGAGACACAATATAGGACAAGAATAAACTGTATTCTCATCAATAGAAAATGATTAATAGTTGTTTCATACAATGTAGATGAGCCTGCTTATATAGGCAAGGCTAGGGATATGTATGAGCACACAAACATGACATGTGGCTCAATAAGAAACAAGGGTAGGTAGGAAATAGGTGTGGGTAGGTAGGAGAAATAATATAATATTCCACATGAGGTGGATCACCCACCGAAGGTGGAATTATCACTCCACAATAAGTGGATATGATAGTGTAATAACAAGATCAACACCATAAGAGGTGGAATTTCTCCTACACACACTATCCCAATGTGGCACAAACACCCAAGTGTCTCATATCCAAACTACTATGAAATGCACTATCCTAAGTAAACTTAAGTAAGTGTAATAATATCCATCATGAATAATTATTTACACCAACAGGCACTAATATGACTTCCTTGTTTGAGCAGACACAACTTCAACCAGACATATAACCCAGTAGACTTCCATATGTCTTCCTTGCTATCTAGAGGCAGCACTCTATCTGTCAGTCTTCTCTTCATCCGGTGACAACATATTCATCCGGTGGGAGTCCTGTTGTATGACATCAATCAAACTACATACTGGTTGCATGCCCTTCTTCATTGGTTCAACCTTGTTTTCTTACCAGTCACGTGCTTACCAGTTGGCAACAACAAACTGTCAACACATCACTCACCGGTTGACATTCCATACCGGTCTCCAATACTTGCTCACCGGTCAACATTCCATACTTATCAGTGACATGCTATACTGGTTGACATCAATGACAACACAATGCCAACAAGGTCCACTATAGGATACCTGTTAGAGATTTAATCACTCAATGGTAGTATTACACTGCAAAAACTCAAAATTAATATTGGGCAATCATGGCCTGCCACATCTGTTGTGCCATTTCCCGAGCTATCCGAAATTTCATTCTGATTGTTTTTATTACATATACCTTCTTTATTCCGTGTGACTTCTACCGTTATGGGCAAATAAAAGCTCAGGAAGACAAGATAATTTTAGTTTAGGTTTTAGGCTAGGACAATTTAAATTTTTCTTTTTAAGATTTACTTTGAGTAGATTCATTTAAAATTTTAAAAACCAATGAGATTTTCCGTTTAGAGGAGTTTAGTTAAGAAACATTGGGCTGCCCTAAAATAGAAGGTTGTGCTCCATGATGGTATCATTATTTTAGGACCAGCCCTTTTTTTTAACATTAATCCTCTTTAGGTAAAAATATAATATTTTTATTGAAAAACAATATTTGTTTTTAATAATTGAATTATTTAATGTACTATGATTATTTTTAATCTCTACAAGCTATATTTTATGTGAAATAACAAACTCAAATTTTCAAATCTTTTATATATATTGTATTATATCTTAGTTGGCTGGTATTTGCCAATATTTTCCTTTTTAAAACATACTAGTTTAATCCCATTTACACCTTTACTGTGTTGCATCAATGTCCTGTAAATGGAATACTACTATGAATCATTCTACAAAACCAACAAAATAATAATAATGTTACCTTGAGAATGGAGACATATTCGGTATTGGTGACAAAATAGATTCAACTTTTTTAAAACATGGTACTCATATACTCAAAAATGGAAAAATATATATAATGTATTTAATTTAAAATGTATATCTAATTCTCAAAACATGTGTTAGTTTTCGATATATAGCCTATACTTTTATTAGAATATGTGGATACCAACAAGTACAACTCTTTTCCATTTCAATCAACTGATAAAGTTCATGTATACAAAGACATCTTAGGCCATTATTAAGTAAGTTTTTTTCTAAACTTACATACAAAATGAAATCTTAACCACTCTTATCATGTTTACAAGGGATACAGAAGCATGCATCTTCAAGGCTTTCTTGGGTGTTCCTACCTGTTGTGATATTTTCACACATCGCCCCATTGCAAATGGGGACCCATGTTTTTTGCTTTTTAGGGTTTGTTTTCTAGGTCTTTTAGGGTTTTGTCAGTTGGCCTTTGCATTTTTTGAGTGTTGTCGGGGAGATCATGGATAGCAGGTCCTGCTTGAGTGAAGTCCTGATCCTAAAAATTGGCTAAGTCTGGAATATCCTGATCCTGAAATTTGACTAAGTCTGGAATATCCTGATCCTGAAATTTGACTAAGTCTGGAATGTCCTGATCCTGAAATTTGACTAAGTCTGGAAACTGAAAAACCTCAAAAAACTAGATTTTGCAATATAACTCCTGAAGGTCTGAAACCACTCTCAAACATCCTGAAAGTATATATGGAATATAACTTAAAGTATAAGTTCTTTCTTATACTTAAATGTTATATTCCATACAAATTATCCTGTCGGAGAGTTCGAAAAGTCAAATTTCGCTCCTGTCCTTCACTGAGGATCCAGAGCGCATAGCGCTCCTGTCCCTCTCCAAGGGACCAAGGCAAAAGCGCTCCTGTCCCTCTCTAAGGGACTAGGGCGAAAAGACTTATTTGAGCCATTCCTGGCCTTGTTTGGTCAAATCGAAACATCAAAGGCATGGTGAAGGACGAAATGAACATGATAAAGCGTCCAGACTTGATTGAAAACAATGAAATGATGAAGTTTTTGCCTAGAAGGTCAAAAGTGCTCCCATCCCTCACTGAAGGACCAGAGCACTTTTCTTTATATGCACAATTTTAGACCTCTTTTGGACATTAACTTTTATTCATAGCGTGAAGTAAGATGAAATCTTCCCTAGCAAAGGAATTTCGAGACGAAAAGTGAGACAATTTGGCTTAGAGGGCAAAAAAAGCTCCCGTCCCTCACTGAAGGACCGAAGCACTGAATTTCAAATTCGCACTATCTTTGCAAGGTTAAGGTGATTTTACGATTTGAAGAGGTCAAGGGAAGCATGTTTTGTCCATTGAATATAATTTAAGAGGTTCATAAAGGAGTAAATCAACCCAAATGACAAAAAGTGCTCCCGTCCCTCGCTGAAGGACCATGCCACTTTTTCAAGTTTCTCCTCTTTGTTTGATATTTTATGGCAAAACTTGACTTGGATGGGAAGGACGAATAATGTTTTATGCCTTAGACGCGATTGAAGGTTTAAAAGAACAAAGAAATACACCAAGATGCAAAAAGTGCTCCCGTCCCTATCCAAGGGACCAGAGCGATTTTGCAAAAAATCGCTCCCGTCCCTCTCCAAGGGACCAGAGCGATTTTGCAAAAAATCGCTCCCATCCCTCTCCAAGGGACCAGAGCGATTTTCCAAAAAGTGTGAATTTCCTGCAAGGCCAAGGCAAGTTTGTGATTGAAATGAATGGAAGAGGACATGATTAGCCCATTGAAGATAATTTGGGAAGCTAGCAAAGGACGGATAAGCTTGAAGTTGAAAAAGTGCTCCTGTCCCTCACTGAAGGACCAGAGCACTTAACATGTTATCTAGCCTTTCTCGCCAATTTTGGACAAATTGAGGCCAAGGCGCAAGTTTGAAAAAGTGTTTAAAATGCCTTGAAGTGGAATTGAGATGCAAGAGTTGCAAATTTTGACGACAACTGGCAAAAGTGCTACTGTCCCTCACCAAGGGACCAGGGCGCAATTTCCAAATATGACCATTTACCTTACATTCTGAAATGATATTTTTATTACCAAGGCTCAAGAAGGAGTGGGGAATGATGTTCTACGCCTTGAGGGTAATTTGAAGTTGATGTGATCAAGAATTTGTGCAATGGACTCAAAAGTGCTCCTGTCCCTCACTAAAGGACCAAGGCGATTTTTATAAAATCAACAATTCCCCTCCGAGATTATGCTAAGGCAAGGTTGTGCGAGATGGGAAGGATCTTCTAAAGCATGATGAATAAAGGTTTGACTTCAAAAATTGAGAATCCTAGCCTAAAATACAAAAAGTGCTCCTGTCCCTCACCAAGGGACTAGGGCGAAAATCCTTGGAACACTCATTTTGCCTTGCAAAAAACGAGTTGGGCATGCATGGAACAAGTGAAAGAGATCATTGCTTACTCCACAACGAGAATCAACAAATGAAAGATGAAGGATTGAGGACAAAAGTGAAAAAGTGCTCCTGTCCCTCACCTAGGGTCCAGGGCGAAAATGTCATAAGGCAGGTCCCTTCTAAAAGATCAAGTGAATTAAACTCAAGACTCCAATCAAAAATGTCATTTTAAAATGCCTAGATGAAGTTTTGAACGTGAAAATGAGGAATGCAAGGCCTGGATTGAGAAAAGCGCTCCTGTCCCTCTCCAAGGGACCAGAGCGAAGTTAATGGCATTCATTATTTTTACCATATTTGGGAGTTAATATCCTCCAAATCGCATTAGATGCCAAAATTGCCAACTTCGAAATATTTGAAAAAATTAAATTAAATTGGCATTTAATAAATTGATTTTGAGCCTCAAAAAATCGAATTTTTATTATAAAGGCATTTAAAATTAATTTTTATTAAATTAAAATTAAATGTGGAGCGCACAAGCCCTTATTTTTACTCATTTTGACAAGTCGGCCTTCTTCTTAGTGGGATTTTATTGTATTTTAAAGCTTATTTGCTAGGTCGGCCTCAACAAGGATCAAGGTAAGCGCTCTATATATTGGAAGGTGTTTTTTCACAATTTAAATCATTCAATCATCCTTTCAAGTGCGAAATTGGAGAGCAATTTGAGGAGCGAACTCCAGAGGAGTGGAGCGAATTTCTACTAAGTGTGGAGAAGCTAGTGGAGGGCGAAATTCATCTTGAAGGCTATTGGAGAGGCGTATTTCTTGCTAGTTTGGAGGATAATTTCCAGATTTTTTGAAGACATTTGAAGGCGAATTTCCAGATTTTTGAAGAGGCCAGTGGAGTTTATTCTTTTTCAAACTAGAGGAGGCGTACTTCATCCAAGGAAGGACTATAAATCTTGCCCAACAAAATCCGGTCCTCTTCCTTCATTTTTCAAGGTTTTGTACTTAAATACTCAAAGGGAAGGTATGCAAAATCATTTTTTGAAGATCTTATTCAAGACTTATTATGATCCCATTGCAATTTTGTAAAGTCTAAGTCTTGAAGATCCAAATTCCATTCATTATTAATTTGAAAATGTGTAGTTCTTGATTTATCAGGACTTTTTCAAATTAATATCTTAAGTTTTACCGTTGAAAGGTCTTAAATTTCATGCTTTGAGGTTTGATGCTCAAAAGACTAACTTTAATATTTTGTGTAGGCATCAAATGGAGATCCTAGAGTTGTAAAATCAAGCCAGATCAAGGACGGTCTCCTCCAAGAAGATCAAGCAAGGACAAGGGCGACCTCCTCCAGTCTAGCATCGACAAGGATGGCTTTCTTCGATCAAACATCAACAAGGGCGACCTCTTCCAATCCAGCATTCCAAGGCGAGGTACATCATCATCCTGCACATCAGAGACAAAAGAAGTCGGAGCAAAGGGTTCGTTGAAGAAGCGGATAGTTCCAGATGAATTAATTAAAGCTAGCTTCTCAACAACATCAAGTTGAATATCTACCAAGTTACAAGTGTTAGACGAGGTGGCATCCTAGTCATCACTTCTCCAGTCGGATTGATCCACCTCAACAATGTCCAGATTCAATGTACCTAACTCATGGGAGATGGCACAAACTTCGATGTACCTACCCCGGCTATTCATTGGTGGAATTTTCCAGAGAGGACATGTGTCCAAGCAATACAATTATTTCATTGGTCAAGCATTAAATGTTATGTAATGGTTGTAACAAACCCTAATTAGGGTTTTCATTGTAAAATCTTGGCCATTGATCTCGAATTGATCTAAGCCATCGAATTGTATTGAGGGCACTATATAAGCCCCAGCTCTTCATTTGTAAAGATAATATAGAAGCAGTTAATAGAAGACAGATAGGGACTAGTTAGAAGGTGATTAGAATAGCAATTAGAGTAGAGTAGAGAGAGAAGGCAAAGATTGTTGCCAAGATGTTGTTGTAAAAGACTTGTAACTTCATTGAAGAAATGGTGAAATTTATGGGTCGATTCGACAATTTGCATGGTCTCTATACTTCTCATATTTGATTTCGTGTTATTAGATGAGTGGAAGAAATGTGCTTGATTGATGGTGAAATTCGTATATCCATACTACTAGCAGTTTGTTGATTGCAGACTTGCCTTGTGTAGTCAACTGGAATCATTCAACTTAAGCTTAACTTCAATTGTCGCTTCTTCATTGATATGCATCAACCTAATGGTGTCTATGCCTGCAGTGATGATTTGAACATCATAAAGCTTTCCTTCGAAGATCGCACTAACCTTGTGTAGATGGTCCTGAGATGTCAAAACAAGACTTAGTTAGAATTTTATCAAAGATCAATCATTGCTCCTACATTCCTTAGTATTAGGATTAGATTCTTTCCTCGCCCTCATCTTTTTTCCTTTATTTTTTTTTTTTCCAAATCAAAGCTAGTAAGAGCCTGTGTTCCAGCAATATTCAAAGCAAATCAGAAGTTCAGTCATCAAGTGTAAGTCCCCTTGTGATTCCAGCAAATCACATCATACCACAAAGAGTTTATCCACACGTAGAGACCCTACATACAAGAACCTTGAAGTCATCCCGATTGAACCTTTTCGCGACATCTTCAACATTCGGAGGCTTTATTCAAGAGAGGATAAGGTACCCTTGGGTATTTTATTCTGTGTTTGATAGTGTACAAAATACATGTCAACACTACCCTAGAAATTTCAAGGGCATCCACATGTAAGTTCACAAAGTCGGTCCTAATGACTTGGCAAAAAAAATCAACTACTTAGAAAAATATTAAAGTTCCTTAAAGAACATAACTTATACCAAATATAGTTAGAAAATGTATCTAGCGAGTCTATAAGACATGGGTAATTGTTTTATATTAGATTTGAATACAGAAAGAGTACGATATCGCATCATCGTGCGAATACAACAAACAACCAATAAAAAAGATGTCTTATGATTGTCATTGAAAGTCATCATCATAAGTTGCATATATATACAAGTTACAACACTTTACAATTTCTCTTCCCCATTCTCATACAAAATTAGGTTAAGGGACTACTCCTTGCAATTGATTGTGGTTCCACTCTTTTACTGGAAAGTTAAGGCTCCACCTTGGAACTAGATGGCAACGATTCCTCTCCTTCAAGTTCAACATCATCTACAAAGATTCCATTCAATTGCTTGCCTCTTAATATGAGCAAACTTGTCTTTTATAAACACGGGGGTGTCCTCATCCTTAGCAATTCCAGTCTCTGTAGGGATCAATATCATATAAGACCATAGACTCTTGAGCAACTATGTCCTCCATCTTTCTTGTGCTAAGGCAAAGGTTTTATTACACAAAAACTACATCATTGTGACATCATTGAGACAATTTATTGTGTTTCTTTGTGTGAATGGCCTCGAACAAACTCCAATTGTATTAAAATATTTATTATTATTGTATTTAATGGTCATTTAGTTTAGTCTTTTAGGTAATTTCCTTTTTTGTAGTTTAGTTTGTTTTTAGAATGTTTCTTTCATGTTTCTATTCTAGTTTGTCTTATGTTTCTCTATTTAAGGAGATCGAATCTCCTTTGTAATTATCGAATAATTACAATTTTTTCTACTAGTTGTTATCATTATCAAAATGGAGTTTGTACAATGAGAATGTCCTAGGGTATGGCTAAATGCCATGAATAACTATTTTTTTAAATTCAAAAATTTCAAAAAAAAAATAATAATAATAACATAAATGAAGAGGCACGGACTTGGGGAAGGCATAAGAGCCCCAACAACCCTTTAGGGACCCTAACAAAGGAGAGCAAAGAATGAATTCTTTTATTTTCATGTATTGCTCTACATGAATCAATGAATCTTGATGCATCATGTCTACACTTGAACATTGATGAATCTAAATTTGCATTTACTACTATACTTTCAACCAATGACATTTTAAATTTTCATATACTACCTGTTGTGCGTATTGCACACCCAACCCTGTCCCGGACAAGGGACCCCTTTTCTTAATTTTGCCCGAAGAAGAAAGTGTGATAGGAAGCCAAAATGAACAAAGCATTGAATTTACCCATGATATTGACCAGCGCAGGGGGTTTGTCATTTGATATCACTTCTATGTAAATATTGAGAGAAATCCCGAAAGGAGCATGACTTGATTGCTCTCAGATGCCTTCACAATGCCGATGAAGGCGCAGTAGTGAAGTTTCAATTTTTTCTTGAGGTATCGATAATTTGTGTTCTCCCCGACTCTAAAATCGTCGATAAAGCCCGATGAAAATATCAAGGGTCGAGCATGTAAGTGAATAGCAGGGAAAGTTCGGACATTTGTCGTAAAATGCAACCACTATCTTGCTATCCAAAAGCCGAAAATCTCTCCTTCTAAGAAAGAACCACAATGTGTTTAAAAGGCCCGAGGTTTCACTGGAAAGCTAAGGCGAATTCGTGCAATCGCCTCTGTAATCCTGAATTTGGTATGAAGAAACATTTAAAACCAGGTTGCTTAAAATGAAAATCGTACATCCTTCATCAAAGGGCCGAGTTTCATATCAAAGTAAGAACAACTAAATAAGAATCACACAATTTGTTGGAAAATGTCGAGTTTCAACCACGAATTTCAAGGAGCGATTCAAGGTAAACTTCGCCCACTTCAACAAAATACCCAAAATTTGTTTTTTATCAGAGGGCACACAAACTCCAAGAAATCACCCATTCCTATTAAAGAGCCCGAAAAAGTTTACAAAGTAAAATTCATGCAAAAGAGTCTTAATAGCTCGAATTTCAAACAACGGGCACTTTAATACATATCAAAATCGCGCAAAAGGCTCCTAAGGCCCGAAATTGAAAACTTTGCTAAGGAGTGAAACAAAGGAAGTCATGCCTAAAGGCCAAAAAGGCCAAAAAAAGCAAGGCCATCCTAAATCAAAAACTTTCATTTGAATTCCTGAAAAATCATTAAGTGAAGGGCAGGATGAAAAGAAAAGTCGCGCATTTTAGCCTAAAACCCCGAATTTATCACATGATTAAAAGAAAGTTTGCTTATTTAAGTAAAAATGGCCGAATTTTATACTTAAGGAAGAGGGCATTTAAAAGGGGGGTTCGATAGTTTTGCTAGTAAAGTTGCCCATTTCACTTAAAATACCCGATTTTATGAGAGGGGCATTTTAAACGTTTGGTAATTTAAGCAAATGAACAAGCCTTGAGAGCAAAGTCGCACAAAACATGTGAAAATACCCGAAGTTTATCAAAGGCAACATTTTGACTTTAAACAAAATCTCCCAAAACCTTCAAATCACCCGAAGATTCATCAGAGGAAGACATTTGTTGTAATAATATCTCACAAAAGATATGAAGCACGTGAATTTTCATCGAGGGGCATTTAAAGTTAAAATTATAATATTTGTTAAATTAATGTATTTAATTTTTCAAAAAAATTATTAAAAGTGGAATTCATTGATTGCAGATTGACGGCAACCTCAAACGCAAACTAGAGACGCAATCGCGAGCCACGCCGGAAGAGGAAATGAGGAACGTGTTGCAGAGTGCAAGGTCGAAGCAACAAAGCACGAGGAAGCGCCCCACCGGACCACAAAGTTGAAGTCCACCAGCCAAGCTAAAGACAAAGAACACACAAAATGCTACAAAATGTGCATTCTCAAAAAGATACACAGCTGGAAGAAATTCCAGAAAATCAGTTTAAAAAACTGAATTGTTTTATTGTAAAAGACTGCCTATGGGCCTCACCTAATGAATTCAAAGTGAGGGGACATAGGTCAATTATTCCCAACTACCAGGAGGACCGAATTAATGCCAAACAGTTGTAGGTAGTTGGAAATGTGGTTGGGGGGATAACTGAGAATTGAGTAGGCATCGGTTAAAGCTGCCAGGCTTCTAGAAGGCAGACCAAGGCCTTTGGATGCAATCAATCCTGGCCCTCAATTCAAATTGTAAAATCTGTAAAAGGCGGGATGCCTCTCATTGTAAAGGGTTAGATAGTTAGACTGTAGTTAGATTTTTTAGAGTTAGACAGTTTTCAGATTAAGAGTAGCATAGAAATGCTGCAGAAATTGTTGTAATAGCAACTGAAATCAATATATGGACATTGATTTGGTGTATATCCTCTTGGTTTTATTTTGTTTGCATGGTTTCCTTTAGTAGGTTTAGATAGATCTCTTTTGGTGTGCAAGTAGTTGATGGATTCAGGTTCATACCATTGGGGATATGTTGATTGTGTATCCCTGTGTATGGTTAGTCTAAACCATTAAAATTGTGTTTAGTTCAATTGCAGGTGTCCGTCTGAGCTGCAACATAATTGGGTGTTGAAGAACAAGAAGCAGACAGAGCTCAAGAACGCCAAACAGCCGCCGCCAAAGAACTTCACAATCAGAGGAACCTGCATTAGTCTCTGTAAAACAGATCATCACGCTGGATCGTATTGGTTCTTTCTCGCCTGAAAAACACCAAAGAATATTGAGGTCTACGCCAGGCACCAAGAATCTAACTGAACTTCAGTTTACTTCAAGATCGAAGCGAGCTAAGAGAGAAGATACCCCAAGAGAGTCTGAACCGAGATTAGAAGGCACTCCTGAGTCATCACAAGCTCCATCCCTTCAAGAACTAATGCAAGCAGCAATTCACACAAGTATCCAAGCAATCGCTCAAACAGCAAGCCAGGTCGGGTCATCAAGTTCTCAATCAAGTTTCCAACCTTCGGGAAGCACGATGGCTCACAATGCTCCTCCTCCTCCTCCTCCTGTTCATGCACTCAACGGCGCTACATGGATGATCAATAATTCATTACCATTAGAACTTGCAATTTATCATGATATACCAAAGAATCCAGAGAATTTCTACCCCAAATTCAATGCCAGTGATTTTAATCGTACAGCGGAGGAAGACATCAAGATGTTTGAAGATCTTCTTCGTAACATGCGAGTTGAATATGGAGATGTAGCATGTAGGCTTTTTCCCTACTCATTGGGAGAAGAGGCATACTTCTGGTTCATTCACTTACCAACAGGGTCAATCAGGACTTGGGATGCAATGAAAGATACATTTATTGCAAAGTTTGGTATCCCAACCACACCAGCAGAGCAATATAGACAGTTTGTTGAGATTCGAAGGAGAGAACATGAGCCGATCACTTCTTTCAATAACAGGTTCCACAGGGCTTACACTATGTTACGACATCCCTATCTCACTGCTGACCCAAGGGAGATCTATTATGGAGCCTTAGATCATCTTACTGCCATGTTCGTAAGGACACATCCTCTCCCGAATGATCTAAACGCAGCATATGCAAAAGCTATTGAGGTCAGTAAACACATGGGACAAAATATTATTGGGCCGCTACTTCATATGGGACCTACTGCAACACCGAACCAAATACAAGCAGTTAGCATGGCATTAACCAACCAGACTCCAGTCATGAATCCTGTTCCACAAGCAACATATCCTAACATGCAGCCGGCAAACCAGTTGGTGCTTCATCCCAAAGTTGCACTTTCACAAGCCCCACTAGCACAACCTATGTACCTGCAAAATGCAGCAAATACTTCAAGAACACAGGAGGAAAAAGACGAAATGAAGGAGTTGATTGAACAAGTCAAGAAGCTGTCAACTGAGGTAACTCAGTTGAGAAACCAAAATAATCAACTTCAAAGTATGCAAAGGATCAACCAAGGCCAACAAGCAAGCAATCAAAATTTCCATGGAAATAATAATCAGGGTTTCAGGAATAACTATCAGGGGAACAATAATCAGGGCTTTCAAAGGAGAACATGGAATACAGCCCCTAATAATGGAAACGTGGTGACGCCATTAGACAATCCATCAAGTTCACAGAATCAGGAAAATCATCCTACCAGTAAAGTGTTTCTAGCAAAGGCGGCCTTATCCAGTTGGTGTAGACTCCACAATACAAACCAACATTCTGAGTTGTAGTGTCCGGAATTCAAAATTGCGGCCGACATATTCCAGCAGGAGATGCGTAGCAATGACCCACCTGAAAATCTTCCTACAACAGGATATGAAATGGTCCCGACTACCCGGTATGATCAAGCCATGGTTGTGGAAAGCTACAAACATTTACCAAGAGGAGAAAATAACCAAGTTCAGAATGGGAGATTTCCACCAAGATCGGCTAATGGACCAATGGTACCTCCTGGTAACCAGCTTCCACCTGCATCAGCAAATGAACCTGTTGAAGACTCGGAGTATTATTTCCCACCTTTGAATAACAGCGTCCTAGTTGAGGAGATAAAAGAAGTATTCCACCAGTCCTCAGGAGGTGTAGGTCCGAGGGTATACCAAAGGAATCAGAGAAATCAAGAACCTCTGACAACATCGATCCCTCCAAACAATTTCTCTACTCCTCCAGATCCCCAAGCAAGTAATAATCCAGAGTATCCACAAAATGCGCGAGACTATAGGCCACAGAATGTGCCTCCTCCGCCAAGAAGTGAAATGAAAAGACTGGCTATGTTGGTATTGGAAGAGCTCAAGAAGGTTAAAATTACCCTCCCACTGTATGAACTACTGAAGGTGTCAGAAATTAAAGACACTGTGATTCACAGTCTGAGTGATTCAAACACAGTAAGGCCAAGTGTTCAGAATGCGTCCAAAGAAGTGATCAACAATGTTCAGGCCTCTGTTAATGTAATTGAAGATGAAGCTGATAGAAAGCAACAATCTGAACAAGACGAGCGTATGGTCCACACCGCAACATTCCCAGCCAAAAAGGAAGATATGTTAGAAGGAAAGGTATTACTCAAAAGAGGTGAGGCTAAGAAAACTCAACCCACTATCAAAGAAAGTCTCACTACAAGTTAGATCCTTCCAGAAAAAGGGGTTGCAGATAAGAAAGATGCGATCAAGAAAGGAAAGCCTCTAAAGAATACAGATAATTCAAAAGAGGAAACGTCAGAAAACAGTGACAATTCAAAGATCAATGAAGTGAAGAATCAAGAACGCAATGAGGATTCCTCAATCCTTTACCAAGGGAAAGATGAGCCAGCCCCATTCCTGTTGTCAGTCAGAATCTTTGGGAAATTATTGCACAACTGTCTGTATGATTCGGGAGCTTCTAGTAATGTGATGCCTTTGGCTGTCTGCCAGAAGCTAGGAATAACTCCTGCACCTACCAAGAGGAAAGTTACTCAATTAGACAAGATAGATGTTCGAGTCATGGGAGAACTGAACAATATCCACATGCAATTAGCTGCAGACCCAAGGGTTCAAAACTTCATAGACATATCAGTCGTGGATATACCCGACACATATGGGATGCTTCTGAGTAGAGATTGGTCACGAAAATTGAATGGATATGTGTCGACAGACTTTGCACATATGTGGCTACCCTGGAGAGGAGTTCTAAACAAAATCAAAATCGACAGTACTCCGAGATTGAGACTTATGATAACCGAGTATGGAGAAGATAATGAAGTCCTATTCTTGGAAACTGATTTAGGGACATACAAACCTAAAGTAGAAGAAGTCTTCATGATACAGAACCTGCAAGACAAAGACAATCAACAAGGGGTGATGGAATCCACAGAAATTGTCGTGGAAAGTTACCAAGGATTCGACCAGGATGATGATGGAATGTTTGAAAACTTTAGAAAATTTGTCCACAGGAATGTACAGCAAAGTGTACAACTTGGCAACTTAGCGTCTATCTGAGACCTGCTCCTCCCTAACTGGTCTAGGATACATAATGCCATCCATTCAGAATTATCCTGTACTATGTGCCAGACTGCATTAGAACAAGTATACAAGAGGGTCCCACAAAAATTGATTGTAGAAGAAATTAAAGATCCAGAATTTGAAAGTTCTTCAGAAGATGAAACTCTATCCGACACATCAGTAGAAAGCCAAGAGGTCCAAGAGTCAGAGGGCCAAGAGAATTCAATGTGGACATTAAGGTTCGATGGATCTAAATCCAAGCAAGTATCTGGAGCTGGCTTCGAATTAATCAGTCTGGCAAGAGAAACCTACCTTGCCGCCCATAGGCTACAGTTCCGTTGCACTAACAATGTGGCTGAATATGAATCATTGATTCATGGATTATTGCTGGCTATCAGAAAGAAAGCTAAAATACTGCAGGTATATGGAGATTCAGAAATAGTAATAAGGCTAATCAGAAGGCAGTATGTGTGCCATGACAAAAGGTTGACTAGATATCGGAATCGAGTCTGGGATCTCATTGAAAGTTTTGAGGCCTTCAATATCAAGTCCATATACAGACATCAGAATCAAGTAGCTAATTCCCTTGCACAAGCTGCCAGCTCTTTGGTACCATTAGCTATGGAGGGATTAAAAAAGTTCACGGTAGAACTAACCTCAATACCTTCAGTCCCAGATAACATCACCAACTTTCAAGTCTTTGAAGACGACAAGCACATCTTAGATTTCTTGATCAACACAGATGTCTTCTTAGCCCAAATCATTGATGAAGATGAAGTAGAGGGAGCAGAATTAGATGCGGAAGGAGTTCTGAATTTTAAAACAAACACTATTCCCAAAGGAATGGTGGAGTTAGAAAAAATCTTTGACCCCGACAAATTGAGAGAGATGAAAAGCCATAGCATCGGAGGAGATGCATGTGACACGATCAATGTCGGTGATGGCGGTCAAGTTAAGAATGTATTCATTGGGAAAGCTTGCACCTCGCTGGAAAGAAATGTTATCTTAAAAAATATAAGAGATTTCCCAGATGTCATCGCTTGGAGCTATGAGGATCTCAAGACTTATGATACTACAATCATCACTCATTCAATCCCTTGGAAGCCAGGAAGCAAACCGTTTAGACAGAGACAAAGGCCGATCAATCCTTTACTGGAACCTCTAATATATCAAGAGGTTAAGAAGCTGCTCTCAGCCAAAATAATCTTTCCAGTGAGACATTCGACGTGGGTCGCCAACCTGGCTCCCGTCAGGAAAAAGAGTGGAGAAATCAGATTGTGTTGATTTTAGAAATCTCAACCGAGCCTCAGAAAAGGACAATTATCCACTGCCATCACTAGATGAAGTATTGCAGATTGTCAACGGGTCACAGATGATGTCGTTTCTGGATGGATATTCAGGTTACAATCAAGTATTGGTTGAACCTAAAGATCGACTGAAGACCGCTTTCACTACCATGTGGGGAACGTTTGCATACAAAAGGATGCCTTTTGGTCTTATCAATGCTGGGGCCACATTTCAAAGAGCCATGGATATCGCCTTCAGAGACCTAATTGGGAAATGCATCATCATATACATGGACGATATCATAGTTTTCTCCAGAAAAAGGGAAGATCATGTGGATGATTTAAGAGAAGTCTTCCAAAGGTGCAAAAGATATGGTGTTTCTCTTAATCCGAAGAAATGCATATTTGGGGTTGTGGAAGGAAAGCTGTTAGGACATGTCATTTGAAAAAGAGGAATCTCTATTGATCCTGAAAGAGTGAAGGCTATATCAACCATCAACTTGTCAGCCAGTAGGAAGGAACTCAAATCATTCTTCAGCAAGATCAAATTTGTCAAAAAATTCATCACCGGGTTCGCCGAGATAGTCAGGCCTTTGAATGAGATGTTGAAGAAAGACGCGAAAATTGAATGGTCGACACAGGCCAAGAGAGCATTCGAGGAGATAAAGTCAGCAATCGCAGAAGCACCAGTACTGATCAGTCCTGATTAAATGAAGCCCTTCTACCTGTATTCTTTCGCCTCTGAATACACTTGTGCAGCTATTCTCACCCAGAGGAGTGAAGAGAAGGACAAGAACCCAATTGCATTCATGAGTACCCCGTTGAAAGATGCGGAACTCAGATATCCCAATATTGAAAAACAAGCATATGCATTGGTCAAAGCCATTAAAAAATTCAGACATTACCTCTTAAGGGCCAAGATCTACGCAATTGAACCAGATGCAGTGGTAAAAACCCTCCTTATGCAAAATGAACTAGGAGAGAGAAGAGGCAAGTGGGTCGCCATCATTCAAGAATTTGATATTGAAATCCAGCCTATGAAACTTGTTCGAGGGCAAGCTTTAGCTCAGACACTGGCAGTCGACAGCCCCGGATTGATCCAACAAGTTTATGAATTGGATGATGTCACCCCAGATGAATGGTACAAGGAAATTGTGACTTACCTGCTCAACAACAAATGCCCTACTCGCATGACACCTACTCAAAAAAGAGCATTAAGGATAAAATGTCAGCATTATATGCTTCAAGGATCCGTCCTATATCGCAGGAATCACGAGGGAATATATCTAAGGTGTGTTGGCAAAGAGGAGTCCAAGCAAATAATTGAACATTTTCACTCCAAGTTCGGAACAGGACATGGTGCTAACCTGGCTACAGCTCATCAAATCCTGAGAGCAGGATATCATTGGCCCACGCTTTTCAAAGATACATTTGATCATGTCAAGACTTGTCACACTTGCCAAGTCGCAGCTTTCAAAGAGAAAAATCCAGCCATGCCCCTCAATCCAGTAATCGAAGCAAGACCATTTGCAAAATGGGCAATGGATTTTATTGGTGTCATCAACCCCACATCCTCGGCACAACACAGGTATATCATCACTACTACTGATTACTGTACCAAATGGTCAGAGGCTCAATCTCTCAAGGTATGCACTACTGAGGCCGTAATTAAATTCCTAGAGGAAAACATTATTACAAGATTTGGGTGTCCTTATGCATTGGTTTGTGACAATGGCTCAGCCTTCACATCATTGAGATTTTCAAATTGGGCTTTTGAGTACGGTATAACCCTTAAGTTTTCGTCTAATTATTATCCTCAGGGTAATGGGTTAGCCGAGTCAACTAACAAAAACCTACTCAGTGTTATCAAGAAACTGCTGGAGAGAAGTCCGAGAGAATGGCATACCCAACTGAGATTTGCCCTCTGGGTAGATAGGATCAGGACCAAGAACGCATTAGGGATTTCGCCTTATTTCCTAGTTTATGGTCAAGACCCGATATTCCCCATGCAACTTAGGATCCCAACCTTGAGATTTATCCAAGAATACATGGAAGACACCGATGTTGTCCAAGCCCGATTAACACAGCTATTGAATCTTGAGGAAAAGAGAGATCAAGCACTGGAAAATTTTGCAAAGCATCAAGGAGTCGTGAAAAGATGGTTCGATCGACAAGCTAGAGTCAAGGCGTTCCAGATATCGGATCTTGTCTTATACTGGGACAAAGCACACGAAAAAAAGGGGGAGCATGATAAATTTGATAGATTATGGAAGGGCCCTTATCAAATCTCTGAGATTCTAGGAGAAAATGCATTCAAGCTGAAGACCCTAACTGGAGAGGACGTTCCATTGCCTGTCAATGGGAGGTATCTCAAACATTACTTTCAGTCCTAGAGTTCAGGAGGTTTTCCTTTGTATATAGTTAGTCTAGTTGCTTTCGTTTTCGTTTGTTTTGTTTGGTTTGTTTTGGGTCTGTCCTTCGTTTTGCTTTTTGGTTTTGTTTTAGGTGGTTTCGGTGTCTTAGTTTAGGTTGGTTGTTTTGTCTCGAGGGGTATCCATTTGAAATTGGGCGATTTTGTGATGAAGCACTCTGACCTCCTGCTAGATTGTTTGTCTCATTTGGATAATTATGACGTCTTTTAGGAGCACAAAGAGGTTTTTCTTGATAAAATTTTGAGTCAGGCTATATTTGCAGTGAAGTAAGATTGGCTTATTGGACTTAGATATTATTGTCCTTCGGTTATTATATCTTTTCACACTTATAATCTCCGAGTCATTATGGTTTTCAGGCAAAGCTGTGATCGGTGAAAAATCTAAAATCTGGCTTCAGCGCCACCGCAATCCTCAAACCCTAGTAAGCTTCACTGCTTACAAGCCACAAGAATTGATGGAAGAAAATGCAATATCAAAAAGGAAAAAGTGAGGAAATGAAAGGAAAAATCAAAAGAAAAAATGAGCTAAAAATGAAATATCAAATTGGCTAACGGGAACATACGGATAACTCCATCGGCGCTATAGACGCCTGACTGGCAATGGAGCAATGTTCGTGAGCTTGCGGCGATAACCTCATCGAGACTATGGACATCTGACTGGCAACGAGGCTCTATCCAGGATGCTTTTGAAGTTCAGATAAACTACGTAGCTTATCACAAGGGAACCTAGGGATCATGATTGTCCTGTTGAGGGGAATTAACTCATTGCACACACATGGATAATTACGGACTTAATACTTTGTCCTGATATGAAAATCTCTTCCTGTAACTACTGTTTAACTCCTCATTTTATTGAGGGAGATTTTCTGAGTTTTTCTTTAAGATGGATTGATTCTCTAGCAAACTGCTAAAACAAACTATGAAACCTAAAACTATTTAGCCAAATAACAACCCAAGATTTTCTTGTAATGTCCCCTTTTCGATGACAGGCTACAAGGAGTCAAATTCTGGCCTGCAGCATTCCCCAGGCTAGAATTAATAAATTAAGGAAGGGAATGAGCAATTATTTAATGTGCACCCCAAAAAGCTATAGCTGTGAATTATTTTAATCTTTCATTGAGGGTCATTTAAGGGGGGCCACTTTTAAAAACAATGTTATATTACCTAGGTGGGCATTATAGGGGTACAAGTAATAATTATTAATTAATGCATTATTCACCTAGGTCGATCCTAGAGGATAAGATTGGAAGATTCAAGAAGCTTCAGTTGTCATTATAAAAGGAGGTTGATGCTGCCACATTTGTAATGATTGATGATTATTATGGTTTACTTCAACACTTCCAGAATTCTCTGCAAATCTGGGATTGACACGGGACGAGACCCCTGTGAAGGCTGTTTGGACGTAGCCCCAGTCAGCCAACAGTGATTACAGACTAGCTGGGTCAGCTAATATTATACAGCAGCAGTGTGGGCGGCATTTTCAAGGAGAAGGCTTGAACATCTCAAAGAATTTTGCACGGTCTCTGACTATTGGTTATTGCTGTAGTCTTCCTGAAGGACAGCGCTACACTCTCAGTCAGCTATATTGCCTACTGTGTGGTCCAATCCTCAGTCTGATCGCTGGCAGCATTGATTCACAGTATTACCAGACCCTGACTTCTGCAATCTGCCTTAAAGGGAATTGCTGTTAACAAAGGAACCTCAGCCTGGGCGAGAATTTGTTAGAGTCGATCTTCCGCTGTAACCTGCACACAACTGTGGCCAAAATTTCCCAAGTACTATGACCTGGTATGAGTTGAGCAATGTCTATTTGTAATCAAACTTTCAGAATGATTGGGTTTGAACAACAATTTTCATCAAAATAAATACTCATGTAGAACTGTGATAAGAAAATATTTCCAGATTGTTTGTTTGTTGACATAATTTTCCTTAGCAATAAATTGTTCTTCCAGTTGGCATTTAGCTGGTGTTTTGGCAAAAATAATTAGTTGGAATATTGCATCGCTCTACCATTTCCCATTGCAAATTTGGGAAAAAATTTATTAAAATATCCTTTGGTTGATAAATAATACTTTTGATTTAATCATAACACCAGAATAGATTTTTTTCCTGGTCTATCCAAAGATCCTGATTTACTATTTCGGGACTGCAGACTTACTATTTTTAATAAGTTGCTATTTTTAGGAAATTTTGACAATGAAACATGACACCAAACCATGAGCCAAGTCTTGTTCCAACTAGTCCAAAGTGAATACCCCTCCAAGTGATATTCTCCTAGAATAGTAAATATTAATTTGACTATTTGACCCCTATAACCAAGGGGATCCAATGTAACTCCCAAGCACTGCAAGATGAGGCAATAATTACAATCACACCTCAAGGTTCCTTCCAGTGGGTTGCCATATTCGACGAGGGCACATTATCTTATAGTCTGATACAAAATTACAAATATAAAATAATTGCAACAACATCAGCACTAGGACTAGTAAGGTATCTAAAACCTAGTCCTGCAAAGCAAGGCCCAAAATTTTTGACAAGTGAAATATTATATTTTATCTATTTTGACAGGATAAATCTCAACATCCTATATTCTTGTATAAGCATAGAGATTTGGCAGATTGATCATGCTATTTTTGTATCAAAAAAGCCAAAGCATTTTTGGAAATATTTAGGATCACCAAGTGCAATCCAACATCAACACATATGGGAATTAGGATAAAAGTCTCAACTTACACTAATCTGTCATTGATCCATGAATTAGTGTACATCAATTCGTATGTAATGTCCCCTAATAGGACCCTCTTATATTCTGTCCTAGAATCACAATTATAGTACATAGAGAGAACAATAGAAGGACACTAATGTCAACTAAAGCTTGGTCTGGAACCTGCACAACAGATTAGTCAACATTTCCATTATGCCTTGATAGATTATATATTCAGCATTCTTCTATATTGCATAGTTATATGAAGGATTCAAGAACCCTTTCTCTCCCTACACCAGTTCCCGTTATGGAGCTCAAGAAGAAACACCCAATGCGCCTCAAGTCTATCTCCTTCCAACAAGCCCAAGAGCACCAACGACCTCATCAACTTGGCCTTTTGGCCCACACTCGGGCTTGGCATACCTGCTGGAGCTTAGTGCTCTTGCTTCCTTGTATTCTCCCTCCATAATTGGATGGTGAGATTGAAAGCTATTACAGACTCCATCATATAATTTACTTAATCGTCATATGAACAGTTAGTGATAGAAAAGCATTATTACACTGCCATATATATTGCACTCTATATAAATATTACTACTAAATTCTGCATAAGAACATTATCAGGCATCATATATTAAGCATACAAATTAAGCACATCCACATGCATACCACCAAGAACAAGGATGTTACTGCCTGTAACTTAATAACAGTTCTGATCTGATCTGATTTGATTCCCTGGTGATGTCCCCGAATGCTTTGATAACTTTCCTTTATATCTCTCTATGTGAGGGAGAGCTCACACCTCTTCATCATGTATGCCCTTTGGCAAGAGACACACCCTTTCACCATTAGTACCCTTCGAAAGAGTGCAGCTCTTCATTATTTCTGCCCTTTGAAAGGGACACAACCTTTCACAATCAGATCTGCAATTTTTTTCCCAAATTATCCCCCCTCAAATGAGGTTCTCTTCTCCCTTTTATATCTCATGTTTGAGGGAATCACAACTTTTCATTTAATGTCCTTTGACCATTCATTAACTTAATTGAATTCTAATTATATTTAATTATATTCTCTTATATTTCAATTTAATTTTTAATATTTTAATTTTATTATTACTATTTATTATTAGATTCTATTTCAAACTGGAGGCATTACATGGTTGGTGACTTGATTTCTCACTGCAAATCAGCCCGACTTATGTTTTGCAGTAAGTTGTTTTTATCATTACACATCTAAACTCCAAGAAAATCATTGGCAAGTAGTAAAATGAGTTACTCGATATGTCAAAGGAACTCTCAACTTTGGCATTATATCACTAAGATCTGAAAACTTCAATCTCTAGATATACTGATTCCAATTGGACTAGGAAGTTTACAAGATATGTTTTTTAACTTTATTTAGAAGTGATCCTTCATAGAGAAAATTAAAAAATACAATCAATTTATCTTCTAGTGCAATAGGATATAAGGCAACCATCACCACAAATTGTGAGGCAAAGTTGTTGCAAAATATATTGGTCAATCTTCAACATGACCCAACAACACACATTACTTTTTTGTGACAATCAAAGTATGCTCAAGATGGTGAAGAACCCAATCTATCCTGCCAAAACCAAACATATAGAAGTTTATCACCATTACATTAGCCAGTTTATTGATAATGAAGATGCTTGATACAGCAACTAAACCCCTTGCAAAAACCAAACATATAGAAGTTTATCACCATTACATTAGCCAGTTTATTGATAATGAAGATGCTTGATACAGCAACTAAACCCCTTGCAAAAGATAAATTTGTCAAATTTAAACAATAGACATAGGATTGTATATGGTTGTAAGTGTAACATACACACTTGTAATTTTGTTTGTGTTTTCTGTTTTGATGAGTTTTATAGAAGAAGACAGAGATGCGGAAGTTGTGTTTCACAATAGTCATATATTGCAATAATAATGAACTGAAATAACTCTTCAAATACAATATTTTAAAATATCCACAATCAGCAAACAATTGAATGTACAATATCATCAAAACTAAAGATAACCAGATGATGAAATAGCATTACAATGCAAAATCAGACATACCTATTTGCTAATTACAAATTACAATGAATAACAGCAGCAAACTAGAAAATTGGTCACATAAACCTGTTGTGACCATTTCACACATCGCCCCATTAGAATGGGGACCCCCTCTTTTGCTTTTGGTTTTGTTTTTCTCTCTGCTTGTTTTTCTCTCTGCTTTTAGGATTTTTTGAGTGAGTGAGTGGTCTGATTGAGCTGGCTGGACTAAGGCTAAACCTCGAAAGCTCATTTTTTTTTGGATTTCATTCAAGCTAAGTCTAACCAAATTTTGGAAAATTGTTAGTCTACCTGAAGGTTCAAGATTGTCAAAATGAAATATACCTTTTAGGAGAGTCAAATTGGTTAGGTCAAGGATAGGATAGGTCTCAGGTCAGGTCTAGATTGAAGGAAGGTTTTTCTGGGTAAGGTCCTGTTTGTTTCTGAGTCTGAGTCAGCTAAGCATGGTCAGTGAAGAAAGGGAGTCCAGTTGACCAAGTTAAATAGAGAATGAGATGGATTAAGGGCATAAAAACCTAAAATTCGCTCCTGACCCTTCCAGAGGGTCTAGAGCGAATTTCATTCTAAACACAATTTCTTGTTTTGAGTAGACTTGCAAACTGGTTCCTGGCCTTGAAAATGATCTAACCTTGCCCTGTGAAATGGTTTGAGACTTAAAAATTGAGCAGTTTAGCCTGGAATGAAGATTTCGCTCCTGACCCTTCCAAAGGGTCCAGAGCTAAAATCTTATTTGAGCTTATTTGTCACTAATTTTGGCTAACTTTTTTGTGCAAGGTCTCTTGGAATGAAGATTGGACGTCACTTGATATATTCAAAGATTTGGAAGCATGCAGAATGATGAATTTTGGACCAGGAAGGCAAATTCGCTCCTGACCCTTCCAGAGGGTCCTGAGCGAAATTTTGAATATCTCTTATCTTGCAATAAAAAAGGTCAAGTTTTGGGCATGAGTGAAACAAGGACAACTCCCTTTACCCTCCTGAGAAAGTTTCAACTTGAAAGGATGAAGGATTTCGCCTAAAACCTAAATTTCGCTCGACCCTTCCAGAGGGCCCAGGGCGAAAATCTTAGTAGAAGACATTTCTTGCTCAGTTTGGGCGAATTGGAGTATCAAAGGCATGATGAAAGGTGGAAAGAACATGATCAAACCCCTAGGCACATTTGGAGATGAAAGAATGAAGGAGTTTTGCCCAAGAAAGGCAATTTCGCTCCTGACCCTTCCAGAGGGTCCAAAGCGAAATTCCTTATAAACACATTTTTTGGCCTTTCTTGGACATGAAATCCTATTCCTAGCACAGTGCAAGATGAAATCTAACTTAGCAAAGAAGTTTCAGGGTGAAAAGTGAGAGATTTGGGTCAAAATTGCAAAATTCGCTCCTGACCCTCCCAGGAGGTCCAGAGCGAAATTCTCAAAAACACCTTTTTCTTGCAAGATCAAAACGATTTTTGTGGTTGGAGTGGATGTGAGGAAGTATGTTTTGTCCTTTGAAGATAATTTGGATAGTCAAGAAGAAGCAACCAAGCCTAGAATGAGAAAATCGCTCCTAACCCTTCCAGAGGGTCCAGGGCGAAAATCCAAAAACTTGTCTTTTCCTCAAAAGTTTGAGCGACGCTGAGCCTAGGCATGGGTTTAAAACGATGTTTGGATTGCCTTGAAGTGAAGAGGGATTGTTGAAAGTGAAAGTTTTGAAGCCAAGAAGGAAATTCGCTCCTGACCCTCCCAGAGGGTCCAAAACGAAATTTCCAAGTCCTCCCCTTTTCTTGCAAATTCAAGACAAAATCTTGCTATTCATGACTTAGATGGGAGAAGGACATGATGTTTTATGCCTTAGAAGTGATTTGAAGTTAAAAGAATGAAGGAATGTGCCTAAAAACTCAAAATTCGCTCCTGACCCTTCCAGAGGGCCCAGGGCGAAAATCATAAAATCAACCTATTCTTTTTGAGTTTTTTGCTAAGACAAGGATGCACTAAGGTAAAAATAACCTTTAAGACCATGGATGAGTAATTGTTTGCTTCAAAACTTGATGATTCTAGGCCAAGGAGGAAAAATCGCTCCTGACCCTTCCAGAGGGCCCAGGGCGAAAATTTGAAAAACCCCTATTTTACCTTGCAAAAACACGACAAACTTGGGTGGAATGAATAAGGAAGAACATTGCCTAGCGATGAGTGAAGGATTCAACAAAAGATGATGGAGGAGTAAGCCTAAGGAGGAAAAATCGCTCTTGACCCTTCCAGAGGGCCCAGGGCGAAAAACCCTAAAATCACACTTTTCCTCCTAAGTTGAATAAAACTAAGTCTAGAATGCAATGAAAAAGCCTGTTTGGGATGCCTTGAAGGGGTTTTGAACTTTAAAAAAATGAAAATTTTGAGCCCAATTATGAATTGCGCTCCCGACCCTTCCAGAGGGTCCAAAGCGAAATTCCCCTAAATGCACTACTTCCTTCAAAATTTTGATGAGCTAACTCAGTGATACAAGGAAATGGACCCTGGAGATCGATTTGGAAGAGTGTTATGATCAAGCTAAGGTGGATTATGGCCTAGATTGAAAAAATCGCTCCTGACCCTTCCAGAGGGTCCAGGGCGAAATCATTAGCTAGCTTCATTAGGCCTTGATCAAACCTTGATATTCCCTAATTTGCACTAAATTACCCAAATTCAAGACATTTGGGAGGTTGAATTAAATTCGCATTAATTAAGGCATTGGCAATTTAATAAATTAATTTTTAGGCCTTGAAATAATTAAAAAAATTTCACCTTGGAGGCATTAAAATTAATTTTAAAAATTAAAAAATACAAAATGAGCGCTCAAAATCATTATTATGCCTTTATAGGCAAGTCGGCCACCTTTTCAAGGAATTTTTATTTATTTTTACCCCTTATTTGCCAAGTCAGCCTTGAAGGGATTAGGGTGAGCGCCCTATAAAAAGGGGGAGTGTTGCTTCAAATTTCAAATCATGCATTCATTCCTTCTAGGTGCAATTTTAAGGAGCAGATTGAGGAGCGAAATCCAGCAGATTGGAGGCTAAATTTCCAGAATTTGCTAAGTGTTGAAGGATAATTTCCAGATTTTGAAAAGCTAGTGGAGGGTGAAGCTCTTTTGAAGGTTCATTAAGACATAATTCATCCAAGATAGCCAGCAATTCAATCCTTATCCAGCAAAGTCTGATCTTCTTTCTTCATTTTTACAAGGTTGATAGTTAAGCTTTCAAAGAAGGAAGTATGAAGAATTAAATTTTTGAAGTTTATATTCAAGACTTGTTTTGATCTCATAGCAATCCTTTGAAAATCTAAGTCTTGCACAATCTGATTTTCATTCATAATTTTTGAGTTATCATGTCATTTTCAAATTAATGTTTTGAACTATTCCCTTGGAAGGTCTTAATTTCTACGCTTTAAGGTATGATGCTTAAAGACTAATTTTGAAATTTTTGTGTAGGCATCAAATGGCGACCCCCAAAGCCGGAGGATCTACTAGTCGGCAGGTTCTCATCAAGGAAGATCAGAGGAGCGACGAATTGGAGACTAGGATCGTGTCCAAGTGGAGTAATATCGGAGACATCAATTTAGGAAACTTCAATGTTAAGAAGTTTCGAGAGGCCCCCTACATTGGCAAGCCATCACCTATTGCAAGGAAGATAATCGAGAGTGGCATCATCAAGGCGGCAGGTTTCCCTCCCGCAGTAAAGTGTCATGAGCTGATGATCGAGTGTGCTCGCCACTATGACTCACAATCAAGGACGATCGTAACCAAAGACGGGAACATCTTAGCTCACCTTTCAGAGGAAGCTATAAGCGAAGCTCTTCATCTTCCAGACCATAAAGATATGATTTACAAAAGCTTAGAAGGAGCGAGGTCGATCTATGAAGATGATCCTGAGACTTGTCTGAATCTCATCAATAAGAATTGGTTGCTCAAGAGTCGGCCTCGCCTGAACAAGATTCCCAATACACCACATACGATCGACTTCCAAGAGGAATACAGAGACTTGATAACTTTGCTCAATCGAGTTACAGGTGCTTCTCAAGCCACCTTCTTCGAAAAGTGGATGTTCTTCTTCATACAAGTGATATTTCATGGGAAAGGAATGCTTCATTGGGCCAGAATCATTAGCAATTGTTTGGACGTGCAGTTGAGAAGGCTAAGACCCACCAAATCATTCCACATGAGCTCATATGTTATATATGCCTTAATCAGGAGTTTCGAGTATGCAAGGCTACCTCACAGAGGAGTGATCGGAAGAGGACCCGGAGAAATAAGGGTTTGTGATTCTTATGTTCATCTGCATCATCCGCCTAGAAGTGACTACAAGTTAGTCAATGACACCTTCACGATGAACATTACCAGGATATTGCAAGGTGGGATTCACAATCGACTATCTCTGGATGCGCAGGAGCTTGTGAAGAAGTATGGTGCATGGTTCATCCAATTTCAAAAATTCACATACATCAGAGTTCATGGGTGTCCTTCACTTCCCTACATGTTGCCAAGGTATCCAACAGACAGAATAATACTACTTGAGGTGACCAGACAGTTGGCAGCTTATGCGAAGGCATCCAGACACAAGCATGGAAATGGAATTCTCGTGCCCATCATATTAGGGAATTCAGTTGAGGTGTGTCCTAACACTCAAGCCTCGGAGGATGCAGAGAAGGAATTATCTTTATACTCATTCTCATTCTTTGCCTCGCGGGAGAATTTTGATCCTCATGGTTATATGGAGGAGACAGTCGGCAGGAAGTACAAGCATGAGTTTCAGGTGGAGGATTTTTGGATGAATCTCCCAGGTGATTTAGAGGTTAAAAGAAAGATGCATTCCAGGCTACCCTTAGATCTCATCAGGAAATGCAAAGTTTATAGAGTAGCCGATCAAGCCCAAGATAACGGTAGATACCTCCAATCATCTTATGAGAAAGAGGACAAGGAAGTGAAAATAGATTGGAATGAGCCTTTAGATTTGAGAGCCTTGATGGCCCCCATTTTATCCTGCACTCGCAGATGGGTGGATGTATAGCATCAGAAGTTGAAAGAGCAGAATGTATCAATGACATTCACTTTGGAGGCAAGACCTAAGGAAGGAGAAGCAAGTGTAAGTGAGAATACTTCTCATTCCAAAGGCTCAAAGAGGAAAGAAAGACTTGAAAAAAGGGAACCTTCCAAGAAGAAGCAGAAAACCAATCCTGATCACCCACCAAGCACATCTTGTCGACATGAAAAGAAGGCAAATCAAGGAGAACATCAGGGGAAGATGGTATATAAAATTGATGAATCTATGGAATCCATGGTACAAAATGACAAGCAAGAAAAGGGGCAGACACCTCAGCAGTCGTCGAGTCAATCTCCCCAAGTTGATGCTAATGAGCTACATGAAGAGAAGAATGATGATGAAGCGACATCTCCTTTCCGAGAGGATAGACCACTGCTTGAAGAAATACAAGGAAGGGAAACAAGATCCGCCATTCCGGATTGGTTAAAAGAGAGACTGACAAGGGTAGTTGTGGTTGAAGAGGAAGAAGATGTATTTGATTTGGAAAGCCTTATAGGAAACTCTCAAGAGGTAATGGAAAAGAAGAAAGCCACAAAGATGTCCAAGGTAATTAGAGATGAGACAGGATCCAGGAAATTGCAAGTAGCTACACCAATACTGGACAAATATAAGGGTGAGATTCTTACAGATGAGTATGACTTAGAAACATTTGAGCTTGGTCCACTTACCTCCGAACAAGCAATGGAAGAAGCAACCGATTCATTTGAAGCACTTAAAGACAAACTTAAAGAAGAAATGGAAAAAAATAAGAAGCTTGAGAGAGAGGTCAATGCTTGGAGAAGCTACTTTAGTCATCTCAATCAGCCCTTGAGACGTCAGGATCCAGCAGTATCCCCTTTACAAGCACTCCCTCTTGAATCAGTAGGCGAGACAGAAAGGGTGAAGAGCTTGGTTCAGCTTATGAGCTCTTGAATTGATAAATCCCACACGGTAGCCGTTGAATTTGCAACAAGAATGATGAAGACAGTTCATCGAGCTATCCAGGTCCTTGAGATTATCCATAATCTAATGATAACTGTAGCTGCATTCACTCACACTAGAGATGTTATCATTCCTGTCCTACAAGTGATAAGACAAACACCAAGACAGATTTTGGCACAAGAAAAGATAATGGATGGAGGAACCCATAATCTCCTACAGTGGTCAACTCTGCTCCAGATGAAAGAGGTCCTTTTTGAAGACATCAACACCAGATGCAGTCAAGTTGAAGGTATCATTCATCCAATTCAAGATAAGGTGTTTGAGGTGTTATGTACAATTCTTGGCAGGCGGATCGAGATTGAGACAGATGTGGACATCCAAGAGTTGGAGGAGAGAGTCAAGGTTATCTTTTGCAAAGAGGAGAACATCATCACAGATAAGCAACGAGATCAGATGTACACTACTATGTTCTTGAATGAGAAGACCAAAGAACTTGAACCTGGATGGGAGACAGCTCTTCTCACGGCTTTTGATCAAGTCCTTCACTTGGAAGAACGAATGAAGAATCTTCTTGAGATTCCCATTGTTGAGATTGAGAGAGCTGTGTCCAGATTCATTGAATATGCTAAGGAAGAGCATAGAAGGGAGCAAAATTCTAGATGAAAAGTTGTTATAGGATGATGTGGCAGCTTAATTCCTATTGGTCTATGTTTCCTTGATATTTGTGCCAATTAATTATTGGCTATGCATTTAATGATGTTTATCTAAATGGGGACCTTTTTGTAACAAACCCTAATTAGGGTTTAGGTGTCAAAATCTCAGCCATTGATCTTCTTTCGATCTGGGCCATTCATTGTATTTGGGGATGCTATATATACCCTCACTCATTTTCATTTTGATAGTTAGAAGTTAGAAAAAAGGAGAGAGAGCTTAGAGAGAAAAAAGTAATTGTGTAGCAAGCTTGAGTAGTGAAGAAAGAATTTTGAACAATTGTTGTCTATTTGGCTTTGAGATCAATAAAATATTGAAGTTATGGTGTTTTATTGCAATACTTGTGGCTATCTTCATGATTGTTTATTTTCTTGAATCACTCTCAGTTGAAGTAGTATTTCAGTTTAAGTTTGAAGGACTAAGTGTTGTGCTTGATCTTTGGTGAGATTCACGTTCCAAACCACTAGCTTCTTTTTGATTGTAAGGACGCCTTGTGTGGTCAACTGGAAATATTGAGATTGCTTAAAATTTCAATCATTTTGGAAGTATTGATATGTATCCCTATGATAGTATCTATATCCTTGATGATTTGAAAGTTACTGAATCACCTTAGAAGATCGCATCAATTCCAGTAGAGTTGTAATTTCTTGGCGATACTGAAATTGGTAGAATCTTACCAAGTCTAGCCTTCATCGAGTCATTCTTAGGAATAGATTAGCATTCCTTCCTTGAAACCCTTATCCTTTTGACATTTTTTTGAAAATCTGTTAGTGTTTGGAAAATCCTGTTCCTGCAATCGAAAAGAGAGTAACACGAACAAGCTTTCTTTGAAAGTACGTAAGGCCCCTTGAAGAAACAGCATATACAACAACCACTGGTGCTTATCCACAAATAGAGATCCTACAACGAAGAACCTTGAAGTCATCCCAATTGATCCTTTACGCGACATCTTCAGCATTCGGAGACTTTAATCAAGAGAGGATAAGGTACCTTTTGGGTATTTTATTCTGTGTTTGGTGGTGTACAAAATACACATCAACAGAATTGGCGCTAAAAGGAGGGCTCTTTGTACTGTCTAGAAAATTCAAAATAAAAATTTATTTTTTTTTTTCAGCATGAGCATGTATCACGATGGTGTTACCACATGAAGGATTGAATGAGGTAGTGCAACCTAATTTGGAAATAGGCAACGTTCAAGAGGACATTATTTCGAGATTGAATGACCTTGAGTGGAACTTAATGAGAAGTGAAGCTGAGTATACCAGAGTTAGAATTATCTTGGAACAAGAAGCAGACAGAGCTGAAGAACGCCAAAGAGCCGCCGCCAGAGAACTTCACAATCAGAGGAACCTGCATTAGTCTCCGTAAAACAGATCATCACACTGGATCGTATTGGTTCTTTCTCGCCTGAAAAACACCAAAGAATATTGAGGTCTACGCCAGGCACCAAGAATCTAACTGAACTTCAGTTTACTTCAAGATCGAAGCGAGCCAAGAGAGAAGATACCCCAAGAGAGTCTGAACCGAGATTAGAAGGCACTCCTGAGTCATCACAAGCTCCATCCCTTCAAGAACTAGTGCAAGCAGCAATTCACACAAGTATCCAAGCAATCGCTCAAACAGCAAGCCAGGTCGGGTCATCAAGTTCTCAATCAAGTTTCCAACCTTCGGGAAGCAGGATGGCTCACAATGCTCCTCCTCCTCCTCCTCCTGTTCATGCACTCAACGGCGCTACATGGATGATCAATAATCCATCACCATTAGAATTTGCAATTTATCATGATATGCCAAAGAATCTGGAGAATTTCTGTCCCAAATTCAATGTCAGTGATTTTAATCGTACAGCGGAGGACCACATCAAGATGTTCGAAGATCTTCTTCGTAACAGGCGAGTTGAATATGGAGATGTAGCATGTAGGCTTTTTCCCTACTCATTCGGAGAAGAGGCATACTTCTGGTTCATTAACTTACCAACAAGGTCAATCAGGACTTGGGATGCAATGAAAGATACATTTATTGCAAAGTTTGGTATCCCAACCACACCAGTTGAGCTATATAGACAGTTTGTTGAGATTTGAAGGAGAGAACATGAGTCGATCACTTCTTTCAATAACAAGTTCCACAGGGCTTACACTATGTTACGACATCCCTATCTCATTGCTAACCCAAGGGATATCTATTATGGAGCCTTAGATTATCTTACTGCCATGTTCGTAAGGACACATCCTATCCCGAATGATCTAAACGCAGCATATGCAAAAGCTATTGAGGTCAATAAGCACATGGGACAAAATATTACTGGGCCGCTACTTCATATGGGACCTACTGCAGCACCGAACCAAATACAAGCAATTAGTATGGCATTAACCAACCAGACTCCAGTCATGAATCCTGTTCCACAAGCAACATATCCTAACATGCAGCCGGCAAACCAGTTGGTGCTTCATCCCAGAGTTGCACTTTCACAAGCCCCACCAGCACAACCTGTGTACCTGCAAAATGCAGCAAATACTTCAAGAACATAGGAGGAAAAAGACGAAATGAAGGAGTTGATTGTACAAGTCAAGAAGCTGTCAACTGAGGTAACTCATTTGAGAAACCAGAATAATCAACTTCAAAGTATGCAAAGGCTCAACCAAGGCCAGCAAGCAAGCAATCAAAATTTCCATGGAAATAATAATCAAGGTTTTAGGAACAACTATCAGGGGAAAAATAATCAGGGCTTTCAAAGGAGAACATTGAATACAGCCCCTAATAATGGAAACGTGGTGACGCCATTAGACAATCCATCAAGTTCACAGAATCAGGAAAATCATCCTACCAGTAAAGTGTTTCTAGCAAAGGCGGCCTTATCCAGTTGGTGTAGACTCCACAATACAAACCAACATTCTGAGTTGCAGTGTCCGGAATTCAAAATTGCGGCCGACATATTCCAGCAGGAGATGCGTAGCAATGACCCACCTGAAAATCTTCCTACAACAGGATATGAAATGGTCCCGACTACCCGGTATGATCAAGCCATGGTTGTGGAAAGCTACAAACATTTACCAAGAGGAGAAAATAACCAAGTTCAGAATGGGAGATTTCCACCAAGATCGGCTAATGGACCAATGGTACCTCCTGGTAACCAGCTTCCACCTGCATCAGCAAATGAACCTGTTGAAGACTCGGAGTATTATTTCCCACCTTTGAATAACAGCGTCCTAGTTGAGGAGATAAAAGAAGTATTCCACCAGTCCTCAGGAGGTGTAGGTTCGAGGGTATACCAAAGGAATCAGAGAAATCAAGAACCTCTGACAACATCGATCCCTCCAAACAATTTCTCTACTCCTCCAGATCCCCAAGCTAGTAATAATCCAGAGTATCCACAAAATGCGCGAGACTATAGGCCACAGAATGTGCCTCCTCCGCCAAGAAGTGAAATGAAAAGACTGGCTATGTTGGTATTGGAAGAGCTCAAGAAGGTTAAAATTACCCTCCCACTGTATGAACTACTGAAGGTATCAGAAATTAAAGACACTGTGATACACAGTCTGAGTGATTCAAACACAGTAAGGCCAAGTGTTCAAAATACGTCCAAAGAAGTGATCAACAATGTTCAGGCCTCCGTTAATGTAATTGAAGATGAAGTTGATAGCAAGCAACAATCTGAACAAGACGAGCGTATGGTCCACACCGTAACATTCCCAGCCAAAAAGGAAGATATGTTAGAAGGAAAGGTATTACTCAAAAGAGGGGAGGCTAAGAAAACTCAACCCACTATCAAAGAAAGTCTCACTACAAGTCAGATCCTTCCTGAAAAAGGGGTTGCGGATAAGAAAGATGCGATCAAGAAAGGAAAGCCTCTAAAGAATACGGATAATTCAAAAGAGGAAACATCAGAAAACAGTGACAAGGGTTCAAAACTTCATAGACATATCAGTCGTGGATATACCCGACACATATGGCATGCTTCTGAGTAGAGATTGGTCACGAAAATTGAATGGATATGTGTCGACAGACTTTGCACATATGTGGCTACCCTGGAGAGGAGTTCCAAACAAAATCAAAATCGACAGTACTCCGAGATTGAGACTTATGATAACCGAGTATGGAGAAGATAATGAAGTCCTATTCTTGGAAACTGATTTAGGGACATACAAACCTAAAGTAGAAGAAGTCTTCATGATACAGAACCTGCAAGACAAAGACAGTCAACAAGGGGTGATGGAATCCACAGAAATTGTCGTGGAAAGTGACCAAGGATCCGACCAGGATGATGATGGAATGTTTGAAAACTTTAGAAAATTTGTCCACAAGAATGTACAGCAAAGTGTACAACTTGGCAACTTAGCGTCTGTCCGAGACCTGCTCCTCCCTAACTGGTGTAGGATACATAATGCCATCCATTCAGAATTACCCTGTACTATGTGCCAGACTGCATTAGAACAAGTATACAAGAGCGACCCTAGATGCCACCTTCAAGAATGGATTCCAAATGATGTAAACTGGATACCACTGAGTTGTCAAACCCTAGGTGCCAAGAATACATGAAGAAATCTGCCTAAATATCCAACGCCACAACTAGAAATCTCAAACACCCTCAATCAGCCTATACGGCCAGCCACAAGATGTACAGCCAGCATAAAAGAGGTGCACACAACAATAAACTCTTCATATCTCCCTCAAATTTGGCTCTTACAAATCTGCTCTGGATGCACTCTGCAAAAACTAAAGATATCAAGCCAACAATGAAGCCCAACTGTGATCTCTGAATAAAATGACCAATAAATCTCCCAAATTGGATCATTTGCCAACATAGAAGATGATCCTTGCAAAAGTTTTCACCCTCACAAAGCCAAAGGATGAACAAGTTCAACCACCAAATGTATTTTCCGAAATATCAAAACCAAGCATAACAAAATGAGCTCAAAAACTCTCTTTTATAGCCCCTCCAACACCCACGCCCAGCTAGATGTACTTTTAATTTAATAAAAAGTCTTTATGTCTCCCATAAATTGGTGCCCCCTTCAATAAAGTATTTTATTTAATATTTACACTTTAATCCATCACATGGGTAGCCATACAGTCAATTAAATAACAATAAAATTAAATATTTACTTTAACTTTATAACTGTATACTTAATCGTTATTTAATTAAAGACACTGGACCTAAGTCACAGAATATGGTGATTTTCATCGATGAGGTCTGAATTTAATTGAATTTCAAACTTTTAAAAAAAATCGTTCAAATTCGGCCATAAAAAATTTGTGCTAAAAAGTGGGCAGACAGCCTCTGTAAACTGTCGCCTGCCATATTTGCCATTGCTGCCGCCTGCTGTACTCGTCGTCGCTGCCTTTGCCATCACTCCCGTGTTTAGGTAGGGCCCGAGCTCTCAAAATTAATTAGTTATTTGACATCGTTCTTGTGTTGTAAACAAAATATCGAGCAATAGTAATGTATTCAATTTTGTAAATTTTATTAGTTGTTAGTTAATTACGAGCAATATTAATTAGGTATTCGATATTGTCTGATGTAGTTTTTTTTTTATTGTAATAAATTAGTAATTAGGTAAAAGGAATATCAATTGCATTCAAAAATATACAATAAGTTATTATATATATATATATATATATATATTTTAATGCATTCGATATACATTATTAGTTATATTTTTTAATGCATTAGTTATATTAGTTACATTAGTTATAATTTATTAGAAGTATTACATATATTAAAAAATAAACAAAATTATATAAGGCGAATTTAATCTGAATTTTTTTTTTCAATTTTTTCCCTGTTGAATTTCATCCGAATTCCATGACTGTCAAATTCGAATTCGTTGTTTGAGAATTTTCTAAATAATAATCAAATTCAAATTCAATTGTTACACCTACCAAAAGCTTGTTACAATATTAATTTTTTATTAAAGTTCTCCTGCCCTCCTAAAAAATTAAGGAAAGTTTGTCATTCCTACAACGCCCATACCTAAAACTCAAAGAAACAATATCGTTTTCACATTTGTTAGAAGTAAATCCAACCATACAAAATTATTAAAAAGTTAATAAGATTTGACTGGAGGATATTTCAAATTTTGGGTATAAAATGTAATGAGAAAAAATAAAAATCTTATTCCTGTAAACAAATGAAGCTTAATTTCTGTGTGGTACAAAGTTATTGCAAACAAAATAAAAAATTAAAAAACACATTTTTACTTTAATAAACACAGCAACAATACTCACAATAATCCGTGGGGGACTTGTTGAGCCAGTTAAGGCACGTTTTTCTGCCAAAAGTGCAGCACGCTTTTGTTCCCGAACCTGCAGAGTTTTCCAAATTAATACGTATTTTTTTCCTTTGCAATAGGCAAAGTTAATTTTTTATTATTAAACCAGAAATGAGTATATAATTCCATACATTGATAAAAAGTGATAAAAGAGTTAATGACCGAACCCCAGATGAAAAATCTTTGGCACATACTTTTAGTATAAGCTGGAAATGAAATGACAAGACTGATACATTTACCTCCTATATACAATCACCTTCCTAAATATTATATGTAAATATGGCTTCACACTAATAGACATCATCCAGACCAGTAAAAAGAATGATCACCAAATGCTAAATCAAGTTCTAAGTCAACAAAATTCACTTTATCTGCGTGCAACACAAAAAAAAAATCTGAAATACATAAAACTCATTATTAATTAACAACTAGTGTCATATCTTAAAAGGTATGAACCATAAAATTATTAAGCCCTGTAGGAAAAAACTTAATAAAAATGTTCAAGGTTGGTCAAATTGCACAAAGCAATAAATCAGCAAACAGTAAAATAGAAACTTTCAGGATGCAAAAAAGTAACTAGTTGGGGCGTCAACATAATGAAAAATAGAATGTGACTTTCAGGGAGGCGAATGCACTAGGGAGTGTGAAGTATCTTTCATTTTGTTTCTATATTTGTTTATCTGTCTAGTGGATTATTTTTCATTATTTTCTTTTCAGTAACAGGAATTGTGGTTTTCAAGTGTTTCCCTACAGGTAACCAATGCAGGGTAATGATTGATTTCTGGTAAATAAACGTACTTATACCAGATTCTATACATAGTTTATTTAGAAAAATGGCAAGAGAGCAATATTACAATTTTCTGAATAAGCGTCACCAAGACTCCTATATCTTGCCAAAGATTGTACAAGATAAGTGTACAACAATCAAATTTAAAGAAGATAAAGATGATTCCGATTCTCTTTGTTATGTAAAGAAGATCACAGAAAAATAACAAGAAATATAAATGTCACAGCAACAATAATATACCCTAATTTTGCAATATTAAAAACAATTGAATAAGTAGTGAGACTATTATTACTATATCATAACTGACTTTGATCGAACAAGCAAACTACGTCAAAAATCTGTTAAAATTGGATTATTAAGGCCACTGACTGACTTTGTTTGGACAAGTGAGCTAAGTCAAATATGAAATATCTGTATATACTATAAACTGTCTTAGAACAGAAGAACAATATGTGGCTATTCATTTCTCTAAAAAGAAAATTTCCACCAAGCTGGAGCAATGCAGTATAACAGATTAAAAACATGATATTTCAAGGGTCCATTAATCATAAATTGGACAGCTTCTTTCTGGTAGACAACAGTGTTAACGTTTTTTCCACCAAGCTAGAGAAATGCAGTATAACAGATTAAAAACGTCATACTTCCACAGTCCATTAATAATGAATCAGAAAAATTCTGGTAGACAATTGTGTAGAGATTATTGTGTCAAAAATCTTTACACAGTGTCAAATGGAAGCTTTCGAATTCAAGTATAATATATACTAGTTTTGCTCTTTAAATCTCATAAGTCTAATTTAGTAACTTGGAGATATAAGGTACAGATACGGGGGAGTAGTGTTAGTACAGAATTCAAAAAAGGGTATGGGAGAAAATGTGCTAGGGTCCACCTATATTATATATTAATACAATCACCAAGAAATGTGGAGACAGAGTCCTCCTCTGTATACTTGAGTTTTATGGTAAGTGGAAAATTAAGAATCAAATTAAACTATACTTTTACCATCTATTCCCCTATATTAAAGGAAGGATTCTTCTCCACATTTTGGACAGACATAGAGGAAATTTGAAATCTGCACTGTGAAGGAAAGGCTATAGAAGTAAGGATATATATTTCTCCACGTTCAATCTATGGTTTTAATAGACCTTTCTATAAATGTTTTCAAATTATTAAGATGTTATTTTTGTGGGTTTTTTACCAGTAATAGTTTTTCCACAACATAAATTCATGTGCATTGTATAAATTAATAAATTCATCACCATTTCGGCATACACATCTTAATAGTTATCAGAAACCATAAAAAGGATAAGTACATTTCAAAATTGCGCCTAGATACTAAACATAACCTTGCAAAAAGGAAGAGACCTCACACTCCCCTCAGACTTGATCTACTTTGGAATTTTTTGCCATAGGACTACCTACAATCCTATATCCAATGGGATCAAAGTCCAATGTAGTTCTTTGTAAGTCACACACAAGAAAAACTCCATCTTCAACATTTCAAAATGAGAATCCAACATCCTGTCTACAATCATCATCTCATTTTATCATTTGAATTTTTTAATTATTTTAGTTATTATCATAGTTAAATACTTTATATATTGCAAACATGCTATCAGATCCTGGGTGAAAAGTCAGGTCAAGTTTGGAACCTCGAGCACTTGCAGTGCAGTTCAAGATGTTAGAAAATGAGCCCACCAAAACCAAAGATGGATCGGTCACAAAGGGGAACAATAACTAGTGGCAGAGCATTTAAGTAGCAAATAGAGGTCCTAGGTTTGATTCCTAGCTGATACATGAAATTTTAACATCCTTCCCAATGTAAACCTACGGACCAATGATGTGAACCTACATTGTCTAGAATGGAAGAAGTGCAAGCTGAAGGCACTAAGAACATGCAGAGTAACTAAGAAGGCCAAGAATCACTAACCAAAAATTTATCCGGATGTTGTACAATAAGCACATCCCTAGTTCTTTCATTGTTCCAAGTAAAAGAAACATTGCTAGGAGGGATATCCATTGACTGAAGCTGATTAATGATCTGAAGAAGAAGAAAACTAGCTTGAGAGAGAATAGGAACTCCACCCTTTTTTCATTAAGGGATAACACAGTGTTGAAGTCTCCTTCAATAATCCAAGGATACTCTTGAGGAGAAGCTTCTCTATGAACATGCAGAGTATCCCAAAGTTTAACCTTAACTAGAAGACCTTGGGGAGCACAACAATTAGTGATTAGGGACACTGCCACTGCTAGATGTGAAAACCCCATCTAAAGAGAGACCACCATTCCAACTTAAGAAATCTTTTGGAGAAAAACATCTAAAATCCTAAGCACACAAAAGACCACCAAATATACCAAGAGCAAAAATAGCAATGTTTTCCTAATATCTACAAAGGATGCAACCAAAAAAATTGCAATTTCTTTAGGAAGCTTAGTTTCCAGAATTAACAACATGAAAAGGTTAAAGTCTTTAATCAGTATTCTAACAACATTATGTCTAGATCTGCTACCAAGCCCACGTATATTTTAGGAAATAATCATAAAAATAGGTAAGGGAGGGATGAATCCACTAAATTGAGAACACCCAAAGCTAGTTGGTGTTCTTCCAAACATTTGGATTTATCATGAAGGAAGCCTTCTGCTCCTCTTTCAGCCCCACTTCCTCCACCCGTTTCATCAAAAAACCCATCCATACAAAAGTCAAATGTAATGCATCAAACCTGATAATAGAATTGTAGAATCATCTAGATACGCGTGTCAATGATCCCACGTGATTCTGAATCTCAAAAAAAATACCCTAACCGATTCCATAATCTATTCATACCATGAAACATAGGGCTTTTCTGCCAATTCAGTACTTAGCTGAAAAGCATATAGCCCTGGTTTCTCTAATAAAATCTGTAGTATACAATCACAATTTCTTTCGTGTTATTGGAAATTTTGCGATTCTTATTATCTATGACAATTATGGCTCTTGAATATCCATCAAATGCTTCCAATAGCAATATATTTAATCTTAGGATAAGAAATTCTCCAATTTTGCTTCCAATTCATCAACATTTGATTTATCACAATCATTAGCAACAAGCTCATTAAAATGAATAATCAAAAGGAGTTTTTTTATTAAATGGTGATTGAGATATATTTTATGGTTTCAATAACTGAATTACATGAACCTGGATTTTCCAGTTTCTAAAGAGGCTTCTACAGTTGGATATGCTAGCAAAGATTTGCATACAATCCTAAAATTTGTATTCAATTCAGCACCCTACATGGTTAGTAATGAACCCCAATGCTTCTGATTTTAGTTGCAATAACAATTACAATAGCATTTTAATGCCATAACAACTACTTTATTTTAGTTCAGACAGGTTTGTGATCTTAAAATATAAAGATATTCTCACCATTTTACTGCGTTGCATCCTGGCAGCTTTTGCTCCTTTACTCATATTATGCTGTGAACCCTTGGATATCTTTGCAGCTGAAAATAGAAAATACATAGAACCAGTAAGGACAAAAAATCAATACCCTGAAAGAATGAAAATGAAATAGCGATGCTCCTGCTAGACTAGATTCAAACTCCAAGTGTCAATTCTCAACTCAGATCAATAATAAAAAATTTAATCAAAACCAGTGCTCATATTATCATATGTTTTGTCCAAAAGGGTTAAATCAAATTAAGAACAAAACATTTTGTGCGTCACAATCAAAAAACACTATGGTTACACTTAAAATTAGGCAGTGTCCAAATTGTATTTGGCATTCCCTTGGGCCTTGGCTGTGGTTGTTAGTTTACGTATCAGTTGAGAAATTCCAATCATCTTATTAATGACAGAATAAAGTCAATAGCTCAAGTGAACAAATGGAGCAACTAGAATGCCAACTCATCCAACAAAAAATAGATATACAAAAAGCACAAAACACAGTTTTGAATAAAAATCATTAAATTGCAGGATTTGCATGCCTTGGCTCTGGTTCACACATACAAAACAAGAAAGACACAACTTATCCTGTCTAAAATGATAAAAATTATAAGAATTCAAACAACTTAATACCTATGATACCTGGATAAGAGTACAAGATTCACTAAACATTTTGCACCCTGATGTCAGTAATTCTTGGATCATCCATACATTGAGAATAGACTTATCAATCATAAGCATAAAATAGACAAATACTACGGTTAATTTTTTTTATTTAATTATTTTCTTAATTGAGACTGTCATGTACGGAATCTCCAGTCAGGTCCTTGAAAATGCAACTCTCCAGGAAGTGCACGGGAACTATCAATCTAAGGTAAAGTACCCATGCTGTACCAGTAATGGCACAAAGGGAAGAGGGTTCAGATGTAGTCAATAATGTAGCTTTTACAAGACTCCAATAGAAGAAGCAAAAATGTGACTGTGTCTACCCAAGAGAAATACTGGCACTATCCCAATCCCAACCCTGTTGAGGTGGAGTTTAACTCGGATATTTTTGGTAGTTTTCAGCAACTACTTTTCTAGACTAGAAAATCACATATTTCCCATATAACACAATAAATAGATACCCAGAAAACAGTCCTCAGAAAATCACATATTTCCTATATAAAACACTAAATAGACACCAAAAAACTAGTCCTAGGAATGTCACATATTTCCCATATAAAAACTACATAGACACAAAAATTAGTCCACTTAAAAAATGATATTACAGGTCATATGAGCATAACAAACTGCACTTTACCTTTTATCATCCATTGGTTTAAAATGTTTGTAACTTTGTACTGCCAGACAACACCATTAACCTGCATTAATGTACTTTGCAAATGTGGCACATGTAGTAAGGGGTATGAAGACACAAAACTCTTTGTTGATAGACTCTAAAAATTGCTGAACAAGACTGATCATGATTCGGTTGACTAAGATATTTAGTTTTCTTCATAGTTCGTGGTCCTGACAAATTTTGTCATGTTTTCACCAACTGGAAGAAGCATATTGGGCATAAAAGAATTCAGAAGCAGAATGGAGCAGCTAAACTCTGGGGAATGCACTAAGAGGATCCATACATTACAGGGCCCACGCAAATACAAGAATCAGTCACAGTTGAGGATTCAACTAGCATTAAGCCGCTCTGAATGAAATAAGAACATAGAGGCGAGTTCAGCGATTGCACAACCTGTCATGTTTTCACCCACTGCAGGAAGCATATTGAGCATAAAAGAATGCAGAAGCAGAATGGAGCAGCTATAACTTTGGGGAAAGCATAAGAGGATCCATACATCGCAGGGCCCACACAAATACAAGAATCAGTCATAATTGAGGATTCAACTAGGATTAAGCCACTCTGAATGAAATAGGAACATAGAGGCAACTTCAGCTATAGGCTTATGGGCAAGTTCAGCTATAGGCTTATAGCACAACCTGTCCCATAGAGGACAAAATAGCAGGGTCAAGCATCCAAAAGGATGATAAATTGATTCCTCATTTGTCTCTTTCTGTAGAACACAATTAGAGTCCTATGTTGTAAAATTCCCTTACTAGATCTGAATGCAAATACATTTGTGTGTCCCAAAAATATAGTGTTGTATCATTTTACTAAACTGGCTGATTTCGTTTTGTCTATGTTTTCCTTTCAACAGTGTATTCCATGCATCTAAGAATATGACTCAATAGTATGATCCATGCATATAATTTATCTTTCATGCCCTATTTAACCAACATAAACTTGATGGATTATTCAATGTTTAATTACATATAAGTGAATACAACAAATGCACCTGTTGGTTCGCAACTGTATTGCCAGACTGTTACGGTGGTCTTCCCCGGAAGCATCACTTCCCGATCGAAGGTTGGTAGTGGATGGAACTCAATGCCATTTGCTTTTACTTCCCTCCAATCCTTAGTTGCATAGCCAATAACTACAACTTGGATAACTGGATGCAAACACCACTCTATACGATGACTTCCGTTGTTGTCTCAAGCCACGGGTTCTGTAGGTGGAGATGTCTTCACGCTACGCTCTGGAACATCCCGTCTCTATATTCGGCAACCACAGACTCGGGTTACCATTATCTGAATTATATTCTAGACGTTGTCAATACGTATGCACAGGAATCATAAATCATGTGTATCGTTATACTGTCTTCCGATACCATTGCAGTCGTTCGTACACACGCGTAGTTCATTCCCGAGACCGTGTTTTGGAAAGGTTCTTTATCTCGAACCAGAGGTTTGTACAAATCTTCAGAGTCTTACGCTATTACAATGTATCTCCGTATTCACCAGATGAACTGCATTCCACTGCTCTCGACTCTCGATGCCACCAATAGGCCAAGCTTTTCTTGACGAAAGGGGTTCAATCTTCCAGGATTGATATCGTGTAGATAATCAATGCCTATCTCCGGTATGATAATGTTTATAAACTTCCTCCCCCCTTCATAGCTATCGTCCATTCTTTTATTTACAACAGGTAGTTGAACTTCCCGTAATAGTTAGACACTATTTACGGTGATAATCAAAAGAAATATATAAGTTAAAGTCTTTTACTCATTGAGCAATAGTATATTTGTTGGTGTAAATAATTATTCATCATGGATATTATTACACTTACTTAAGCTTACTTAGGATAATGCATTTCATAGTAGTTTGGATATGAGACACTTGGGTGTTTGTGCCACATTGGGATAGTGTGTGTCGGAGAAATTCCACCTTTTATGGTGTTGATCTTGTTATTACACTATCATATCCACTTATAGTGGAGTGATAATTCCACCTTCGGTGGGTGATCCACCTCATGTGGAATATTATATTATTTCTCCTACCTACCCACACCTATTTCCTACCTACCCCTGTTTCTCATTGAGCCACATGTCATATTTGTGTGCTCATACATCCATATGGCCTTGCCTATATAAGCAGGCCTCTATTCATTGTATGTAACTATTGAACAACTATTGAATCATTATTGTTGATCATTTCTATTGATGCGAATACAGTTTATTCTTGTCCTATATTGTGTCTCTATTTTGTACATTTCATTGAGCTCTTGATCTTGGCAAAATCCAACATGGTATCAGAGCCATTGGGGCTTCATTGATTCGTCTTGAAGAGGCATTATTGCGATGTCAAGAGGCAGATCTGAGAAGTAGCATCTTTTGGAGGCGTCCTAGACCAAATCCGACCTCGCCATTGCGTCCAAAAGGCCGTTTCCATGAATTTTGGTTATAAAGTTGGCCTATTTTGGTGAGAAAAGTTTTTTCCCCAATTTTGCCATATTCGTACGGATTTTCGAAATATTATTATATTTTTTCGAAAAAAAAAAATTTCATTTCTGAAAAAATATTTTGTCAAAAAAATCAAAAAACTCCGAAAGCAAAAAAAATTTGAGACAAATCAAAATCAAAAAAAAAAAATCAAAAAAAATCAAAAAGCATTTTTTTGGGGGGTCCGCAGACCCCCCCCCGTGACCCCGCAGGTTGCAGGTTTCTGCGCAACGTACCTGGTCTGCAACACGTACCTACGCCGCCAACCCGTACCTCCGCCGCCAACCGCAATGCTCCTCCGCCCGTGCTAGCGCCGCCGCCGACTGTTTCCTCTCTCGCCGGCAACTCTGTCCGGCGCCGGCTCCCACAATCCGCAGCTCGGCTCCCTTGGCTTCCGCTCCCGGCTCCGCCATTCGTCGACCGCTCCGGACGACACCGCCGGCAAATTTTTTCGGCAAACAACCAGATCGGAGGACCGCGCTCACCACGTGGCAAGCGGCCACTGGCCCGCAGTACAAACTTTACACAATCAGCTCTTCCATACAGCCGCCACACGTACACACAGCCAGATTTCCGTACAAAGACACGCAGGCTCTCCGTACACACAATCAGCCTGCCACGTCATCATCCGTACTGCAGAGTCATCTGGATACGTCATCTATCCGTACAGTACGGACACCCAGTCAGCAGAGGGCGAAGTTTTTGCGACGGTCATACGGCAGTCAAATTTAACCCAGTGACTTGCTGACGTCAGCACCACATCAGCAGGGTTTGAAAATTTTTGGACCCCCTCTCATTGAGCTTTTTGATTTTGCAGTTCAACTTCAAATGGCCATAACTTGCTCATTTTTGCTCCTTTTTTGGTGCAATTTTTTTTGAAATGGGCTAGAATTTTGTGCTCTCCACAGTGGTGAAGAAATTTTTTGATTTTGATGCACGGATTTTTCAGAAAATGCACTTTTTGGTGACTGTACCTGAGAAATCCCAGTTTTTGCAACTTCAGAGGCTTCGTTTGGGGGGTCATACGACCTCTTTTTCAGGTGCCTTTTTTTTGAAAGTGCGTATTTTTTCGTCTACTTTCACATGATGCTATCAGATTGATGCCATTGTAAGTAGAAATTGTACTTTCAGATTTTGGCCATTTCTGGCTCTCTTGGTACTTGTATATTTACTTGAATCTCAGTTAGATTCATTGCACTATTGATTGAAGTCTCTTGTATCTCATTTGGGAAGTTGTAAAATTTGCATCATAAGTCCACTTTGCCTTGTTTTGCAAGTGGTTCATTGTAATCGCACTAAGTATAAAGTGCCAAAATCATCACTTTGGGGGGGGTACTTTGATTGAGTGAATTTGGGGGGGTGTCTCTTGTGCTTTTGTGCTCGTGTTCCTTCCTTTTTGCTGCTATGGGTTCTTCTAAGTTTCCTCTCTTAACTCCACATAACTATGCTACTTGGAAAATTGATGCAAGGAGTAAACTTATGGAAAAAGGACTCACTCATTACATTGATGGAACTATTGTTGCTCCAGCTGATCCTAAGGCTGATCCAGTTGGTCACTTAGATTGGCTCACTAAAAATATCATGGCAGTTGGTATCTTAAGAAAGTATGTATCAAAGGATCTCATTTTTCATATTGAGAAGTGTACTCTAATCAAGGATGCTTGGCAAAAGTTTCAAGACTTGTATGGTCAAGTTGATGAGATTAGGGGATATCAAATTGATAGTGATCTAACCATGTTAGATCCCAAGAACTTTGATACTATACAAGATTATGTCACTAAGGCAAATGAGTTGAGGGCACAACTCAAAGATTGTGGCATTGATAAAAAGGATACTCAATTGATATTCAACTTGATAGGCAAGCTTCCACAAGAATATGCAGCATTTGTTTTTAGTTTCCAAACCCATAGGATGACAATGGGTTCAAGCTACACAATGCCTACATTTGATGCTTTCAATGAAATGTTGATGATGGAACAAACTAAGTTGATAAGCATGGGCATTCTTAAGGCTTCTAAGTCTCAAGCATTAGTGGCAAATCAAGGGAACAAAGGAAATCAAGGAAAGGACAACTCAAACAAGAAGAAATGGCAATCAAAGCCTAAGGAAAAAGCACCATCTTCTCCACAACAAGCAGATTCATCCTCTTCCAAGAGAGATAATTCACCAAAGAGGGAGAGACCTACTTGTGCTTATTGTAAAAAGATTGGTCATGAGGAACATCGTTGCTATTCTAAGAAGATTGATGAGCTCACACATATCATCAAAAAGCATAACATTGATTTGCCTAAAGTCTACAAGAAGGATGATTCATCAACTTCCACTTCCTCACATTCAAAAGGAAAAGGGCAAGCATTCATGGCTTCTACAAGTGGGAAGACTCACTCTTTTGGAACAAGAAAAGGAAAAGCTCTATGTGCTACTATCAGTCCTGATTTAGAGAGATGGCTTCTAGATTCAGGGGCTTCTCATCATATGGCATCTTCGCAGTCTATGTTCTCTACATTTGAGCCTTGCACCATGCCACAGATTTTGATGGGCAATCATACATACATGGATGTGATTGGGAAAGGATCTATTGACATTGGGGATAACTCCTTCAATGATGTGTTGTGTGTACCCCACTTGACAAACAATCTCCTTTCTATCTATCAAATCACACATGGCGCCACTAAGAGAGTTGTGGAGTTCACACCTGACTCAGTTTTCATTAGAGACATGGAGACTAGAGCTATTATTGCGACTGGGGTGGTTGATCATGCATCTCGGTTATACTCCTTTTCAGATTTTGTTGATGATGATGATTTCACATTTGATGATTCTATACATGATGATCACACTTATTGTGATAGTTCAGATTTTGAGGAGAAATTTGGACACTTGAACATGGGGATTCTCACATGTGACCCCGTTCTTGAGTCTTGTATTTCATCTTCTCCTATTGATATCACATCACCTATTGCACCTGATGATGCAGATAGTGCGACAGTTTTGCCTTCATGTGATTCAGTGCAGCAGGATATTCATTGTCTTCCAGCTTCAGATTCATGGGATGATTACTTGACAGACATTGCAGGTTTATTTATGGAATCCTACATTGCAGATTTGGGAGACATCATTGATGACATGCATCTTCTCTTTGATGAAGGTGATCCTTCTTCGATTGTTGCGAGGGCACACTCTGACCCTCTTGTTCATTCTCTACATGATCATTCTTTCGAGGTTGACATGATTGTGGATACTTATGTACAGCAGTTGGAGGAAGTCTCTTTATGTTTTGAGGAGACATGTGAGTCTTTGGGACATGTTCTACATCCATCTCCACTAGATCTTGGAGTGCCTTTTTCAGCAATGTGGCACAGTTTACCACCTTTGGAAGGGGTATCTTTCAGCATCGACATGGGGACACTTGAGCAGTTTTCAGAGATTCCTTTCATCATGAGTTTTCTTCATACATCTTCCCTTCATGATTGGGGAGACTTCATGGATACACCTTTGGTTTTGTTTCTTCCTAAGGGGAGGAATGTTGTTCGACGTTCGTGGAGCAGTTTCTTCATACATCGAGCTTCTATCATTGGTGCAGATTCTCCATTGAGGGGGGGTCACTGTTTGACTTCTCTTCTTCTCTCATATGGGGGGGACTTTTTCCTCACATGGGGTTTTGTCCTTCACATTCTTTTATGAGAGTTCTCTTCTATGTTTTTCATCTCTCTTTTGGGGGAGGGTTTTTTCCCATTGGGTTTTTCTCTCTTTCCCCACTTTGTGAGAGATTTCATTGCATTGGTTTGCATGCATTTGCATTTGTACATGGGTACCTAACATGGCCTCATAGCCGGGACCCATCTTGCATTGCTTAGTTGCATTGTAGACTTAAGTGCATTCCCCTAAGTTGCACTTAAGGGGGGGTGTTGGTGTAAATAATTATTCATCATGGATATTATTACACTTAAGTCTACTTAGGATAATGCATTTCATAGTAGTTTGGATATGAGACACTTGGGTGTTTGTGCCACATTGGGATAGTGTGTGTAGGAGAAATTCCACCTTTTATGGTGTTGATCTTGTTATTACACTATCATATCCACTTATAGTGGAGTGATAATTCCACCTTCGGTGGGTGATCCACCTCATGTGGAATATTATATTATTTCTCTTACCTACCCACACCTATTTCCTACCTACCCTTGTTTCTCATTGAGCCACATGTCATATTTGTGTGCTCATACATCCATATGGCCTTGCCTATATAAGTAGGCCTCTATTCATTGTATGTAACTATTGAATCATTATTGTTGATCATTTCTATTGATGAGAATACAGTTTATTCTTGTCCTATATTGTGTCTCTATTTTGTACATTTCATTGAGCTCTTGATCTTGGCAAAATCCAACAATATTAATTATTTATATAAACGAATGGAAGGATTTATATAAGATAATTAATATATTTTGTATGCAATTTTCAATCATGTTTTAGGGGACATGACAGTCTCCCCTGCCTCTTGTTGCTTGCCCTCAAGCAACTCCAAAACTCGTTCATTTTCCCATGTAGCATCATCATGGGGCAGATTTTTCCATTTGATTAGTTATTCCCGGATAATTCTGTTACACAGTTGTCGGTCCCGTGTTTCCAAGATTACTTCTGGTATCATTTCGAGCTTCCCTTCATCATTCAAAGGCGGGAAAACCTCGAACACTGACACTCGCTGTCCCAAAGCTTTCTTGAGACAAGATACGTGAAATACATTATGTATTTTACTATCTACCAGTAAATCAAGTTCATACGCAACTGAGCCAACCTTCCGAACTACTGAATAAGGACCATAAAACCGAGGTTTAAGTTTTTCGGATCCACTACGTTTGAGAGACGATTGCCGATAAGGTTGCAACCTGAGAAATACCAAATCGCCCACTTCGAAATGACGTTCAATTCGCTTTTTATCTGCATAGATTTTCTGTTGATTCTGAGCAACCTGCAAATTCTCCTTAAGAGCTGACAGAATGTTTTGACTTTCTTGAAGCCAATCACGAGTTCTAGGTACATTGCTCTACTAAAAAGCAAGATCAAGAAAAGAAAGGACATCATAGCCCATATAATGCTTTGAAAGGAGACATACCAATGGACATATGAAAGGTAGTATTATAACAATATTCACCCAAATATAACCAACGAACCCACGCCTTTTGATGACCGGCTACATAGTTACGAAGATAGCCTTCAATCCACTTATTCACTATTTCCGTCTGCCCATCGGTTTGCGGATGATAACTGATGCTATGATTCAGTTCGATACCTGTCAATCTGAAAAGCTCCCCCCAAAATATGCTCAAAAATCTGCTATCTCTATCACTGATTATAGTCTTTGGTAACCCATGTAATCTAAAAACTTCTCTGAAGAATAATTCTGCAATCTGAACCGCTGTAAATTCTGTAGTGATAGAAAAGAAATGTGTCAATTTAGTTAATCTATCAACCACAACAAATATACAATCTTTACCTTGGGATCTCGGTAAACCTGTGATGAAATCCATGGATATACGTTCCCATTTCTGATCTGGTATAGGTAGTGGCTGTAGTAAACCGGCAGGATACGTTTGTTCTGCTTTATTTTGTTAGCAAGTGGTGCATTCCTTGACATAGCGTAGGACATCGTTTTTTAAGCCTTTCCAAGTGAATCTTTCTCTTACTTGACGGTACGTTTTGAAGTACCCAGGATGCCCTGCTAGAGGAATATCATGCATAGACTGCAGGATTTTTTTCTTTTAACTTCGAACCTGGAGTTAAATAAATTATGTCCTTGTAATAGATAACATCATTAACAATTTTGTATTTATCATCCTGTATATGACCATCTATCAAATCACAAGTAAAAGAATCCTTTGAACATTCGACCAGCAATAAAGCTTTCCAATCAGCAGTTACAACAGATAAAGCATGGATTTCAGGCTTCCTAGATAAAGCATCAGCAACCACATTATTTTTACCTTTTATTGTTCATAGGCTTGAATTTTACTGATCAACTTTTGTTGCCTCTCATTTAAATCTCTTTGACCCAAGAACTATCTGAGACTATTATGGTCAGTTTTCACCACAAATTTGCTACCAACCAAATACAGTCTAAATTTTGTCAACGCATGCATGATTGCCAACATTTCTTTATCATAGATGGAATATAATTTCTCAAGTTTACTAAGTTTCCTGCTTTCATAAACTATAGGGTGTTTGTTTTGCATTAAAACTGCCCCTATTCCATCACCAGAAGCATCACATTCCAACACAAAAGGCTGATTAAAATCTGGAAGGGCAAGTACCGGACAAGAACTCATTACCTCTTTGAGTTTCTCAAATACCCGTTGAGCTTCCTCAGTCCATTTGAATGCTCCCTGTTTGGTAAGATCTGTCAAGGGTGCCCCAAGCTGCGAAAACCCTTTGACAAACCTCCTGTAATAACTGCACAAACCAAAGAATCCCCTTAACTCTGTAAGGTTCCATGGTGGTGGCCAATCCAAAATAGCTCTTATCTTCTCTTGATGCACCTGTACCCCTGTTGCACTGATCATATGCCCTAAATACAAAATTTGAGTCATTCCAAATTCACATTTAGATGCCTTTGCATACAATGATTGTGATTCCATAATATCAAGAATTATGTCAATATGTTTCAAATGCTCTTCCCAAGTTTTGCTATAAATCAATATATCATCAAAGAATACTAGCAAAAATTTCCTTAACTGTTTGTTAAAAATATGATTCATACAGGTCTGAAATGTTACCGGAGCATTTGTGAGACCAAACGGCATAACCAAGAATTCATAATGACCATAATGACAACGGAAAGCAGTTTTATGAATGTCTTGTTCTCTTAACTTAATCTGATGATACCCTGATCTCAAATCAATTTTAGAAAAATAGATAGCACCATGCAATTCATCTAGCAATTCATCAATTCGAGGAATTGGATATCTGTTCTTGATTGTTTTCTTGTTAAGAGCTCTGTAATCAATACACATTCGAAGAGTTCCATCCTTCTTTTTGACCAACACTACAGAGGATGCAAAAGGACTAGAGCTAGGTCTGATATGCCCCATATCTAATAATTCCTTAATTGTTTTTTCTATTTCATCCCTGAATGTTTTAGGGTGTCTATAAGGAGTAGTAATTACTGGTTTAGCACCTTCTTCTAATTCAATAGTGTGTTCAAAACCTCTATCAGGTGGGACTCCTGGAGGAATATCACTAAAAACTACATGATGTGAATCTAATACTATTAACAAATCATTTCCATAAGATTTGGATTCAAAAGTGGATACCTTATTGGAAATTAAACATTGTGCTGACCATGCCACATCTCAATGTCTGAAAATAGCCTCCATTCTTTTTGCACTGACGATCCTGGGACCACTGTTAGACATACCACGAAGGACGACCTTCTTATCCTCAATTTTAAAAGAGAATTCCATTCTTTTAAAGCTCTGTGTATATTCATCTAAGGTTTCCATCCACTGTATACCCAAGACAACGTTAGTATCGGCCAAATCAATCACATAAAAATCATCAGTAACCGTGTAATTCCCAAGAGTAATATTCAATTTTGGAACTTTATGAGTGCTAGACAAATTAGTTCCACCTGCTACTCTGACATCAAATCCTTCATGTTTTTCAGTCCATAAACCACGTTTTTCCAGAAGTGCTGCATCTATAAAATTATGTGTAGAACCACTATCAAGCATAACAATTACGCGTTGTCCATTCAAAACTCCTCTAACTCTGAAAATATTATAATGTGGGGTTCCTGTCATGGATGCTATTACACCTTCTCTTTGTTTGGTACCAGTGTCAGACTCAGTGTTTTGGGGTGCTCATTCTATGTTAGGAATGAACATTCTCTTCATCGTCACTGTCAGACATAACCTCAATATAATGAATTTTCCCCTTCCCTAAACATCTGTGTCCAGGCTGCCATGCTTCCCTACAACTGAAGCACAGTTTTTTCCTTCTGATTTCTTCTCTTTCCTCTTTATCCAACCTGTTTTTAGGGAAATCATCTTTGTTGAAAGGTTGTTTGTCTTTTTCTGGTTTAGGAGGTGGTCCTTTATTAAAAGATTTTCCTTTTGAAGATGGTTCCAATTCTCTTGCCCTTTTGACAGTTGTTTGTAAAGTAGGGGGATTTAAGGATTTAACCCACCCTTTGAGGGAATCAGACAATCCATCTATAAATATCACAATCTTATGTCTTTCTGAGATTTCAGTCACTAAGACAGCCAATTTTTCAAATTCAGAAATATATTGTTCAACAATTCCAGTTTGCTTAAGTTGAGTCCATTCCTTAAGATGTAATTCAGGATCTTTAGAATCAAACCTATCAATAAGTTTCTCAGTAAACTCAACATAAGTACCTATCAAATTATGACCCAGAGTTATTTGTCCATGATGCCACCATTCATGTGCTACACAGTCAAGATGTAATGCAGCGTATTTAATTGCTTCTTCTTCCATCATAGGGTTTAGTTGGAAATATGTATCTAGTTTTTGCACCCAAGCTCGAGCAGTTGTCTTACCTGAGCCATCAAAATAAGGGATGGACATCTTTCCAATTTTTCTTTGTAATTCACTATTGTTTCCTCACTGTCCTCTTGGCCTATGTTTCATTCTGACGTCTAAATATTCTCTAAATGTCATTGATGATCTGAATTCTTCACCATATCCTAACCAGTATTAATGTATTTCTTCCTGAATTTCTCTTATGGTGGGTTCATTTTCAGGTGGCTGGTTTCTAGCAGTAAATGTAGGCATAAATGGTCTTGTTGTTCCTGTTCTTTCCGGCTGATTATTAACCGACTATTCATCTCTACCCCCATTGTTTCCCCCATTATGCTGATTATTTTGTCTTCCATTATTTTGGTCATGATTATTAGCCATAAACTGGGTCATCAAGTTAGTCATTCTATTGACATTATCCTGCATATCTTGCTGACTTCTGATTAAAGCAGCCAATAAATCCCTATTGTTATCTGGGTCTCCCATGTTGGTTTCAAAGATTAATTCCTCATCTCTCTGTGTGGCTATCTTCAATTTCAAATGGAATTGATGAACTATTCTGTGCTACAAGAAAGTTTGAAAATCTGTTTTGAAGGGCCCTAGTACTTCGGAAATTATAATTTCCTTGGTGCATACTCAACTGTGCATTAAATTTTTTGAAACATACCCTACAGGCTGGCAAGATTTAGAGCTCTGATACCACTGTAAAATTCCCTTACTAGATCTGAATGCAAATACATTTGTGTCCCAAAAATATAGTGTTGTATCATTTTACTAAACTGGCTGATTTCGTTTTGTCTATGTTTTCCTTTCAACAGTGTATTCCATGCATCTAAGAATATGACTCAATAGTATGATCCATGCATATAATTTATCTTTCATGCCCTATTTAACCAACATAAACTTGATGGATTATTCAATGTTTAATTACATATAAGTGAATACAACAAATGCACCTGTTGGTTCGCAACTGTATTGCCAGACTGTTACGGTGGTCTTCCCCGAAAGCATCACTTCCCGATCGAAGGTTGGTAGTGGATGGAACTCAATGCCATTTGCTTTTACTTCCCTCCAATCCTTAGTTGCATAGCCAATAACTACAACTTGGATAACTGGATGCAAACACCACTCTATACGATGACTTCCGTTGTTGTCTTAGGCCACGGGTTCTGTAGGTGGAGATGTCTTCATGCTGCGCTCTGGAACATCCCGTCTCTATATTCGGCAACCACAGACTCGGGTTACCATTATCTGAATTATATTCTGGATGCCGTCAATACGTATGCACAGGAATCATAAATCATGTGTATCGTTATACTGTCTTCCGATACCATGGTAGTCATTCGTACACGTGCGTAGTTCATTCCCGACACCGTGTTTTGGAAAGGTTCTTTATCTCGAACCAGAGGTTTGTACAAATCTTCGAAGTCTTACGCTATTACAATGTATCTCCGTATTCACCAGATGAACTGCATTCCACTGCTCTCGACTCTCGACACCACCAATAGGCCAGGCTTTTCCTGACGAAAGGGGTTCAATCTTCCAGGATTGATATCGTGTAGATAATCAATGCCTATCTCCGGTATGATAATGTTTATAAACTTCCTCCCCCCTTCATAGCTATCGTCCATCCTTTTATTTGCAACAGGTAGTTGAACTTCCCGTAATAATTCCCGTAATAGTTAAGACACTATTTACGGTGATAATCAAAAGAAAGATATAAGTTAAAGTCTTTTACTCATCGAGGAACAGTATATTAATTATTTATATAAACGAATGGAAGGATTTATATAAGATAATTAATATATTTTGTATGCAATTTTCAATCATGTTCTAGGGGACATGACATATGTATATACCTTATAAAAGAGTAAGCAGATCCGTTTGGATCATGTGTCGTAATGAGCGCCAAATTGAGGAATTGTATGTATGAGAAAAGTGAAATCAGCATTGTGTGCATTTTATTTCACGTCCATATGAGAACATGATGAACCTCACACTTAGGTATTAGAGAAGGTTATGAGAGTGGCTTCCAATGTGGCTTCGACCCGAAGTGGTTGTGCATGGTTATCGAGGAATAATGTAATATGCAGATGAAGAGCGAACCCATTCTTGTTTCCAACTGGTCCATAACTTAGATGTGATGTGTTGGGAGATAACATCACTCTTGATGATAGTTAGAACTAGAATATCTTTCATGACTGCAAAGTATCTTTGTCATCTGTGTTCTTGATCGTGGCAAAGAAATGATGGAACATGTCATGGACCAAGTCCGACAATCCCAAAGTCCACATGAAGGATACTTGTCTTGATTTCCCCAAATATATTTTATCTGATCACCCTTTTTGAATAATGTGTACTATTAGTGCCATCAAAATCTTTGAAACTATCTACGATCAAGCGTACTGCCACTTTCATTGTGTCGTCGTCATAGGGAACTACAAATACCAACATTCTCATTATTTCACTTAAACAAGAGGTCAGCCACAACTTGATCTCATCATCACAATTCCTCAACCATTTGAGTTGTTTCAAGATGGTCACTGTGTAGGAGTTAGGCTATATCTAACACTTAAAAGGATGACTCCTCAAATTGTATCAAACATTCTTCTACCAATTTAAACATGTTCAAGATATCATCCCTTGATTGCAATTGAGTGCTAAGCTAGTTGCCTAATAAATATATTGATATTGCCAATGGTTTGATATCTTTTGTTGCCATGATTAATCAAGTTCTTCGACATTTACCCAAAGGCTAGTAGGTTCACTAGCTCTAATACCACTGTAATGTCCCTTGTGAGATCTTCTCTAATTTTGCAATTTATTGAGTCAATTATGCTTATATTTTTTATGGAAATGTATAATAGAAATATTGCTATATAAGCCTTATATCAAGAACACTCCAATTGGATTAGCAAAGCGATTAATTGGTGAACCTATGTGGATGCGAAGTATTCTAAAATACAGTAATTTCTAATACAAATCTTTAAATATTGCTCCAAGTGCAATATAGATTCCAATTAAGAAGAGGGTTTGTGATCATGTCTCACAAACATACAAGAGATCCGATGAGACTTATGCTTCACTTAGTTTATGGTCGGTATAAGAGTATAATCTCTGATCCCTTATTAATCTGATCGCTGGCTTTGATTGTTGAATTATGACCATGCAATTAAATGACTATGGATCGGGTATGGAAGACTTTTAGTTCTGATTTTGATCACTACTCCTGATAAATCTCTTTGTAATCTTGTGATGACTTGATGCCTTCTCTACTTAGTTTACACAATACTCATGTGTCTATGGCCTTCCTACAGATGGGTGAATACCACCTTCACTTGGTTGCTTAATTGCTCTTCTATTATTGTAATGGTATTAGATAATTTAACATTAGATACGAAAGCTCTATTTGAAGAGATTACAAAGACGATGTTTCTTAAGGAAAAAATCATAAACTGAAGATGAAATTAGAAACTAACTAAACTAAACTAAGATTATATTATTGACCATTAATAAGCAAAAATGCTAATATTATTCTAATACCCTCCCTTAGTGGTGAGGATGTCTGCAATCTGATCCTCAGTTGGAACATACTGCAACTGGACTAATCCATCTTCAACAAGCTTGCAAATGAAATTATAATGAAGCTCAACATGCTTGGTTCACTCATGGAAAACTAGATTTTTGGCAAGTTTCAGCACCCCTTGACTGTCAGAAAACATGGGAGAATGTCTTGCTTGAGACATTTGCATGTCCGAAAGCATCCTTTGAAGCCAAATTTACAATTCCTCAATATTCAATTTCGGTCGAGGAAAGAACCACTAGCCGTTGCTTCTTGCTGGTCCATGTGATTGCACTTGTACCCACACTGAAAAGACACCCAGAGGTGGACTTACTGTCATCAACAGAACCTACCCAATCTGAGTCTGTAAAACCAATAAGCCTGGGATCTTTGCTTCTATTGTACAGAATGCCAAAGTTAGGAGTGGCCTTCACATTTTGCAACACACGCTTCACTGCAACCTAATGTTCAGCTTTAGGGGTTGTCATGAAGCGAGATATGTAGCTCACAGCAAAACTAAGAACAGGTCTGGTAGCAATGAGATAAATGAGGCTGTCTACTAGTTGCCTGAATGCGGATTCATTCACCACAAGTGAATCTGATTTGGCTGATAGTTTCAGCCCTTTCTCCATAAGTGTAGCTGCAAGATTGCAGTCACTAATCCGGAACTTATCCAGCAAACTTTTGGCAAACTTTAACGAGATAAAAAGATGCTACCATATGTCTATCAAACCTCTACACCAAGACAATAATGCAAAAGTCCCAAATCTGTCATGTCAAAGGAGTGACACAAATTCTATTTGATTTCTTCAATCAAATGTGTCGATCTCCCAATAATGATCAAGTAGTCAACATAGACAACAAGAAAAAGAATCTCATCACCAGACTATTTAACATACAAATTAGAATCAGAAGGACTAATCCAAAAAACGTGATCAACTAGGTACTTATCAATTTTCATGTACCATGCTCGAGGAGCTTGCTTGAGACATAGAGTGCTTTCACCAGTTTGCATACATGTTCTTTACTGACAACCTTGAAACCAAGAGCTTGGGTCATGCATACCTCTTCCTCCAAGTCAACATTGAGGAAGGCGCTTTTAACATCCATTTGACGGACTTTACAACCGAATTGAGCTGCAATGGCAAGGGCAAGCCATATGGTGCTCATCTTGGTTGTGGGAGCAAATGTCTCCTCGTAGTAGATTCCCTCTTTCTATGAGAACCCTCTAGCAACCCACCGAGCCTTTTAATTATCGAGGGTTCCATCACTCTTATAATTGATTTTATAAACCCATTTGCAGCCAATGGGTTTCTTCCTAGGTGGAAGATCAAAGAGGACCCAAGTTTTGTCCTTCAAAAGACTATGGTTGTCAACCTCCATAGCATGTTCCCACTCAGGTATTCCTTTAGCCTCTCAATATCTCTGAGGCTCATAGACGCTGTGAATGTCGGACATAAGAGCAAAGTTCACAATGTTCTTTTGCTTGCTCTTGCTTCTAGTTGATCTACCCTTAATAAGTTCATCATGACGAATATCACCAATGGTCTTGACCCACCACTTAGGCCGAAGAGTAGAAGTACAAACATCCAAATCAGGAATGTTAACATGACCTGGGGTACTTGGAACAAATTCATCTAAATGCTGATCCAAATTCTCCCAAGGAAAGTCGGGTGGTGCAATATCATGTCAGGGTGACTCCACAACTTCAAAGTGAAAGTCATCAATATCCCTCCCATCAAGTGGAGCTAGGGGAAGGCGAACACACAAATCCTTAGCCTTCAGAAACTGATCCTCAGGGCTCAGGGTAGAAGAAGAGAGATGGAAGGGCCCACTTTCTTCATCAACCATAACATCACGACTGAAGATGAGAAGATCAATGTCTACATCAATCAGTCTGTAAACCTTATGATTATCACTATAACCTTTGAACAAGTTTTTGGCTCTTGGAATCCAGTTTTGTGCATTTGGCATCTCAAATCCAAACATAAGCAGTGGAGCCAAAGACTTTTAGGTGGCTAATTTTAGGCATTTGTCCAAACCATGCTTCTCCTAGAGTCATCTTCTTAACGACCTGTTTAGGAGACCAGTTCAAAAGGTAGATTGTCGTGTAAATTGCTTCAGCCCAAAATTTCTTTGGATCATGTCTACACTCCAACATAGACTGGACCATTTCGATGATTGTGCAGTTTCACCACTCAACAACACCATCTAGTGAGGGGTATAAGGTGTGGTAAGTTGACGATCAAAGTTCCCAGACTTGCCACGAGTCAAGCGAGTTTGCCAAGTTGGCGAGTCGAGCCAAGCTCGGCGAGTTTTGACAACTCGTGACTCGGACTCGGCGAGTTTTTCTCATAACTCGCCTGACTCGCGAGTTAGGAGTCAGGCAAGTTATGGAAAAACTCGCCGAGTTCGAGCTCTAGGACTTGCGCCATGACAGGTCAATGTTTTGACTTGCAAAAAACAAACAAAACATGAAGTTGTTTGACAAGTTAGTCTCTCCGTCAGGATTCATATATGGAATATAACATTTAAGTATAAGTGGCATTTCCTTATGTCTTTTCTCTTTCTCATACTTCAAATTATATTCCATATTTATTGTTAGGATGTTTGAGAGTTGTTTCGGACCTCCATAAGTTATAATGCAAAATCTAGTTTTTGGAGGATCCTTCAAATTTCCAGACTTAGTCAAATTTCAGGCCATTTCAGGATAAAGATGACATTCCAGACTTCTAAGGCGAGTTCATTTTGACCTTGATGTAAGGGACGGGACCTAGAAGGACACCATGCATTCAACCAAGGTTTGATTTAGCAACTTGAAGCGTGATCGGATAGTACACAAAAACCCTAGGAATGATCTAAATAACCCCCAATCGCTCAACTGACCTAACCTCCTTCACTCCACCTTGAGGAGATCCACTTGACTTGATGACCTTTGAGAAACTCAATCCCTTCAATGCAAAGGCTAAGACACTAAAACGACCAACAACAAAACTAAAAGAGCTAACACTAGAAAGCAAAAAGTGGGGGTCCCCATTTGCAATGGGGCAATGTGTGAGTACCTCACAACAGAGATGTTTCTTAAAATTTTGAAAAAAGGGGGTGAGTTGGGGACATTTCCTACCTGTCCCCACATCCTAAAAAATCCCCCTATGGGGCACAAGGTTATTTTTGGCAAGGGACATGTCTCTAAGGAGCATATTTTCAAACCCTTCTAGCCCAACAATTCCCCCTTCCATCCAACATATATATAGCCCAAAAACTAAGAGGTCCAAGAAAGACCAAGGTCAACTATAGTCCCAAGGTAAAACCTAAGTTCAACAAGCACACTATTTAATGCTACCATACACAAGCACTCCTTAAAGTTTTCAAGTGAAGATGTTCATGATGTCTCATGTTGGTGCTCCCATAATTTCAATTTGGCCAAAGAAAATACTAAACAAAAGCCCCAAACAAGTAGATACTCTACTAGCATGCCTTTCATGGCATAACAAGCTAGCACACATTATAATTGGGCTTTATTCAATAATGGGTGCATGAAACAAGTTTTAAATGGTTAAAAATATCTTAATTTCAAGGGTTTTTTAATTTTGCCAGTCATTGCCGAGTCATAGCCGAGTCACGAGTCGAGTCGGCCTTGTCGAGTCCGAGTCTGGGAACTTTGCGCTTAATACCATGAGGTGCATAGAAGTTGCAGAAATCAAAAGAATAAAATCCCCCCCCCCATTGTCTTACCTAAGAGTGACTATCTGACAGTTGGACTCTTTTCTACTGAGGCCTTAAACTTCTAAAACATGCTAAACACCTCTAATTTGTTTTAAGAAAGTACACCCACATTCTTCTACTAAAATCACTGACAAATAATAGAAAATACCTAGAACCAGTGACTGAGGGAGTGTTCATCAGTCCACAGACATTTGCATGAACCAACTGCAATACATTGGAGGCTCTCCAAGAATCACCATCTGAAAATGGAGTCCGATGCTACTTTCCAACTCGACAAGCTCTGCAAACTCCATGATTCTAAGTCTGAATCTCAACTAAGCCAACAACCAAACCCTCCCAAACTATTTGAGAGAGATAGTGCACATTTAGGTACCCGTACCGTTGATGCCAAAGATTGCTAAAGGAAGTACTTTTGGCTGCCATGGCCTGCTCCTACGAATCACCAATGTCAACAATCTATAAGACCATGATCCTCAACGCTCACAGCAACTATAGTGCGACTCTCCCTGTCAACAATATTACACTTGTGCGAACTGAAGACAATATCCAGCTTAGGAGATTGCCACAGAATCTAACTGACTAATAGTAAATTCAGCTCCATGCCAACTACAAAATATACATTGAGAAATATTAAATTTCTCCCTCCAAATTGAATCTGCACATTGCCCTTTCCGACAACAATATATTCTTCGCCTCCTCCAAAGATCAATGAATCAATCAAAGGAGTGTATTATGTAAAATAATCCCAACGATGTGTGAAGTGCCGAGAGCTACCAAAGTCAATGTACCAGGCAGATGATTTCACATGATCATATGGGCATTTGGCCATGAATGCATTGAAGGCAAACTCCTTTTGCTCGGACCTTCCCCATCTAGATTGCTCAGATGCCAAACTTTTCTTGCAATCTTTCTTCACATGGCCATACTTGTGGCAATTATTGCACTGAACATTCTTCTTGGAGGTGTCCGGGATTGACCTTGTCTTTTCTGCTAAAACGACTAACTTTTGCCTTTGTCCTTAGTCGAGGATTTTGCTATGAAAGCCTGTTCAGAAGAGGAAGTACTGGTGCAGGTCCCGAACTGCTGCTTCCATCTATCCTGGTGCAAAAGGTTGTTGCAGAGGTCAAGAAACTTGAGATCGACACTGGTGGATGTAAAATTGAGCATTTCAATGAAATGCTCATAGGACCAAGGTAGACTTTTCAAATTGATGAGCACCATATTTTCTTCCCCCATTTTTCGAACGATAGCCTCTAGTTGGTCACAAATATCTTTAAATTTTGTTAAATGCTCCTAGAGAGACATCGTCTTGTTCATCATGATCAAAAAGAGCATCTTCTTGAGAAAGAACCCTCTACTCTTGTCTGACGTTTCATAGAGATTCTTCAACTGGGTCCAAATCTCTACAGCTGTCTTCTTGGAAGGAACTTGTGGCTACTGATCATCAGTGACGGACAATTTGAGGAGCATGACAGCTTCACATTTGCGCTCATCATACTTATCCTAATCTTTACCGGTGGCAGTACGATGAGGTGTTGTACCCAGCACGACTTGTCCAAGTACCAATACTTGAAGATGCTGAGCATCTGTTGTTTCCAGGTGTTGTAGCTACAGCCGTTGAAATTTTTACTGCTCTCCAACATAACATTGTTCAAGGACACCATCATGAATACCGAGGTCAAACTAGATCAACCTTGTGAAGGCACAAAAAACGAGACAAAAGAATCTGATTAAAAAATCAGAGTTGAAACAGTCGGTACAAATTTCAGAACACTGGAAAACACTATCAAACACAAATCCCAAAGTGATCAGAAAAATGCGGCAAGTGATTTTTTTTTGTCAAAATCAAGCACACAAAACCAGAGGCACAGATTCCAATGCACAAATCTCGAGGGTTTAGGAGAAACCATAGATCACCAGCACCCAAATTCACAGACTCACGGTTTGAACCAGAAACTCTAGGGTGTAGATTTATAGAAAAAAGTGCAAATTTAAAAAAAATCTGCCAAACACCCTTGTTGCTGTAGAGATGCATAGAAAACCCTAGTTGGATGGTTGTTGCAGGTCGTGGGAAAAATTATGCCAAAACTCTGATCGTGAGAAGAAAAACAAAACAAATCTGTGGAAAAAACAAGGACTGTTGCAAGAAATCGTCACAGGAAACAAGATCGGGTGCAAGCAGAAAGAATACAGGGGTTGCACAGAAGAAAGAAACTTAGATGTGATTTGCAAGAACAAAAATCGCAAAGAAACTTTCACGCGAAAGAAATAAACACAAACTCAACATGCATGGGAAGAAAAACATTTGCAAATTGTGGGAACCCGTTGCAAAAAACAAAGAGAAAAAAAACTTCGCAGTTGCAAAAGCCTACACAAGCAAAAATGCGGGCTAAATCAAACTTTTGAACACGAAAAAACACCTCACAATTTTCTCCAAAAAAACTATCCCTATTTTTCTGCTCCTTTCAGACCCATGAAAAAAGAATTTTGAAAATTCTCAGAACCAAAAACACGGCCCCAAAAGAAGAAAAAAACACGACTTTGCAGAAGATGAGATTTTATCAGACGTCCTCACACAAATTTTAAACATGAATTACAGAACGTAAACAAAAAAAAAAGATTTGCCCAGAAGTTGTTATAGGCTCTAATACCATATTATTGTAATGGTATTCGATAATTTAACATTAGATACGAAAACTCTATTTAAAGAGATTACAAAGGCCATGTTTCTTAAGGAAACCATCGTTAACTAAAGATGAAATTAGAAACTAACTAAACTAAACTAAGATTACATTATTGACCGTTAATAAGCAAATATGCTAATATTATTCTAATATCTTCTAGAGCACTCCAAATCTGGAATGAATATACAAAAACCAAACTACATCCTTCTTGAGAATCCACAGTTCTCTCCTTATACCCCTCAAATGGGAATGATGAAGAGTTGTATCTCTCACAGCCATGTCTTTTGCAACCAAGGTAATTAATTATGTCTCTTCCTTCAATTGGTCTTATTCTTAATAACATTGTTAAGGAATTAATCACCCTTTACTCAAACTGTTTATTCTCTTCTTGGAAAGCGATAGGCTTATTACTAACTAATTAATGCATGAGACGTCCTAGGCTTGCGATGCCTTTGGACTATGGTCTTTCCCTTGATCAATTGGCTTTAGAGATTGGATAGGGTTATTACAAGATTAAATATGGACTATGGCTTGTAATTTGAATTTTCGTTGTGTCATGACATTTTGAGACTTGAAAGTTGAATACTATCATTTTTGCAAATTATGAATATAATATTATGATATTATGAATATTTATTGGCAATTATGGATTTAGGTATGGGAAACTTACAATGTATGGATTGTAATAACCATAATTTTGATGTTTGAACATATATATATATATACACGTGTGTGTGTACACGTATACGTGTGTGTGTGTATATGTATATATATATGGATGTACCCCTATCCAAATTGGTAACTTTGTAAAAATGCAATCTCTTACAAAGGAGAAAATTCAGTGGGACAAAACTTGTCTCTAAAAGAGTGAAGAAGTGAAGAGAAACAAACAATAAAAAATGATGTATGTAAGACTCAATGATACCCCCCAAGGACTACATTCATTATGAATAGATAATCAATAATCCCTCATAGAAAAGAGACTACATAGCCCCCCACAATTTATAATGTCCTACAGAAATGGTGAGTGCTTGAGGACAAAACATAGTCCAATGCCTACAAACGGCATTTCCTCCTTTGGGAAGAAAGATAAACCAAGTACAAATGCAGGAATGCTTCCCATTCCAGATAGGAATTGGTAGGAAGTAGAATCCAAATGTATGAAGATGTCTTTGAGAACTGCTCATGTGTTACCAAGTCCTTGGATGAAGAAGATGCCACAAACCAATCAGGTACATGCCCAATCACAACAAAAGGTGACAAATAAGGAACAACTGGAAACTAATTTTGAGTAAGTTTCAAAGAAAAAGATGAAGTGACAACAATTGTGCCATGACTAATCCCCTTCCTAATGATGAGCATTGATTGAGCAGTTGCTTGGCTGATATGAAATGAATTTAAAGATACAATGGAGTTTAGTAGGATAAGATTTGGAACTTAAAACTTTTACATACCAATATATTTCTACATGATAGGTACCAGTGTATGTGCAATACTTTAAATATAAGTTCAAAACCCTTCAGATTATATTTTAGACAAAATACAACCACCATTTCTGCTGTTTGTGATTGTATAATAAGATGGATTCTGCTAGTAGTTTATTGGTTTTATGCCCTCTCAGTCTCTTTCACATATAGAGGCCCTGCATGGGTTGGCTACGCATTTTAAACCAGACTGTAACTATATGATTACTTGTTTATTGGGGACAGAATTATCTCTTGTGACATGTCGGGGTCAGCATGATAAGCTGGATGTTTGATTTTGCTGAACCATTTATTCCTGTCCATGGTCTGCAGTTCTTAAACTTTTCTGTTTGATTTTTCACTAAGATTAGTACAGGTTAGAAAGTGTACGAAATTCACCTTGGTACAAGGACAGGAAGGTGCAAGAATTTCACTTTGATAAAAAAATAGGAAGGCGCAAAAATTTTACTCATGATTTAACAGCTGCTACTCAGACAGTAAAAAAATGTGATATATGCATTGAAAGAGCTCAAATCTGAATAAGGTAAATTTAAAATGATTTGAAATCTCCCTTGCTTCAGGTAAATAATTCGATGTAATGTACTTGTTTAGGTTTTCCTTGAGTAGAAGAAGATATTCTTCTGATGGTCCATCTGATCTTTAATTTTTGGTGGGTCTTGAGGTTTTTAACTCCATCTACAATCAGCCAAGAAAAGAAAACTGCCTCTAGTTATTTCTTGCTTATACCATTGCTTGCAAACAACTTAAGTTATATATCCAAATGATCACTCTCAGTGGTTCTGAAAAGACTATGAAGCAGTTTTGATCAAGCATCAAAGACCTCCAGGAATGGACTCTGTCCAATACTAACGGACTCCAGCTGATAAAAAATACTGTATAAATTCACATTGCATGGAGTCATTACCCTTGCACAGATGAATGATCTAATACTATTAAAAGGCATAAACACACAGCAAGAAAGACCTCCATAGAAAGGACTAACTTACTAATTGATTGAATCAGATGGGCAAAATATATTGAACTATTTACAACAAGATTTTTTCCTCCCAATAAGATAGTACCATGAAGATTACAAGATAAAAATACTGTATAAATTCAGACTGCATGGAGTCATTACCCTTGCACACATGAATGATCTAACACTATTAAAAGGCATGAACACAAAGCAAGAAAGACCTCCATGGAAAGAACATCCTGAGATTATTATGATTCCTTACTAATTTATTGAAGCGAATGGGCAAAATATATTGAACTATTGAATGCAAGTTTTTTTCCTCCTGATAAGATGTATCATGAAAATTACAATATAAAATGCATACCTGACTCGGATAGTTTGTGGATATGCCTTGAAGATTTTGATGCAAAGCGAGTTTTATGTGGCTTATTCTTCTGGAGTCGAGAGCCAGCCATTGTAGACTTAATCTTTCTGATCCCTTGAAAATTCAAATAATATGAGCTGGCACGAGACTCTGTTTGAGGAAAGAGAACAATTCTCGAAACATAAACAAGATTGTAAAACTTGTTTAACCAAAAACAAAATATTAAATTCCTTTACATAAATGATGTGATTGTTTACAATATCTACATACTATGCACTTGAAATTTAAATGCCTCAGAATTAAAACTAGTTTCATCTGGATTACTTATCATGTATGATGACAGCAGCTATTAATTTTATTGATCATGTACATAAACAGAAGCTATTATTTTTATTGATTATGTAAATAAATAGAAGTTATTAATGCAACAAAGATCTCCTCACATCTCAAAACATTTATATCACTTTGACATTTAAAAAATAAAAATCATAGCTATTGGAAAATAGTTATTGGACTTGAATATAAATACACCAGCACTTGTACCTATAGGAGGTTCAAGAGATACACCGACAGTAAATTAAATGTAGGTAAAATTTGATTGAAGTTCCACTATAGGAAATCCACTATGAAACTGAAGTTAAAGAAACACAATTTTTTTACTTGTTAAAAGAAAGTAATAATAGTTTCTAACTCAATGCAAATGTCCTAATTCCACAAGTATTTTACCCCAAAGCTCATTGATGGATTGATCAATACACATTAGGAGCCCAACGTATTTATCTAAAATTTAAGTCATGATTAAGGCCCACAACAAAGAAATCATGGCTGTGGACAAACCAAAAGCTGATCAAAAGTGTCACCAATTTCATGTACCAGCTCAATCAACATATCCAACTAAACACACACGCAAGCACCATATACATTCAACCAAGAATACCAGTTCTACAAAAAGAAATCTTACTCCAGAGAACTACCACTTCCAACTTGTTGATATGTCACATCAAGTTTTACATAAAACTGCTCACTTAGAAAAAAGTTGAACCAGTTACATATGAATGGAAAAACTGATTTGAAAGTTTGTGACTAGAGCTCTAGCAAATCATTGAAATAAATTGTTGCTACTTCTACGTCAAAACTATGTTCTCAGTTAGTACAAGAGTAAAGGGATTTATCCAGAAATACATCCAAGTAGTCAAGGAACAATTTAATTCAAGACTGCATATAAACATTGAATCACAAAAATTTCTATGCAACTTGGGGAGATCTAGAGTATTCCCCCCTCTTGGTGCAACCAAACTTCCCCTCTTCTAGATCGGGACATCAATTTTGAAAGGTCTTCAACCTTTATGAACCGTGTGGCAGACAGATGGGCATAGTTTATTGCAGCCACTGTATATGATTCAAAAATAAACGCCATAATCGTGATTTTCAAAATAAAAAATCAGTAGAAATACTTGGAAGGAAAAACTATAATGAAAATTACTTTAGAAGCCTTCAATAGAAATAGCCAAAGATGAAAAACTCTTAATTGGCAATTAAATCTTTTGGTCGGAATTTTAAAAAAAATCGGTAATCGGGAAACAGGAAAAAACAGCAATAAATCAGCAAATTTATCGAACATTTGAAAATATATAATTTCTTAAAATATTCTAAAAAAACACACATATACATTAAATTTATAGAACATAATAACATATTAACATAATTATAACATTAACATTAAATTTCTTAACATAAAAAAAACACATAATAACATATTAAATTTATAACATTAAATATATAATTTCTTAAAATATTCAAAAAAAAAACACGCATATACATTAAAATGTGTCGGCCATCAAGGAGCTCAATTGTAGTCGTGCGGATGAATGGCGTAAGGCGTCGGGGAGCTCAGTCGCATGGAATGAAGAAGCCAAAAACACATTTTTTCATTTCGTGTGCGTTAAAACATAATACCTTTTCGCTTTTTAGGGTTCCAACTCCCGTCAAATCAAAACGCGCATAATCTAACATGTGATATTCTGCATTTTAATCGTGATTTTTGTGCGATTTTTTCCACCCGCAAAAACACGATTTTTAAGGGAAAATCGTTGGCGATTTTTTGGCCGATTAAATTGCATGGGCATTTCGCTCCCGATAAATCACGATCTAAACGATTTATAGCCAATTTTTTCATCTTTGGAAATAGCATTGCAAGTAGGAAAAAATCATTGATTCTTATACACAGACAGCGTATAAACAAGAATGTAAATATCTTCTACACCAAACTTGTTTAAATTATCAACTAATACATGGTAATGTGTAGGCTTGGGTGTTCCCTACAGTAAAATCATCAATAGTTTCAAGATTGGATCCTCACTGAGGCTCTGCACTTTGAAATCAAAGGTCAGTCTCTAGAAGAAATGACCTATTAATAAAATTATTTCTAAAAACACTTATTCTTAAAGGTCATACCACCTAAAGCATTCAAAAATTAAGTCGAAAGCTAGATAAAATACCAAATATTATGCATGCCTTCCACCAAACATAATCCAATCATTTTCCATAAATTTAATCTCCTTAAATTGATGTTTTAACTTGAAAAATGATAAAAATATAGAAAATGTATAATCATGTTCATTTATCTGAAAGATTGCCAGGTCATTTTCTAAACATTTCAATATAATAATAAATATTTCTCTTTCAAAGAAAATCTGGCAATATATTGTTAAAATCTTTTTTTAAACAAATTTTAGAAATAACCTTTACTGTGGTTTAGTAGTTTCATTCTGTTAATATTTAACAATTAATGTCAAGTCCCCGCCAATTAACATCTTACCGTCTTCAAGCAGGGAGGAAATAGAAATAAATACATCTAAAGACATCACTGGTAGAAAATCGTCTCACTTATGAGACTTCACAATTTTCTAAGACTGATCACATCCTACCAAATAAACTGACCTTGCCCCAATGCATCAGACAGCTATACAACCATGGTCAAAAGTTTCATGAAGGAGAGACTTTATAATAGTTAAGGAGCAGGAACCTATGTTCACTAAAACTGTGATTCTTAATCTTAACTAAGCAATGACTTCATGAAGAAATACCGAGTCTTAGACCAGCGATCAGGGTATAAACCTGTGATATATGGCAGCAACTACTTAAGAAATATTCACGTATATTGAGGGTCGACTAACTTAATCAAGAAACATTAATTAGTTTCCAATATAAGCATATATTTCACTTATGCTGAACGAAAATATTAATAGCAAATATTGACGTCCATACTAATTGGCCATTATGAGATAATGAGGACAACAATTCTCTTTGAGAGACACATCCCTTCCAAGCGGAGAGATAAGGTAAGTGTCTATTCATCCCATGAAGGTTATAAGGAGAGACTTCATATCATCGAAGGGGGAGGATCAGAGAAGGGGAATGGAATAAGTTAAATCAGTTTTGAATTATATACAGCAAACCAAAGCAGAAATTTTGGATTAAGGCTAGTATGCAAAAAAATGGATATGTTTGATGTGTGTGCTTAGTTGTATGAAATATGACGGGTAATCTATATTTCTCGATATATATCATGTATGATATTAATAAGCATCGATAGAGAAGAAGGGAATAGAATGGATATCTTGATCGAATATATATTGATCATTTATTAAGAGCATTAGAGCACACAGCCTGGTACACTAAATATTCTCTGATGTCTCCAATGTTGTTCACTTGTTTCCTTTTTGGATTAATAAATAAATACACTTCAGAATAAGATAAACTATATGACTGAAATAAAGCATTTTTTCCTAAAAGAACCTGGTTATTAATTAGCATTTGTCCGCAGTTAGAATATCATAATTTATATGATTTCTTATGTAATCAAATATCAGAAAAACCCATACATTAGTAATCTGATCTTGGATACTTCTGCTAATGCCTAAGGAGGATGGGAATGATTGGTGCAATGGGAAAGGTGGTCTAATTCCACACCAATCAGCTGGTCCCAAGATGGGGTAAGGATCAGTGATCTGGAAACCTTGAGGGAGTTGTCCCAAGATGGGGTAAGGACCTGCATCCAGAAACCTTGAGGGAGCCTGTTTGTAGTTTGGTTTCTCAGTTTCCTAGCACCATAATTACCCCTTCCTCCATTAGGGTTAGGTAGTAACCAGGTTAGACCATAATATAGAGGGTTATGATTTATAATATGAAGGAATAGTAATAATGAGCATAATAACATTTGGTAATGCATTCAATGATGTATGACAATCGTTGAGGGGACATCACAATTGAATAGTAAGATCGTTTCTATGCTCAAAACCTGCAAAATAAGAGCTATTATGTGTGTAAAAAAACTCAAAAGAAGCGAAAAACAAGTCATTAAGAAAAACCACACAAGTTAAAGAGGCCCCAAAGGAATGTACTAAATAGAATAGACTCCCTTTGTCTTAATGGAAGTCTGATTGGTGTGATTGGTCTATTCTTAAATCATTGCTGAAAAACAAGATTTAGCATCATCCTTTTCTCTCATGCAATACATACGTGTGATAGGAATATATAGAATAAAACTTGGAGCATAGCAAAAATTTCTCTCAACCTTGGCAGTGTGCTGGCAGTAGACTTGGACAAGTATTTATTATATTGTGTGATAAACAGTTCTAATTGTATTTTCTGATTATTCGATGCAGTATTGTATTTGTGCATTAACCTTCACCCTTTTTTATCTTTTTAGTTAGACCTACAATTGATGGCTTGATATCTGGTAATCTTTTAATTAATTTTTCTGACCCTTGTGTTAAATTATAAAATTATAAACATTTGTATCCGCTGCATTTGAGCTTCTTTTGCTAGTGATTTGATCGAGATTTTATAATTTTGTAACAAACTGACAGAAATTGAGCTGGTTATGTGAGCAGTATGGAGAAGGTGATCCTATCACCTTATGGGTGAACAAAGTTGGCCCTTATAACAATCCTCAAGAAACATAGAACTACTATAGTCTCCCTATTTGTTATCTAGGGAAATATTGGGTGCACAAATAGGTTGGGCTCGGCGAAATTCTGGGAGGAAATGAGCTCATTGACAGCCAAATTGAAATAAAATTTCAAAGACAGACCTTTTTCTTCATTCTTTAAATTCAGGGGTGAAGAATCATAGTGGCATCTATTTTTAGAGTTTATAGACACACAAATACTGTTAGATAATTTTGTTCTATGCCCTTACATGATATGGTGGGCCCAACTATGAAAAAGGATTGTAGTGTTATGAGTTTGATAAATCATATGTATTTTTGGGGGGGCTATAGGTTATTAGATAATGTCCAGGCAAAAAATGCATGCACAGGTACTCAAGTTGCATTTAAATGTTTTTTCAACAGAGCTTGTTTAGTTGCAAAACCTGTTGAGAGAGGCATAATCTGTGAACTTAAACTTGATCCTGGAAAAGTGCAACAGTTTATGGATACTATTGAGAATACTTACTAATTTGAATTCTTTATGGGTGCCTCCTTCCTCTTTAGGCACAATGCTTCCTTATGCTAAACATGAATTTTGACAAGTCAATATGTTTTCCATGAATTGATATGCAAAGTGATCTTGACTGACCTGTGCTTATTTATTTATCTTGGATGGCGTACTGGTCTGCTTTTTAAGATGATTTCCCTTTGTGGGGTATGTCTACTATTCTATTTGGTGTCTACTTTAAAATCTTTGTTACCATTGTTTGTGTTTCATATTTTCTCGAGTCTATTAGGAATTTAGGACATATGCTAATGACTCTCCTTCAAAGGTTTTGTTGGTGAACAACATGCATAGAGTGATGACCATCACATGAAATATTATTTGCAAAATTCAATAATGATCAGGTCGATTGAATTTGTATTGTTTGCACTCTTTTAAAGTTTATTTCAGTCATCTAGCATGACTGCTAATTATTTCATTTGGATGTCCTATTCTATTCATAAAATTCACATTTAATTGAATTACAAAAAATTCAAATCAACCTCACTCAGGAAAATCCTATTCTATTCATAAAATTCACATTTATTTTGAATTACAAAAAATTCATGTCAACCTCACTCAGGAAAATCCTACTCCACTTACTACTGGAAAGCCATTGGAGCTTACTTGTTCAGTAAAGTAGGTAGAGACAAATGTAACCTTTGCTAGGTGTTTTAATGTATATTTAGACTATCCTTTCTTTGAACATGATGTAAAATGGATAAGTTCAAATCCTATCAATTGAGCAAAGTTAACAACAAAGGCATATATATTTACTATTGTTATTTACTTCACCTCTGAGTCTTGTAATGTTACTTGCTAGAGTACTTTAAAGTTTATATACTATGCTTTAGGACAAATTAAACTCTTTATGAAAATGAACCACAGTGGCCCTTTTGCAAAGAGATGATCATTGACTTCCTTTAATGCCACAAAGTAGAAAATAATAAATTGCATCAAATATTTATACGCATGTACAAAAAAATTTAACATTCCATTGAGTGAAAATTTTATAAAGTACTGACAGTTTTAGAAAATACAACATTCCAATTCAATTAAGCATCCATGTCACTCACATTAAGGATCTATATTACTCAGTTTTACCAAATACATCATATTTGAATTGGAAACCATATTAACATGTTCCTAAATACTTACAGCTGAAATTAAAAGTGTATCACCAAAGAACCATGTGAAACATCCATACCAATAATTATTATACGCTAGGAAGATATACCTAGTATAGAAGAATTATATTCTGCAGAGAGAGAAAAGATTTGAGTCCACCACCTGAATGAAAAATGGAATAATTAATCAATTAGTATAACATTATCAGGTACAAATAAAAGACGGTACATTAAAACCTTCAATTAAATTTGTCTTTCTGTATTTAATTTTGTCTGATCCTTCGTGGTCATTAATAATAGGACCTTACTGTGTTGCTTGAAAAAATTATGCCCAATATTAAGATTATGTAAACTTGTTGGGTCCTTGATCTTATGACCATGGAGAATCACACAAAACTAAATACCTAAAGAAAGCCTATGCAAATATTGTTGGCCCAAGGTTTGCTGTTGCACCAAAAGATCAATCTATCAACGCTCGATACAAACATCAGAGATAAACAAACCACAAGAGGCGAATAATCCATGTCACGAATCCCTAAGGGTGGCGCTAAACAACCAAGGGGATGAAGGCACCAACATTCCAACAGTCCCCCCCGAGCTCTAATACCACTTGTTGGCCCAAGGTTTGTCGTTGTGCCAAAAGATTGACATATTAACGCTCGATACAAACACCAGAGATAAACAAACCACGGGAGGCAGTTAAGCCATGTCATGAATCCCCAAGGGTGGCGCTAAACAACCAAGGGGGCAAAGGCAGCAACCTTCCAACTAATATGAAGTGAGGTCTAAATTTCTTGTGCATGTAGAGCAAAAAGGATTAAAGTACATGTGAACTGGGTATAGAAACGAGACTCGGACTCGGCAAGACTGACCCGACTAGGGACTCGGCAAAAAATCGACAAAACTTGGCAAAAACTCGGCAGAACTCGGCAAAAAAACCAATTTCTCGTGATTTTTGCCTAGAGCAAGTCCTGGAGAGTCACAAGTCCCTGAGACTCGGCTAGGGTCACTTGGCTCGGGACTCGCCAGGACTCGTCCTGGAACTATGCAGTATAGACAAAGGGGGAGCTTTCTAAAAAATCAAGTAGGGTGTGGTGTTACTTAAGTGCTTACAGGGCTGGGGTGATTCTACTTACAATTTGGATAAATCCCAAAGTTGCCAACGCTATTTTGAATGACACCTGTATTCAGCCTGCTAGAGATTATCTGGGAAGTGGGAATTTACTTTTAGCTTCTGTCTCTGGTAGTAATTTTGGATGGGTTCATATCCTCGTGGTTTGCACTTTAGCCCTCAGTTCCACTAGATCTAATGCAGAAATTCAGTTTTTAATTGCATAGGAACATAAACTCAATATTGAGAAGAAATGCAGACCATAAAATAAAACAAATATGCTCCGATTTGAGCTTTATTGCCCTAGAGGATAAATGATTGTCTTCATTTAAGGAAAAAGTATACATCTATCAGACTTGGACAAAAAGTTTGCCAAAGGTCAAAAATACCACTGAAAACTTCTTCCATTAAGGTGAGCCAAAGAAGCTTCAAACCATGAATTTCCTTAACATTCATGTTAGTCTGCACTTAGCTAAATGATAATGAGTAATGCCAACATTCGGAGGAATTCTAAGCATTTTCTCTGCAATCTCAAAATTTGCACACAATACAACATTTAAAAATTACCTGTCACCTCCGTCCCATGCTCACAAAGAAAGTGCTGCTCACTGAAATCATGATGATGTAAAAAGAAATTTTTTAAGTTTGAAGTAAAACATGATTCAAAGAGTGGAGCCAGAATTTTTGTAGCTACAAGCCCATGGGCATAGAAGTAGAGACAAGTTACATATTTCCCATGCCACCAATGTTAACTAATTTTTTTGTATGCAACATTCAGGCACGCCTGATTTAAACGTTCTCATGAAATCATGAATAGATCACTTCAGTCTGTTCCTACTGATCTCTGAAGTAAACTTTCCAGCAGCCCCAGAGGAAAGTGCAACAAAGAGAATATTTTTCCCTGGGTCAGAATATCCTCTTGAAATGCTTCTAGTCAAACAAGAAATTAAATTTGATCCATTGTTCAAATAATGAAACTGGAATTGATCTTAAAGCAAGAGTTGTGACAACATGCAATTCTTTATAATTTATTGACACTATTCCACCAAATACCACACAAAGGCTTCATCTAGAGGTATTAACACTGTCCCATTAAATGCAACATACATGTGTCCAGCCTGATCAATTCACAGTTTCTATTATTCTCTTTTGATAGACATGCGTACAAAATAGGGAAACACACAGAAGGCACCTAATTTTTTTTGACAAAATGCATCATCAAAGTGTGCAATTGAGATTGAACGAACTTAACAAGATGAAGTTCTTGAGACTGCTTGAAGGACTTGAAGATTTTTTTGATGAGAATTTGGTTCTATGGAATAAAAACAAAGGCACGTGTTCACTTGTTTAATATGCAGATTTTGTGAAAGGGGTAGAGCCAGGATTGTGAACCATGGCAGTATTCACTCGCTTGTGCCAAACTAAATTCAGATTTTATATGCATTATTTAGGCTTGGTCTATGATATGAAATGCAGATATACTGACAAGCTATTCTAACACAGAAAAAAAAACTCAAACCCTACAAATTTAAGCCATATTATATTAAATTGGTGTGGGGCAAAGAACGTTTCAGCTGCCTGAAAATCCTTTATACCAGCATGAGCAGATAACAACAGAATCTTTTTAGAATCAAATAAAACACAAAAAAAAAATTATCCATCCGCTTACAGAACCCAAACAATAAAACTCACTCAAACTATGGCATGTGTCTTACAGCTTACCTCAAGATTCTGTGCAAATTGTCTCATGCTGTCAATGATAAGATGATAAAAAAGGGCAGAGTTTGCAAGAAAAATTTATGAAACCCTATCACAGCAGATTTTTCTTTAAGTAAGACAAACCAAAACCAATGTCGCTATAGTTGCTGCTTCAATTTATTCACAGCAAATGAAAAGCAGATTTAAAAATGTTTGGGTTTTAGATTTGATTTGGAGATGTAATACAAAATATTTGTAGCCTTTTAAATGTTGGCTAGCAATGTAGACTTGTTTACTCGAGAGAAGAAAACTGTAAGCTGTTTCAAGGGAAAGCATTTTAAATATTTCCCAGCGGCCGTTAAACTATTTCATGGCATTTCCGGTGGCAATTGAACTATTTCACAGCATTTCCGACAGCCGTTAAACTATTTCACGGCATTAGACAGGTTTGTTGATGTTTTGTGGACTCACAAGTCCATTTATAAAGCCTATCAACTAATTAAAGAAAAGAATATTTATGTCACTTTTGACATTAAAAGAAGCTAGCACTTGCACCATAACAAGGTGCAATGGTTACACTGATTGTATTTTATATTAAATTTGTTTGAAAGGAGTTCTATATTTGAATTTAATAATCTATAAGTAGTATTTAAAAAAATTGATACAACATTCCAATTGTGTAATAATTAGTATTAATAATTTACAGGTCTTGATTTAATAGTAGGTGTTAAATTATGAGATGAGTGACATCATTGTAGCAATATACAATGTCAAGCCCGTTGACATTTTCAAAAATTGTTTTTGTTGAGCATAGAATTGGTTCTACAACAAGAAGTAATACTACAGTTAGAGTATTTACATCTCAGGTCAGTTTTATTTGCTAACTAAAAGCTGACAAGTGTCTTTGAGCTCTGAGTTGTAAACAGAAGTGCAGGGCAGGTGATCTCTCTTGGTGTAGCATTGTATTATGAAGTGCATTCTAAGGATATGAGCCAGTCTTTGGCAGGATAGGTGCTGCAGCAATAGACAATTTAAATGACTGCTAGACTAGCTGTCTTGGATGAATGTAGGCAAGTCATGTAGATTATGTAATAAAGGTTTTCATCATGAAGGATGGTTAGGGATCCTATTCAAAGGATTGTAATGTAATTGAACTGGCTGTAAGCCAATGTATGTAATTTTAAATTCCTGTTACGAGCTACAACCGGAGGTTTTCTTCCTAGTTCTTTCCTGCCGGTATGCTCGCTTGAACCAAAAAAAAAATATTAGAATTTAAATAAAGGAAGTGAAATCCATTTATTTGTGTATATTTGGAATTCATGTAATTGATAAGTATTTTAATACATGTCAAGTGCAAAAGTTTTTTTGTTATGCATAATATAACAAACAAAATTGTTATTGATGATAATTATAAAGATAGTCTTGAAGCGGAAAAAGTTAAATTTACAATTGATGTTGGCGAGTAACATTTCCTACTTGTAGTTGATGTTGATCTTTTGCATACAATTTTGCCATGAATTAGAGCAAGATTCTGCACAAATTTATTTAGAAGAAGTGAATTTTATTGCCCTTTTTTGGGGTTGGGCTTTGATTGCCAAGTATCCACCTACACACCAAAAAGGTTTGAATGAGTTAGTTGATAAAGACAATTTTCGAAGACCAATATTGTAAAGTGTGTAGTTTGAAATTAAATTTAAGTTAATGTGGATGAGGTTGGATTGACAATTACATACCTCATTTTTTCATAGCAAGAGTGATTGTAATCGAGCCTCCCCTTTTTTCTGATAATTGTGTATGGATTGTTTTGCATTCTAGAGTGCCACTCAAAAGCAAATGTTGATAGAATACTAAGGCCATTTAATGATTTGATTCTCAATATAGCTGTAAATGAGTCATTGTCTTTCTATTTTACCAATATCAATTGTTGCTTTTTGTACTATTGGGCCTTGGCATTTCTATATAGCTATTGCCCATGTCATGGATGGTGGTATTTGTCTATAATTACCTGGTGATGCAGATATTATAGATATAATTTTTGGGTCATTTCTGTAAAACAAAGAAAGTATTTGCCTATAATTACCTGGTGATACAGATATTATAGGTATAATGTTTGGGTTATTTCTGTAAAAAAAGGAGAAAAAATTTCTTTTAAAGTGAATGCAAACTTTGGCTGAATATATTAGGGTGCAACCAGTGTATTTTACAAAGAGCACAAAAAGGCAATCCAAGTTCCAGCAAATAATTGAATCACTCCTGCTGCTTATCGAATTTGCATTCAATCATTTTGGAAACTTTAGTCATCTTTGCAAAGTTTTTAGCTAAGCCTGCTTTCAAGAAAATGTTCAACTTGTTCATTGAAATAAGCCTCTCAAAATTTTCACAAATTTGTAATTCTTGAACATTGAAAGCTTCTGTTGAAAGCTGTCAACAACGAAGTCTTTCTTTCTATTAGCTAAATCTCCTCCTTCCATCATTAAGCTTTGAATATTTTCTGGACTAGCTTTATCAACTACATCTACTCCACCCAATAAAATAAATTAAATATTTTCTTGAGGAGATGAAGCATGTTCATATGTGGGCATGGATTGCCTGTAATAGTTCCTCCCTTCAGGGTGAAGCATTACATATTTTTTCTCAAATTTTCTCTGATGGCCTAAAACTCGAACTTAGGAACATTATTTACCCTTAACCATTAATAAAATTTGTATCTGGGTATCATTCTATGCTCAAGACGGTGAGTCAAATACATTGGATATAATTCAAGGACCTGGAGTGGGTTGCTTACAGAACTGTAAAGAAAATCAACTATCCTTTGAAGTGGATACAAATATTGGTTTAATGGTATCTTACAAAGATCACAAAAGGGCAATCCAAAACCCAGTAAATAATTGAATTGCTCCAGCAACTTATTGGATGTGTATGCAACTCTTCTGGCAACTTTTTCATCTTTTCAAAGTTTTTGGCTAAGCCTACTTTCAAGAAAGAGTTCAGCTTATCCATTAAAATAAGGCTCTCGAAATTTTCCCAAATTTATAGTTCTTGAACAGGTGCAGAATGATTCTGTTGAAAGCTGTCAACAACTAGGTCTTTCTTTCTATTAGCTAAATCTCCTCCTTCCATCATTCTGCTTTGAAAATTTTCTGGGGTGGCTTTATTAACTACATCTACTCCATCCAATAACATAAAGTGAATATTTTCTGGATTTTCTAGACTGGCTTTATCAACTACATCTACTTCATCCAATAACATAAACTGAATATTTTCTCAATCATCTTTGCACAATGAAGTAATTGGCTTCACATTCTTGAGATGTTTTTCAATGAATGCAGAAAATTTTTGCTTTTCAAAAATTATTCCAGCTGTGTATTTAAGAAGCTTAATCAATTTCCCCTATAACAATCAATTTCTTCTCTTGCCTCCTGGTATAGTCCAGCACTTGCAAGTTGCAACACCTATCTCCATAGATTTGACTGGTTCAGGATCCAGAATTTTGGATCACGTAAGGAAAATGCTGCAAATTTTTTCCTTCTATATTCCTCAGCTTGATGAAAATTTCATTATAGAGCACAGAGACTCTTCTGAACCATTGTTAAGGAGGTCATGCTTGGTATGAAATGACTTATCTAATCCCAAGAGCAACCAATGACCACTAAAAGCGTGAAGTTTTCTAAAATAGTAACCCTGCTGTGCAGATTTATTTCCATCAAACAGAAAATCCTGCTTTCCTCCAGTTGGAAACCATTCAAACCAATAATAACTAACATGAAGTTTCTATATAGATCATGATTAAGAACTAACGGACAACAGATTATGATTCTCACAATAGAAGCCTTATTAGAATATTCAATTATATTTTAGTCACCTATATTTAGTTCCTTGTTCAATGGTCATTTAGCTTTTTAGTTTTTAGCTCGTTAAGTGTTAACTATTGCTTCTTTATTAAAGATGCATAGTTAAGCTTTTATTTAATTTGCTTTTAAGCTTTATTTAGCTTTTAGCTTTTTAGTCATACACTTTAACGATTTGTTCTTTTTATAGAACATCGTCTTGTAAACACTATATATAAGTTTGTATATCGTTCAATTAATCTATTCAATTATTTTTCATGGTATCAGGGCATGGTTTAAAAAAAAATTTAAAATTTATAATTCTAAAATAATTTCTTATTAAAAAATGTTTTAGTGAAATTTTTCTAAAGTTTTTTTCCCTGGGCAAATTGAATCAAAGAGATTTTTTCAAAGTCTCTTTTCATGGGCGAAACTTTTGATGTTTTTTTTTGGGGCAGTCTTTCTCTGAGATTTTTTCATGAAGATTCGTGGGCAAGCTTTCTGCAGTTCAGTGTTTTTCTAGGCAGTTTTTTTTTTCGCAAGATCGTGGTTTTTGCTAAGGGAGTTCATTTTGTTTCTTTTTTGGGCGTCGTTTCGACCTATATTTCTGAGTTTTCCACAACGGATTTTTCGAGACATCTCTTGGTTTCACTGTATGTGTGCACTTTTTTTGTTTTGGTGGCGATTTTAGCGACTATGATCACGATTTTTTCGCGCTTTCAACCTCAATGATTTGTCTGCGAATTTTGCGGGCCTGTGTGACGCCGAAGGTTTTTTTTCATGGTTCAAGGGGTCTTTCTCCTCTTAAATCGTGATTCTTCTGCATTTGGGCACATTTTTTTTTCCTGCGAGGGCTTTGCTAAGGTCGTGATTTTCGAGGGTTTAAAACCCCCGTTTTTGGTCTGCGGACTTCTTCTGCGATTTTTCCAGTGATTCTAGAATTATTCATCACTCTTTTCTAGGTTCTGCAAAAAAATTCTGGGCTTCGTCTGCAATTTGTTTTCTATTTTTGAAAAAAACAAAAAAATCAGATTCTGTTCTTTTACAAAATGTTAGGGTTTTGCAGATTTTTTCTTTTGCAGATTATTATTTTCTGATTTTTAACCAGAAATTTTTTCAAGGTTTAAATCTGCAAGAAATTTCAATTTTTGGTTTTTTCAGTAGACCTCGTTTTTTGTGCTTAAGAATACAAGAGGGATGGCATCATTGATGAATGTCATGTTGGAAAGCAGTCAGAAGTTCAACAGACAAAAGTTTAATACTTGGAAGCAGAGGATGCTCTCAATTTTTGAGTATTGTTGCCTTGATCAAATTGTTTTGGGCAAGGAATCTCGTCCTACAATAGCAGGTGATGATCAAGACAATCATGATGTGAAGAATCAAGAGGCTGTCATGTTTATCAAGTTATCCATCACAGATGATCAACTCCCTCAGGTGCCTTCAAGTAAAACAACTAAAGAGATCTGGGATCTCTTGAAGGATCTTCATAAAACCTCTGATAAGAGTCTAGCTTTCTTTTTGAAGAATATGATGTTTTCTATCATAATGGATGAAAAGACATCTATCCAAGCACATCTTACGAAGATTAAGGAGATTCGTGACCAGTTGGAAGCTATTGGTCGTACCATGGTGGAAGAGGATATGGTAGTGATCACATTGAAAAGCCTTCCCCGATCTTATGAGCATTTCATTGACACGCTTAATATCTCTTCTACTAGTGTTGATCTGAAGTTTCCTGATCTTTGCACCAAGCTTCTACAACAAGATAGATAGAAGCAGCAGTTTGGTAGAAACAATGTCCATGCAGAACAAGCATTCACTGCCAAGGACAAGGGCAAAGACGAGTACACTCAGAAGAAAGGGCAGCGCAACTCTGAGGAGGGGTTCTCGCAAAGACTCACATGTCACTATTGTGGTGGACCTGGGCATATCCAGAAGTTCTGCAGAAAGAGGTTGGCTGATCAGAAGTCCAACCAGGGAGGGTCTCAGGAGCAACTGCAGGCTCATTTTGCAGAGCGTTCTAAAGAGAAGGAGTCAGCCTTCTATGCTTTTTGATTTTGTCATCGGATGGGTTTTCTGATTTTTCTCCACAAAAAATCATGGGAGGGTTTTGCTTGAATTTTTTCCTCAAAAATCAAGATGTTGTTTTACCGCGTGATGTTTGCTATTTTGCCGCATGAGGTTTGTTGTTTTACCACATGATGTCTGTTGTTTTGCCATGTGATGTCTGATGTTATGCCATGTGATGTCCGATGTCTTGCCGCATGATGACTAGTGTTTTACAGTGTGATGTTTGGGGTTTTACCGCGCAACGTTTCAGGGTATTTACCATTTTTTTCCACAAAAAAATGATGATTTGTATCTTCAGTTTTAGAGGGTTTGCTGATTTTTCCTCAAAATCGTGGTTTTAATTTGGTTACCCAACATCAGGTTGGATGGATTCTGGTATTCTTGGTTATGTTGGCCATGAATGGTCTTCCTCACTCTTGGGAATCTTTCATTCAAGGTATTAGTGGAAGAAATGAATTACTCAAGTTTGATCGATTGAGGGCTGATTGCATTCAAAAGGAAAGCAGATTGGAGGCAAGAGGAATTGGATGTAAATCTCATCATGAAGAAGATCATGTTCTTGCTGCTCATACATCCAAAAGAAAAGGAAGGAGAGGAAACTTAAAAAGGAACAGAGATAGAAATTATGATTCAGCTCCCGAATCTAAGAAAAGAAAGGATCTCTCTAGGGTTCAATGCTTCAGATGTGACAAATTTGATCATTTTGCTAGAGAATGTCCTTCAAGACCCAAGCCTCAAGCTGCTGCAACAAATGTTGGAAATGTTTCTCCTCATAGAGAGCCTAGTGAAAATTCAGAGGGATTCTTATTTATTTCTGCTCTTTCCAGTAACATTCCTACTGACAGTGATACATGGCTTATTGATAGTGGAGCTCCTGCCATATTACTGGTTATCGTGAACACCTCTCCAACTTGAAGGAAAAAGATTCTCATCTTCATGTTATCATTGGTGATGATGCATGTTATTCTGTGAAAGGTGCTGGTTCTACTTCTTTTCAGTTGAATTCTGGTATTCCTCTTCTTCTGAGAGATATTCTCTTTGCTCCTGGTAATAAAAGGAATCTGATTTCTATTTCAGCAATAGAAGACAAAGGTTATCATGTTGCTTTTGTTGATGGAAAAGATCTTGCATGGAAGAAGAACACCAGCATTCAGTCTACACGTGAGATTGGTGTTCGTCATGACAATCTTTACAAGCTTTCAGCTCGTCCTATTCAAGCATTAGCTCATGATTCTACAATCTCAAGTGAGTTGTGGCATAAAAGATTTGGTCATCTAAATTTCAGAACTTTGTCTTCAATGGAGAAGGTAGTTGTTGGTCTTCCAAAGCTGAATCAAAACAATGAAGGTTTCTACAAGGGATGTGCTCTAAGTAAGAATGTTAAGAGTACTTTTCATAGTAATGAGAATAGAGCAAAGGATATTCTAGAGTTAATTCACTCTGATTTATGTGACCCTATGTCAGTTGCTTCCCTTAGTAGTTTTTGGTATTATGTTACCTTCATTGATGATTTCTCTCGAAAGTGTTGGATTTATTTTCTTATGTCTAAAGAATCTAATGAAGTGATGTCCAGTTTTAAAGTATTTAAAGCACTTGTTGAAAATTTATCTAACAAGAAGATAAAGATTCTAAGATCTGATAATGGGGGAGAATATGTTTCTGGTTTATTTCATAACTTTTGTGTTGAAGCTGGGATTAACAAGGAGTTTTGTTAATGGTGTAGCTGAAAGAAAGAACATGACAATTGTTGAGGCAGCGAAGGCTATGATCCATGATCAAAGTCTTCAAACATTTTTATGGGCAGAAGCTTGCAGGACAGCAGTATACATTCAGAACTGTAGTCCTCATCAAATCCTAAACAACATAACTCCAGAAGAAGCTTTTTCAGGTATTAAACCTGACATTAGTCACCTCAGGATTTTTGGATGTCCTGTCTATATTCATGTTCCAAAAGAGAAAAGAACTAAGTTCAAACCTTCAGGAAAGAAAGGCATCTTTGTTGGTTATAGTGAATCTTCAAAAGCATATAGAGACTACATTCCAGGTCAAAAGCAAATTGAAATCAGCAGGGATGTGTCTTTTGATGAAGATGTAGCTTGCAAGAAATCCAAAGAGTTTTACATGGAATCTGATACAGAAGACTTTGAGCTTCCTCAAGATATAGATATGGCTGATCCAGATTTACCTTCAGAGATTCAAAGGGAGAATACAGATTTAGAAGACTCTGCTGATCCTGTTGATCCAATTGATTCTATAGATACTCTTGCAAGTCCCAGTAATATTTCAGCTAATAAGAAAAGACCATTGTGGGCTCGGCACACTATGGAAGAAGCTGAAAAATATGCAGCCCCTCGTGGCACCTTCAGAGAGAGTAAAAGGCCTCATAAGTTTGCAGGATATGTAGCTTTGATGAGTCACTTTATTGCATCCGAGCCTGCTAGTTTTGAAGAAGCCTCAAATCAGGAAGTGTGGAAGGATGCCATGATGGAGGAGTATCAATCTATTATCAAAAATAATGTGTGGGATATTGTTCCTAGGCCCAAAGGTAAATCTGTTGTTTCTTCTAAGTGGCTGTTCAAAATTAAACATGCAACTGATGGGGGTGTAGAAAAATATAAAGCTAGATTTGTAGCTAAAGGTTTTTCACAAAAGGAAGGCATAGACTATGAAGAGACTTTTGCACCTGTAGCATGTTACACTTCTATCAAAACTATTATTGCTATTGCAGCTGTTAAAGGGTGGAAATTGCATCAGATGGATGTAAAGACAGAATTCTTGAACGGTGTAATTGAAGAAGTTTTTATTGAGCAGCCAAATGGATTTGTGATTCATGAGAAAGAATCACATGTATGCAGATTGAAAAAGGCCTTGTATGGCCTTAAGCAAGCTCCACGTGCTTGGTGTGAAAGAATTGATCGATATTTGTTGAGCTTGGGTTTTCTCAAAAATGATGCAGATCCAAATATCTATTTCAAGGTAATTGATGATAAAGCCTTAATTTTAATTCTATATGTTGATGATTTATTTCATACTGGAGAGGATGACCTCATTGCTAGATGTAAGAAAGAGTTAACTTTTGAATTCGAGATGGAAGATCTTGGTTTGATGCATTTTTTTTTTGGTTTAGAAGTGTGGCAAAGACCAAATGAAATCATTTTGGGTCCAGGGAAATATGCCATTGACATTTTGAAAAGATTTGATATATTAGATTGCAAGTCTATGACAACTCCCATGGAAGCAAATCTGAAAAAGTTCATGAAGTTGCAGCTAGTCCAGATTTGGTTGATCCTACTATGTATAGGCAATTGATTGGATCTTTGATGTATTTAGTCAATACAAGGCCTGACATATGTTATGATGTTAACACTCTCAGTCAGTTTATGAGTGAGCCTAGACAGATTCATTTTGTTGCAGCTAAACACATATTGAGATATGTACGTGGTACAATGGGATATGGTCTAAAATATACATCTTGTGGAGGTCTGAAATTGCAAGGTTTTTTTGATTCAGACTGGACAAGATGTGCATCTGACAGGAAGAGCACTTGCGGTTGTTGTTTTAGCTTAGGTTCGGCTATGATTTCCTCGTGCAAGAGGAAGCAATCATGTGTGGCCCAAAGCATAGCAGAAGTTGAATATGTTGCAGCTGCTACAGCAGCTAGAGAGGCAATGTGGCTTTGTAAATTGCTTGCAGGATTGTTTGGACAACCTTTGGAACCTACAGTAATTCATTGTGATAACCAAAGCTATATGAAGCTTTCGGTTAATCTCGTTTTTCATGATAGAACCAAGCATGTGGAAATAAAATATCATTACTTTAGAGATATGGTTCAAAGGAAAGCAGTGGAGCTCAAATACATTTGCACAGAAGAGCAAACAGCAGACATTCTTAACAAGCCACTTCCTAGAGTGAAGTTTTGTTATTTTCGAGATAACCTTGGTATGTAGAGAATGAAGCTCTTGCTGAGAGAGAATCTCTGCTTCAATGAATTTTTTTATATATTGTTAATGAGGTTTTATCTGTGAGAGAGAAGTTCAAGATGAAATCCCTTGTAATGCATTTTTCTCTGTGATGGAGAAATTTGAGGTGAAAGCCCTTGAGGCTCTTTCCACTTATGGGGGTAGCCATAGTAGATGTCATGTTGAGAGACTCCATGACAACATCACGTTGAGTGACTCCGTGATGAGAGCTTGTGATATTTCACCTATGGGAGTAGCCATGGTGAACATCGTGTTGAGTGAATCCATGATGCCTATCACGTTGAGAGAATCCGTGATTAAATTTTGTTGTTTTCATATTTTTTGTTTGTCATGTTGAGAGACTCCATGACTTGAATATCTGTTAATGATATCTTCTTTGTTAAGAGGGAGTGTTAAAGATTGTAACTTCAATAGATATCATGCCTACCGTATTTATGGATTTCTCAAGCTCTAGATTTGATTTTGATATTCTTCACCGTTTGTTAGAAGCTGGAAAAATGTTTCGGTTTTGTTCTACATCTGTCACTACTCATCGAAGACTTTGTATGTCACTGTCCTTGTATTAGCTGGAAAAATGTTTCTTTTATTTCGTTGAAATTTGCCGACTGATGGTGTATGTCGATGTGTAACTGACATCATTCTTAATGATTGGCTTTCCGCCTTCTTCTTCATGGGATTTATCGGGTCTTGGGGTATGTTATTTATTCATATGTCATGGCACATATAGAAGATGATCGACATTTTGTTTTAATAATCTTTTGATAAAAATCTCAAGACTTGAATGCTGTGAATTTGTATCTACTCTAATCTTCCGAGATAATCATTTATGTCCGGCTGTGAACATTGGTGTGTTAAGATTTGTTCTATTAGCATCTTCTTCTACCTTATTTTGTAAGCAGTTTTCTGATAGTCGTCTTCTATTTGAGCATTATCAATCATTGTTAAATGATTGTCTTCTAAGTGTGAGAGTTATGTACTTATTTTGAGCTTTCAATAAAATCTATTTTTGGTGTGGCTGGGTTTTTTCACCCTCGGGTGGAGGGTTTTCCCAGGATAAATTGTTGTGTTCTTGTTCTCTTAAGCTTTCTTAGGTTCTATTATCTGAGTTTATAGCTTTCTGGTTCTAATTTTAACAAGAATGACCATTAAGGGAGGGTATTAGAATATTTAATTATATTTTAGTCACCTATATTTAGTTCCTTGTTTAATGGTCATTTAGCTTTTTAGTTTTTAGCTCGTTAAGTGTTAGCTATTGCTTCTTTATTAAAGATGCATAGTTAAGATTTTATTTAATTTGCTTTTAAGTTTTATTTAGCATTTAGCTTTTTAGTCATACACTTTAACGATTTGTTCTTTTTATAGAACATCGTCTTGTAAACTCTATATATACGTTTGTATATTGTTCAATTTGTTGATGTAAGTAGCTAGGTCGGAGCCCTTCTAGGGCCGACCTAGCACACCTAAAGTGTGTATGAGCCTACCAAAGCATAAAACGTGTTTGTATTAATAAAGCCCTAAATTCGGCGGTACATGTAACCTAGGTTACCGGGTTCGCCTCCGGGTCCGTGGTACGGGTCCAGTTCAACCTGGGTTCGACCAGGGTTCGAAAAACCCAGAGTGGGTCGAACCCAATCGAACCCGGGCGGACCTAGTCAAACCCGAGCGGCTAGGCGGCCCGTAAAGTCAAAAAACAAAGCAAATTTAATTTTTTTTTCAATTCCTCCTTGTAAAAAGTGAAAGTAATAACCTAAAAAAGCAGAAAATTAGACGTCTTAAAAAGCAAAAAATCGATGCACGCCATGGAGTTCCGTGTGGGTTTGAAGGTTGTGATTTGGTGTTGGCGGCGGGAGCGCTGCCCCTCGACCCCACCCTGTACCGCGACAGGGAGCGCGCCCTAGGCGTTGCCCCGGGACCCTGCGAAGGGCGCTGCCCCTCGACCCCGCTGGGGGCGCTGCCCCCAGACCCCCGCAAGGGGCACTGCCCCTTGACCCCGTTGGGGGCGTTGCCCCAAACCCCCATTAGAGAATCCATTTAATGATCAAACTTTAAATTGTTGAAAGTTGAAACAATGATACTTGAATATTTTATCATTTTGATATTAAACTTGATGTATATGATGTTGTTATGGTATGATCATGATGCTATGATTACAAGTTTATGTTGGTTTTGTTGTTTATATGATGCTATGTGACATGCTAATCTTAATTCATGCTTATAGGTTGCATATATATATAATTTACATGTTTTTGTACTAACGAACCCAAACCCCTTTTCAAAATTTTGCCATACCGACATACCGGGTTCTTCGAACCCGAACCAGTGCCCGGACCCGAACCGGTAACTTAGCATGTAACTTATGGATTCACCTTGCAACTAGCACATTTTGTTAACCCTACCCCATCTTGCCTAGCGTGTGGGATTATTTGGTTTTGGTGCCACTTATATTTTGTATTGTAATTAGAATCCTAGCCGACCTAAGGCAAATTGATGCCTAGAGTCTCATATATATGTAATGCTAATGTCATTGTTAAGACACATTCAGCAAACACATTCCTATCTGCCATAAGCGAATTACTTCAGTGATCAGCAAATTATGATCAGAGATCAGCGAACATCAAGCATAAGATCTATCACACTCATATGCATCTAATCTTTGCACCTGTGAATCACCCTAGGGCAGCAAACACTTGCAAAGTCAGCAAATTGAGGTTCTTCTATCAGCGAGTTTATCTAAAGGAGAGCAAATTTATGTTACTGCTGGAAACATCATCTGAAGGCTGAGCAAAGACATTTCTGGGCTATCGAACCTGAATCAAGCTGGGCGAATATCATTCTAAGTCTGCTGAAGTTGTTCCCAGGCTGTTGAACCTGCTATACTGCCGAATACCTGTGCTTGCTGTGCAATCGCTCTCAAGGACAAGCAAACCTCAACTAAGACCACTGAATCACAGGCTGGGCGTCATTATCAAGTTTGGATATCTAATCTGCATTATATCAGATAAGTTATGTGTTGTGCCCTAGCTGGGTGAAGATGTATTAAGCTATTGTGAATAATCTAATCAGATCCGCATTTATTGTTGCTGGGTTTTTCCTCCAAGAGGGAGGTTTTCCCAGGGTATCACTGTGTTATACTGTTGAGACATGGACCAGCTAGGACTCGAACCTAGGACCTTCCATATGCTGTTGGAGTGCTCTACCATTGAGCTACTGGCCCCTCTTGGACCAGTCCATCGTCGGTCCGGGTGTGGCTTATTTCCAACACCAACACCCCCCCTTAAGCCACACCTCTCGTGTGCTTGGGGCTCCTAGCCTGGACCTGGCTCTGATACCATGTTGAGACATGGACCAGCTAGGACTCGAACCTAGGACCCTCCATACGCTGCTGGAGTGCTCTACCACTGAGCTACTGGCCCCTCTTGGACCAGTCCATCGTCGACCCGGGTGTGGCTTATTTCCAACACCAACATATACGTCTCTCTTGTGTTCTCTGTTATTTACTGTCTATCTGATTGCTAAGATTAACATAAAATCAACACAATTAATCTATTCAATTATTTTTCAAGCCTTACTGACTCCAAGATTCTCATAGGATTGCAGTTTATTTTGCAGTTCTTTTGAAGAACAACTGAATATATTTGGGCATTCTTTGTAAAGTTTCCCAAGCTCCCACGTTGTAAATCCAATGTTGCTCAAAGTTGAAACAGATGCAAGCAAGCTTGTTTATCTTTAATAAACAATTGATGTGGAGGCAACAAGCTATGGATATCGCAAGGCTTTATACCAATGCTTTCAAAGAAGGGCTCAAAAACTCATTAATTGTATTATAAATCAGATGTTTCTTAAAGGCTCAGATTTAGTTCTTCTATCGATGTACACTGGATAGCAGCTTGTGTATAAAACATGGGCATCTAGGCTAATATCTCTGGCATTAGTACAGTTCAAATCCCTTGTATAGTATGGGTAATCTTAAAGTACTTGCTAAACCTGGTGTTTTACATTCACTGGGATTTCAGCCTGGAGCTCTACAGCTGCTTTCCCAGGTCTGAACAAAAGTTGAAGGCAACAGTTTTAAGTTTTAAGTAACGAAAATCCCAGCAAACCCGCTTCTGTGTAGAAAATGAAAATTTAGGATGAAGCACATATTTTCAGAATGCCCGCTGAAACATGGGTAGGTCATACATTAGGGTTTATTCCTGAAACAGACAATGGGGAGTATATCACAATGATCAGAGCCAAAATCAGTGGTATTGAACGACTTTTTAAAATGGAACCCATTTGTGGGCAATGATACAAAAGAAATGAATATGAACAAAATAAAGTTCTCTGGAAATTAATCAGTGATATGCAGAAAATGGATATATGTTAGTAGAGAGAAAATATTAAGCATTCTAAAAAACATAACTCTATGCTATAACTGTTCAAGTTAAAAACGAAAATATAGACAACAATAGAGTAGTAGCAAGAGCTTTTATATGAATGATGTAGAGATTGTGCATAACAAATAGTTGTAAGTAATCAATGTTGTAGAAATCGTGTTAAAATCTGTAGGCTAGTAGTAAGAGCTTTGTATGAATAATGTAGAGATTGTGCATAGCGAATAGTTGCAAGTAATCGGTAGAAATTGTGTTGAAATCTGTAGGCTTTTGAGAAGTGGATAGAACATTAATTTATCAAAACATATGTAAATGGAAATATGATGTGAAGCTTGCGCCAGTACAACAATCAACTGCAACTAATTATGACAAGAAAATAAAAGAAATCTCAAATGTTTTACATTCCAAATCTCTTCCCCAATTTTTTGTTACCTACTTTGGTCTCACATATTATTTCACAGGTTCGAGTCACATTTATTGCTTGATTTGTATTCCAAAAGCTACTGTGGCCCTATAGTCACCATTCATATCAGATAACATTTAACATCCTAAGCAAAAAGAAGGCTATGCTTACATGATGTACAAATGATTTGGAGACCATCTAAGAACTTGCCTTGTTATACTGAAAAATGGATTCAAGGAGTCCCATTTTGACATGGGCAGGCATCCACCCATGAATCCAATCTAGAAGAAATTTTCTTCACAAAGGGATGACAAGGTTGCTTTAAGTTATATAACTTGGTCTTGCAATGACCCGCCCAATCTTAATTTCAATTGTTCAAAAGTTGTATGTTGATATGCAAAACAACAGTAGACTAACATTACTAATTTTGTAATCTAAAATCTATTATTATGGAGTATAGAATAGCTAATAATAACTCAATATATATTTCAATTCAAACACAGACACAAGCATTAAAAACACATTGTGAAATAGCTTTATTGTTTTTCATTAGTTAACACTGAATAGGGCACCTTATGCTTGTTGTCGCCATCTAAAAAAGTCCATTTTCCTCAACGATGGGTACATGGATGATGCAACCATAGTTTGGGGATGTATCAATGTGCAAGAAATATTGCCAAAAACTAACAAGCACCACTTGAAACTTGAAAATGCAAATATATATGATTTATAGAATTTGCTAGCAGCGGGCTTTCAAGATCCTACTAAAAGACAAGAATCAAGTTAAAATTAGTCCATACTAGATAGTGACTAACAGTTCCTCACTCTTTATTGGTTGCAAAGTGCAATCCTACTTATGGCTACACACACAGTGAAAGTCTAAAATAATGCATAACAAGAAATGTTTAAGCAGAATTTTGCTGTAGCCCAAGAATTATTTTTTCAAACCTTGCTAGCTAAACCTTTTGGCATATATTTTAACATGTTTTAAGTGACCAAATACAGAAAGTAGTTCAAGCGTCTAACTTTGATTCTTAAGCCCACTTATTTACTGGTAAGATTTATAGCCTGAATTTGAGTGTTCTGTTCACTTACTCAAAGTGCAATATTCAGAACTTGGAATATCTGTTTAATCTTAGAATTAACTGAGGATTTTTTTGCCAATGTTTTTGTTTTGAAGGAACAATTTATGATGATATTTAGGAAATAGCACAAAACAATGTTATTTCATTTTAGCATTATTAAATATCAGGTTTTTTGGGCTTTGTTTTATTTTATTTTCTCAGATTTGAATTTTTTTCAGATTTTTTCTGGGATTATATCCTTTGAAAAATGGATTTGTAGTCATTGCAACTGCAATAAGGTTAAGATGTAAATATTTAGCTGGATTACAAGTATTACAGTAGATATTTAGTTTAATAAAATGATATTAAATAATATTATAGATTAGCATATATAGTTTCTTGATTTAACTGTGTGAGTTTTTTTTTCTGACAACATTTTTTTTTCTGAATCAAATTCATAAACAATGAATATTAGTATCTTATAGTGCAGAAATTACATGTCTCCAAGTATAAAAGATGTTAAATGAGAACCAGAGATAAGATTTAGGAGTTGCCTATTTTTTATAAGATTGCAAAATGAGGTACATCCAAGCTTTGTCATGATGTTGAAATATGGGTACAAAATTTAAACAACATATAAGTTAAAAAAAAAAAAATTCCCTCGTACGGAACTGGATCTCATATGAAAGTTTGGGATGTGGCTTGCCCTGTGACATAAAACATCATCTTATACATTTTCAGCATTTTCTTTGCAGCTCAAATATTACATACATTTTATTTTGATAATAAGAACTGAAAGAAAGCCATTAGAAGATTTATAATGCAAATATCTTACTAATTTAGCAATTTTATGGATATTTAGTTTTCTGAATTGAAACGAGATGTAAGAAGTCCTAGGTCCTAGGTAAAAAAGGTTTAGGATTATTTTAGGTATTAAAAATGAACGAGAAATCATATTTTTTTTGCGTGGGCTCTGCACATTGTTGATTATATACATTTGACACTTTAATTTATATTTCCCATTGCTTTTTAAGTTGGCAAGTGGGTTATACTCAACTAATAGATTGGTGATGTTGGTTGTAGGGGTTTGTAAGTACTGAAGCCTGAAGCACTGGTGGTTGTTTTATTTTGTTGATTCTGGGCATTTGGTAGTTCGGATACTGAAGAGGTAGTCAGTCATAAATGGTGGCAAAATTCCGCCGGAAGCCTCGTGGCAGGGGAAGGCGAGGGAGGAATGTGCAAGCGAGTCAAAAACCCCATGTCAAGCAAAATCAGGGGTATATGGAAGCTAAGAAACGAAGGAAAAGAGGGTTTAGTGAAGGTTCAGATAGTTCTGATGAAGATTTTATCACAAAAGCGGACAGGCTCACAAGGAGTAGAATAAAGAGCAGCTGGGTCATGAGCACTATGAAAAATTGGGGATTTATAGTTCAAACAAAACAGAAGCAAGCGATTACTTTCAACCAAAAATTCAATAATAGAATGATTCAAGATTAAAATCAAATGCAATCATTCAATATTAAAACCAGGCCCTGATACCTATAACTAGATTTCTACGGGCTTCGTAAAATAAATAAATCAGTACCATACCTAAAAACCCTTGCTTGGCCCCTCGTCTGCTCTTTCTCAGCCCTTGCTCAAACACAGTGAAAGCAATAAACAATACGAGTTTAAGAAAAAAAATCTCATCAAAATAAATTGTGGCGAGTCTGAAATGTTTCATCAAAAATGATGAACTGGTGTACTGCAGCTGTATAGTATTAGGACTTAAACACTTTTTTTTTTTTTTTTAATAATTAAAACGAATAAAACCACTAGGAAAAATATAAGAGCCAATCAGAAAAAAGCAAAAAATAAACAAAAATACTATTTATGAAATCTACATATTAGAAACCTAAGTCACCGCATTCGCCGAATTTCCAGCTTCAGATTCGAAATTCGGCTAATATATAAAAAATAAATAAAATTCGGAAAAGTTCGCTTGAAATTCGTACATCAAAATGAATCGTTTTATTTGAATCTGCCATTGAAGCTTTTTAGTTGTCAATCCTGTTGCTATTCCTGTGCCGTGAGGCCCTAGCCAGCCGTCGTTATTCCCGTGCCCAGTTGGCCCTATTCGCGCGCTGTGTCAATCCCTGCCCAGCTGTGACTATTTCCCTCGCGTTTGGAGTGCACTTTCCCTCCGTAGTATAGTTTTTCGATTACAATTTTTGTTTCATTTTTTAATGATTTTCTCCTTACATTAAGATTAATGTTATTTTAATATGCTTACTAGTTATTAGTTGTCTATATTAAATAGATTTGAATTTATTTATTGTTTTATAATTTTAATTTATATTAAACTTTTATAAAAAATTAATATTTAGTATGTTTAATTGATTATTATTTTAATTTATTTTGTATCTGTTTATAATGATTTCGAAAGTTATTAATATTAAATAGATTTAAATTTATTTATTGTTTTATAATTTTAATTTATATTATTTTTTTATTAAAATAAATATTTAATATATTATATTGATTATTATTTTATTTTATTTTTAATCTGTTTATAAAAATTCCAAATCTATTTTGCAATCTTATACTATTTCGATAATTTATGAGATATGTTACTTATATTTAAATAAAAAATTTATATATGACGAATTTAATGTCGATTTTTTTTCCTCAATTTTTTGCCCTTGCCGAATTTCATCCGAATTTTATGGTTACCGAACTCGAACTCGAATTCGAATGCGGTGACTTAGTTAGAAACTATAGAAAAGCAAAAAAAATTACTTTTAATTTGGGAAAGAGCTCAACTGAAAACATTAGTTCCCTGCCTATTTATGGCAGGGACTAAAAATTCAACATACATTGTAAATATCAAAATTGATGTTACGATGGAATTACAAATCAATACAGGTGTCCAAAATGACCAATACATTGAGCAGTCGTGAGATTAATCCATTTTAAAATCGAACTTACTTGAAATACTATTGTGCGAATAGAGGACAGAGCTCGTTAATTCCCTTTACGTTTTGTGCTGCACCGTCTCTTCGTATCAGATGCACGCGGAGGGAGATTGGATTTTGGATTTCATTCAAGGGCTTTATCAGGGTTTAAGGAGTCCCTCGTCTCCACTGATGAAGTTTTGTTTTAATTTTATCGGATACGGAAAAAAATTACAATAAAGAAGTCAATCTAAATGGAAGGAGGTGTAGACAAAACTTTAAAATGGATGAATTGATAATAAATTCTTAAATAAAATTTTACTTAAATCTTAAATATATACTACCACTTATAGTGGTGAATGAAGGAAGTAATTTTCTTATGTGAATTTTAAAAGTTCAATTAGATATGATTGATATCATCTTAAAGGTGTCTAAGAGTTTGAAACAATTAAAACCATTAGATTTAAAAACAACCAAAATCTCATCCAATACAAGAAACTTTATATATATGTCTTTAGTTCTCAAGATCAACTAAATTCCTTTTTATTTTAAATTGTTTTCTTGCTAGAAGTTATTTTTAAAAATAAAGTAGTATATTTTTTATTTGATATTTAAAATATTTAATTTTATTTAATTTACTAATCATTTAAAAATTCTAATATAAAATGATTTGCATGTAAAAAAATTATGAATTTTAAAATTAATTGTAACCTTTAAAAAAAATGTGGTGATTTGGTTAATAATTTTAAATCCAATAATACTTAATCCCACATAAAAATAGAATTGTACTTAAAAATACATATGATTTTAAAAAATGTGTATTATTAATGCCAGATTTATAGTTAAGTTATTATGCACAATACAGTTTCCAACATATAATTTAATACAGTATCCAAGATGTAATTTAAATAATGTGAGAACATACCCTAACCAACTACATAATACATCATTCAAGATATGATAAATCTTAGGGTGAGAATTTGGATTGTGATTCGATTAATATTAATGTTGTTTGTATTATATTTTTAGGTACATATTTTATAGATATTTTGATTCTATATATACATAAATGAATAGAAGGAAATGGAGAAAAAAGGAGCTCTACAAAAACCGTTAACCAACAATGGCTGATCTGGAGGGAGTAGTAATAACCCGGAGGAGATTTGCATAGATGTCACAGAGGAACTGGAAGAGGATGCGGTCCTCTGGGAAAAGCATGCAGTCATTGCTAAGATAATCAGGGTAAATTGGACAAGAAAGGAAATTAAAAAATGGGTAGAATGCAATTGGGGGATGCGGACAGTCACCAAGTTTATCCCAAAAGGTTTTTTTGTGGTTTTGTTCGAGGAGGGCAAGGATAGAGATCAAATCCTCAACGAGGAGAATTGGTTTGCGAATGATCATGCAATTTATCTACAACCATGGTCTTCGAACTTTGACCCCTTATCGTTAGTCGTCTACTCTGCACTGGTTTGGATTCGCTTATACAATCTCCCCATTGAGTACTAGAGCGAGAATGTCTTGGAGAAGATCGGTAGGACCCTGGGGACCCTTTTGGAAGTAGACTTCGATGAAGAGGTAGACCTCTGTAACATTGCTCGTATGAGGATAGTTGCGGTTAAAAGGATTCCAACAACCTTGACTCTTATAACAGCAAGCGGAGAATGGAGACAACAAGTGGAAATAGAAAAAGAAATTAAGCAGTGTCCTAGATGCAGGAGCAAATTCCATGGACGGGAGGCTTGCAAGGTGTTTGTGAGGAAGGCCAGGAAAGTCATTAGAAATCAGCCCCAGGTCTGGAGGCGCAAGAAGAGTATAAAAACGATTATAGACCAAGAAGGAAAGAAACCTGAAGAAGAAGGGCAGATTTGAAACCAAGATCAGAACCCTTCAACTTCCCCAGTTTCAACACCCTGTCAGTTGAAAGCAAACGATGAGGAAGAAAAGGTCTTGGTCCTAGGTGACTGCAACGATGGTCCGAGTTTGAATAATAGAGCAGTTGGGGAAACTGATGTTACATTTCACCCAAATTTTAACCTGTCATGCAGAGGTTTGTCTGATACTGAATATGAATTTGAAAAAGGCATGGATGATGGTTTTCTACAAGATGATGAATTGGAAAATATTGACCCAAGGTGCATCAGTCAGTCAGCTAATGCCCTGTTGGGGAAGGCCAAAGGTCTCAGAGGTAGAAGGAGCAATAAGCAGAAAAGAGAAGAGAGAACAGGGGAAAAAGGAGTCATCAACGTACTAGAATTTATGAAGAAAGCCAAGGGAGATAGGTTCTCCCTTGGCAAAAGATGAAAATCACTTCTTGGAATGTCAGGGGCTTGACGGCCCCTGACAAGAAATGCTTTGTCAAGCGGTTTTTGTCTATTCACAACCCTGATGTGTTACTTTTACAAGAGACCAAGCTTGGTGGAGAAAAAATGGGGCAATTTATCAATTCATGCTCCAAATGGGATGGGGTTTTCCAGGATGCAAGAGGCTCGTCAAGGGGTCTTGGAATGGTGTGGAATCCGGCAAAGGCTGAGGTGAATCCGATTGCCTCCCATGAGAATTGGATGGCATGTGAGATCAAAGCTATCGGCACAGATTTACGGTTCCCAATTTTTAATGTTTATGGTTCGACGAAGACTGAAGATAAATTGAAAGTCTGGAGAGAAATTACATTACAAGCTGACCTAGGTGAATTAGATAGAGCCATCATAGCAGGGGATTTCAATGCTTTGCTGGACGTGGATGACAAAGAAGGGGGGGTCAAAAAATGCTCAAAAGTTATGGAGGATTTCAAAGAATTCATAGAACAAAACAAGCTTATTGACATCATACCAAAAAATGGTAAATTTACCTTGACAAATAAAAGGCTAAATTTCTTTAAAATATCGGAAAGATTGGATCAATTTTTTGCTGGAGAGTGGTGGTTGTTTGGGGATAGGGTATTGGAAACATGCATTGTCCCCCAATGTGGCTCGGACAATTTACCAGTTTCGCTATCAATCAGCAAGGAGAACCACAAGCATAGAGGTTATTTCAAATTTCTAAGTATATGGTGGAGTGACCCTAGCTTCAAAGACAAACTCAGAGAATGGTGGTTGGAAGGGAACAACTTCACAAGCACTCTGAGCTTCAGATTTGTCAAGAGACTGCAGTTATTAAAACATAAGATCAAGATATGGAACAAACTGTCCTTCAAAAAAATCTTCTCAGAAAAATTGAGATTAGAGGAAGAACTTGAATCACTAAACCAAACGGTGATGATGGCTAGGATGACCAGAGAGGATTTTCTACTTGAAAATGAGTTGAAAAAGGAGTACAATGAGGTACTTAAAAGAGAAGAAATCTATTGGAGGGACAAGTCGAGAGAACTCTAGATCTCAAAAGGGGACCGCAACAGAAAAAAAATTCATGCTTCCTCCAAAGCCAGAAGAATTCATAACAAGATCAGTGCCATCAAGGATGAAAATGGGCAGTGGTAGATGGATGACGAGGATATTCAGAGAACAGCCCTTCATCATTTTCAAAGACTTCTAGGAAATACTGCAGTGGGAGGTTGTAATCTGCAAAATAGATTGTTAGAATACAACAAACATATATATAGAGAAGTAATCTAAATTGCAATCTAAATTTAAAATACTTACTTAACATAATCACAACTTTTATCTAATAAAAAGGATATGATTGCCATACGAAAGTATGTCCTTAGGTGGCCGTGAAGCTCGCCTTCTTGGAACCCATCTTGGTTCCAAGCCCTCCAGGAAGTCGAAGGTGAATTCGACTCCTGTCTTGAATGTAATTTCTTACATCCAAGCCCTCCAGGAAATCGAAGGTTATTTTGACTCCTGTCTTGAATGTAATTTCTTACATCCAAGCCCTCCAGGAAATCGAAGGTTAATTCGACTCCTGTCTTGAATGTAATTTCTTACATCTAATCCCTCCAAGAAATCGAAGGTTAATTCGACTCCTGTCTTGAATGTAATTTCTTACATCCAAGCCCTCCAGGAAATCGAAGGTTAATTTGACTCCTGTCTTGAATGTAATTTCTTACATCCAAGCCCTCCAGGAAATCGAAGGTTAATTTGATTCCTGTCTTGGGTGTAACCTCTTACACCCAAGCCATCCAAGGAAGACCTTATGTCAATTCCTTGCCTTGGATGATGCATCCCATCATCCAAGTCCTTAGAGGGGACCGGCCAGATCCATCTCTTCTTGGATGAACTTAGTCAACCAAGCCATATATATGCATATAGATATTCAGTATATACTGCCCTCTAGGGATTATCATAATCCCTCCATTAGGCTAAGGGAATTTCTTCCCTATAACCTTCATCATATAATCACATTAATATTACATTTTATAATTCATTATTGTTTTCCATTCCATAATTTACGTCTTCATTTACATATTCTTTAATCTTTCTAATGATCCTAAATATACATACATATTCTACATAGATTCCTATCTTTATTGCTACATTCATATAAGTAATCATTAGAGATATAAGTATTCATAAAAATGCATGTGTGTGTGTGTGGCATAGACGTCCACGCACATATATACCTTAAGACTTCTTAACCCCTCTTACCTGTACGCAGATTGTAGCCTGCGGTTGGAGTTCGCACTTTAGATGTCGCCTACAGATTGGGAGGCATACCATAAAGAACACAGATGTTACTTCCTGTAACTTGATAACAATTCTGATCTGGTCTTATCAATGGTGATGTCACTGGATGCTTTTGATTCATTCCCTTTATATCTCTCAATTTGAGGGAGAGATCACGTCTCTTCATCATGTATGCCCTTTGGCAAGAGACATACCCTTTCACCATTAGCACCCTTTGAAAGAGTGTAACTCTTCATTATTTCTACCATTTGAAAGGGACACAACCTTTCATAATCAGATCTGCACTTATTATTTAAATCAAACATGCACTTCTCATCACCAAATTATCCTCCCTCTCAAATGAGGGTTTTTTCTCCCTTTTATATATCATTGTTGAGGGAGTCACAACTTTTCCTTTCATGTCTTTTGACTTTTCATTAACTTAATTAAATTTTTATTAATCATATTTAATTATATCATTTTATATTTTAATTTTATTATTATCATTTATTATTAAATTCTATTTCAAAGTGAGGATATTATTATCATTTATTATTAAATTCTATTTCAAAGTGGGGATATTACAGAGGTGTGGAATTTGAAGACCTAGTTGATGCAAACATTAAATGCAATCTCCTATCCAGCTCGGATGCGGATCTACTAGTAGCACCCTTCACAATAGAGGAAGTTAAGGTTGTGACGTTTGGTCTGCACCCGAATAAAGCCCCAGGTCCGGATGGGTTGACTGCAGACTTGTTTTAGAACTGCTAGGAGTTTATGGGGTGAGACATTTGGCTGGTGGTAGAAGAATTTAGGAAAAAACACAAGTTTGTGAAAGAACTTAATCATACCATGATAGTGTTAATCCCAAAAAAAGAGGATTGTGTTTCCATGGCGGACTTTCGGCCCATCTCGTTATGCATCACATTATATAAAATTATCTCGAAATGTATGGCTAACAGGCTCAAGATTGTAATGCCCAAATTAATTTCCGAAAATCAAAATAACTTCACTCCAGGCAGAGAATTAGCAGACAACATCATACCGGTAGCAGAGGTTCTGCACTCCATGCAAAAAGGCAAACAAAAAGGTATGGCCATTAGACTTGATGTAGCAAAAGCCTATGATAGGGTGGTTTGGGACTTTCTTGTGTATGTTCTTAACAAAGTTGGGTTCCTGAAAGACTAGATTGAATGCATCCAATTTTGTTTCTCTTTGGTTAGCTTTTATTTGATGGTAAATGGAGTGGTGTGTGGTTTCTTTGAGGCCACAAATGGTTTGCGCCAAGGGGATCCTCTTTCCCCTTCATTGTTCGTACTGATGGCAAAGGTATTGGGTAATCTCATCAAAAGGAGAAATAGTGAGGGCCTATGGAAAGGCATTAGGGTGCATGAAAACTTTGAAACCATCACGCATTCGCAATTTGCGGCTGACACAAATCTGTTTGGGGAAACATCTTTGCAAGAAGCAGGGGAAATTAAGAAGGTCTTGAATATCTACAGTCATGCTTTGGGGTAGGAGATGAATAGAAATAAATCACAAATCTATTTCTTCAATACTAGCAAGCCCCTCCAGACCAAGATTGCCAGCCTTTTCGGCGTTAAGATAGGGATTCAACCCATCAAATATTAGGGGGTAAGAATAGGTTCCAGTAGCCAGCAGAGCCATATTTGGGAGGATGTGATTCACTCATGTCAATGAAAGGCTAAAAATTGGAAAAATAGGTGGCTCACACAGGCAGGAAGGTTGACAATGATTAGAACAGTACTCTTGGCCATTCCGGTCTTTAGCATGTCATGTTTCAAGATTCCATAGGTGGCTGGGAGGAAGCTGGATGGGTTGCTTAAGAGATTTAGATGGGAAGGTGCCAAAGATCATAGAAAGATCCCTTTAATCAACTAAGACACCATATGCCTTCTAAAGGATGAAGGTGATGTCGGGCTAAGAAAGATGGAGCTTCAGAACCGCGCATTGGGAGCGAAATTAACATGGAAAATGTATGAACACCGAAACAAGCTATGGTGCAAAATTTTCAGGAAGAAATATTTAGATATGGAAAATCCGAATAGGATCCTTACCATTGCGAATGCAACAAGAGGCTCCTTGACATGGAACTTCTTGTGGGATAGCAGGAGCATAATCACTGATCATTTATCTTGGTGCATAGGCAATGGTCGGACGACTATATTTTGGAGAGATTCATTGGAAGGCGAGCGAGTACTTGGGGACTTATTTGTTGAACAAGATTGGGTTAAAGAGGTCGAAAGCAAAGTTGGCAGATTCATCAAAGATTATGTCAGTGGCAGCTCGGGCATTGGAGGGAGACTGGGATGGAAATCAATAGACATTGGGGATAGCAAGTTGTGCTTGAAGTTGGCAGATTTACTCAAAAGTAGATGTATCTTGCAATTGGAACAAGAGGACACCATTTTTTGGTGTGCTTCCAAGTTCGGCAAGTACAGTGTAAAATTGGGATATGAAATCCAACGTCAAAGAGTGAAAGAGACCAATTGGCCTTATTATCTCTATTGGAACAACATTGGTCTCCCTAAAGCTAGAGCTTGTTTATGGATTTCTCTTCATGGCAAAATTCTGACTGGTGACAAGCTTAAGCTCATTGGAATCGTAGGACCAAGTTAGTGCGTCATGTGCAAAAGTTTTGGTGTCCCTTTGCTGAAGTGTGTTGGGATTGGCTTGTGAATAAGCTTCAATTTATTGCAGTTAGAAATGAGTCACTCAAGGACTTCCTTGTGGCATGGCCGAAAACAACTCATTCGAAGTGGAGTGGATTATGGCAGATCACCCCTGCTCTACTAACATGGCATATCTAGAAGGAAAGAAACAAGAGGATCTTCAGGGAAACATCTCTCTCGGTGGAGGAGGTGATTTTCAAAATCAAGGAGGGAATTGAAGAAGCGATCAATGGCAAACCCCCCAAAGTGAATTCACTCAGGTACTGCAACTGGGACAGGGAGATGGAGCGTAATTGGTCACTCAAAGATTGGGGTTTAGGGGCCATCCCTGCTCCCAAAATCAATAAGCAATTAATTAGATGGGTTCCCCCGCAAGGTGAGTGGGTCAAACTTAATTTCAATGGAGCTTGTAGAGGGAACCCTGGCCCAGCAGGATTTGGAGCGATCATCAAAAACTCCTCGAGGATATTGCTAGGAGGGGTATACGGGAGTTTGGGACTCACCACAAACAATGAAGCATAAATTAGGGCATTGGCGGTAGCAGTGGACTTATGTGCTCAAAAAGGTCTTGACAAAGTATGTTTCGAAGGAGACTCACAAATTATAATCAATGGGGTCACTAAGGCTAGCTTCTTGAATTGGAATCTCGGCAAGTGGTTACCTCACATCAATAAGTCTCTATGATCCATCAACTCATTTGAATTCAAACATACATATAGAGAAGGGAACAAGGTGGCATACCTCTTGGCCAACATGGGAATTGAAAAGAATATGGGTATAATCACCTTCGGTAAAGAAGATGCAGACACAGAGGTATTGGAGACTATTTTGAGTGAGATACCATAAAGGCAGCATACGGGGATTGGATAGATCTGGTTTGTGCATGCCTTACAAGAGCCAGATCATAGGTGGCATGGCGGTGTGATTAAAAGTGTAAAACGTCGGCTCTCTAGTTCCTCGTGTATCCCAACTTTCAGAGAGTGGCAGCGAAGGATACAGGCTAGCCATTCTTTTGGCAGAAATTCACATGCGGACTAAAGAAAAGAAGGCGGAATTCACATGCTTGATTGGGCAATAAGGTCCGGAAGGTTTCAATGGTTTTAAAAGAAAGGAATTGAGGGAGCTAGCAACAAGTTCTATGAAAATGTCGCCTTTCGTGGGTTTGAGCTGCGTTAATTGTGGCCATAGCTTGGAGCGACAATGTCTCAATCTGTTTATTTTGGAGGAAGAAATATGTGGGGCAATCATCTCCTTGGTGGACTGCTCTTTGAACTTGGAGCGGTATTGGTGTGATGGGCTAGTTTACGGAGCAGTAATCACTCCCATTGTAGACATCCTAGAGTCGCGAGTGGAAGGCGTCGGCCTGATGCAGGGCTTTGCTAACCCAGTAAACATACATGTTGTGGTGGACACTATTTTCGAACTTAGGGAAGGAGCTAGGGAGAGTATCTTGAGGTTGTATTTCGAGCCTACTAAGGGTTGTCCTTCCACATCAGAAATAGAGGACTCATCAGAGAGCAGATAGAAGGAACCATAAGAAGTAGGCACAGAGACAGAGAGTGAGGAGGGGGAGGATGATGATGAGGCAGACAACACGAGCGAGACAAACATGTCAAAATCGGAGCACGAAGAGGGGAACGTGGATTCAACAAAGGAGGTTCGCGGAGATGATCAGAGAAGGAGAGCCCAGTTTGCAAGAGAGGCATGGCACACATTCAAAGCAGGAGTGTTGAGCAAAAACCTCAGCAAACTTTAGGAGGCTTCTGGATTCTAAGGACTGGTGGCTATCCGAGGGCTCAACAGATAATCTCCTCAGCATTGGGGAGGCGGTATTGGTCATCCTCCGCTTTATCAGACAAAGCTAGATTTCAGGAGTTTGGTCTTTGTTGGCTAGATAGATTAGGCAGGCATGTAAATTTTCTCTTTTACTGAGCATAGAAGTTGATTTACCTAGTAGCTTCGGTCTCCCTTGGTGAAGGGTTTTTGCAGCTGTGAAACACTTTTGTACTCAGTTTTCAACATTAATATAGGGCGCTATCCCCACGGCTGATAGCACTTACCATTAAAAATAAAAATTAAAAAAAATGATTCTAATAAATTAGAAAAAGAAAATAGTTTTATTTGTTATTTAAGTATTTTTCAATTTCAAATATTTATTATTTATTATATTTTTTATTAATATTTGGATTTTCATATATTTTGACTTTGCATTTAGTTTATTCTATTTTAATTTTTAATTAAGATTTAAGTTTCAATTTTTTTAATTATATGTATTTTTATGAAATTACAAATAATAATTAAAAGTTATTAGGATAATTTAATTTATAATTATTTATCTTTTTACAATTTTAATTTATTGTATGACAGTTATATTTTGCATTTTTATTTTAATTTATATAATACATTTAATTTATCTTGTCATCTCTCTTTATCCCTCTATCTTCTCCTCTCCTCTTCCTCTCTATCTTCATCTCCATCTCCATACTCCTCTCTATCTCTCTCCTCTATCTCTATCTCCTAACCTCTTCGTACATGTCTCCCTCTATGTCTATCTCTATCACTCCCTCTTTCTATCCCTATCTCTCCTTATCTCTCCCCCTCTATGTGTTCCCTCTTTCTATATCTCTCTCTATGATCCCCTTTTTATCTATCTCTCTCACTCACACACTCCTTGTTACTCCTACTCATATCTATCTTGATATGTCTCACACTTTCACACATGCTCCTTGTTTCTCCTTGCCTATCTCTATCGCTATCTTTCTCTGTATCTCTCCCCCTCTCTCTTATTCTCTCTATTACCTCTTTTACCTCTCTCTTGCTCCATCTAGCTACATCTTCTCATATCTCCCTCTCCATCTCTATCTGTATTTAATAATCTCTATCTCTCTTTTGTTCACTCCATCGCTTCTACTCTCTCTCTCTCTCTCTCTCTCTCTCTCTCTCTCTCTCTCTCTCTCTCTCTCTCTCTCTCTCTCTCTCTCTCTCTCTCTCTCTCTCTCTCTCTCTCTCTCTCTCTCTCTCTCTCTCTCTCTCTCTCTCTCTCTCTCTCTCTCTCTCTCTCTCTCTCTCTCTCACACACACACACACACACACACACACACACACACACACACACACACACACACACACACACACACACACACACACACACACACACACATCCTCAATTTTTTCCAAGTTATATTGATTTCTCTATCTCCCCTTTCTATCCTTATCTATCCCTCTCTTTATCCCCATTTCTTCCTCTCTCGCTATCACTCCCTTCTTTTATATCTATCTACTTCTCTCTCCTCTCACATTTCCTCTCCCTCACTCTCTACCTATTTTTATATATCTATCACCCTCTCCACCTATTGCGAACATAATATGATCTTGTTGATCATAAAACCTAGTTATCTTCCTGATTAGTTTTTGTTTTAATAATGTTTGAAACCAAAAAACTAGATGCGTAGTTGATTTTAAGCTACCACTTCTTGATTGAGACCTTGGTTGCACAAACATCGTCATTTTCTAAATATCATACCAATTGAATTTACGCACTAAACAATTGTATGGAAAATACAGCAAAAAAATTGCTAATTGACCTTCCACCCCTCTTTGTCGTACCCATTACACACCAAAGTGCAATTTCTAGTAAATATGATTGTCTTATGAATTACAAAATACTTCTATGCATGACAACTAGTTTAATAAAGAATAATTTCTATGTTGGAATTTATATTTATAACCATATTTCTAGTTTTTAATAATTTATTTATTTATAATTGTATGTCTAAAATTAGTGTAACTCCAATAAAATCAATTACACAAACATCCAATGAAGCATTACATGAAAAAGTAAAAACACAAATAAAACAATTCAAACACTCCCTCAAATCATCTCATTGCTCTCTATTCTTGAGGCCCTCACGTGTTCATATGATGGCTCTCTGATGCATGATATTGGCAAAGTAGCAACTCAAGAAATGAGAATGATGTGATTCAATGCTAAGATCTATGATGATAAACAATGCAATTATAAACTATCATGCAAAATGCAATGAAAGCCATATTTGAGATGCCAAATGATACTATGCTAAGCTAATTAAGATGCAGAGCTAATTATGATATAGATTGTGCTAAGAATGCTAAAGATGCCAAGAGGACTCTCATGGTTGAAATGAGGACCATTTATAGATGTTTCAAGGCCAAGGTTGAGGTGGCACGAATCAACTATCAGGATTTTATCTAGAGATATCGAGGTTGAGAATGAAGAAGTTGGAGAAGAGGTTGAAGGAGAAGACACATGTCATTGCTAGAGAGACAAGTGTCAAGGGATTTTCACCAAGTACCCACAAAGAGGCAAGTGGCAATGATAGGAGGGACAAGTGGCAAAGGTGTCATGTGTCCTCAAGGGAGAATGGATAACCCATAGGAAGTTAGGATGAGATTGTTAGAGAGGATATAATTGGTTAACCTATGGTTAGGTTAGGGGGTTGGTTAGAAGAAGTTTAGTTTAGGAAGTGGTTAGGAGTTAGGAAACGTGTCCAATTTGAATTAAAAATTCAAATTTTGGGGAGGGAATATTTATACAAATTCATTCAATTTATTTATTTAATTAGGAAATAAAAGAAATAGAATTAAGGTGGGATGAATTAGGAAAATGAACTATATAAAGAAATTATTAAATTCATTTATATAGTAGAAGAATAAAGACTATAATTAACTAAATAACTTTATATTTAATTAATTATCTCTAGATCGAATTTTTAGTGTATACATTTTGCCCCTCTTTGAAGCGATGTGTGACAACGTATCAGTTCAAAGAAAAATTCTATCAATGCCCCAAACACACTAGATACTGATAATAATGTTGATATTTTGCCCCAAAATTCGATGATTGTGTGGTAATGCGTGCATGCCCCCTGAGGAGATGAATCGGAGAATTTGGCGATTTTTAAGATTTTTCAGAATTTTTTATTTTATGACAATTTTCAGTTTTTTAAAAAATTTTGCTCGATACATCTCTTGATAAAACAAAAGAAAATTAAATGCCTGTGAAAAATTAATTAATTTGAAAAATAAACAATGCAACTTAATTCACGTTTTCATTTACCATTTAAAAAGGGTAAAATTAAAATCATTTACCATTTACCTCATTAGCATTTTGAAAATTGAGATTTTGGTTCTCTGAGACAACATGGTGATCCCTCAGTGAAACCATCGATTTGAGCACGTGCGATGATATCAGCGACCTTCGGAGTATGGGCCTCTGGTACATAAATCAAGAAACCCTCTTGTGCAAAAAAAAATTTGAATTTTTCAGTATGTTTTTCAATTTTTTTTATCGATTTAGCATTTTCAAGCTTTGTTTTAACGTTTTAGACTATTTTAGTGCTCCTAGATGATTGTTTAGCATTTTATGTTCTAGTTGTAGTGTTTTCAGTATTCTAACATTTTTGGTCCATTATTTAGCGCTTTGGGGCATTATTTTGGCATTTTTGGTGATTTTGCGTTTTAGGTCATGGGTTTAGCGCTTTCAGTTGCTCTTATAGCATTTTGAATTGTTATGGTATTTTAAGAAAATGTTTTAGTGCTATTAGTTCACAAATCAGTGTTCTGGTTTTTTTAGCTTTCCCTGCCACTTTTTAGCGTTTTAGCTAGGTAGTCTAGTATTTTGATGAAAATTTGATTTTTTAGTCCTCTTGTTTGATTAATTTTGATTTGTATCAATTACCAAGATGTTGATAGATCAGTAAGATAGATGATAATGACCTCATGATGAATGAGAGTCAATGATGAAAGCTCAACAAGATTGATTAAATCTCACCTAAGCCGAGTAGATTAGATTGATGGATTGGTAGAAAGGTAATTCAAAACTGATAGTGTGATTTTGATATTATAATTAGGTGTTCTTCAGTCTTGGGAGAGATTCCCAAAGACCTGGCAATTGATATTGTGCCTTAGACAGGGAGCTTGACCTCATTGATAGATGTGGATTGTCTTTGTTGATCGATATGCCTCGGTATAAGATCAATTGAGGTTTGTTGATCGCCTTAGTCGAGAGGTGGCACAGTGATCATAACACCTTCCATCTACCTACTGGCAAGATGATAGTGACATCGTAGGACATCTATAGGATTTTGCAGATTCCTGTGATGGGCGATCTTGTGTTCTATGAATAACCAAGCAGGGCGGTATTGATGCCTTGAGTGGGATATTTCAAGATGACCAAATTTGTGGATACGACATCCCTTGGTAAGAAATGCTCAATTTGTACTATGTGTCACTTCCTTCTATTCTCACTGGATTTGTTAGAGGATTCCTTTGTTCTGATCACAAGTCAAATGGATTATCAATTGGTAAGGGTCAGTTGTTAGAGCATATGATCGCATAGGGCACACAGTTCTCCTAGGGTTCCTGCATGTTGGCCCACCTATACCATGATTTACATAAGGTTGTCTATTTGGGATCTACGAGTTTGTCAGTCTGTGTTACATTATTACAGATATGGGCCTGGGAACACATGGCCATCACTAGACCATTGGCAGATAGAGATCGAACGATAGGGAGACCATATGTTTATGGTTATATAGGTGTGGTTGTCCAACAAAAGTTGGGCAAACTGGAGTACTGGCATCGAGCATTAGATGATCTTGATACAGTTATTTGGAGGCCATGCCGAGACTATGAGCCATGGATGGAGGATAGGCTCGAGATGCCTTATGTGTTCTCTTCCTGATTCCTTATTGGTTCTAGTCCATATGTTATTGACTACTTCATTGTGACATGAGTGTTGAGGAGGTATGGCAAAGTACATGGACCTATGCAAGGTACAACATTCTATGCACAGAGATGACATGATCTGGCTGATTGGGCACCTACCATTTCATGTGATGTGGCGTATGTAGAGTACAAGGTACTTGGAGCATAGGATTGGGACTATCTGCCAAGTACCATTGATCCTAGCATGAATACAAAGTATGCACAATACCTTATTGCTCACTCGTTCCCTCGGTTATTAGGCCCAGACAAGCCAGTCCCAACATTTGATGATGGGGAGTAGTGACCACTACACTGGGTTTCGAGATGACAAAGAGATGGGGATGAGGGTGGACAGAGGGGTGATGGGAGAGGTGGTGGAGATGGCGGAGATGGCAGTGGAGATGATGGATAGGGAGGAGATGGAGGTGGCGATGGTGGCTTGATAGTAGCAGTAGATACAGTTGGAGCCAGTAGTTTGAGGCCACATAGAGAGTTGCTTGCTGATTAGGAGACACGAGTGGTTCGCTGCAAGAGATCTAGTGGACAGGTAGAGCAGGTGGAGCAAGCATCGCAACAAGTACCTCAAGATGCACCCCAACAGCCCAAACATATACAGATTAGAGTGCCATCCCACCAGCAAGAGGCATAGATTAGAGGCTTACAGAGCTCGATGCAGTAGCTACAAGGGTGGGTGACACAGTTATAGGCCCAGTTGGCCCAAACATAGACACAGGTGCACAATTTGATCGCAGAGTGGGATGTTGCGATAAAGAGACATGGTCAGGCATGATACAGACCATGCAGTAAACAGTTGCTCGAGGATTAACCCAGGATACTCTAAGGGAGCTCACATATCAGTCTGACTAGGCTGATTACTACAAGACTCTCTATTTCCAGGTTGTGCCCCTAAAGAGACAGGCACAGTCATATATGTAGAGCTCCAAGCATGGGGAATCGCAGTGGGATATTGAGAGTCAGGGCATCATAGGCCCTAGGAGGGATCCAGGTGATCCTTCAGGTGGTGGTGCTAGACCCATTGATTATGGGGAGAGTTATGCTCATTGTCGTACCTGAGACATTGAGATATTGAATTTTTATACACTCTTGAGACATTCGATGATTCATACCGTTCATTTTTGTGATGTATCTCTCATATAATTTTTATATTACTGTATAGTGGACATTGATTCCTTTTTGGTTATATGAGATGCAGTCGATGCTTCATGAGATACTTATATGGTCTATATTCTATTATGATGTTATGGATGTCCTTATTTTCATTATGGATGCATTTACGTTTACATGCTCTATATGTTCTATGTGATTTATATGATGCTATGATATGTGGTTTATGCATTTTACTGATTATGAGGTGCATTTTATGATGATGCAATTTATGATTTCTCTATACTCATGTACATGTTTATGTTATGCACTCTTATGCTATTATGATGCTTATACATGATGCAATGCATTTTTGTGATGTTGTAATCTTATGAAATGAATGATGACGAATATATATACAATGAAGAGTATGCCATGGTTACTAATACATGTTGGTTTATCCATATGTACATGATGATGACACAAATGATGGTGGACACGATAATGTATATGATGAATGTATGCAATAATGACATGTAATTTTTTTATGTATGAATTTCTTTATGTACAATTGATATGAAATGAGATGCAATATGTTATGATATACATGAATTATTTACAAGAATGGTCTAGTCTAATATGACATTGCATGTGATGATTATTTGAATGCAAGTCTAGAAAGATTAATGTGATGATCCTAATGTATCTATTTGTAAAATAAATCTAATGATAATGGAATCTCAATGAATGAAATATTATGCAGATGGAATGATTGTTTTTGTTTATGCCCGGTATACTCAATCCCTTAATATGCAAGATAACACCATTTGAACCTTATCGTTGTAGAAAATGATACCTGACTTGATTATGTAACATGAATGCGACAAGAATACAACCTAGTCTAAGCATGCAAAGATGCAACTAATGCAATGCTACGATTAGGCCAATCACTTGATCACTCTTTTTATCATCATTGAGCCTTTTAAAATGTTGCAAGCAAAATACAAACATCTATGGTATAATTGAACCATGATGACCTGATTGTCGCTTACATGGATTTTGATATTACAAGTTAACACAAGCATCAAGGTATGATAAGACCAAGATAACCTGAGTATTTCTTGCGTGCAAACAGACAAAATTTAATCATTTTCCTATGCAAACTCAAAATGTCATCAATGATATTTGGCTGATCATGTCCCATGAAAAATTTGCACAGTAGGAATGATTAACTGAGAGACAACAGACAAAGAAAAGATTATGCTCCGTCCTTGCCCCTTTAGTACATAACATCCTTAAGTGACTCAAGATATATAATTTCAAAATTCAAAATACAACGATTTGAACATTCAAGATAAAGTGTTTCACTCATGATTCAGAAGACATCATCCATTGATATTTGTTTGTTTTATGTTAATTTTGATTTCGATGCTTGTGCTCGATGTTCAATGTGAGATTTTGTGATCTTTGGTTTTATAAGAATTGTCTAATTGTTGTTTGCTTGTTGCATTGAAGCTCAATGCAGGCTGTTGTCGACTAGGTTCAGAATTTTACCCCCAGTCCTTTTATTGTGGATATATACAATGATCCAAACCATGGTGATAATGTACACACGCTGCTTGATTGGATACAAGAAGCCTTATTATGGATATGTACAATGGCAGTGAATGGATGCATGCAAAAAAAATGCGTGACCAAATAGATGGAAGAGCTAGCTGACAAATAGCGCCTATTTCAAGGTTTTCACTATTTGTTTTTATTTCACTTTTTCTCATATTTGATTTTTTTTTTGTAGTTTTCTCTTCTTCTTTTTTGTATTTTTTTTCTCTTTTTGATTTTTTTGTATTTTTTAGATATAAAACTTCTTCAGATGCAGGCTATTGATGGGTTCCTCAAGTTGATCTCCCTGTAGTGTGGATAACTAATAGGCACCTGACTCGTATGTAGTTGTGATGACAAAATGACCCAACCAGTTCGGCTCAAACTTTCCTTTCTTTTCTCAAACTTGTTGGATGTGTGGATTCTCCTTTAGCACTAAATCACCTACCTGAAATGCCCTAGGCTTAACCTTGTGATTATAACTCTATGAAATTCTTTGTTGGTATGCTCTCAAGTGATCACAGGAATTTTGGTAACATTCTTGCAACAAGTATAGCTCTTGTAACCTGGACACTCATTGTTCTTCATCTGGAATGAGGCCTTTGAGTGATACGCACAAAGAAGGTATCTCCACTTCAACAGGCAATATTGCTTATGATTCGCAGACAAGAGAATATGGTGTGGCACCTGTGGGTTTGCGAATACTGGTACGATATGCCCATAGAGAAGGGTTCAATTGAATGTGCCAATCTCTGCCAGCATCATTAACTGTCTTTTTCAGGATTTTCAAAATTGTTTTATTGGATGCTTCTACTTGATCATTCCCTTGCAAATAGAAAGGTGTAGAGTGATAACTCAATGATGAAGCAATAGTACCAAACCGGTACTGAGAGGGGGGGGGTGAATCAGTACAAACACAAATATCAGTCCAAAACCGATTTGATAGCAAATACTCCAAATGACTGGCAAATAGGGATACTGGTTAAAACAGAGTGCAACTGGTAACACCCAGAACATCTCAAACAATCATAAACTGGTCACTCACTAAGCTTTCCTCTTAGCTCAATACTATAGTACCATTACACTCTCATGCATGAATAGGTAAACTAACATCAGATCTTCATAACAGTTAGTTCAATATGTTTTATAGACAGGCATAAAACACAGAACCATCATATGCTCAACAAGTAATAACAAAGCATCACAAGATAAAAGCATTACACATGACACACATATTTTTCATGTGGAAACCCAACTGGGAAAAACCACGGTGGGGATGAATACCCACAAGTTGCTTTTGAACTCTTTAGAAGTCCGCTCTATTAGGAGCCTTGTCTGGTTAAAGACATTACAATAGGTTCTGCTAGGAACCGATCCTGTTAGGGATCACCTGGTTAAGGGATGGCTATAATACCCGGTTAAGGGTTAAACCGAGTTAGGGTTACCTTGTTAGAGGATTTCAAGAACTCAATAGCTAAAGGATCTCCAGAGCTCTATAGCTTCTCAGAACTCATTAACTTCGAGTTAACCTGTTAAGGGATTTGAATTAAGCCGGTTAAAGCTACCCTGTTAAGGGATTTGTATCAAGCCCAGTTAAGACTACCCTGTTAAGGGATTTCACAAATGTTGAAGTGGTTAAAGATCAACAGAAATTACAATGATCTGGTAACAGCACTCAATGCTAATGCAGATCCGTTTTGGCTCCTCTTCTCCTTCTGCACATTCACTTTGCAGGTATCTCTTATCTCCTTTGGTCTAGCAAGAATCACATATCACTTCCCTTGGATACACACTCACAACTTTTGCCAACAACCTTAGAAAGAAACACAACATTGACCCTATAGGAAATAGACAGGTCGGTAGCAAAAACCCTAAACCCTAAACCTGTTAGGTTAAGCAATTCAAGCAGTTCAATCCTGACCGTTGAATCATACTGCATTAAATGCAACAATCTTGAATCGATCTTAGGGCATTCTCCATCGTCCATTATCCACCGATTTCATGGTGGCTGATAACCCATCACGCGTTATCACCATTTGACAAACTTTGCACATTCCCGAGGTAGATAGGAATAGTCTTCTTCATGCAAGATCCTTCATGCGCACAGAGCTTACGTGGCAACACAACCTGTTCTTTGTTATACTATTAACTCATCACACAAAGATCATCGATTGAGTCACAGAGGCTTGAGGTACTCCAATCAAAAATCCTAAAGTGGAAACTACCTACCAATCGGTAGTCACACAATGCTTCCATGTGACGGTTCCCATAACTACATGCCAGTTCATCTTGAACAAATATGTCGCTTCATTTGGCATATATACCAGTTCATACATATGTCAGTTCTCTCTTCTCACCTATCACATGTGCCGGTTCACATTATGTCACATATTGACATCAATGACAACATACAATATCATTATGTCTTCATACCGGTTCACATAATGCCAACAATCTCCCCCTTTGGCATTGAAGGCAATATACAAAGATATCTCTCTGCTTCACATCTTCTTCCCCGTTTTCTGCAGATATCTTTTCCGCTTCACTCCTTCTCCCCCTTTGACAACAATGCCAAAGTGGAGGCACACGCATTATGCTGCTCCCCCTGAGGAGTAGCATCCTTCAACACATCAATCAACAAAAATTTGACTATGCAATACCTGACTGATGTGAAACAAATACTTTTAGTTCACCTCCTGAAGGGGCAGTACCCCCAGTTCACCTCTTAAATGCACAAATGTCGTCTTTGGGAGAGGCTTGGTGAATATGTCTGCTAACTGCTCCTTACTGGAAACATGTTCCAGTGCAATCTCTTTATTATGAACCTTTTCCCTCGAGAAATGATACTTAAGCTCAAAATGCTTGGTCCTAGAATGTAAAACCAGATTCTTTGAAATATTGATAGCACTTGTGTTATCACAGAATATACTTACTGGTTCAGATACAGGGATTTTGAAGCCATTTAAAACATGCTTCATCCAGATTGTCTGAGTGCAGTTCATGAAAGCTGCAACATACTTCACTTCCACTGTAGACTGAGAGATACAACTCTTCTTTTTACTCATCCATGAGACCAATCTACCACTAAGAAAGAATGCACCACCAGTTGTGCTTTTCCGTCATCCACATTACCTGCCCAATCAACATCTGTGAACACTTTCAGATTGAAATCATTGTTGTATGGGTACCACAATCCATAGTCAAGTGTTCCCTTCAGATACCTAAGAATCCGATTGACTGCAATCAAGTGGGATTCTCTTGGACTTTTCTGGAACCTTGCAGTAATGCCAACTACATGTGCAATATCCAGTTTGCTATGCACTACATAATGCAACTTACCAATCATTGATCGGTATTCCTTCTCATCAACCAGTGCAGAATCATCCTCTTTTGTCAATTTGCAACCACTCACCATCGATGTACCAACCAGTTTGCTATCTTCCATGCCAAAGGTCTTCAACACCTCTTTGACATATTTGGACTGAGTGATAAAGATTCCATCTTTCATCTGTTGGATCTGCAGTCCAATGAAGAACTTAATCTCCCCTATGAGTGACATTTCAAACTCTTTCTTCATCTCATTAGCAAACTCATGACTCATCTTGTCATCTCCTCCAAAGATAATGTCATCAACAAAAACCTCACAGATCAGGATCTGATCTCCTTTAGACTTCAAATAGATATTGCTATCTTCACTTGTTCTCTCAAATCCAATATTCACAAGATGGGAATGTAGGCGCTCATACCATGCCCTAGGTGCTTGCTTTAGACCATATAAGGCTTTATGTAGCTTGCACACCATATCACTGTCTTCGGATAGGGAAAACCCATGTGGTTGCTCTATATACACCTCCTCTTCAAGAACACCATTTAGGAATGCAGATTTTACATCCATTTGATATACTTTGAACCTTTTAAAAGCTGTATATGCAAGAAGCATACGAACTCCTTCTAATCTGGCTACAGGAGCAAAGGTTTCTCCATAGTCTTCTCCTTCCTCTTGAGCATATCCTTTGCACACCAATCTGGCTTTGTTCCTAATCACTGTGCCATCCTCATTCAGCTTGTTTCTGAACACCCATTTGGTGCCAATGACATTTTTATGCTCCGGTCTCGGTACCAAGGACCATGTACCATTTTTCTCTATCTAATCAAGTTCCTCTTCCATTGCCTTGATCCAATCTTCTTCTTTATGAGCCTCTTTGAATGATTTAGGCTCAAATTCAGAGATCATACACGAGTTCTCTCTGATCTTTCTTCTTGTAAGGATTCCTGCATCCTTATCTCCTATGATCTGCTTAGGATCACGATTTAGCTTGACATACCGAGGAATGGTCTTGACTGGTTCTTCTTGCTTTTCCTCTTCATCCTCATCTTCATCAGTATCAGCATTCACAGGTTCAGGAACACTGTTACTGGTACTTGGTTGACTAACGACCGGTTCCCAGAAGGTTGCAACTGGTTCATTTACAGCTTGCTCACTGTCAGTTTCCTTAGTTTTCTCAGAGGATTCATCAATTCTTACATTGATACTTTCCATAATTCTCTGAGTCCTATTGTTGTAACACTTGAAAGCTTTACTCTTGGTGGAATATCCTAGGAATATTCCCTTATCACATTTAGCTTCAAATTTGCCCTAATGTTCACTCCTCTTGATGTAACATTTGCTACCAAATACCCTAAAGTTGTTGACCACAGGTGTATTACCGGTCCAATACTCATAAGGATTTTTGTCCTTACCTCTCTTGATGAGTACCCGATTCATAGTGTAGACTGCAGTGCTCACCACTTCTCTCCAAAAGGTGTGAGCTACCTTTCCTTGAATCAACATGGTTCTAGTTGCTTCAACCACAGTCCAGTTATTCCTCTCTGCTAGGCCATTCTAATGTGGAGTCCGAGGGGCAGATAGTTGTCTCTTGATGCCAAATTCTTCGCAATACTCGTTGAATTCACCAGAAGTGAATTCCCCTCCTTGATCAGTTATGAGATGTACTTGATCCTTTTACTGCTTTCCTTCTCCACTAATGCTCTGAAAGCTTTGAATTTCACAAAAGCTTTAGACTTGTCTTTCAAGAATGTGACCCACATCATTCTTGAGCAGTCATCAGTGAGAATCATGAAGTACCTATCACCTTGCACACTTCTAGTTTTCATAGGACCACACAAATCAGTATGCACAAGATCAAGCAAGTTGTCAGTAGTGAAAGATTTACCTTTAAAGGTTGAGGAAGACATTTTCCCCAATTGACACTCTCTACACAAGGTATTATCTGGTTTGCTTAACATCGACAACCTCTAATTGCCTTGATCTTACTAGCCTTCACAATGTTATCAAAGTTTACATGCGAGAGTCTCCTATGCCATATCCAGCTATCATCAAGCTTAGCCATAAGACATGTACTTATATTTGCATTCAGATGAAATAGGTTACCTTTGGTCTGCATGCCGGTGGCCACCAATTTACCATCTTTTCCTTTGATTCTGCAAACTCCATTCTTGAATTCTAGAGTGAGGCCACTGTCATTTAGCTAGGCAACACTTAGAAGGTTGTGTTTGAGACTTTCAACCCAGTACACATTGTCAACATTGCTCTTTCCATTCAGAGCGATGGACCCTCTGCCTTTGACCATGCATGGTGCATCATTGCCAAAGCGAACCACACCACCATCATACTCCTCCAAGGATAGAAACTTGCTCCGGTCACCTGTCATATGGTGAGAACAACCACTGTCAATGATCCACTCATTGGAATTATCAAACCGGGAGACAAGAGCCTTCTTGTCTGCCACATCTTCCTTTACAACAATAAACACAATGTCTTCATTCTCTTCATCTTCTGATTCCTCATCTACGACACCTTCATCAACTGCTACAAAATAGTTTCTTCGGTTTCCTCCTTTGAATTTCCTGAACCTTTCTGGTTTGTCCTTGTTATCGCCATTAAGACAGTTTATAGCAATATGTCCTATCCAGTTACAAGAAAAGCATTTCAAAGATAGCTTACCTTTGTATTTATCGGTTCCTTTAGGAAGCTTCCCAGCAAGGAGAGCTTCAAATGCCATCAGAATCTCCTCATCATTCATTTCTTTGCTCTGACTAGGTTCCCCACTAATGCTAGCCTCTTTTCCATTTCTGGATGGTATAGCAGAGGCTTTAAATGCTGATTCATAGTCTTTTAAACACTGCCATCAAAACTATTTAGCTCATAGACTATTAACTTGGCTTTGATGGAGTCCAAGGATACTTTAGACTTGTCTATTGATCTCAGCTCTTGAATAGCAGCAACCCTTATTGCATAGACCGGCAACAGGGATCTCAGGACTTTGCTTACCACAGTGGAATCTTCTATTTTACCACCTGCACTCTTGATTTCTCCAACAACAGTTTTGATTCTTATTCCATACTGCTGAAAGGTCTCACCTTCAACCATCTGCATATCTTCAAACTTTCCTCTCAGGCTTTCTTCCTTAACTTGTTTTACATGTTCATCACCACCATAGATATTTTCAAGAGCATCCCATACTTCTTTGGGACTTGCCTTGTCCTGAACATCAATAAACTCAATGTCAGATAGACTACTAATGAGGGCTTCCATGACTTGCCCATTTTCTTGTATCTCTCTCTTTTGGTCATCGGTGAGAGTACTGGTAGGGACAGCATATACATTCTCAACATAACTCCAGCGGTTAACACCCATGCTTCTAATGAATATCTTCATCCTATCTTTCCATATACCGAAATTCTCCCTGTTAAACTTTGGACCTTCCCTCTTCATCATTTGACTGGGATCTTTACCTCAAGCGGTTAAGCTTACAACATAGAGGACCTAGAGGGCTCTGATACCAATTGATAACTCAATGATGAACCAATAGTACCAAACTGATACTGAGGGGGGGGGGTGAATCAATACAAACACAAATATCAATCCAAAACCGGTTTGACAACAAATACTCCAAATGACTGGCAAGCAGGGATACTGGTTAAAACAGAGTGCAACCGGTAACACCCAGAACAGCTCAAACAATCATAAACCGGTCACTCACTAAGATTTCCTCTTAGCTCAATACTATAGTACCATTACACTCTCATGCATGAAAAGGTAAACTAACATCAGATCTTCATAACAGTTAGTTCAATATGTTTTATAGACAGGCATAAAACACAGAACCATCATATGCTCAACAGGTAATAACAAAGCATCACAAGATAAAAGCATTACACATGACACGCATATTTTTCACGTGGAAACCCAACTGGGAAAAACCACGGTGGGGATGAATACCCACAAGTTGCTTTTGAACTCTTTAGAAGTCCGCTCTGTTAGGAGCCTTGTCCGGTTAAAGACATTACAATAGGTTCTGCTAGGAACCAATCCTGTTAGGGATCACCTGGTTAAGGGATGGCTATAATACCCGGTTAAGGGTTAAACCGGGTTAGGGTTACCTTGTTAGAGGATTTCAAGAACTCAATAGCTAAAGGATCTCCAGAGCTCTATAGCTTCTCAGAACTCATTAACTTCGAGTTACCCTGTTAAGGGATTTGAATCAAGTCGGTTAAAGCTACCTTGTTAAGGGATTTGTATCAAGCCCAGTTAAGGCTACCCTGTTAAGGGATTTCACAACTGTTGAAGTGGTTAAAGATCAACAAGAATTACAATGCTCTGGTAACAACACTCAATGCTAATGCAGATCCGTTTTGGCTCCTCTTCTCCTTCAGCACATTCACTTTGTAGGTATCTCTTCTCTCCTTTGGTCTGGCAAGAATCACGTATCACTTCCCTTGGATACACACTCACAATTTTTTCCAACAACCTTAGAAAGAAACACAACATCGACCCTATAGGAAACAGATAGGTCTGTAGCAAAAACCCTAAACCCTAAACCTGTTAGGTTAAGCAATTGAAGCGGTTCAATCTTGACCGTTGAATCATATTGCATTAAATGCAACAATCTTGAATCGATCTCAGGGCATTCTCCATCGTCCATTATCTATCGATTTCATGGCGACTGATAACCCATCACGCGTTATAGATTTCAAGTAGGTATAGATTTGGCCATAACAGGAAGAATTAAGTCCGACTAGGTGACATATGAGTTGGGTATCAGGACAATCATAGGCGGGATAAAACAGTTCTTCCACCAAGAGTTCATAACGATCTTTGTTTTCCTGTCTTTGGAGCAAAGCGGCAATTGCATCCATGGCGTCTGCTACTTTATTGTCATTCCTTGGAACCTGCTCAAAAGAAATATCCACAAAATACTTTTTGAATTTCTCGACCATCATTTTGTAAGGCATTAGTTTATCATCTTTGGTTTGGTAATCATTGTTGACTTGGTCGATGACCAGCTGAGAATCTCCAAAAAATTATAAACTTGTGATGTTCCATTCTATAGCCATCTTAATCCTTGTGACTAATGCCTCATATTATGTCATCTTGTTGGTACAAGGAAAATTTAGTCTGTATGATCTTGGGATGATATGACCTTGAGGTGTGATAAATAGCAAGCATGCCCCCGATCCATGCTCTATATAAGAACCATCAAAATACAACTACTAGGTTTGTTTGTTGACCATGAGGACCTTAGCATCTGGAAATTCAATGTGCAATGGGTGATCATCATGTAGTGGTGCTTCTACTAGTTGGTCAGCGATCACTTACCCTTTGATAGCTTTTTGCTCAATGTAATCGATATCAAATTCACTTAAAATCAATACCCATTTTGCCAATCTGCCTGTTAAGGCTATCTTGCTGAGAAGATACTTCAATGGATCAATTTTGGCTATCATCTTAACTGAATAAGTTAGCATATAGTGTTGCAACTTTTGGGATGCAAACACTACCACTAAGCATGCTTTCTTGATGGGTGAGTAGTTGAGCTCATATGCAACTAAGGTCAGGTCGATATAGTAAATAGCTCATTCTTTTCCTTCTTGCTCGCATTGTGCTAACAGAGTTCCCAATGCTACATCAGTGGCTGATATGTAAAGTAATAATAGCTTGCCTTCAATTGGTGACATTAAGATAGGTGGATTCATCAAGTATTCTTTTATTTCATTGAAGGCTTCCTCACACTTGTTATCCCATTTGAAAGGGACATTTTTGTGTAACAGATGAGTAAAAGGATGACACCAATCAGCTAGTTGAGAAATGAACCTCTTGATGGATTGGATTCTTCCCTGAAGCGAGCGTAGCTGATTGATATTTTTCGGAGATTCCATCTCCATGATCTCTTTGACTTTATCTGGATCTACTTTAATGCCTCCTGCAGAAACAATATATCCCAGAAGTCTTCTAGATGTGACACCAAATGCACATTTCTTTGGATTCAACCTTAGTTTGTATTTCTCTAAGCGGTCAAAGATCTTCCCTAAGATTTCTAGGTATGCTTCTCTAGTATATGATTTAACCAATAGATCATCAACATAATCCTCCATGAAAGTGTGCATCATATCATAGAAAATTATTGTCACCACCCTTTGGTATGTAGCACCCATGTTCTTGAGTCCATAAGGCATTACATTCCAATAGAAAGTACCCCACGGGCATATGAAAGTTGTTTGTTGGTCCTCAAATCAACAAATTGGAAAATTCTATGAGTATGCCTTGCTCAATGATCAAATATTCCAATTGATCTGTCCAACTAACAGAGTGAACCTTTCAAGGTTGCTAACTCCATCACTTCAGGCTCTGTAGAACCTAGGCGGGTGTACCTTTCTCACCAATTGAATCTCCAACTCGGTGCTTTTTATAGCAAATTTCACACTGTATCTTCTACTTCAGTTGTTTATCTCAAAGTGGCATATGTCTTTGGGATAAACTATCTTTCAATTATCTGATTTCTCCTACTCTCTTGGCGATCTTCTTTAACTGATTATTTTCTCTCTAATCTGGTTCCTACTGTCTGATTTATGAACTATCCTTCCTTCTAACTTCTACTTATATCTCCTACCAACATAAAAATAAAACAAAAAATATTTTTTTCGATCTTGAATTGAATTTTATATGCAACTAGACTAGTGCCTTATTTATTTTGGGCAATAGAGTCATTTAGTTTCAAACCCTATGTGTCGCATGTATAAATTCATCAAATGTAATATCAACTAGGAATGAAAGGGAAATCACGAATTCCTAGCCTAATTAGAATTCAAACAAACAAACAATAGAATAACATAGAAGCAAGAAACAATAATATAATTAATATCAATCAATTCCCCCTATTCCAAGACTGCGTATAGCTTCCATTTCTCTTCTCCTCTTTGTGGTATAGTGGCTCTCAAATATCGCGCTGGCAACCTACAAATGACACAAAGATTCAAAGTTCATGATTCAGAGGAATTGTGAGGAATTGAATGCTCAATTTATAGATAATTGGAGAGGATTGATTGAAAGGTGGAACAAATTGATTAAGAGGCGGAACTCAGGTGAGCTCACATGTTGATTGATAGTTGAACTACTAAATTGGAGGTGAAACAGAATAGATTGTGTAGACACCTAAAATTGTCCTGTCTAATTAAATAAATATTTATATTTATTTAATTATTTTAGCCTAATTCTTCTATTAATTAAATAAATCTTTATTTATTTAATTAGTTCATTTATCATCTTCTAGCCTTTTTCCTCGTTTAAATAAATACTTTTATTTATTTAAATTATCCTTTTTCTAAATTAAATAAATACTTTTATTTATTTAATTAATCCCACTTCTTCTATTAATTAAATGAATCTTTATTTATTTAATTAATTCATTAGTCTTTTCTACCCATGACACATGTCATTCATCTCTGAATTCCTACACTACCTACCCTCTTATTATTTTCTTATTTCCTCTACCCTATAATCCTAGCCGACCATTTATCATTTACACCTCTTAATCTTATCCCTCCATTTCTTAAAGTGTGTTCTATATAAGGAGATGCTTCTTTCATTATGAATCCTACCAAGCATTCTAGCATTCGAACTTTCATATGCGATCAAGCCTACATGCAACCCCATTTTCGTTCTTTGTTGAGATCTTGTGCACACATAAAATCTGAGAGCAAATATATCAGGCAAGATCAATGGAGATAGGAAGAATGGAGATTCAAACCCTAGTGGGCATGTGATGTTATAATCTTTGTGATTTGGTTGTTTTCATTGTCTTAGGTAATCTTCATATGTTATGGTGGATCTTTGTTGTTGTTAGGCTAGGGTTTTGTGGTTGAATCTATTTAGTCTTTCAATATCATTGTTTCCATTTTTACCATAAACATTTTTGCACGCCCGGTGGGACTCTTGTCCCTTTTGCATTTAACATCTTTGTTGCAAATTTTTTGTTTTCAAGTTGCAGATCTGACATTTTCGACAACATTTCAACATTTTCGCGTTTGTGTCTTTTGGAATTGCATTTTTGTTTTTCTGCCGCATCTGTGATCTCTAGAATCGCGTTTGTGTAGCCGATAATATTTTACATTTTCCAAATTGCAGAGCCATGTCTGGGTTCCCGAATCGCATTTATGATCATTTTAACCATGTTTGTGTTGCGAAGTCGCATCTATGTTTCTGAACCGCATCTGTGGGGTTTAAGGGAACGTCTGTGTTGCAGAACCGCGTTTGTGTGGAATCTAATCGCGTATGTATTTGGTTCTTGAATTTTTGGTTTTATTTCATCATTTTGATTTCAAATCTAGTTTATTCGAGCTAATATCTTGTGATCTAGCTAACAAATTGGTGGAGCTTGTCCTTGAAGCGAATCACATTGTCGAAGGCCCCTTTTTTCACAAAGTCTTTTGGATCTAAAATTTACCTAACTTGTGTGCTTCCAGGAGGGACATTATTGCAAAACTACTAACAAATCTTTGTAGTAGAATTTTGTCAAGGGTTTTCTTTTGATCTTCATTGTGTGCCTTGTTTTTTATAGACTAGAAAACACTTCAATTGGTGCACTAAAATTGAACCAGTTTATTTTGTGTCTTGAGCAATAGGCTCTTTGTGTTTAATCTTTAGAGGGTTTGCCTCCCCGTGTGGTCATTAGGACTACTAGTGAGGAGGGAACGACCCAAGTGGTAGCGAGGAAAACCCACCTCTTTTGAACCACTATAAATAATTGTATCCATGGTGAAAGCCATGGGTAACGTGTGATGATTAGTCCATACCGACACTATGTCTCCCCATAAAACCGTTTGATCAAATTTATTTGATAAATAGTAGAGCATAACCCCTACTAGTTGGGAGCCTTCTGTATTTACAGAGATGAAAGTGTCGCATGTATGGCCACACGAGCGGATGCCCTTACTAGAACCTTTTTATTTTAGAAAGCCAAAATCCTTCTAGTTGTTAGGGCAGGAGGTCGGACCTCTCGAGCGACCTACACACATATGGTTCTTAGTAGAGGTACAAAGTTCACCACAGGGAGTTTTCATGGGGATTGGTGCTTGGTTGCCCCAGAGAAGTGAGTGTCGAGGGTGGAGCCAGTGGGGTCAAGCATCTAAGCATTCACTTTGAATAGCATAGCCTCGGGGGAAACCCCATGTGGGATCAACAACTATTGTTCTGGCCAACCATAAGAATTGTGATTGTCTTCTTTTAAACATTCAAACATTCAAGATCAAACATCAAAACATTGTGTCTTTTGTGTCTTCAAGTGTATGCAAAATATTTTTTTACATCAAACCACACACTTTCTTTTGAGTCATTTTGAGTCCAAACACCTGCAAACATAGAGTCCTTTTCAACATTGTATCCTCTTGTCATGAAAAATGGTCACAAATTTAGATTTGGTCACAACAACAACTTCACAAATTGAGAAAATTGCACTCACATTCTGGAAACGTGTCTGTGTCTCATAGAAACATGACTGTTTCCTATAACCGCGTCTGTATAGGACAGAAACGCATCTGTGTTATCATAGCAAATTGCATTCACAAAATTATCAGAAACTCGTCTATGCAGTATCTAGTCGAGTGTGTGTTAGGGAACTGCGTCTATGAAGTATACATGCATGTCTGTGTTCAGTAATTGGAAAATATACAGTCCAACAAACAAGAGCAATCAATTTCAAAATTCTTGAGCTTCCTAGGTTATTTCTCCGAGTTTTTCATCTAGAATTCAACCTATTTTGGGGTCTCACAAAGTTCATCATTGCTTTACATCTTGCATTACATTCACATTTATCTAAACTTGACTTAAAAGGTCACTTGCTTGTCCCCATCTTGCTTTGTCAACACAATACATACAACAACATTTTGCTAAGTGGTCCCTCATCAAGGTCGATCACCTTTGGGTCTCATTTGGTCTTACTTAGAGTCAAGGTCAACTTACCTCATCAAGAGATCTATCATCTCTTTGGAAGCCACACCTACTCTACTACATACATACTTGGTCTTACACTTTGGACATTGCAAGTACACCTCAGATTCATTTACATTCCATCCAACTCTTGGTCTTCCATACTCTTTCCATTTTCATCTAGTCTCACACATCTTGGTCATGACCTAGTTCATGGTTGAAACCCATTCCCAAAAATCTAGGAGAGGAGCTAAAGAGGCTCGAGAGTTTGCAAACATGAGTGGCTATGAGTACGACAACCATATCTTTTTCAATTTTGATCATACCACATTACCTGACATTGACATCTATAGAAACATTCAGAATGTTGAGAACCTGGATGATACAAACAACAATGATACACACAATGACATTGTGGACAACATTTCAGTACATTAGGCAAAAGTGGAAGACTCTATTATGGATCCCCAGTTTAATAGATTGGTTGAAGAGATCATGAGAAGAGATAGACAATACTTTCTACAAGTGATGGCACAAAGTGGAGTTAAGATACCTCATGATTTTGACATGTCCAAAATAGTGGAAAATCGACCTACTCAAGAAAGTCAACTCAACATGGATCAAAGGAGACCTAGTAGTGGAGGTAATAGAGGACCATGTTTCATGCCTGAGTCACCATCATCCTTGTTTTAAAAACTTGAGATCCCAAATACACATGGTCAAGCTTATAATACTCACGAAATAACATCTCATGAACAACTCCATTTACATAGACCCTTATGGAAATCTTATGCAGATAAATACACTCAATTGCATACCAATGGTAAGGACCAACCCAAAAAACAATTAGATATCCAGAGGCATACTCAAAACTTGGACACAAGGAAACCCCGTATCAAATTTGGGGGCAATACACAAGAGAAAACTCACGACATGCCTTATGACCCTATATCAAGTGGTCCCTACATGCATTATCCTTATAGACCTCCTCCATATGAACATGTTTAAGATCAATACCATCCATATATGCAATATCCTCCTCCTCCACCCGGTGGCTCAAGCATGGGATATGGTCCAAGAAGTCGGTCTCCACCCAAAAACAATTTGGAACAACAGACAAAGGACTTACAAAAGAAGATGGAGGACATCAATACACCAAAACCAACTTACACGATGAGAGATATATGTCCCTATCCATTTGATAAGAGCATTCCAATGCCTCCATTTCCTACACACTTTGTAACACCAAAGTTTGATAAATACAAAGGCAAAGGAGACCCTATGGCACATATAAGACAATTTTTCATAGCTTGGATTGAGGTAGCAACAAAAGAAACATACTTGATGAGATTGTTCCCACAAAGCTTAGGTGATCAAGCTATGAAATGGTTCTCCCAACTTCCACCTGGAATTAAGTCATGGGGTGATCTAGCAGAAGCTTTCATACAACATTTCTCATATAACATAGAGACAAATATATCAGTTACCACTTTGTGCAATACCAAACAGAAAGATGGGGAATCATTTTCATCATTCCTACAAAGATGGAGGAATTTAGCCAGCAGATGCTCTTGCGAAATTCCACAAAAATAAATGGTCGAGATGTTTACACAGAATGTCAGCAAAGAAATTGGTTATGACTTGAGGAAAGCTTGTTTGTCCACCTTCGAGGACGTCATTGAGAAAGGCTTGACAACAGAGAAGGTCTTAATTGAGCAAGGAGTCATTAGGATATTCAAAGAAAATAAAGAGGACTTTAAAGGAAAAGACAAGCCATGATTTTAGAACAAGAACAAGAACAAGAACACAGTAAATGATGGCGTTGTCGATGCTAACACAGTGAGACCAAAAATCATTCTTTCTGGATCAAGTTCTACAAACAACCAAGTAAATACTCAAACAACTTCAAAACCACGAAGGAAATACACCCCATTGGGAGAACCACTCGAGTCAGCCTTCAAGAAGCTAGTGGCAAACAAGATAATAACAATTCTAGATAATCCTCCCTATGAGCCAAAAGTCAAACCGAATTGGTGGAATGATGATGAATATTGTGAATATCACAAGAGCAAGGGGCATAAAATAGGAAATTGTCATCGCTTGAAGAACATTATACAAGACCTTATTGATAGAGGTGACATTAAGATCGAGGGACATACATCCAATCAAGAACATGAGATGTTTAAGGAACCATTCCCTAAACATGACAAGGGAAAAGCCAAAGCCACAGATGAGCAAGCCAACTATACCAAGGTGTCTTATAACTATGATTCAACCTTTAATCACATTTTGATGGACAACTATGTTTCTACTATTATCATAAAGGACAAAATGCCTAAAAGTTCTACCCAAAGACCCAAAGTTGTCCTGAATGGAATTGGACCTTCTTCTGAATCTACCTTTGAATGTAATGTCACAACTCATCGAGGTAAAGTCACCCTGCAAGGTACTCCAGCTAAAACCACCGCTTCCTCATTGGCCAAACCTGAGTACGACCTAGTAGAACAGTTAGGGAAGACACCCATGCTTATCCTTGAACTTTTACGCATATCCCCCGCACATAAAGCCATCCTTGATAAAAATTTGAGAGAAACCTCTATACCCACTGATCTGAACGTGAATCAGTTTCAAGCCATGGCGGGATACCTTTTCGTTCCACATTCACCGAAGCTAACGACGCCTTCATAAGACAACTACATAATGCACCTTTACACATTGAAGCCTTCCTACATAAACATCGAATAAAATGAGTCCTAATAGATGGAGGAGTTGGTCTCAATATATGTACTTTGAACACAATAATACAATTGGGATATTTAGATAAAGTTGTGAATGCTACAAACAAAATTACCATCAAGGCATATGATGACAAAGAGCGTTCATCCAATGGAACAGTCACTTTACCTCTCAGAGTAGGGCCGGTTACAAAGGATGTGGTTTGTCAAGTCCTAGACCTCGATCTCACATACAAAATATTTCTAGGACGTCCATGGATTCATGAGTTGAGAGCAGTCCCATTTACATACCATCAACGCATTAAATTTCCTCATAATGGAGTTGAAGTAGCAGTTAATGGTGATCCTAATCCATTTATATACTGCAATAATTTGAGGCCAGAAGCCAAGACAATAATTCTAATTAATAGAGAGTTTATCCCATCATTAGCATATATTGACCCTGAATCATTAAAAACTTCAACATCAAAGCAAGGTGAGCTTAAAGGGAAATATTAGGACAAAGGCATGGGTGAGTACACTCTAAATCAAACCATGTGCTTGCAGAAAGCTATGAATTCACCAAAAGAATATGGATGGCCACATCCTTCTAAATGGGTATCTATCATTACCCTGAAATGGGATCCTACTATATTCCAAAATTGGGGTGAAATGGAAGAAGAAGACTTATACAAAATGCTTTACAAAGACCCTGAAGATGATACACAAGATCGCATCAAGATACCATGTGAAAAATATGGCAAAGGATCCTACACAAGTTTGGGTACTATGGTAAAAGTCCTCTTGGCTTAAGAAAGGAAGGAATCACTCAACCTTTGCAACCAGAATTGACATTCAAAAATCAACGCTCAAAAGGGCTTGGTTTCATATCTTCCAGGGTAAACACTCGAAAATTAGAAGAAGCATTGAAAATCACGATTTCCAATGATCAACAAGAGAGCCACTATTCCACCGACTCTAATGAATGGGAATGGGGTTCAGACAAATCCTCTAGTGATTACGAACTCACCGAGACATTCAAAGAACCAGGTGAACCCATAGAAGAAGATAAATTTTATAGAAAATTCAGAGTTGGTCAAGAAATAACCGCTGAGGATCCCACACAGTCTTTATTTTTAGGTTCTAGGTCGAAATCACGAAGAATGAGGACACCCATTCCGGAATGTGCTTTTAGTGATGACAATTTGGACTCATTCACGATTGAGATAGATGAGGAGAGTGCCAATGACGACCTCAACAACTACCTTGACATACCTGAATATAATTATGTCTTCACCGTTACTCCTGTTGAATTTGAAAATATTGAAGGCCTTCCCCTTGTTCACCACCAACTCATTGATTGGGACCATGAAGGACCTGTACAATTTGACACATTCCAAAATGATGAGGCCTTCATCGACTATTTAGGCATACAAGATGATCTTCCGCTTGGGGACCATAAGGCGAGATACACTATAGAACTCAATAGCATGGCATATTTTGGTGAGGGTGTTGGGCCTTCCAATCGCAAAAATGTAAAAATAAAAACAAATAATGGGTTTTACGGTGAAAACCACATTATGGCACCGTCTGACCGCAAAAAAGTAAAAAGAAAGGACGTATCTGAGGGTGAAAATCTTTCTAAGGTGCCCAAAGATGGAAGGCTCGACATTCTCCCGACATCATATGAAGAAAAATCATCCATGTTAGTAGAGGAGACCATCAAAACAAACATCGGTACAGAAGAGATTTTGCATAACATATTCCTGCCACAATCTTTGACAGAGAGAGAAAGACCAAAATTCATAAATTTCTTCACAAAGCGATAAATCAATTTTGCATGGTCATATGCTGATATGCCTGGACTAGATCCGGTTTAGTAATGCATCATTTGACAGTTAAACCAGGAGCAAAGCTAGTGAAACATAAATTAAGAAAGATGAATCCACAAGTGGCATTATTAGTAAAGGTGGAGCTTGAAAAATTGTTGGATGTCAGATTCATATGACCAATTGATTATCCTGAATGGATCTCCAACTTAGTACCAGTCAGTAAGCCAGATCACAACATCAGAATATGTACAGATTTCAGAGACATCAACAAAGCTTGTCCTAAGGATGACTTTACATTACCAAACATAGACTTGATAATAGATCTCATAGCAGGTCATGCGATGTTATCTTTGATGGAAGGATTCTCTGGCTACAATCAAATAAAAATCACATCTGAGGATCAGCACAAAACAACGTTTACTTGTCCCTGGGGAACTTTCTACTGGAATGCCATGCCCTTCAGGCTAAAGAATGTAGGCGCTACATACCAGAGAACCATGACTACTATTTTTCATGATCTTATGCATGTAACTATATAATATTATGTGGATGACCTCTTGGGAAAATCAATAGACAAAGAAAAACACGTGGACATTCTTTCAGTAATCTTTGATTGGTTGGAAAAATACAAAGCGAGACTAAATCCCAAGAAATGTGTCTTTGGAGTAACCTCTGAGAAGCTCCTTGGATACATTATTTCAAAAAGAGGAATTGAAGCTGATCCAACAAAAGTCAAAGCGATATTAGAAATTCCACCTCCAAGAAATATCAGTCAACTTCGATCTTTACAAGGAAGACTCCAGTCCATACGAAGATTCATAGCACAACTTGCAGATAAATGTCATCCTTTTCAACACTTGCTACACAAAAACATCAAATTCAAATGGGATGATAACTGTCAATGTGCTTTTCAGATACTCAAAGATTATCTTCCGAGTCCACTAGTCTTGATGCCACCAATTTCAGAACAACCCCTATTATTCTACATATCAGCTACACCAATAGCACTAGGGGCACTCTTGGCGCAACAAGATGCTGAAGGCAAAGAAAAGACATTATATTACATCAGTCATACTTTGGTCGTTTATGAGCTTAACTACACAATAACTAAGCATGCGCGTCTTGCTGGGGTTTTTGCTTCGCAAAAATTATGACATTACATGCTAACTCATAAAACTAAGCTGGTCGCAAGGATCGATCCATTGAAGTATCTTCTCAATAAGGCGACGCTTACTGACAGACTAGCCAAATGGGTGATGATCTTGAGTGAATTTGACATTGAATATGTGGACAAAAAAACAATAAAGGGACAAGCTATCACATATCAGTTAGCAGATGCAGCCATGATAGATGATGCTCCTCTAATTTCAGAATTTCCATATGAATCCATCCTGGCGGTATCACACACGATGCCTTGGCAACTATACTTTGATGGCTCGTACACGTAGCATGGTGTAGGAGATGGCATTCTCTTTATCACACCTCAAGGGGATTCCATTCCCAAATCATATCGATTGTCATTTCCTTCCACTAATAATATAGCAGAATACGAGGCATTAACAACTGGATTACGAATTGCAGTTTAGTGAAAGATCTATGAACTTCATGTTTTTGGGGACTCTCAACTTGTAATTCGTCAAGAAATCGATGACTACCAAACAAAGGATGAAAAATCAATGCCTTATAAGAAAATGGTAGATGACTTCGAGTAATATTTTATAAAGATAACCTTTGAGAAGATACCAAGAGAGAAGAATTGAGCTGCAAATGCCATGGCCACTATTGCCTCATTGATTGATCTATCACAGAATGAAGCCCGCTATGAGTTATTGGTGGATAACCTTTTGGTTCCCTCGTATGAGATCACTCCTACTGAGATGATATGTGTCGTTGGTCTTGATTCCCAGTTATACGGTTCCATTTTCACATACCTTCGTAACAACACCCTTCCTCTTGACTTATCCAACAACCAATGTCGTACTTTCATTCGCCAGTCTGCCTGATATGTCAATTTAGCCGATATCATATACCATCGAGGTCTAGATGGCACTCTTCTTAGATGTTTAGAAGGGGACAAAGCTTGGATTGCGTTATGTGAAGTTCATGAAGGTATATGTGGTCCACATTTTAGTGGTCCTACCTTAGCCAAAAAACTCATCAGGACTAGATATTACTGGCCCAGTATGGAAAAAGATTCATATAAGCGTCAAGAAATGTAAGCAATGCCAAATTCATGGAGACCTTATTCATGTGCCAGCACAAGAACTTCAATCGATTGCAACTCCTTGGCCCTTTTGTCAGTGGGTACTCGATCTCATAGGTAAGATTCACCCTCCTTCCAATGGCCACAAATTCATTATCACTGCTACAGAGTATTTCACAAAATGGATTGAAGTCGTGCCTCTTACACAAGTCACTGGAAAACAGATTGAAGACTACAGGGTGTCTCGTTTACAAGAACTAGAACTATTGGATGAACGAAGACAAATTGCTTTTAATCACCTCAAGGCTTATCAACAATGAATGAGTTGCAGTTACAATCATAAGGTAAAGCCTTGCACATTTGAGGTAGGTGACTTAATTCTCAAGGAAAATCCTAAAAATCAACAAGACAAAGAGAAGAAGAGCAATTTTGAACCGAATTGGCTTGGTCCTTACATCATCACATTAGTCTATGGATCCGGTGCATATCAGCTTTCAACCCTAGATGGCGAACCTTTGGAAGATCCTATCAACAACATGCACCTTCGCAGGTTTTACACATAGCTCTTCGGAATATCCTAATTCAAAAATACAAAAAAAAAATAAAAAAAATAAAAAAAAAAATATATATATATATATATATATATATAGAAAATACAAAAAAATAAATAAAAATTCAAAAAATACAAAAAAAAAAAAATAAATATCAAAAATACAAAAAATAAAAAATAAAAAAAATCATTAAAAAAAGTTGAAAAAAATCAAAACAAGTAAAGAGAAATAAATTCGTCCAACGGTGAAAACCAGGTTACCGGCACCATGTGTAGAGACATTACTCCTCCCTCCTTCAGGATTTCATCTCATCCTTTCACTCTTGCACACACTCATAGCCTATCCATCCATAATAAACTTACCCATTCCCATCATGGCTTGTTATTGATCTACCTAAGATTGGTTCGCCATTCATAATAATCCCTTTTTTTTACCCCTTTTCGTCCATAATTTATCAACTCCTATCTGTGGCTAAGGCAAATCCTACGTCTAGTGATGGGTGTGGAACTAAGAGCATCACACGTTCCGAGGAGTATCGTTTCTTCCAGTTTTCTTCAGTCTATCCATGCACAATCCACAATAAAGAAACACTTGCATCATAGATCCGTAAAAAAGTTTCGTCTTCTCCACAATAAAGTATCAGTTTCATGGGTTCAGTTAGTTTTAGATGAGACACAACAACAGTGGGCTTCAACAAATCAAATCTTTCAACGAACTCAGACAACATTATGGTTTAGTGTTATTTATCCTTTTGTGAACGAAAACATTGTGACCACAATCAAATAGACTTATACAAGTGACAAGTGACACTAAACTTGAGGACTACATTGAATGTTGGTTTCGAGTCTTGGTTTTCTTTTGATTTTATCTTTTGGTGACATGTCTTTTAGCTTTTCCGGTATGTCTCTGACTAGAGATTTTATCTCCAGGATGTCTTTGACTAGAAAGGCGAGGATAGGGTATCGTCACCTATTTTTCTTTGTTGTATGTGGATTGTCTCTTAGTAATGCTATGACTTGTCCAATGATATGAGGACATTGTGAGTCTAGTGTGAACTGGGGCATTCCTTGTTTGTGACTGTTTGATCTTCATGCAAACGGGTACAATGACTTTTTGGGTCGAACATATACTTGGATTGTCATAACCTATTTGCCATAATAAAGCTCAATGATGATAAAGCACAAAAAGCTCTTTCACTTCCATATCTTCTATCTTACATCCCCCTTTCTTGATTGACCTCCATCGTCCTTCTTGAGTCCGTGTAGCCCGCTATCACATGACCGAGTATAATGACACACCAAAAATATTTGAATTTCATGTAGTTTGTACCTGCATTACCACATGTTAGCATTTCATACATACATATAGATATCACAATTACATCACGTTCTGCACACAACACATGTTAGCACATCATGCATCTCATCCTGTACATTATCATATTCATCTGCATTTTATACATTCACATATGCATAACATATTGAAAACATAAAAGAACAAAAAAGTTTTGCATTCCATCATGTACATATTTGCATCCATATTGTAAGCATCATATAGAAACATGCATCACATAGAAGCAACATCACATAGGTACACATGCATATAGCTACCGCAAGGATGAATCATCTCATATATACATATCAAAAATCATAAGTGTCATGATACAATGATGTTAAAATACATATGGCTACAAAATCACCCGAAGGTGTCTACATCGTCATACAAAAATAGTACAAAAACTGATATATAGGGAGCCCTCTACAGCTATGATGAACTCTCTCCCTCGGAGCCAGCTAGCCTCAATGGAGTCTGAGCCTTGGAAGTCCCTACCCCAGGATCATATCTCTTTCCCCCTCTATCTAGTGGTGGTGGAGGACCCATGACCCCACCACTAGATGCCTGTCTCTTGTCTCTCCCTCAATTGGTCGTTGTAGTCCGCCATGGTCTCCGGAAGCTCCTAGCCCGCTGATCTGGTGGCACCACTCCATAGTACAGGTCTCTCTAGTAGGCTATCTTCTCCCCTGCTCGTAGAACATAGGCGTATCCGACTCTTGTGTCCTCTCTTGCCTGCCTATCCTCGATGTTGTCTCAACCTCTGTGTAGCGTTGAATAGCCTGATCTCTCTCCTGCTCAGTGTCCCTCAACTGTCTCCTGAGCCTAGCCCCATCCCTCTCCAGTTCCTGGATCTCATATGCCTGTCCCTGGCAGATCTCTCTCAAGGATAGTAGCTCATCCTCCTCCTCTCTTTCCCACCTCTCCCTTTCCCTATGGTTGCTCCTGTGGCTGTCCTTGTCCCTGTCCCTGTACCTATCTGGGAACCTGTGCTGCGGGCACCTGTAAAGGCAATCCACCTCTACCCCTAACTACATGAGCCTACCTCTCCTCTCCTCCATCTCTCCTCTGAGCCACTCTCCTCTCTGTTACTACCCCCCGCCTCCACCGTCAGCCTCTGCCTCCACCATCTCCACTATCATCTCCACCATCTCTACCATCACCCTTTATCGGCTCCCCTGGATCCGTCAGCCGTGGAAATGGATGCTCTTCCCAATATGCACTGTACTCTGCATCCTCCATATTTGCCCAAATATCCCAAGGCATGGGAACCATCTCCAGCATCTGTGTCATTGCCTGATCATAAGACAGTAACAGACCTAAATGAACCTGATCTCTCACTGTCCGTGCATAAATCCTTGAGCCACATGGCATCCGTTGTATCCTGCGAAACTGCCTGCATACTGTATCTATCAACTGCCACTCAATAACATATGGTGTCCACCCAATCAAATACCTACTCCTGAATACATACAGCAGCTCCACTGCATCATCCTCCCACTCCTCACAGTTTAGATAAGGCCTCCATATCACACTGTCTACCTCATCAATCACTCGACGCCAATACTCTAGCCTCCCAATCTGCAGCTAGGAAGTAATCATATCATACAAATGCACATAACCGCGCCCATGTCCCCTGCCTCTAAAGTGTATTGGTCGTGTCATCAAAAGATGCTCATATGCCCATACCTGCAGTAATGTCACTCCACACCCCAATCCTGCTAATCCATGATACACAAACTAATGCAACTCATAATATAAGTGTGCCAATAGACATGACCCACATGCAAATCTGGTGTGCTCAGTCACCAATGACTCCAGAGTTCTCCCCCATCCCACAACCAACCCTCGTGTCGCCCTATCCGAACAGAGGAACCCACTAATAACTCTTGCCAGCACCGCCAGTAGCGCCAATACTGTCGTTATCATGGTGTCCCAAGCCACATGTCTTGCCCTCATCTCCAGTCCTCGATCCTAAAACACTCGTCTCAGTGCATCCCTATCTCTCTCTCAACCATAAGGAACTAACTCCCCAATGATCGGTATCCTTAGTATCATGTATACATCCTCTAAGGTGACTGCCATCTCACCCATCGACAAATAAAAAGTGCATGTCTCTGAGTGCCATCTCTCAGCTAATGCAGTCAGCAATCCCATATTCACCCGAAACTCAGGCATATACATAATGTATCGCAAGCCCATGGCCTCAACTGCCACTCTATCCTTGAATGATAACTCTACTCGTAATCCCTGAGTTGAATGAAATGTCTCCCGTGACTCCAACATCGGTAGGTCCTCCTGCAGTCAAGCCAATCAACTGTGTCAATCCTATTAGTACTCCCTATTCATCACAAAGTGCTGCTTTTTAACCTAGTGCTTATATATATCATATGGCACTCTATCCTAGTGGTACTCCCCGTTCATCACAAAGTGTTGCTCTTTCATCCTAGTGCTTATAACTATCATATGACAGTCTATCCTAGTGGTACTCCCTATTCATCACAAAGTGTTGCTTTTATCTTTTAGGGTACCTACTTGAGTGTATCCTCTTGAGTAGCTTATCCAGTTGACAACGTATGTTCTATCACAAAATTGTCAATTTCAGCCTAATCCATTTGGTAACGTATGTTCTATCACAGAATTGCCAATTTGTATGGTACTCCCTGTTTATCACAAAGTGCCTCGTTCTATCCTATCCTAGGGCCTCTACTTGAGTGTATCCTCTTGAGTAGTTTCTTGATTGGCAACGCATGTTCTATCACATAATTGTCAATCCTAGCCCTATCTATTATCCTAGTCTTCCCTAGAGGACCTGCTTGAGTGTATCCTCTCAGCAGCTTATCCAATTGATAGAGTATGTTTATCACAGAACTGTCGATTCGACCTTGAAGACATAAACACGCATTCATGACACAAACGCACTTACATACTTCACAAATGCGCCTGAAACACACAGACATGCCTGCCCTACATAGACACGCCTGCATTTCGCAAATGCGCTCGCATTTGACATAGATGCTTTTCCAATCATAGACGCAGTTACACTCGACGCAGACGCGCCTAACCTACCCAGACGCACTTGGCACCAACGCATACGCACCTTCCCATCTTTTGCCCTACTTGACACTTTCTAGGACATACCTAATGCACATTTATTGACCTACCTATCATGCATTTATGACAACAATTAATGCAATAAGGTACAAGGAGGTTTTGTGATATTCACTGGCTCTCCTACATCTGTTGACCTTTGATATCGTTAAATGCAATCGAATCTATGCACCAATGCCATCGCTCCTGACTGCTCTCTGCTCTTTCTGCACTCTAATCTCTTAGGCGGGTGGATGACAATGAGGATGTTTTCCCTCGTAGTCTATCTTATAGAATACCCTATCCCTAGTCTCCCATGTCAATCTTCTTTATCCCGTGACTCTGTCACTCTATCTTATCCGATCAGTCCATTCTAGCCTTTTTTTCTTATCGAGAGATTGTCTGTGATCTTTTCAGACATTTTCATCCAATCTCTTGAGGGGGCATATCATTCCCATCTTCGGGCAACTTTGTATTAGTTTATCTTATCTTCTTTGAAACAACGTGACAAGTTGCATTGTCTCAAAGAGGGGCAAAATGCAGACACCTTAAATTGTCCTATCTAATTAAATAAATATTTATATTTATTTAATTATTTTAGCCTAATTCTTCTATTAATTAAATAAATCTTTATTTATTTAATTAATTCATTTATCCTCTTCTAGCCTTTTTCTTCATTTAAATAAATACTTTTATTTATTTAAATTATCCTTTTTCTAAATTAAATAAATACTTTTATTTATTTAATTAATGCCACTTTTTCTATTAATTAAATGAATCTTTATTTATTTAATTAATTCACTAGCCTTTTCTACCAATGACACATGTCATTCATCTCTTAATTCCTACACAACCTACCCTCTTATTATTATTTTATTTCCTCTACCTACCCTCTAATCCTAGCCGACCATTTATCTTTTACACCTCTTAATCTTATCCCTCCATTTGCTAAAGTGTCTTCTATATAAGGAGATGCTTCCTTCATTATTAATCCTCCCAAGCATTCTAGCATTCGAACTTTCATATGCGATCAAGCCTACTTGCAACCACATTTCCGTTCTTTGTTGAGCTCTTGTGCACACATAAAATTTGAGAGCAAATATATCAGACAAGATGAATGGAGATAGGAAGAATGGAGATTCAAACCCTAGTGGACATGTGATGGTATAATCTTTGTGATTTTGTTAATTTTCATTGTCTTAGGTAATCTTCATATGTTATGGTGGATCTTTGTTGTTGTTAGGCTAGGGTTTTGTGGTTGAATCTATTTAGTCTTTCAATATTGTTGTTTTCATTTTTACCATAAACAAACTGAATAGATTAATGATTGGAGAGAATTAAAGAAAATATGTAATTAATCAATTAATTGAAAAGATCAATTAAAATAGATGGAATAGTTAACTGAGATTAGTGATTGAATGCTTTTTGGAAAAAAACAAAGTGGAAGATAGAAATAGGAATTGAAAAGATAATTGATTTAATTAATTAATTGAATTAATTAATTTAGCATGTGCTTGCACTTTGACTTTGATTTTCAATTTAATCTTTGCATGAGATTTAATTCAAATATTGAATTTATTTTAATTCAATTTGTTATTTGAATATATTTAGAAATTTGATTTTGAATTTGATTTTTGAAATCATGCACATGCATTTGAAATTAGAAGAAATTGGAAAAATTTGGATTTGAATGAAATTAGAAGAATTAATGAAATTAGAATTTGGGATTTTGGAATTTGAATTAGAAGAATTAATTAGCTAGTTAAATAATTTAAAGAAACTATTTAATTATTTAGAAATTGAATTTAATTAAATAATAAAGATTATTTAAATTAAAGGATTAAAATCACAATTAATTAAATAATAAATATCTACCTAACATTGTTCAACTGGATGAGAAATACATCACATCCCAGGGTTGAAGAAGGTCCCAAGGGTTCGGTTGTTCGTCGTTAATTAAATAATAAAGATTATTTAAATTAAAGGATTAAAATCATAATTAATTAAATAATAAATATTTAGAAAAGGGATAATGACTAAATGATTAGAGATAGAAATTAAGAATTAATCTATTTAAATAATAAAGATTATTTAAACTGGGGAATTAATTAGAATTAATTAAATAACAAATATTTAATTAAAATTAGAAAATGGTTTAAATGATTAAATGATGATAGAATTGGAAATGGAAAATTAGTAAGATTATATCCTGAGAAACCATCCATGAGAGAAAACATGGCGTGTCTAGCCGTCAAATCTACAATAATATCTATGTTTGGTAAAGGAAAATCATCCTTCGGACACACTTTATTAAGGTCTCATAAATATGTGCATACCCTGATACTTTTGTCTAGTTTTGATATGGGAACTATATTTGGCACCCATTCTGGATACGCTACAAGCCTGATAAACCCCACATCTAGTAATTGCTTCACTTCTACTTTGACCAATAAGGCTATGTGAGGATGCATCTTTCTCAACTTCTGTTTTATAGGTTTGGCAGTTGGTGACAAATTCAAATGATGCATTATGAGATCAGGGTCCAACCCAGGCATGTCTGCATATGACCAGGCAAAACTTATTTGTCTCTCTTTGAAAAATTCAATATAGTTCTTTTTTTCTTGCTCTGATAATGATGCTAATTTAGATGTAAGATCTTCGACTTGTCTGAAGTACCAATATTAACTGCTTTTATTGGCTCAATTAAAATAGAAGATCTTTCATGATAGTACTCGGGTGGAGTGTCAAATCTCCCATCCTCTAGTGCCTCAAGGAGGTTTTCACCATTAGATACGCCCTTTCTTATTACTTTTCCTTGATCTAATGTTGTCATTAAATGGTTTTCAGCCTTAGACCTAATATTTATTTTTTTCTTTACACTTTTGCAACTGAGAGATTTGGCACCCCTTTGAGTAGAAGATGTGTTATCGGATTCATTGGTGGAAGTTGTTTTAGGTTCTACTAAATTGAGGTATAAGGAAATTGTGTGATCGTCGAGGAAGGCATCTATCTCAATGGGTCCCTCATTTTCCTAATCAATAAGCTTGGGATACACTAAAGGGAAAGGATCGTCAGATCACTCAGCGTCAACAAAACTGAGGGTCATGATGGAGATATCAATGTCTTCAATAATTTGTTTCCAAATCCAAGTTGTTACTCTCCTTAGAATGACCTCTCGCGAGTAATTCCTGATCATCCTTGGTGGAGTCAAAATTGATATATTGTCATTCTAATTCAAGTGTACCACAAAAGCTGAAGTGTCACGCATAGCTTCTTAGTATGACACATTCACTTATTTCTCCACGCATTAGTTGTAAATGCTACACATTTGTTGCAATTGTTACTCATAAGCATTAATTGTACCACAATAATGTTAAATGTCACACATAAGTATTTAACTTCACACATTTGTTGGTAATTGAAGTTTCTGTCATGCATTGGATAATTTTTTGTAATCGTGTTATTCGATATCTAACATTTTCAATATTTTCTCTGTGCAGGAGAATATTGGAGTGTTATACTGCCGACATAGTAGACCTAGTGGACTTGATCTTTGAGCCAATTCAATTGATGAGGAGATTGCACATATCCGACATCTTGGACTATATCATGTTTTATATTTGCTAGAGGTTACAGCCAACAGGGCCTTGATTACAGCGTTAGTAGAGCGGTGGCATTCCAAGCCATGTTCCTTCCATCTTCCTACCGATGAGGCATCCATTAACTTAGAGGATGTTTGGCATATACTGCATATTCCCATTCATGGTGTGAGAGTTGTCTATGATCATGACGGTGGCGTTGCTAGACTGTGTGCCCTTTTTGAGTGTGAGGAGAAGGATTTACAGATCAATGGTCATTATGATATCCCTTGGGCTCGATTGGACTATGATGATCTTACTATAGTATTGTGCAGTATCGTAGGTGGTTTGTTGATTCCCGACATACGAGGTCATGGCTTTCCAGTTGGATGGGGCAGAGTGCTCCATGATATGATTGTTCAACATCGAGTATATTCTTGGGGTCCTTGTCTTTTAGCCATGGTTTATTATCAGATGCATGACATTATATACCTGGGATACCAATCGATCAGTTGTGGTGTGACATTGCTCCAGACTTGGGCGTGGGAGCATATTTCTATCTCGAGACCAGTTATTCATGTTGACTTGTAGCCTAATGATCCCTATGCATACAGATACACACCTGGTATTAGACACAGGGGTCTGGGTAACACCTTCTACTAGCAACATCAACTTGATATCTTGCAACATTTCATTTGGAGACCACATTTAGATTGTCCTGGTTGGGCAGATGATGCACAACACTTGCCTTTCTACAAACAACAAAGATATCTTATTGGGAGGACCATTGAGACGCAAAGGATTATTGAGATGTCTCTTCCAGGACGGGTACTTAGACAGTTTGGAGAGATATAGGTGACACCTGTTGTTACAACGTACTTTGCTTGTGTTTCTCGTGAGGTTTTTGATTGGGGTGTGTGCATACAACCACATGTGGTGGCTACCGGGTTTGATACTCTTCAGGCATTATAGTGGGGTTGGAGTGTAGGTGCACCAGATCCAAGGAATACTCTTGATTATGATGCATGGTGGGCCAGACATAGGTCTATTCCACTGACTAATCTGACTGTCTCGATCACAACACAACATATACGCCATCTTAGACAACGATTGAGGATTGACATGGGGGAGAGGAGGGGAGATGACAAAGGAGAGGAGGGAGGAGGAGGAGAGGAGGGTGGAGGAGATGAGGACGTAGACATTGGTGGAGACACCAAGTCTATGAGCAGCGGGGATGACAATGATTCTTTAGAGTCATCGAGCAGTGAGGATGGGGATGATGATGACATGCTAGAACTAGAGGACGTGCATGTTGCTGAGGAGGGAGGAGGACAGGGTGATGATGGAGATGAGGATGATCTGCAGATTCTCAGAGCGTGGATTCAGAGTTTAGAGGATGAGGTCGCCAGATAAGATGTTGAGTGAGAGGCATACTGCAGAGACTACGGTGTACTATAGATTGAGAGGGATGTTCTCCAGAGGGAGAGAGATGAGGCGGTCAGGAGAGCTCAGATCACCATGGATGCATATGATCAATTATTTGGACTGGTGACAGAGGCACATAGCCAGACAGACAGATATTTTGTTGCTACACAAGAGGCTATTTATTATCGACAGGCTTCTAAGAGATCTATTCCTGAGGGTCAGAGGGAGCCTAGTTTTAGTGCCTCTATGGGGAGAAGATTAAGTTGATCTACCTCTCGACGGACTAGCAATGGAGGAATCATGGGTCCACCTCGACATCCTGGGGTAGGATCTAGCAGGCAGGATCCACTTGTTGACAGAGGTAGTGTTGGTTGAGACATTTAGATCATGTTATCTGAGCCTTCAGGCTTGTTCATGATTACTGTATTCAAACACATTATCATTTTTGAGTTATTTATATATGATATGCAGTTTTTTGACGTCGATCTATTATGCTTTGTTTTCCATGTATGTTATATGATGCTATGAGTTATGTGATACATGTCTATATGATTTATGAATGATGTTTATGAATGAAATGGTTTCTACATGATTTGTGATGTAATGATTAATGAATGGTTTGCAATTTTAACTATATGGATGCAACTTAACTATATGGATGCTATTTTAACTATATGGATGCACTTTTAACTATATGGATGCAACTTAAAACTATATGCATGCACTTTTTTTTTGTTTAATAATGCTAGAATATTCTTTTAACTCAGATGTATCTTGAAGAAATGTTAGTAAGATAAAAGAAAGAAGAGATTGATGAAAGAATAATGTTAGAAAAGAAAATGATTTAGAAAGAAGTTGAGAAATCAACAAACTATCAATAAACAGATGAGATGAGAATGAGAATGAATGATTCACGAACCCGTGTCATTATTTATTGCGCAATATATATTCATCACTGAGCCTTATTATTTTACAATGAAGCTTAGCACATCAGGGTATAATGAACCAAGATGTAAAGATATCTCATTGAAGAAACAAACACGTAGTAGACAAGGAGTGAACCCCTCCATTATGGGAAATACACTAGGGGTCGAGGTGTGTGTGGCATTCACTAGCTAAATGCTCCTATCACAGACACCCACTAGAGCAATTTCCCTAGAACTTCATCGGTTCACACCACAAACAACAACCAAAGAAAAAGATAATGCCCATCATGGCTCCTCTAGTCACTTGTGGACATCCTTGAGTAGCATAGGAACATGATTTGTTGCCAAATTATAAAAGATAAAGACTGACCCAGACAAAATTCAGCAGCTATACTGACCTTGTGCCTTCGTTCTTAGTTGCTTGATGTGATGGTTGATAATGTCTGATCTCAGAAAGTTGCGGACCCTGTTTAAGACTGACCTGCCTGATTTCGAGTGTATCCTCTTCTGTTTAAGACAGGATAATGATCACTTGATATGTATATGATACTATTGATAAGACAATTTGATCAGTTGATTGCAGATGTTTGACTGGATAGTCGTATCCTTTTTTAACTTCGTGTGAAGTGTTTTCTAGATATCTACTAGGGTATTTGATTCTTGTGAGACATTTTATTTCAAGCTTTTTTGATTGATTTTTTATTGTTTTTGGTTGATTTTGTTAATTAATATTTGAATGTTTTTGGTTGATTTTTTCAGGACATTATATGGATGTTTTTGATTATTTTTTAGGACATTTTCTGAATGTTTTTGGTGTTTTTCAGAACATTTTTCGCTGTTTTGGGGTTTTTGAAGGATTTTTCAATGTTTTTGTATTTTGTGTTTTTCAATGTTTTTGGATTTTTTCAGGACTTTATATGATTTTTAGGATTTTTTCAAGACTTTATATGATTTTTTGGATTTTTTCAGGACTTTATATGATTTTTACGATTTTTTCAGGACTTTTTAGGATTTTTAGGATTTTTTCAAGACTTTTTATGATTTTTATGATTTTTTTTTAGTTATGCCCCCACTGTGCAGACCTGTATGACATGATGATCTGCAGAATGCATGTGGAGACAATGAATTTTTGACATGACCTATTCTAATGCAATATGCATGATGAAGATGCATTTCTTATTCAAACAAGGATGACCATGTTTGTTTAGCATTTTGTAATGCACCAATTTAATTGGAGGTACAACACATTTCATAGATAAGTGATCAATCGATCCTTAAGGTCGCTCGGAACATCCAAATTAACACATTTAGTGACTAGGATTTACAAATGGAGATGCGGAAAAATTCCCCATTGGTTCTTGAAACTTTGATATTCTTTTGCCCATGTGTGTGCAAATGAGTTAATTCCTGCTCTTGTGTTCACTAAAGATCCTTAGCATCCTATATGACTAACTACATGGATTATCCTAACTTCAAAAGCATCCCGAATAGAGCCTCCCTGCCAGGAAGATTTTAGAGCTCCGACGAGGTTATAGACTGCAATTTCTCAAATATTGCTCCATTGCTAGCAGGCGTTCATAGCCCTGATGGAGTTACTCGCATGTTCCCATAGTCAAGATTTTTGTCACACTTTGTATGCGTGATATTTCAGTTATATATCATTTCTCTTTTGCCTTGAGATGAATATTTGGCATAGCATTTTTTCTTTTATATTTTCTTGCCTTGACTTGTAAGTAATGAAATCTACTTGGGTGTGACAATTACAGCGACGCTGAGGTAGAATTTTAGATTTTTCACTAGTCATATGATCAACTAGGTGTCTAGACTGAATTAGAGATTTTGTTAATGTGTGAGATATAGCAATTGACAGATTTTGGGTTAACAAGTCTCAAATAGTGAAATCACTACCCAACCATAAGTAAAGTGTTGTCACAGGGTGATGTTGAAAATGTACGACCTTATGACCTCAAAGACTTCATGTTCGAATATCTAAGAAAGGAGACAACCCTTGTTTCTCTTGAATGCAAACGGATGATAAACTTGGACAGTTGCCTTGTTTTATTGATGCTGCTATATGATAATGCAGAACTTTGTGAATGTGATGCATTTGAAAAAGAAACTATATGCGATGCAGTGTTTTGAAGAAAAAATGATATGCAATGCGGAAAGTTATGTCTGAAGTGCTTGAATTTGTTGAGTAAGAGCCAAAATGATATTATCAACATTTTTCCTCGCTTTGTTGTCTGAGTTATTTTGATTTATTTCATTATGAGTCTCACTAGTATCATTTCAAATTTCACTAGTTCTTTCGCTTTGTTTCAATCTTGTGATATCAAAATCATGAGGTAACTTGGCACCTTGACATGCTAAGATAAGGAAATATCTCTTTATCCATTTCAAGAACGTTTTCCGTGAATTTACTAAACTTTGTATCTTGTTGGGCTTCTTTGATGGTTTATTCTATTATTTCTTCATCATCAATATTTTGGCTATGAGATCCGTATTGATGAAAGAAAGGATTCTCTTCCGCCATCGTTGATTTTTGTTTTCATTTTTATTGTTTTAATTTCTTCTTTTGATTTCTAGTCAAAGCTGACATACAAGTGATTGAGGATGTTTAAGATTTGATCTTTGTTTGAAGTGCAAGTTTGATATGATTCGACTTAGTCAAATAGGAGAGTTCTATTGATAAGACTAAGTGGATTTGATTTTAAAGCCTTCATTTCTTGATTGAGGATGATGAATATTGATGATGAAATTGTGCTCACAAATTAGATATCAGAGATTTGAAAGTGTGCACTTAAGACATTTTGATCTATGCTTATGAAAATAACTCACTTGTGAAACCTGTTTTTACTAGTTTCAAATTGACTTGACAATGATGGAGGAATATGCTCTGAAATGGGTATCCAAAAACTATGCTTATCTTTCTGGAAAAAGCTTGGATTTGCTCTATGTATAAAGTTTCAAATTACTAAAGCACTAGATCAAAGACTGAGAACACTAAACTATTTACACAAAATGCTATTTTGATCCTAAAAACACTAAGTTGCCCCTCTGATATGCTAAACTGAACAAGTAAAATGCTAGAATGAGTTTTAAGGTTATGTTTCAGTGTTCTATTTTGATGTTATAGTGATGCGCTATTCTAGTTTCACGATGTGCTAATCTTGACTATCAAAGCACTAAACTATTTTCCAAGAATGCTAAATTATGATCTTTGTGCATTAAAGTTCATATCCAATACACTAAAGTGTGAGACCAGAATGCTATTCTAAGATAGAAAAACGCTATTCTGCTCTGTCTATATGCTAATGTTTGGAACTGAAACACTACTCTATACCAGTGAAATGCTATTTTGTGACCTTGAAATGTTGTTTTGCTCTGTGAAGTTTGATTCTAATAGTTTGACAATTTTGATGTTTAGTTTTGGTCAAAGTCTAAGTGTGTTTCAATGGATGATATTTTATTTTTGATATGTAAATACAAAAGACAAAATTTCAAACAGTTGTCCTTGTCCTAAGATCTAAACACCAAGTGTATGTTCGAGGCTTCAAATAAAAGCCCAAATTTTCACGGGTTTCGCATAAGGAAAACACTTCACACAAATCTATTATAAGGATTCAGATACAATGTGATAACTCGGCCCCACAACCTGGAATCACTATAGCGGAAGTGTAAAAACCCTAAAAGGGGATGTCCACTTTTGCCATTGACTATCAAAGCACTAAACTATTTTCCAAGAATGCTAAATTATGATCTCTGTGCATTAAAGTTCATATCCAATACACTAAAGTGTGAGACCAGAATGCTATTCTAAGATAGAAAAACGCTATTCTGCTCTATCTATATGCTAATGTTTGGAACTAAAATGCTACTCTATACCAATGAAACGCTTTTTTGTGACCTTGAAATGTCGTTTTGCTCTGTGAAGTTTGATTCTAACAGTTTGACAGTTTTGATATTTAGTTTTGGTCAAAGTCTGAGTGTGTTTCAATGGATGATATTTTTTATTTTTGATATGTAAATACAAAAGACAAAATTTCAAATATTTGTCCTTGTCCTAAGATCTAAACACCAATTGTATGTTCGAGGCTTCAAATAAAAGCCCAAATTTTCACGGGTTTTGCATAAGGAAAACACTTCACATAAATCTCTTATAAAGATTCGAATACAATGTGATAACTCAGCCCACAACCTGGAATCATTGTAGCGCAAGTGTAAACACCCTAAAAGGGGATGTCCACTTTTTCCATTGTCGAGAGGTGGAAGACAGGGGCCTCTAGGACTGGAAGGATAACCCGATCACCCTCTCCTTGGAAGGGTACAAGTAGCCTATACAAAGTTGAGGATTCTTGCCTCTCCTCCAAGGAGCCAAATGGTGAGTGTCTTGGGGGAAAACCTACTACCCCCTTGCAATGAAATGATCGCACCAAGGCTAATAGAGGTGGATTCTAACTAAAAAGGAACTAGTACGAGCATTTGTTCAGCATGCCAGGGTATTGTATACACATAAAAATGGCTATGAGCGATTACATAAATATTATATATTTATTTAATAATTTTTCTTCTATTAAATAGTTAATTTGAAAAGATTAATTTATTTAATTCATTTCGTGTCTTTCTATTAATTGATTTAATTGAAATATTTTATTAATTAGTCCATGTATCCTATTCCTCTAAATAATTAAATATCTAATATTTAATTATCTCCTTCAATTAATTAAATATCTAATATTTAATTATCCTTCTAATCTAATTAATTAAATATCTAATATTTAATTATCTCCTTCAATCAATTAAATATCTAATATTTAATGGTTATTCTCCTATCCTATAGTCTCAAATATTAAATAATTTCTTAAATTATTTAATCCCCCTTTTCCAACTCACCTTCCATCTCCACTTCATCTTCCCTTTGCCAACTCATCCATCATGTGGCTAAGGAAATTAATATTTCTTAAATATTAATTCATCATTTATCTCCAACATCCAAACTAAATGAAATATTGTGTACGTACACATATTTCATAACCTCCTTCTAAATTCTCTCCAACGTCCCTACATCTTAGGATGGACTTGAGTCCACTTGTCCTCTCATGCCTAAATTTTCTCCAACCATCCCTAGATTCCCTCAGTCAGCAACCCAGTCAAGGTGAGATGAGTGACACTTGTCTTCTCTTTCCCCCTTTCTCTCAACCTTCACCTTTGCTCACAGCCATCCAAATATGTAGATCTAACCATGACCGTTGATCTGGGCCACATCATCTTATCCTCTCAAAGTCTATAAGATCAGGAGTTTGAGTTGAGAGAGAGTTAGAATTTAAGTGAATTTGCAAGCTAATAATTTGTAAAACTTATGCATCCTTGAGTTTTCAATCTTGAAGCAAATAGCAATTAGCATTTTAGTATTTAGCATTGCATATCATAGCATTAGTGAACTATCAGTTATCAGTCCATTCTTCATATGCCATCTTGGAAGCTATCAGTTCTTGTCTAAGAGCACACCATTTGCAACTAGGAACAATGGAGTTAGGACACAATGAGACATAAATCATGAAGGTAATAATATTATTTTTATTTCATATGTATTTAATGTAATTTCATTGGTTGAGTTTGGATTTCCTATAGTATTTCCTTTGTATTTTGTGAAACTAACATGTTGCAGGTATCATTCTGAGGATGAAATTCAAGTCGACAACAGGTATAAATCAATTAAGAGGTCTCTTAGCCTTGAAAACCAAGGTTTGATATACTTGAAGGTACGAAGGAGAGTTGTTCCCAAGAAGTGTTGTTGATTTCAATTTTCATGAAAATCAATTTTATTTTATAGTGGATTAAAAGAACTTGGTGTTAGTCATTCCCACTTGGGTCGTTCCCCTCTCACCTGGCCTTATGGGCTACTCGAGAGGGAATGCTCGCTAAAGCTATTGCACTACTTGAAAAGAAAATTCGACGAGTCTAGTTTTCTGATCACCTAATGAAGGGGAGAGCATACTCACCTACCATCTCAGGCACACAAGACATGGCATTGATTAATCCCCTATTTAAGCTCTGTGCCTAATTTAAACAAAAATAAGTGCAATGCTCCCGCGGTTGCAAACATTGTTAGTAGTTTCAGTTGAATTTTTTTGATAGCGTAGGGTTTCTCAATCTTGGTCTCTGATAGCATAAAAGCACCTGCAAAATAGAATGACGAAAATATTAGTTGCTGAAAGTTAAAATTCTGTAAGCATAACTGAAAATGCTAAAGTAACTCATTATAGCACTAATCTATGCTATGCAAATACTATTCTACAAAAGTAAAACGCTATTATGTAAAATTAAAATGTTATTTTGCAAAATGAAAAATGTTATTCTATGAACTGAAAACGCTATTCTATGAATCTAGAACGTTATTTTGTAGAAGTAAAACACTAATTCATTGAATCATAATGCTAATCTAGGGACCCAAAATGCTAATGTGGAAGACGGATGTGCTAGCATAAAGTCTTAATGCACTGATCTAGAAACTGAAAACGCTAATATTCCTTTCTAGAATGCTAAACTGGTTCTTTACGTTCACCTGTTAAAGTTAAATATGCAAGAAACTGTTAAAAATGGGGTTGGGCCCCACAATGGGCACTAGAAAATGATGTATGCATAAAATTAGTATAAATTCATTAAAATAAATTACACAAACATCCAATGAAGCATTACATGAAAGAGTAAAAGCACAAATAAAATAATTAAAACACTCCCTAAAATCGCCTCATTGCTCTCTATTCTTGAGAACCTCGTGTGTTCATATGATGGCTCTCAGATGCATGATATTTGTAAAGTGGCAACTAAAGAAACGAGAATGATATGATTTAATGCTAAAATCTATGATGATGAACAATGCAATTCTAAACTATTATGCAAAATGCAATGAAATCCACATTTGAGATGCCAAATGATGTTTTGATAAGATAAATTAAGATGCAAAGCTAATTATGCTAGAGATTATGCTAAGATTGCTGATAATGCTCAAAATGCTAAGAATGCTAAAGATGCTAAGGGGACTCTCATGGCTGAAATGAGGACCATTTATAGATGTTTCAAAGCTAGGGCTGAGGTGGCACAAATTAATGATCAAGATTTGATTTGGAGATACTAAAGGTTTAGAATGAAGAAGTTGGAGAAGAGGTTGGAGGAGAAGACACATGTCATTGCTGGAGAGACAAGTGTCAAAGGATTTTCACCAAGTACCCACAAGGAGGCAATTGGCAAGGATATGGGGGACAAGTGGCAAAGGTGCCATGTGTCATCAAGGGAGAATGGACAACCCATAAGAAGTTAGGATGAGATGATTAGAGAGGATAGAATTGGTTAACCTATGGTTAGGATAGGGGGTTTCGTTAGAAGAAGGTTAGGTTAGGAAGTGGTAGGAGTTAGGACACATGTGTCCAATTTGAATTAAAAATTCCAATTTAATGGGGAGGGAATAATTAAATAAACAAATTCATTAAATTTATTTATTTAAATAGGAAATAGAAGAAATATAATTAAGGTGGGATGAATTAGGAAAATGAATTATATAAACAAATTATTAAATTCATTTATATAGTAGAAGAATAAAGACTTTAATCAATTAAATCACTTCGTATTTAATTAATTATCTCCAAATTAAATTTTTAGTGTATACAATAATGATTATGAATTGTTTAATGTAAGCAGAGTCATTTAGTCATAGATGATTTTTATTTGAGGATGGTTGTAATTAAGGGCATTGTGGAAGGCATAGTTGCCAAATTATAAGGTTTGATCAAACCAAGCATATGTATGTTGAACCTCAATATTTTCGAGTGGATAATAACTTTTTAAAAATTAATAAAAACTATAAATAGATTTTATTAAATTAAAATATATTAATTAATAATCAATAATCATTTGTTTGTCCAAATCTATGTCATATTTTCTATGGTTTGATAATGCACTAGTTCCATTTTCCTTATACGGACTTTACATCTCATATTATTTGAGTTTTTATTTTTTTTTATGTTTGTGCGGTTTTGACTTCACTGTTCTGATATTTTTTGTTATTTAAGTTTTGTTATTTCCCATATTAAAAAACTAAATTATCAAATTTGTTGTTCCTATTAACCATGTACACATAAATTTTTTAATTATCAATCATTACTTGTAATTACTAAAAATCGTGCATTCCCTCACATTTTTATTTATTTTTATAACAAGAAATCGGATATCATAAAAAATAAACTAGAAAAAAGTTTAATGCTTTCATTTCTAATTTGTTACTATTTTAAAAGCTGAATATTTTTTAATTATTCAATACTTTTCAAATTTCTAACGAAAATGTATTAGTTAAAAATTTTACCAAGTAAATTTTAATGGCACCAAATTAAAAATTTATGTACCTGAGCATCTAAAATACTATAATTAGGTTCCTCCATAGACACATATTAATTACATTGAGAGGCGTAATCTATAGTGACGACATAGGGTGGAGTGTAATGGCGTGACTATGCTAAAAAAAAATGATAATGTTGATTATGAAAATTGTTTCTCAGAAAGGTAACAAAATCTTATGGGAAGCTTAGCAAATGGGGACTTGCATTTGCGACTTACTAAGAAACCTCCGAGATTTTAGAAGCTAACTCTTCTCCTTTGGGTTTTTGAGAAAAGGGGAGAGAGAAACTCAAAATAACATCAAATACTAAGGTGATTCACCACAATATTTTGATAAGAAGAATCACCAACAGGATGGCAAATATGATATTTCAAAAATAACTACAAAACACCATTACCCATTCATAGTCTGAGAGGGAACAAAAGGTTTAAGGTTCACAAACATAGAAACTAGATATTTAAATCTCTCAATGAGGACATTTGCTAAGACTCGCTGAAAATACACATCATTCATCCATTCATGAATACTAAGATAACAATCTGATCAAATTGACATAATATAACAGCAAAATCTCTAATATAAGTAACCATAAGAAGGTTAATTCGAAGTCCTTTGAAGATTTTAGGTCCATTGTTCTGTGTAACACAATATATAAGATCATAACCAAGACCATTGCCAATAGACTAAAGAGACTTCTACCAAAGCTAATTTTGCTAGAGCAAAATGGCTTCACTCCAGGGAGAGAGATAACAGACAGTATTATCCTAGCATTGGAAATCATTCACTCCATTGTCACTGAAAGGAAGGAGGCAATGGATGTAAAGCTCGATATATCTAAGGCATATGACAAAGTGCGGTGGGATTTTTTACTAGGTGTTTTGGGAAGAATAGGTTTTGAAAGCAATTGGATCAGAATGATCGAATTTTGTATCTGTGCCCCTCATTTTTCAATAGCTATCAATGGTGCTCTGTATGGGTTTTTCAAGAGCCACAATGGACTGAGACAGGGCAATCCAATGTCGCCTTTTCTTTTCATCCTCATGGTTGAGTCTTTGAGCAGGCATATAGCTAAATTAAGAAGGGAAGTGGTATGGAAGGGGATATTTATCCATGAGGAGCTGGATTCAGTCTCGCACTCCCAGTTCATGGATGACGCGATGTTGTTCGGTGATGCCACAATCAGGGAGGCCACTATGATCAAGGATGCTCTAGTCTTGTATGTGTCAGCTGTCAAACAACACATTAATGTGAAGAAGACAAAGTTGTTTTTCTTTAACATAAAGATGGTTACTCAGAGGAGAATTCCAAATATGTTGGGTTGGCAGGTTGGCAAGATGCCAACTAAGTATTTGGGGGATCCATTGTTCTATGTTGCGGCTAAATCAAAATTATGGGAAGATCTAATCTCAAAATGCAGGAATAAAATAGAACTGTGCAAACATAAATGGCTTTCGCTACAAGGAAGAATACAACTTATCAAATATGTGCTCGCAACAATGCTAATATACGCCATGTTAGTATTCAAACTATCCAGCAAGGCTCTATAGGCTTTAGAAAGTTTCCTAAGGAAATTTCTGTGGGAAGGAACTAATCAAGTAAAGAAAATTCCACTTCTCAACTAGGATTTGGTGCGCAAATCAAAATCAAATGGGGGAGTGGGGTTGACACACGTGGAAATGCAGAACTTGTCTTTGGGGGCAAAACTCATATGGAAGACGTATAAAAGGCTCGATAAGCTAAGGTGTAAACTAATGCAGAAAAAATATTTGGATAATGATGATCCCAACAAAATTCTCTCTTGTAGCAACTCTAATACCGGATCCGCGATATGGAAATTTATGAGAGAATGCAGACCTATTATTGTGGATCATTTAACTTGGAAAATTGGAGACGAGAAACATGCAAAAATTTGGTTCGACTCTTGGGATGGATATGAAAGTTTAAGTAATTCATTTAGTCAATCTGATTGGATGAGGGAGGTTGAGGCTGTATATGGAGAGTTTGTTGCAGATTATGTCAGGGAATCTTATTCGGGGCAACGACATATTTGAGTGGATCCCAATTCTAGGGGTGAATATACGAGGTGATGATAGGAGAAGATTGGAAGAAACTTTAAAGAGCAGAAGAATCAACCTTCAACAGGTACCAAATGAAATTGTATGGTGTGTCTCTCGGTCTGGTGAATATTCGACCAGAATAGGGTATCAAATTCAATCCCTCAAAGTGGAGGAAAAAGAGTGGCCAACCGATCTCTGTTGGGACAAGATGGTTGCCCCTAGGGCGGGAGCCTTCTTATGGAATGTACTTCACGAAAGGATTCTAACAGGGGAAAGGTTGAAAACTTACGGTATTTTTGGACCATTGGAATGTGTAATGTGCAAACAAAATGAGGAAACAATGAATCATTTTCTCTATGAATGCCCCTTTGCAAAGTAATGTTGGAATTGGTTATGTCAGAGCCTAGATTGGTTCTTTGTAATGGATGATTGTCTAGGGAGTTGTATTAAAAGGTGGTCAAGGCTACACAAGAAGTCAGTTTGGGGGGCTTTATGGAGGATTGCTCCATCCATGCTAGTATGGCAAATATGGAAATAATAGAATAGAAGAATTTTTGAAGAAAAGGACCTACTGGTAGAAAAGATTATTGATAAAATTAAGATGGGAATAAGTGAAGTAGCCAACACAAAGGCATATTGCAAGAGAATAGAGTAGATCTTTGAATGGGACAAGAAAATACAAAAATATTGGGGAACTTTAAAACCTCCCAATATCAATATCATAAACAAGGAGATTAAAAGGTCTCAGGTTGCATGGAATGCTCTAGGAGAGGGGTGGCTCAAGTTAAACTTCGATGGGGCTGCTAAAGGGAATTCGGGTACTGCTGGATATGGATGTATAGTCATAAATGATTTTGGCAAGATGATTTTCAGTATATGTGGATATTTGGGAATTGCCACCAACAACGAAGCAGAAGCTATGACACTCGCAAGGGGACTGAAACAATGCTCAAAGATGGTGTTGAATTTGATATTGATAGAAGGTGATTCTCAGACACTAGTCAATGCCATCAAGAATGAAGCCACACCCAACTGGAGAATACAAAGGATTTTGAAGGACATTTTGGATACTTCAGATAATATTCCTAACTACGAGGTCAACCACATATACAAAGAGGTGAATAAGGTTGTCGATTACATAGCAAACATGGGTACAACTTTGAGGAAGAGGGAAGAGTAGATTTTCGAAGAAATCCCAAGCGATGATTTGAAACAGATTTTAGAGGACGATTGTGATGCCTCGTGTAGAAGAAATAAAGAAGGGATCAGATAGATGCTGACAAAAGGAGTGTACTCATCTGGATCCAAATCATGATTTGGATCCAGTCTGGCTGAGGTAGATCAAAGGACGGTTACTAAGGGCATTGAATATCGAGAAAGAGGTGACAATTAGGGAATGTGGCAAAAGATAAGGTCATTGTGAATCCGAGAATGGATATGGGATGCATGGGGAAACAAATTTCTTTCTCTTTTAGACAGAGCTCTCTGTTCAATAATGATAGGATTCTTGCAATCTAAAATTAGAAATATTGGAGAGCCTTCTTTGAGATTCTTGCCAATTTGGGTCCAATCTCATATGGCACAATTATAAATACCAAGACAGCCTGAGTGTAGATAGAGATGTGGGTTTTGCTATAAAATGGTACATCACTTTGGATTAAGCTGCCTATGCAAGGAAGAGGCGTTCCAATAGAAATGCTAGAGGCTCTTCCACTCAGACGAGCTCACTTGGGATGTGGTTTGGCATTTGGTGAGGGGCATATTGGGTGGAGAAAGGCATTGGTGTGATGATTTCATTTATGAGGCAGTATTGTGTCCAATAGTTGATATACTGGACTCCAAAGAAGTTTGCATCCAAATGATAGATGAATTTGTGAGATCAGTCGACAGGTAGGCAGTGGCAAGTGCAGTTTTGGACTTAGATCCGGGTGGTTGGACTAGAGTTCTTGATTGTTATTTCAACCCAGATCACTATATTCTAGAACCGCATGATGAGGAGTCTAATTTTGAGGACGAGGAGGTTAGAGAGGCTAAGGCCAAGTGGGAGAGGAAGAGGAATTTTATGGCTGAAGCGTGGGAGGTGTTCTGGGTGGGTGTCAGGAATCGAGACCTAGGGCCCTTTAGGAGGTTCCTGTACTCTACTGATAAATGGCTAAGTGAGGCCTCGGTTGTTTGTGTGGTGGACATTAGTGAGGTATTGTCCGTGATTTTTTACTATTTAGAATAGTAGATTGAGTAGTAGTTTATCTATTTATATGTAATTAGAATATGGAATGTATGGGAGCTATCCCCTATTGATAGCACTTAATAATAATAATACTAAAAGAGTTAGGCAAACATGGTTCAATTACTCATACTAGTGAAATTGAAATTATAAGAGTTAAGAATTCATTCATCATTAACTCCCATTGAAATAAAATTCAACATCAAAGTTAAAAAAGAAAGGCCATTTGTACACAGTCTATTTATGTCTCTTAAATCAAATCAAAATAAAACTTCAAGATCATATCCCTTTTTGGAAAACTTGGATTTCCCTATAAAGGCTCCAAAAACCAACCATCCAAAAAGACAAAACAAAAACCCCCTTGCATGTCTTTAGTTTTCATGATGGTCATTGTAACCGCTTATTCTCCAACTTGATCATGACCTATTATTCATTTTTGCGTGCATGCCAAAGACTTCTAATGCCACCACTTATTTCTGTTGCATTGACTCATGATGTCAATTCTTTTCATTACTCTGTACTATCCATATTTTTGGGATTAGTATGAAAAATGTAATTCACTGGGGTAAAAGGGATGCAAATTCTGTCCACATTTAGACATTCCAAACACATGGCAACCAAGCATATATCACAAACTAATTTTCTTTTTGATGCCCCTAGAGGTCCCACATGGAAGCCACATGGTTTTCAAAATAGCTCTTTGAATTTGATGGGCCCCCTTTTGATTTAGGATAGAAAACCTAACACGTGTCCGCAAGGCAGAGCTTTGGGGAACACAACAAAAAGGACCTCACACAAAATCCCACAGCTATACCACATGGCATCCTCCATCTCCATTAGAAATTCAAAAGTTTGAAAGGATTATTGTTAGAAATAATGCCTAAAAAAACCAAAATTTGCAACTTGCATAAATTCATTTACGGCTCTGGCGACTTTGAAGGGTTCTCTACCTACAAGGAAAGAAAACCCAAACTCTATAGTTTCATGTGAAGACTTCAAAAATGGAAAATTATAACCTTAGGGGCACAACCTGCAAGAATACCCAATTTGTGTCTAAGCGGGGCTAATAACGTTGTAAGTCTTCAAATGTTATATTCGAGGTGATCATGTCCTAAAAAGGTATGATAGTTAGAGTAGGGAACTCAAACTCTAGCTAAAAATTAATCTTGGCAAGGGGGTGTATGTTTTTCTCAACTTTTAAGCCACTAGCTCCAATTTAAAGTGCCTAAAAGAAAGACTAAGCTTATTGTTATCAGTCTAGTAACTACCCAATCTAATCCTTGTCAAGTACTACTCCATCCGGTAAGAAACTAGAAGGGAGGTTGAATTGGACTAGTTGATCAATTCACCCTCTAACTTGAGCCATAGCAAACTTAAGGGCCATTAAAGCATCTTTGTTTTTAAGAGAAAATGTGTTGCACTCAATGGATTCATTTGCCTTTTTCACCACTTCTCTTCTATCACTGATGCTTGTAGCTATCAATGCATCATTATACATTACATATAGCTTTTCAATAATGACATGTGACTTAGTCATTCTGGAAGAGATATTCCGCAACCTTTCAATCATTTCTATTTCAACTTTCATTTCCGGATCTCGAGTGTTTTAAATGAATTGAAAATTTGGTTTCAAGGAAGTAATAATACTCTTAATATTCTCCCAATAAGACACATACAACTATTGAAGTACGATTAGGAAATTAGTTTGTTGATTGGGAGAAGCTATTGACAACTGTAACTGTGAGATTTGTAAGTCCTTTCCTTTTATTTCTTCCCTTAAATGATCTATTTCCAATAGAGAATCATTATATCCATGCTTGGATTCAATTAGCTCTTGTTCACTTGGTCGGAGTGTTGATTTAGTTGAAATCCTACTCTGCTTTTCTACATCAATGATTGCATGGGCCTCTTGCAGTTCCTTTTGTAGTTGCTCTTCCATTTATTGAAAGTATTTTCAACCTAAACTTTGGCATTGTTCTCCTCCAACCATTTGTTATGTAGTTCAGTTAAATTATTTGAGAGCTTACTTTGTTGTTTTGGGGCCTTTTGCAACAATTCTTTTTCCTTATATTGTAGTTGTTGGATTAACTTTTCCTTTTATTTCCTTTTAAACTTGATCACAGTGGTCTTTACTTGTAGTTCACTACATAGAGAAGATCTTTCTACACTCCCCTCTTGAAGGGAATTTGTCAATTTTGCTTCCTGGCTCTTCTTAAGCTCACCAATTTTTGAATTATTTACCTAAGCTCAGCATCCTTTTTGTTCAAGGTGGCCTTTGTGTTCTATAACTTCTTTTCTAGCTTGTTGTACCTTTGGCACAATATAAGTCTCTTCCATGAATTCAACTTTATCTTGTGGTCAAGTTGAACTTAGATCCACTCCCACAACTTGAACATCATTACTACTTTCTAAGTCTCTTCCATGAATTCAACTTTATCTTGTGGTCAAGCTGAACTTAGATCCACTCCCACAACTTGAACATCATATTCATCGGATGACATATCTCTTTATATCTTGACAATTTGGGGAAATTTTAGGCCATGGTAATAGTATTTTTTTGTTCATTAAACACGGTGCTGATGCTTATATTGTGGTTGTCCCAACAACTTCCTTCTCTCTTAATTTCTAGATCTTTCTTGCTCTATATTCCTTGGCGATATCAAATTGTTGATCCAGATCTATCAAGGAAACAATCAATTTCCCAATAAAAGGAATGCCTTGGAGAAGGTCGAAAGGGATCTAGATAGTTGATACTTGCATCTACGTTCCTAGGGAAGGGACTTTTGGAAAGCTTAATTCTTTGGGAGAGAAAGGGGGAATGCTCTACACGGTCATAATTGAAACTTGGGGACCCAAGACACTAGTATAAAAGTTAAAAAAAAATTGGGGCATCATAGGGGTAGAAACTAGTGTTTGAATTGACACAGGTGTCATCATGGCTAACGAGGACTAGAACCAAAAATCCGAATCATGGCTTGGGGAGTTGAGACAATAGGAATGTTTGCTAACAAAGAGGGCACTTAAGAAATAATGAATCCAGGGAGCACAACAACGAACAACAAAAAAGGCATAGAGGACATCTTCGATGCATGACCAGGTGTAGCTTGTGGATATGTTGTAGGAATAGGGGACTCTACTAAAGATTGAGTGAAAAAGAGAAAGGAGAGAGAGAAACTTACCTATTTTGCAGACATCATCGAAAAGGAGGGAGTAACTTCGGTAACTTCCTCATTCATTGCCATAGATGTTGAGATTCTATTTTCTTTTTCCTTGTTGCATGAATTCATTTTATTTTTTAGCAACCTCATGATTTGGGCTCATGCCTCATAATTGTCTTAGGCCTTTGATGAGAATCTAGGGATTGTCCCTCTAATGAGATATATGCTTTGGGCTCACCTATGGTGGTGGGGATTGAACATTTGGCATCGCTTTGGCTATCCCATGATCTCTCCTTTTTTAGAATACAAGGACTCCTTGACTATCCTCGAATTCTTTCGACTCCTTCGAAGAGGAAGAATGCTCATCCAAGATCTTATCAAATTACTCGTCCAGATTATTGTCATCAATTTATGAGATTGTGTCTTTAACTTCTGCACAATAAAGCTAGAAGTCAATAATCTTTTTCTCACTCCATCCTAAATTTGGCAAATCACTTTGAATCCTTGGAGGCATTTTCTTTGTGGCATTTGCACTATCTTGCACCTTGTAAAAGCTATGCCACTTTGGTCTCTCCAACCCATGGATATATGAGAGATAAACGCAAATGTCCTAAGTGAGGACCCTTGGACTATGCCTCTAATCCTAGTAAGGCCTTGGTTTTTTATTCACTGGAATTGCCCTATTAGCTAAGCATCTATTTGGATCATAATGTCGGGGGTCTAATATAATATGGAGACCTAAACGTACCAATTTTGTAAGCAATATGACCTTAGCTTTTCTATTATGCAAAGTAATTTCTTCAATTTCAATAAGAGGCTTATAAAGCATGGTCTTATTTCTTCCTACCCCAATATTTCTATATGTTATAGAGAGTAGTCTAAAAACTTCTAGGGCTGGGATTTTATTAATAACATAAGTGGGCAACTTGAAGGGTTCTTCTTTGAATCCATGTACCTGGACCATAGTAAAATCCGCTCCATAGAACCAATCACAGGGAGAGGACTTAACCTAAGTTTAAACTTGAATCCGTTCCATGCAATCCATCTAGTATTGAGTAAGCTTGGAGGTATTCTACTAAAAATATGGGAGGATCGAGGATAAAAAATAATTCGATAAGGCATGATAATCAAATGAAGTAGATACGACAGGGTACAGATGGTCATAGGGGTTTTATTCCCAAAAGCGTATAATATTCTTAATTCTAATCCATTTTTCCCTTAAAAGAAATTAGCATTATGGTATAACAACATATGTACCAGAAAAGAGGAATACCTAAAAGTTGATTCAATTCTATAATTTTGCAACTGCTAGATTATTTTTCAACAATAACCTCTGAGAAATCTATACTGAAAGGAATTCCCATCCGCAACTTGTACCTGAAAGAAACTTGAAATTATTCAACATCATTGTCCTTGTCCATTCCAAAAATGAAGGCCATCATGGAGAGAGAATCTCATAAATCTTGTTGAAAATGATTCAGCCGTATGAGAAATTCAAGAACCTTAGTTGCACCACCTGAATCTCTAAATTCATCATTGAAGAAACTTAGCTTTTTCTTCTGACTTTCAAAGTAATAACCCAATTTTTATTGATGGTATCGAGTCATTCGGGCGTGAATACATAACCTTTCTTGGATTTCCTTTGCAGTAAACATGATTTGAAGATTGGCGACTTGGATAACTGCATTATGGGTGTCAAAATGTGAAGCATAGAGGTGTATGAGTTTTGGGAAAGGATGTACAAATGGTATAATGCATCAGGGAAGCCCAACTTACCAAATTCTAACCTTGTAGAGTCCAATCTTCTCTCCTTTTTCTCTCTACAATCTTCTCTGCAAAGCACCCTCTTACAACCCTTTAGGATTTGAACTGAGCTTTGGGTTGAAAATGTTGTTCGTATAATCCGTGACCAAGGTAAGTTTCTCAAAATTTGGGAACTTGGTAGGGTCTATCCAGCTAGTTCCTTCAAAGAATGGCCTTCCCGAGGAAGGAGCCAAGGCACATGAAACATTATGAAAAATATTTACTCTGGAGGGTGAGACTATTGCAATATTTGATCTTGAGCCTGTTTTCACTCCCTCCATGTTTCTCGACAGTTCTAGCATAGCTGATATCGGCTCCCACAAATGTTACTAGGATTTTTGTTTCTACAATTTACTAAGATCCTTTTTCTTTCAGGATTCAAGAACATGAAATAACTTGTAATTTTTGGTGCAAGTGTTTCCCTTTGATTTCACATGTCTTTTGCATGCAACTATCACTTTCTTTAAGAACATACACATTAAACACTTGTATGAACAACAACCAGATGTCACAACAAAGAGAGAAAGGAGAAAGAAAGGCGGTGCTAAGTGATACTTGGTGGAGAAAGAGGGCATCAAAACTCAATGTTGGGGTAATGTATTGGAAAAGTTTTCTAATGATTAATCTTGACAACATGGCTTGATAGGCAGGCTTACTAAAAAACACCTATACATTGTTGTCACGACTCAAATAGCATTTTGATATTGATGACATTATGATGCTACTAATGACATTTTAACATGATGTTGATACATTTTTAACGTGATAATTGGCATTTTAATTTAGTGATTTTTTTATGATATTGAATGATATGATGTTAATTATGTGATGATGATATTTGATATTATTTTTATCATGACGATCTGACGACTTTATCAAGTGTGAAGTACATGTACGGTCGACCGTTGCAGGCGAACATATGACCAAGGAGGGGTCCCCTAGCTCGTCGGCATTGACTTGCAGAATGTAACCTGTGCACAAAAACACTCAAAAAATAATAATTAATAAGATTGAACACATAAAATTATAATTGAAGCATAAGATTTCTGAACAATAAAATATTAAATTTAAAATAAAATGTTAGTGTAATAAGTAAAGGGATTATAAGTGAATAAATTCAAATTTAAAGACTTGCTCTTAAAATTTAAATTCAAGTATGTTTTAAAATTTACACAGGTTTTAAAATTTGGAAGTAGAGACGAACTCCTCGTAACTTCCTGTCAACTCTCAACTTGCTTTTCCTGACTGGCTAATTGAAGTTTTGTCCTCTCCACTTGAAATCTCCTTTCAACCATGATTTTTGCCAATTTAGATCCATAAAATTTGGACCTAATCCCTCTGCCAAAGCAATTATAAAATTTTGAGCCATCTATCACATTTGCACATCCAAGTCTGGCTGGAAATCTCCTCTCAAATCTTCCATCACTCTGTGAATTCTTTGGTTCGGCTTGCACAGGGCAACTTGGGCGATCCTTTAGGCCTACAAATCATTTCTTTTGGGGAGAGCAAAAGTTTTGGGAGAGCTAAAGAGGAGTTCGATTTCTGACAGACCACACTCATTGGACTGCAGAAAGCGATTTGGCAAGTTTGTATCCAACGGGGATCCCACGCCTTCTCCCTTCCTCTATTTCCACCTCAGCAACATCACCGACCTGCACTTGGGCGATTTCCTTGGCTGTTTTTTTTTAATTAACTTCTAGGAATCGAATTAACAAGGTAAGATCTTTTTTTTTTCATTGTTCACCCTGCGATATAGCCTATTTTTGATTTGTTTACTTTGTTTTAAGATATCTATACATTAGCAATTGCAATCGTCACGTTGGCTATTATTTCATGATTTTGTGCTGAAGTTGATGCCCTTTTATTTTCACAAACTTTTGCCTTAGTTCATTCGATTGTTATGGAGGGAATTCTTTTGTTTGACTACCAAATTGCACCCTTACTCTAACACCCCCCAACCCCCCCCCCCCCCCCTCTTCCGTAGACCAAGATTCATATTGAATCAAGTTGAGGAAATAGAGCCCAATTGACTTCCTATGTGGCTCCTGTCTTATTCGTGTTGAGCTTAGATCTCCATAATTTCGCCTTGGGTCTGAACTAATTCATTGTTAGCAAGTCGATTATTTCCTTACTCCATCGTGGTGATTTAGTTTGGCCGGTAAGGAAAATAATTATCGATATTCTGGGTCTTTGCAAGTCTGTTTGGCTAGCAAGGGGGCGATTTGGGGAGATCACTTGTCTGCTGATAGTCCACGCCCTCCCTTCTTCATTCACCACGTTCCTCATCTGGAGGGAATTCTTTTGTTTGACTACCAAATTGCACCCTTACTCTAACACCCCCCCCCCCCCCCCCCACCCTCTTCTGTAGACCAAGATTCATATTGAATCAAGTTGAGGAAATAGAGCCCAATTGACTTCCTATGTGGCTCCTGTCTTAATCGTGTTGAGCTTAGATCTCCATAATTTCGCCTTGGGTCTGAACTAATTCATTGTTAGCAAGTCGATTATTTCCTTACTCCATCGTGGTGATTTAGTTTGGCCGGTAAGGAAAATAATTATCGATATTCTGGGTCTTTGCAAGTCTGTTTGGCTAGCAAGGGGGCGATTTGGGGAGATCACTTGTCTGCTGATAGTCCACGCCCTCCCTTCTTCATTCACCACGTTCCTCATCTGGAGGGAATTCTTTTGTTTGACTAACAAATTGCACCCTTGCTCTAACACCCCCCCCACCCCCCCTCTTCTGTAGACCAAGATTCATATTGAATCAAGTTGAGGAAATAGAGCCCAATTGACTTCCTATGTGGCTCTTGTCTTATTCGTGTTGAGCTTAGATCTCCATAATTTCGCCTTGGGTCTGAACTAATTCATTGTTAGCAAGTCGATTATTTCCTTACTCCATCGTGGTGATTTAGTTTGGCCGGTAAGGAAAATAATTATCGATATTCTGGGTCTTTGCAAGTCTGTTTGGCTAGCAAGGGGGCGATTTGGGGAGATCACTTGTCTGCTGATAGTCCACGCCCTCCCTTCTTCATTCACCACGTTCCTCATCTGGAAAGAAATTTGTTTGCCCTTACTTCTTTTCTGCAGATCATTTTGTTACCCTGCTTTAGATTTGAATCTGGTGCAAATCGATATGATTGGGTTAATGTTTTTGTTTTGCAGTCTCACCAAATCGATTTGTTTGGATAATTTACTTTGTTTATGCTTTGTATAAGCATTGATTATCTGCAAACTTACCCATATCGTTGCATATGACTTGTCTTGTGCAGACTCCGTCGATCGACTCCTATGTGGCAAGAGTGAACCCCATTAATAATTATATTCATTATTTACCTCACTTATTTCTGTCGTTTAACTTTGCAACTTATTTCTTTGGTTTATCATCGATTTTGGTTGGCCGCAGAGCTGTAATTAATGCTGTCTTCTTTTTTTTTCCTGGAAATTGTAGTATACATTGATTATTAGTTAGGTTTAAATTCAATAAACGGTCTAACTGATTATATAAATCTAGAAGTAAAATGAATTACACAATTGGGTGAAAGAGAACTAGGAAATAAATTCTGAAATATTAATAATTATTGAGTTTAGTTGGGAAGGGTAAGTTTTGTCTCATTTACTATCTATGATGGATGAATAAAGAAAGATGAGTTTGTTATGGGATGAACCAAGGAAGGGTGTTTTCACCTACCCCAATAGGGTTAATTTGTTCAAATAAATTAAATTAATTTCTCCCTCCCATAACACATGTAGCTAAGTTCAATAGTTTGGTTGTTAGATATTACATGCATGCATAGGTTCCATTCATGAAGGTTAATGCCGGTTTGCTAGGATACTCTGTTGTGAGGGATAAGAGTTTATCATGAGCACTGGGAAGCGTAAGCTTCATTTGGTTGGGAAGATAAAACACCTAGGTCATATGTCCATCTTCAGATCGCAAATGGAGGTGAGTTTGATGGCGAGGAAGACACTACATTCAGAGACAAAGAATTTACGTCATGATATTGTAAAATCTTATGCATTGATGTATATTGTATTTTTGTAGTTTTGTAAAATTGACCAATGTGGTCTCATGATCAAGCTATGTAAGCTATGTAAGATATGTAAAGGGCCTATGGGGCCTACTGTCAAAGATGCGATAGGAAGTCACCAAGAGAACGTAACTAACTGAAAGTAAAGTAAAACTACTAACCACTAACTCATTAACATGTGTCTGTTTTGTGTATGTCTCATTGCTTGCATGGTTCTTGATTAGTTTTTTATAATTTCATTTATGAGTGCTTGATGCTTAGAATGCATAGTTTAATGATATTATTTAAAATATCTTGACTTCTTTTCATGATAATCTTAGTTAGTATTAAGCGTTAATTAAAGATAGGCATTGAAGGTTCTCCATTTTTTTTAGATATCTTATCATCTTATTCATGCTAACTATAAGATGCAATAATGTTTGATATGATATTTCTTTTTCCTACATAGCATATCATCCTAACTTTACTTGACTATATTCTTCACATATGAATGTTAAGTCCTGCATATAAATGGTAATTTATATTTATTTGAAAAAACTGCATAACAGACTATTATTTCGGATTGCATCATGAATCTTGTGTCCATATTAGCAGATGTAGATTTAAATAATGAAGGTTGGATTTAGTTATGTTAGTTTTTCTAAGGTTAGGACTAGTGGGTCCTTACAATTGTACCCACTGGTACTTATTGAAAAAAAGGTAGCATACAACTCAAGCAAACTATCCTATTATGTACAACCACGAATGGCACATATTTTAATAAAAATGCTTAAGGTAGATCTTGTTAATGAGGATCTCAAGAGGGTTACCATTTTCATATTCTAATTCAAAAGAATTACTTTCTTTACATATGATGATTCGAAAAGGACCTATCCACAGTGAGTCAAACTTAGCATGTTGACCTGGCTTAGCAACTCTCTCATTGTACTTTAATACTAGGCCCCCTTCTTTAAATTCTAGGTTAGATTTGTTTTTGTCGAACCATTTTTTAACTATTTTTTGATGATAGGTTAGGGCGTCAAAAGCCATTTTCCTTTCTGCTTCTACATTCAGCAACTCAGACAACTCAACACTCAAGGGCCCATGTTCTTCTATCTCCAGGGACTTTATCAATTGTGATGAAGGGATTTCAATTGAGATTGGCAAGATAACTTATTTACCATAAACTAACTCATATGACAAAGTCTTAAATACTTGTTTAGACATGATGTGATAAGCCCACGAGGCAACCCGCAAATGCTTGTGTCATTCCTTCTGATTATCTGACCTTGTCTACTTTATCAATTTGATCATATTTTTGTTGGTATACTTTTCTAATCGATTCCCTTGAGGATAATACTCCGATAATATTTTGAGATAGATCCCATATGTTAGAGAAAATTTAGACACTTTGGATCCTAGGAAAATTCTTGCACTATCTAATATGATGGTTTTTTGGGGGACCAAACTTGGTTACCAACTCTTATAGATAGTTGACAATTTCATATTCGGTTGAATTCTTGAGAGCAATAGCTTTGGACCAGCTAGTGAAATAATTTGTTGCAACCAGAATCCATTTATGTCCAGCACTTGAAGGAGGGTTGATCATGCCAATAAATTCTATACCCCATTGAGAAAATGGTTCATCGACCATAATTGGGTTAAGGGGAATAGATGAACTCCTTCTTTTGCCAACAAAAAATTGGCATTTCTAACAATTTCAGGGCCCATTGATGACAGTCTGCAAACATTTTTGGTCAAAAATATTTGACTCTCATAATTTTCAGTGTTGTTGTCTTGGCTGAGAAATGCCCTCCGAATGAACCATCATGCATTTTTTTTAAAATTTATTTGTTTGAGACAAGTCCACACATTGAAGAAGAATATTGTTGAGGGTCCTATTGAACAATATTTCTCCAATTAGCACATATCTCGCCCATTGAAGTCTAAATAATCTTCTTTTAGAAGTGAGAATTCTAGAAGGATACTTTCCAATATTTATAAATCTAATGTGATCACTAATCCAATTCCCCAAGGAACATGGTTGATTTATTATCACTCTTTTTGAACTTTCATTCTTTAGATCTTCAGGCTCATTCTCTGTCTAGCCAAATATTTATAGAGTCCATGACCATGGATGATTTTGGTTGGATGGACTTCAATATCATATTCGCAAATCTTGGTGATATTTTCTCTTTTTCCAACAATCTCTCCTTCCATTATATATTCTCGCACGCTAGAATGGGTTGCATAAACCAACACTTTGCTTGCTGCAATCAAATGTCAAAACTTCTTAAGACTTTTGACTATAGAAAAGGTTTTCTTTTACACAAAATTATACTTAATTTCATAGCCATTCAATGTCCTTGAGTGGAAAGCTATTGGATGTTCACTTTTTATCTCCTCATCCTTTTGAGTTAACACAACATCTATACTATGTTCACTACTATACACGTACATAATAAAATCCTTTGATAAATCAGGGTTTACTATTACGGGCATTGAAGATATAGACTCTTTTACCTTTTCAAAAGCCAACTTCCCTTCTAGAGTTCACCTAAAGTTTTGATCTTTTCGGAGCATGGGAGTGGTTGGTTGTACTAATCCAACAAAGTTAGATATGAACCTACTTACAAAATTAATCTTGCCGAGGAAAGATTGTACTCCTTTTTTGTTCATTGGTACAGGCAATTCCTTGATTACTTTTACTACTTAGTCAAGAGCAATTGAAATTCCTTCTTTGGAGACCACATGTCTGAGGAGTTTACCTTGGGGAACCTCAAACACACATTTCTTTGGATTCAAGGATAAATTTAAACTCTTGACACCTCCAAAACACCTCTTATAAATGACTGAAATGGTCTTCTTTCTATTTGGAAAGCGCAATAAGGTCATCTAAGTAAATTAGGATAATCTTGTTGATGAGCTCTTTGAAAGATATATCTATGGCATGATGAAAGGTGGCTCTCTCATTTGAAAGCCCAAATGACATTTTAGCATAGGCAAGCGTTCCCCACTTGGTGATGAATGTTGTTTTGTGTTGATCCACTTCTTTAACTAAAATCTAATTGTATCTCGAGATTCCATCTAGTGGGGAAAACATCTCTGAACCAACAATCATCTGCAAGATTTTCTCCATTGAAGGTAGTGGGTAGTGGTCTTTGAGAGATTCTCCATTCGAGTCTCAAAAATCCACACATAGGAGGATATTGTTGGCATTTGGCATAACTGATGCATAACAAGATAATGCAGGTGATGTAGTTGAAGATGGATGACTGCACCGGTAGAGGATAGAAGTCTATTTGTGATGAAGAGATTGAGATTTAGTGATTAGATGACTTGATCAGTTATTCGTGTTTTCATTGATGGCAACTAATGTCAAATAATGATTAGTGATGTTCCTAATGTGTTGTTTTGTCATCTAAGTGATTTGGTTTATCAAAACACAAGGTTTACCGATATAGAACTGAAGTCTATGAAATAGGAGTTTAACCAGTAAAGCAGAGATGTTTTGGTTGAAATGGACGATCAGTGATGATTGGTGATTCGTAGTTTGGAATGTGAGCTTGTATCATGGAAATGAGTATCTGACTAGAACCAGAACTTGTGATGACTTTCGGAAGGCGTGTTTCAAAATTTTGATGAAGTTTTGCTAAGATTTTAGTAGGGTTTAAGATCGGTAAAAAAATCTTCAAACCGGTAATGATTTTTGTTATGACGGTGAGTCTACATGAAGGTGGTAACATGGCACAACTCGCGTGAATAATTTGATTGTTGTTTTGGCGCGATTCAAGGAAGAATTTCTTGGGAAACATCAAAACTCTTAGTGGAGTGTTGTGAGGGTTTGGCTTTAGTACAGATCAGATTTTCATGATGGGTTATGATCAACCAACGATTGATATTGCATTATAATTTGATGTAATGATCTGTATATTGATATGAGATGATCTCTTATGATTTGTATTGTAAATTCATGATGTAGTTAGGGTTTAGTGGCCGACCTAGTTGAGATGTCTATTTAGGATGGCACAGTTGATGTTTATTGTGTCGATGGTCTTAAGAGAAAGTGTTGAGCCATCCAAGAGAATTATAAGATCTGCCTAAGAGTTGCAGAGTGTTGAGCATAACTGGATCTGATTTAGAAAGTTGTGAAGTGCAAGTAACATATCACTTTTTCACTGTTGTTTCCTAACAGTTGCAGCATGTTAAATCCCTTAACCGGGTAGGTCCTAATAGAACTTAAACATTTAAGTCCCCTAACAAGGTTGCTCTCAAAAGAGTGTTAAATCCTCTCACAAGGTTGATCCTAACAGATCATCAATCTCCTAACCGGTTTGCTAGGCAAATCCCATAATCGGGTGACTCCTAACATGGTTTGCTCCTAATAGGGCTAAGATCCTAACATGACGTACTTAAAAAGAGTACAAATATTTGTGGGTACCAACTCCCACCATGGTTTTTCCCTATTTAGGTTTCCACGTCAAAAATTATGGTGTTCATGTGTGGAAAACTTTTCATGTGATGTTCTTGTTTATGTTACATTTCATGCACTATTTCTGAGTACACTGGTTATGATGTTTTATCAGAGGTTTATCAAAGGTTACCATGTTGGTAAGTGTCCAGCAAATCCCCTCAGGGTTTGTGACATGGCCTAACAACCTCTTGTGAGATCTTTAATTGGAATGGTATCGGTTTCCTAAACAGATGCATCTTTTGGGTGAAACAACTAGCTCAATTCCTAATAAGTGGTATCAGAGCGAGGTCACGGGTTCAAATCCCCTCGGGTAATGCTGAGGGGGAGATAGTTGGTAAGTGTCTAGCATATCCCCTCGGGGTTTGTGACATGGCCTAACAACCTCCTGTGCGATCTTTAACTGGGATGGTATCGATTTCCATACAAATGCATCTTTTGGGTGAAATGGCCAACTCAACTCCCAATATACCGATACTAATAAGAAGTTGGTATAGAAAGTGTTTAATCTAATAGATGAGGATAATGAGTTGGTAAATGATCAAATTTATATGATTGCTCTAGTGGTGAAAAAATTGGTAGATGTGGTAAATGATTTAAGTAATGTGTTAGCAAATCTGATTAAGAGATTGTTGATCTGATAAAAGAAGTTCAAATATTTGATAAATGATTTCAGATCTGATAAAAGTTTGTTTTTGGTTTGAAGTTTCAGTTGGTATTAGTACTGATTCACACCCCCCTCTCAGTATTAACTGGATCCTCATAGGATTAACATATATTTCCATTCTTCTTTCAGACGGGAACTAGGTTCGATACACAAGTGCTATGCTTGATCAGATATATAATTCAAGAATCTATTAGCTTCTTCAGTGCCATGACATGAGGGATTCAACCTTTGGGTTGATAGGTCTTTATTTTTGTTGGATGGGCTTTGCTCCATCTGACAACTCAATAGTATGTTGGATAATATTACGATCATATCCTCTTAGGTTATCATAACTCCATGCTATAACCCTTTCATATTTTTCACAAAGGTAAATTAGGCATTCCTTGTCCTTTTGAGAAACATCTTTTCCCACTATCAACTTACAGTTCATTACAACCATCAAATCTTTGTAATCACTCTTATTAGCAACAAAATTATGTTTGTCATTCCTGGCATCATCACAATCAAATATATTTTTAAGGGTAATGAAACTTTTAGGTAACTTATTCCCTTTTAATTGGATTATTTGATCTCTATATATGCCTCTTAAATATTTGGTTGTAGTGGCTCTACGAGCTCCTCAGACTATTGTATGAACATGGTGATCTAAGCATCATTCTAAAAAACTTGCTAATTGTGTTCATTGTCTGATATGGCTGGCCTCACTATAATTTGTATTGAGCTTCCATTGGTCAATAGATCTGTCATTGGACTAAACTATGATCTCCAATTAATGCTAATCAATCGGACTTTGTATTATGTCTCCAAGGCACTGCCTGAATGTTGAATGCTTGAAATTCTTCAATAAAATCCCAAACAGGATGATGGTAATATCTCACTACACATTCTTTATTGTAGAAGTGTTTCTTACTTGCTTAACCACTAGCTTCAAATCTCTGAAAAAAATTAACTGCTTGATGCCCATATGTTTAGCAAGGCAAAGCCCTCTGACCAAAAATTTATATTCAACCTCGTTTTCAGTGTAGGGAAACTAAATTTGGAAGGTCATTTTCATCTGTTTCCCACTTGGAGAGATTATACACACCCATACTCCTAAACTATATCTACACCTTGCACCATCAAAGTACGTGATCCATAGCTTTGGCTTGAAATCTTGTTCACACTCAAAAACTACTTTTTCTTTTGTGATTTGAGTAATGAGTTGGTCCTCATAAAAAATGACATATGTTCTCAAACCAATAGCATGCTAATTGCCAAAAGGGTCACTATTGATGAACTGATTTAGCAGGTCTTCTCCCTTCTCATATCTATCTCGAGTAATCTTTTCTTCCTCTAACATCTCAACAAAATACATATCATCCTTTATGATAGAGGCATGGGTAGGCTCAAATTTCATCACAATGTCTTCTGTTATGTGTTCATTATGTAGAGGTTCTAATAATATCTTCAGTTTTTACCCATATTTGGTTCCGAGGATCAAATGAGACTAGTTCAATGACATATAACCACCAATATTGGCTATAAAGTCTCAAGATAAGCAAAGGCCAAAAATGAGAGGGATATCAATTATGAATACCTCTTGGGGAACAATAATATTGGGACAGGAATATAAGGTTAGAGGCAAATTTCAAACAATTCCTAAGGCGTACACTTTCTTACCATCTAGTAGCATAATACCTCTATCTAAAGGTTCATAATGGATGTGAAGGGCTTCAATTATTTTCTTACTCATAATAGTTGTACTAGCCCCCGAATCTATCACAAAATTATGCAATGATTTATCTCCTATTATGAGTGTTAAGAAGAAGGGCATTGGTTTTAACCTACCAATTTCTTCCTTCTTCAGCTCCTCACCAGAATTGACGAAGGTGGTAGGTGATTGATTTTGCTTAGGATCTGAAGTCTTTTTCCCTTTGGCTTGCTCAATGATACCTTTGGCCCGAGCTTGTCATTCTTGGTTCTCTAATTCTTCTTTCAATAGTGATTTTTTCTCTAGGATGGTTAAAATATCCTAGAGGGATACACTAGCGGGAGCTCTTTTCAACTACTCTACCACATTCTTTTCCTTATGTACTAAAATTTTGAACTTCTTCAATTTACTTTGAAAAGTTTCCCACAGTTTCTATAAAGGCTAAACTATAATGCTCTCCACAGACTTTTCAAAAGTTGCAGGGGGCTTCACAATTTGTGGAACGGGTTTTTCGACGAATCTTCTCTTTAACCGAGTGTTATAGTTCAACTAGACTTGAGAGGCTTTAGAAGTACAAGCTTCATTAGCAAACATAACATCTTCCAACTCCATCCATGAAAAAAGGGCATGATCATTGGCGATTTCAAATGAATGACATGAAGAACATCCTTAACCTCGTCCTTAGATACAATAGGAATAGTTCCCAAAATCTGGTGAGATACATACGGGTTGCTCTACCATATTTTGTTGCAGATTGCCCTGTGGGCAATTTCAGGGCACATGTGCATCATTGCATGGAAAGAACCAATCATTTTCATCATCCACATAATTGTTTTGTCTTGCTACCAGTTCTTTGTTGCTATTTCGTGGCACAACCTACAAAGGATTGGGGATGGCTACAATTTGATATGGTTGTCTCGCAGACTGATAATTCTGAAAAGGAGGTTAGGGAGATGTGACTTGTTGTCATTTGATGTTATTTATTTCATTTGCAAAGTTCCACAAGTGGTTCTTCATGTCATTCATTTCTACAACCAGGGATAATTGCATGACTGCAGGGCCTAGGGAATTTAGGTACACATACATTGATGACGAGGTTAAGGATGTTCTTGGTTGAGCATATCCCATTGTTGGGGAAGGAGACTCTGGGAATATGAGCATTTGGAGCTTTAGGGGAAGCTTTCCCACACCAATTAAGCTATTCTCTACTCGTACACATTCATTTTGTATGCTTAGGGTAAGGAGTTTCCTTCAAGTGACTAGATCATTACTGCAATATTTGAATTGTAAGCCTTCAAATAGAACACAAAACCCATATCTTCTCATGGTTTGGTCATAGCTGGAATCCTTCGCTAGTTTTTTTGAAACTTCATGTTGAAGTCAGAGATGACCTCTTGTGCAGCTTGCTTGATGTTTATCAAATTGTGCAATAGGGAGGAACGATCTCTTTTCTTAGTGAAACACTCAAAAAATAAGTTCCCAAGTGCATCCCTATCTACTATGAAATTTGGGGAAAAATATTTGTACTAGTCTAAAGCCTTTCCTTTAAAGGTTGTCGCAAGAAACTTTAAAGACACATTATGTTGAGTCATAAAGTGGACTCGACGTACATTTGCAAAATCTTGTAGGTGTTCTACGAGAGTTTTGCCTTCTTCTCCACTGAACTTAAGCAAGGCCTTTAATGCAAAAGTGGAGATAGGGTCCCATTGGTTAGGTGAGGTAGGAGGTCTTAAAGGAGTTTTGCTACCCAATTGATAGAATTTTGAGATGGTCCTGGAAGAGCCATTTATATATGAGGCTAGACTTGTGCTTGAGCAGCTCTTGTTGCAGCGTGTCACAACTGAGGAATGCTAACTAGGGGAGGAAGTACTAGGTGTGGGTTATGAGTGGATTGCGACCTAGTCCCTAGCCCTTGGCCCATACAAATTTGTTTTGACTTCTAATTAGGTGATTGTGGGTTCGAGTCTCATCGAGCGTGCCAGAAAAAGAAAAAAAATTTGATTCTGAAAATTGTTTCTTAGAAAGGTAACAAAATCTCATTGGAAGCTTAGTAAATGGGGACTTGCATTTGCAACTTACTAAGCGACCTTTAGCATTTTAGAAGTCAACACTTCTCCTTTGGGTTTTTGAGGAAAATGAGACAGATATGTAGTTATTTTTAATTTTCATGTATGGACAAAGACAATTGTCACAACTCTAAATATTATTATGTTTTACTTCATTAAATTGTCTCTTAGGCAGGTTCTTCATATTTTTATTTTGAACAATAGTGTATGATTTTAATTTAGGAAACAAACAAATATACAACTTACCTATAATTTGCTAATTAATGTAATAAGAATTATTGAATTTGAATATATATGATTGTAAGCATTGTTTCTTTAATTTTCATGTATGGATAAATACAATATTATCGACTCTAAATATTATTATGTTTTACTTTATTAAATTGTCTCTCAAGGACCTTCATATTTTGAACAATTGTGAATGATTTTAATTTAGGAAACAAACAAATGTATGGGTTACCTGTAATTTTCTCAATTAATGTAATAAGCATTATTAAATTTTTTTAAAAGATCATTAATGACTTACCTGTAATTTGCTTGGCATGGTGACAGTCTTATTTAAACTCAAAAAAAATTCAAATAACAATAAAGAAAAATATATCAAAATAAATGTCACAACTCCTATTTTAAATATTCATTATAAATAATTATTTGATGAGGCAAATGAATACAAACACTCAATTTTACATATGCTAATTATTTGATGTGAGGCAAATGAATACAAACACTCAATCTTACATCATTAAATTAAACAATACAAAATGTTTACCACTATGGTAGGGGTTAGCATTGTAGTTGGAATTATTCTTATGATTAGATTACAATGACTTGATTTAAGATTAGGATTAGAATTACAATTAATTAGGATTAGTTTTAAGGTTAGGGTTGAAATTAGGATTAGGGTTAAAAGGAAACCCATAAATAATATTTATGGTGTGAAAATCAAAAGAATGTATCTTATTGAATTAATTTATTTTATTAAAGATTTAACTGTATTTTAAAAATAAAGTATTAAAGGGGTTCACCCTACAATGTGATGGTTTATCATGAGCCCTAGGATAGGGTGGTTTTTGGTTTGAATATCGTCCCTTGCAGGTCATGCACGTTTGCCATGTTGATTCCCGCTGGAAGAAGTTGTACGATGTTAATTTCAAAGAAATGCTCGATGGTTTATTGGCCGACTCCACACGTGGGAGCACAAGCAGACACTTTGACCTTGTAGATTGATAGAGGACCCATCATGGAAGACTCTTCTTGGCAAGTTGGACAGATCGAAACATATGTTGAGAGATAAGGCATGAAATAGAGAGATAAGGGTGGAGGTCAACACAATGATATGGAGCAATAAGGAGATGTGGTATAGTGATAAGGAGATGATATGGAGAGATAAGGAAATGTAGCAGAGCGATAAGGTGTTGATATGGAGTGATAAGGAGATGAACTGGAGTGATGAGGAGAGATAGAAAGAGAGATAAGGAGACTCAAGGAACAATACCAGCCAAAATTGGAGGTGTTAGTACCTCACAAAAATGTAACCATGGGGAGGGGGTCCCCCAAATTTTGCCCTCACTGGTTAGAAACTCCGGTATAAAAAAGATATTATCGATAAAAAAAATAAAGTATGAAAATTAAGAATTTTATATATGGTTATATTACTATAGCTAGATTAAATTTAAGGTTATTGTTAAATTAAAATTATGGTTATAATTAGGGTTAGAAATATGGTCATGGCCTTACTATTTGAATTGAGATTGAGATTAATTTTTTTTATCAATAATTTATGCTTGCGATTGATACGAAAATTAGCTTACAAAAGATATATCAAACAATAGTATTTTCAAGAAGTCTATCGAAACAAAACACATCCCCATTATCAAGAAATGGAGATTAAAGGGAAGTGACATCTTTCAGGTTAATCCTAGAGAAGGTGTGAAATGGGAAAGGCCTCCTCATGGCTAGATGAAAATCAACTTCGATGGCGCTTCAAAGGGTAACCCTGGCAATGCGGGGTGTGGTGTGGTTTTAAGGGATGAATGGGGAAAATCCAAAACTATTAAATGTATTCTTATTGGCAGTCAAACTAATCATGTTGTTGAGGCCATTGCTGCTTATCATGGGATGGTTCTATCAAAGGAAGCCAATTGTACCAGAGTATGGTGTGAAGGTGACTCTTTGAATATTACAAACTGTTTGAATAAGGTGTTCCCACCCTCTTGGTCTATAAACAATGCTATTAAAGTTGCAAAGGAAATAAGTGAAACCTTCGATATGTGTGTTTTCACACATGTTTATAGGGAAGCTAACTCGTGTGGTGACTAAGCAGCCAACTTGGCTTGTTGAACTGAGAAAATCATTACCATTAATGGTGAGAGTAAACTTGTGTGTGAGGCGAAATCCTTGTTCGAACTTGACCGTATCTAGATGAAGCAACGTGGCATCATTAATCATAATTCCTAATGTCTTTCCCCCTTTTTTCGATGAAGATTTATAGCAGTGGTGTTGAGTATTTATTTAATAGTCATATCATATTAACAAGGCATGGATTCTAGGTTGTTCTTTAGAGCAATAATAGAAACCAGAGAGGAAATATCAGAGCCGAGATTAGGAATTCTAGTTGATTTTGAGGGAAATATGGGAGGGAACAAAAAAAGGTTTGAACCTACTTCATGTTTGGATTGGAAGAAGAACAAAGAGGTTTGGGAGGTTCTACAAGAGGGGGGCTTAAGTGTTTTCATGGAGAGGCTCTGCGGTAAAGACCCAACAATCACCAAGCATTTCATAAAGAATTGGAAGAATGGCAAAGTTCTGGTGGGCACCCAAATGATGATGGTGGATGAAGATATCATTGCAAGAGCTACGGGGATGGTGAAAGATGGTATTAAGTTCTATAGAGATCGAAGTGTTTCTGATAAGGCAGCGGATAGATTTCCTATCATGGATGGTGAAAATAAGAAATTGGTGAAGGTGGATAACTCCTACCACTCCCCCAAGGGTATTTGTAGGCCATGGAGGTTCGTGTTGTTTGCTACCATAACCTACATTACTCTAGATGGAAGATTCACGAGGGCCTAGAGACACCATTTCATGCTGCTCAACCACTTCTGCCATGGTGAAAAGGTAAGCCTTCCCTATTATTTAGCTTGTTCCATGGATCATACCATTAAAGAAATGCAGAAAGACCCTCAGGGGGACCATGCTCTTCATCAGGGTCTTATGGTTTTAGTTTACAAATTGTTGAAAGGGAAATCCATTGAGAAACCAATTAGAGGTAAAAATACCAGGGATGATGACACGAAAAGTGAGTATAGTGGTTTCAACTTCAACTCTAAAACTGAAGATGAGTCGGAGGATCTCAGCAAAAAGGGAACGAATAAGGGGAAAAGAAAGAGGATTGTTGTTGATTCTGACCTCTCGAACTTCGAGGATGAGTCCTTTGAGGAGAAATTCATCAAAAGCAAGAAAGGAAAGGGAATGGGAAAACAAACCCAGAGGAACACGAATACCAGTAGGGGAGCTAACAAGGTAAAAAAATAGATATTGATAGCTTCTGATGAGGATGCAGAGGAGGGAAAAAATGACAATATGAAGGGTAAGGAGGAGGATGAGATTCCAGATGTGGATCATGGTGAGGACATGAGTACTCAAGGATTGGAAAATGAGGGCCAAGAGAATAAAAGGGGAAATCCTAGTGACTGTCATGGGGATAATGATAGTATTAAGGGATTTTGTGAAACTATCAGCAAAATTGTGAAAGATATCAGCAACTTGAAGAATGATATTAATGTGATAAAAATTCTACGATAGGCGAGAAGCCTCTTTCTGAAAATATTAAAGAATTAGTGGTTGCTATCAACAATGTTGAAGCTATTGAGGCCATGATCGGTAAAATTATTGAAACAGAAAAGAAGGTTAAGGAAATGGAAGGGAATAGAGAGGCGAATGAGTTGGAAACTACCACGAACAACCTGGTCAATAGAGTCAACAAGATGGAATTGACTGTGAAGAGGATTGTTGAACATAATTTTCAGATTCTCAAGGTCTCTGTGGATAATATGAATATTTTGATTAATAGATTTGATAACATTAAAGACAAGAAGGGTGACAAGGACCAAATGGATAAAAAAGGTCATGAGAAGAGAACTAGGGCCAACACCAGGAATCAGGATGATATCAAGGGACGAGAGCTGGATGAATTGAACAACTCCGTGGACAACATGAAGTAGATGGCGGTTCATGCAAAAGATATTATGAAAAATGTTTAGCTATCTCGGTCTCTGTCTTTGTCTTTGTGTTATCCTTTTTCTATCCTTTTGTTGTCTTTGAGCGGCTCTATGTGTTTTGAGTTTCGTTTTCGTTTTGGTTAGAAACTGTTTTTTGTTTGGGTGATTAGGTACGATTTTCTTCTGCTTTAATGCTTTTTCTATCTCCTGATATGTAATAAGGTTTGGGTTCCTTTCAAAAACCTATTTTTACTTAATCAAAATGACTCCCCAGTTGAAACACTTCGATAAAAGTGTACAAAAGATATACAAAAATGCAAAAAACTAACCCCTACAATCCACTAGTCAGTGCTAATTCCTTGCCTTTGTCTCTCATGTCAATCTCCTCCCTCGGGTCTACGGATTCATCCAATTTATCGAGGTCTTCGAGAGGGAATCCTATCCACAATGTTTGTTGCATTGTCTTCTTCCTGGAGCCTCTTGGACATCCTCTCTTCCTCCTTGAGGAGGAACCCAAACTCGAATCTTCATCAGTCGACTTGCATTCCTTCGACCCCCATTTTGCCAACTCCTTGCATATTTCATGTCTTTCCCATGCACAGAGGTATTCCTTGACTCCATGCAGGCCATTCTGTACAATCACCCATCAAACTTCTTTGTTTCTATCTGCATTCCATAAGAGATATCATCACAGTGATGGATGGAAATCATTTGTGTGTAACCAAACTCCATTCAGGTAGAAAAACCCAATCTCGTCTCTCGACATATTCAAGAAGCTCTCTAACCCTCCACACCATTCCTCCTTAATGATATTAATGACAAGCCATCTCACCTTCTGCACCCCCACAAATTCAAAACACCACATTGTGAACATGGAGGCGATATCCACATTTGACCTATACTTGAATTGGACCTTCTAGTACTCTTCCCCGAGCACCAACTTGATTTGAGTTAGAAACTCCTGAACATCAAAGCGAAAGACATTTGATAGTCTTTTGTTGGATATTTGGCCCCAAAAGGCCAACATAGGTCATGTTGCCCTCAACGAGAAATTGGGTTCCATTGTAGCTCTGTTGAAGCACCTCACACCTAGTTTCTTCGTCACCCCCATTGACTCTTCCCGAAGCTTTACCAAAGTGCAATAAAAGCTTCAAGAAAACATAAATTTTTTATCTACCTCTTCATAAATATTGAAGTTGAGTCCAGGGTGGTGAGAATGTGGTGGGAATGCCAACATAAATGTGAGTTGTACGTTCAAACCTTGAACCGCAGAACCATCCAACTCTCGGTGTTGCCTAGCCCAAGGCGGACCTGAGAAGATATGCCTTAAAGGTCTTAGAAGCTTGCTTCTGCCACCCATCCCTTGTACTACCATCATATCCCAACTGCGGATCACTTCATTAACTCCATCCTCCATTTCATCGACCAACAGATATAATTTCACCAAACTATCTTGTGAGTTGATATCAAATGATTCGTTAATGGTACACTGTGAAAATTGTGTCTCCAGCTTGGAGCGCCAAAGACTCATTCACACTCCCATGTGCCTCCACATTTTATTCCCTTCTAACATGCATTACCTTGAAGCATTGGAAAGATGCTAATATTTCTCTTACATCCTTTATCTCTCAATCAATTTTCCAATATTGTGATCCCCCACTGACTATGGCATTGATGATAATTTAGGAGTCCCCCTCAAGGTGTAACTTCATCACCCCAATTGTTTTTGCCAATTGGATAGCCATAGAGGTGACTTGCACTTTCACTTCATTGTTCGTTCCTTGTGATAACCTTTCTTTGCCTCTGGCTATCACACAAATCTGGGCATTTCTTGCCACACACCCTGCTCCAGAGGTGGGTTTCCTTTCACAACATCGTTGAAGTTAATCTTAATCCATCTTGGTTCGGGTGGAGTCCAACCTGCAACATTCTATTCGATCTGGCTTGGCTTAACCTGAGTAGACCCATTAATTGGTGGGATTGAGATTAATTTTACAATTAACAAAAATGGTAGAATTAGAATTACAAATATGATTATGGTTATAATTAGTATTAGTATTTTGTTCTTGAATTCTATAGTATTTAAAATGAAAATGGATTTTATCAATCCCAAACATGTCTACAATAATATTATAGAACAAATAACCCATCCCTATAATGGATTTTATCAACCCCAAACATGTCTACAAGAATATTATAGTACAAATAACCCATACCTTATAGGGATAGGGTTAGGGTTCAAGTACCCTAATTAATCCACCACAAATTATAAGCCTGACCTGGCCATAATCCTAATTGAACCATAAACCTAATAGCAATGTAAGTTGAACTCAAAAAGAAAACTAAATTGAATCCTACCCATAAAACAACATTGAACACTAAACCAACTTAAAGCCCCCTAAACCAAATTTAACTCCAACCTTAAATTAAATTGAATCCTACCCATAAAATATCATTGAACACTAAACCAACTTAAAGCCCACTAAACCAAATTTAACTCTTAACTTTAGACCAATGTAAACCTAACCTTAAAAATAAAGCAAATTGAATCTTAACCCTAAAGAATATGAAATAATAAAGTAAATTTAACCAAATTTAACTCCAATTTTAAAGCAAATTGAATCCTAACCTTAAAACTAAACCAAATTGAATCTCAACCCTAAACAATATTAAATAATAAAATAAATTTAACCCTAACCCTAACTAAAAAAAGTCAAACCCTAACCTTAAACCAAATCATACACTAACTCTTTTATTAAACCTAATTAAACCTTAACTCTAAACCAAATAAAACCCGAACCTTAAGAGTAAACTAAAATGAGCCATAATCCTTATTAAATTAGGCCTACTATTTCAATCCCAAACATAAATATAATTTTATATCTAACCTTGACCCTAAGATTAAACCGAACTGAACCCTAATTCTAACCCAACATAAATTTCAAGCCTAATCCTAGCCCCCCAAAAAATCAACACTAAATTGAATTGAACCTATGGATTTATAATCCACATCGACCCATAAAAGGCCCTTTTGTTTTGTCCAAGTCCACGACTTTCATTTTTATCAAATAATTAAAAGGCCATAGTTTGTAATTCACACGTGTTTGTCACGTGTCAGCCCATGCACATTTTGAGTAGCCTTGTTTTTCTTTTGCCACAAAGCCCTGCTTAAAGGCCACATGGCATTCGCTTTTGCTTCCCGCGAGTTCTATCCACGGTTTGAAGGGAGGCCTTTTAAGAAACATGTGCATGTTCCACGGGTCTTTTTAGTTTTTAGTTTTTCTCAAGGAGGAGACTCCTCATCCCGCTGCCATGTCTTATTTTAGAGCGAAGGTGGAAGACTCCACACGTTCATACGATAGAAGGCGAAATGCCACCTATAAACTATGACCAATGTGTTGGGGGGCCGCCAACCATTTTTGGGGCATCATTCTTGATAATTTCAACAGGTTATTGTGAGGGAATAGTTACGATGGTGATTCTGATCCTGATAACGAATGGTAAAGCTATAGGACGAGAGGAGTTATTGCTTTCATAGGATTTGATGACTTTGTACATTGTTAGATGAGCCAGCTAGCGTGACATTAGGCGTTGTGTTGTGATCTATTTTTTGTTGCACAACAGTGAGTGGTTTGGCCCTCTTTTATTTAATTCCAAGTGCTTGTAACAATTAGGGACTTTGGTACATTTATGGAGATATATGAAAAGACTTCTAGACTGTAATTTATGGCCTCAATGTTGTTATTGTTTTTTGAATCAAAATAATCGAATTGTGCCTTTGACCTTTTAGAATATTTGGTTCAATGTTCATTAATGGTTTTTTGTGCAATTTTAGATGCAATCTCGATTTTAGTAATGTATTCTTGAACTTTTCTATTTGGATCATGTTATGTACTATTTCATTCTAGTGTATGTTCAAGCATGCTTTGCTTTATGTCATTTTGAAGATTTTTTATGTATATGTGATGGTTCATGAGGCATGTAGATTGTTGAATGGGTCTTAGAATTACATATATATGAGGTTCTTTGTGAAAAATGTTTGACATAAGTTTAAGTCAGACATATCGCTTTAGGTTAGTTTTTATTTTATGTTCTTTCTTCCCTTTTCCTCCCCAAAGTATGAAGAGCCGACTTCTAAAATCCTAAAGGTTACACAGTGAAAGCGCATAGGTCCCACAACACTAAGTTTCCCATAAGGCTTTGTGTATAGGAGAAATTCTAGGTATCAACAATTCTTTTTTTGGCATGCCCAGTGGGACCCGACATAAGAAATAAGAAAAAGCAGGTGTATGAGACATAGACTTGTTACCAAGTCTTCATCCATGTTAAATCCTACCCTGCTAGTTCCCCATTTGGTATCACTTTGACCTAGAGCCACTCAAAGCCAAGCTCAGGCTCAAGTGCAAGCCCGAGCACAAATGGCCCATCAACCCTCTAGGAACTATGTTGTGTGGAATAATGGGAGTTCTCTCATTCCTCCAACTTTCCCAATAGTCTAGGGGCAAATTCCTATGTCCGACTTGAAATCTCTACCTTACTTTATCAGAGAATATTCTAAAACTCTTGTCGAACACTTACAGGATATAGCAGATGTTTGCACAGTTCATAATATCATAGAGAAAGATGTGGCCCCGAGTTTGCTAGCATCATCTTTCATCAAAGGCAAGGCACGAGATTGGTACTGCTCCCTGCCACCTAACTCCATTGCGGATTGGGACCATCTCAGAGATCCTTTCTATGAGTGTTTCACCGAAAAAGGATACCGCTCTTCCCTATTGCAGTAGCTAATTACTATCAAGCGGGCTCCGTAGAAGGCTATATTAGATTTTAGTATGAGATTCAACAAGACTCAGCAAAGGATCCCCATAATGACACACCCTCCATCAAATATGGCATTTGTTTTCTACCTCAAATCTTTGAAGTCTAACATATCTATGATGATCCAGTTGATGGGTGGAACAACACTTCCTGATGCATATAATGTAGTTGTCCGAGCAGAGAACAACCTTATTGATGTTAGAAAGCTTCCACTGAGGCCCATCATGCTCGTATTTCCAGAAATGCTTGTCCCTGCACCAACCGAAGTTATCCCAAGTATCGTCGTGCCTCCTTAATATATGTATATCTATCCTAATGCCCAACAGGGCAATTTGTTCGCGTCTTCTTCCTTGGCCACCGAGGTGAACGATGTGAAGAATTTGCTTTGAATTTTTTTAACTATCAACATAAAAAGGCAATAGGTAGCTCTCGCAAGGTTGCCTTTCTAGAATGATCAAACCGGAAGGCCTCCTTCCAAAAAAAACCAATACCAAGGGGGTGCTAAAGCTACCCAACTGCAGCCAAATAACCAGATCATTTCGGTCCCAACCCCCCTACAAGCTACACCATCAAGTCAAAGTAAGGAGCTTGTCACGGGCTAGAATAACCTGGCTGAATAATACGAACTCTTGGTGCTTCCCCTACAACAAAGCTCATATACCATGAAATTTCTCATGGGGAAACTTGTAACAAAAGGTGGAAAAACAATGGAGCCAAGGAATCAATACTGATTCTGGAGTCTATGATTCTCTAAGTATGGAAAATGTGGTGCTCATCGCATAGCTATAGGGCATGCCTTTGGAGCAAGAGTCTAAAATCACCCCAAATCATGCACTTTTCTCATGGATGGAAGGCGAGGAAGTAGTATTTGTTGATGATACTTCTGCATCTACCTCAAAGACTACTCAGGTGCAATTTGACTACAACCTCATTCCAAGTGCAGATTCATGGGTGAGCTAGTGGTACAATAGCCTAAAGCGGGTTTCGACAAAGCAATGAGTCAACCCATCATAGTCCCTCCTTACTAGAAGCCCAAAGAGCTCACGTCTTACAACCCAAAGGAGTCAAAGGTGACTATCCCTATGACCTTGAATATCATGGAGCAGCTAAAAAGGGCTCCTACAAGTGTATCCTTATAAGATATCCTCGACATCCCTATTGCGGGAGGCATTGGACAAAATGAAGAAGATCCAGGCTGGACCAATGACTGATTGACATCAACAAAAGGCAAAGGGCCCGAATCCAGGAATCAATCACACTTGGCCGTAGTACTCACCAACAAAGGAAAGACAACCACATATAAGAAGGTAGATAAACCAAAGCCAACCCCTTTCTTTCTAACTCTTATTGTTGGTGATAAATTGCTTCATAATTCTTTGATTGATTCTGGAGCTAGTATTACGATGATGCCAAAACAAATAGTGGACGTCCTCAAGTTAGAGTATGAGCCTTTAGATGGAGGTGTCATGCAGCTTGACGAAAATAAAGTTCAAGCCATAGGCATAATTAGGAAGCTTCCACTCACCGTATATGCCTGTCCAAGTATCACAATGTCTCAAAAAAATGTAATAATAGGTATTCCCCTCATACTTGGCCTTTTCCTATCAAGAGATTTCATGGATAAGATAGGCACATACCTCTCCTTAGATTGGTCACATCTCATCTTGAGAACCAAACATGGAGCCAAGTTAAAGATTGTGTCCAAACTCTTGCATTTTGAATATGTATCTAATGAAGGCTTGATGAGTTTTGAGGTGGCTCACACTTCCATAACTAAGGATGATATGCAGTGTGTGGAATTGCTAGGAGATGAAGAAGTGACTGGTGACAAAACACACGAGCAAGAGGTTTTCTTGAATGAATTTATTGATTTTGACTCATTTGGCAATTTATCATGCTACTAGTATGGGGATGTATGTAATATTTGATGAATATCAAGTAATCCCTAAAGTCATAAAGGAGTCCCCAAATGAACTGAAAGATGTAGATGATTGAAACTCTAAGCCTTGGACCCTGTATTTTGATGGAGCAAGATGTAAGATGGGATCCAAAGCAGGCATTTGTTTGACTTCTCCATCTGAAGAACGGACCCTCGGGTCTTTTCATTTTCAATTCCCCCATTCAAATAATGAAGCAGAGTATGGAGGGCTATCCCACGGGCTGAGCCTTGTTGAGCGGATGGGTATTAAGCAACTGAGAGTCCTTGGAGACTCCGAATCAGTGGTGAAACAAGTCCAGGGCCAATCCACAACAAAGCATGTCTAAATGCATTCATATCGACACAAAGTGTGGGACCTGGTAAAGAGTATTGAAGCCTTTAACATTTAAGGAATCCCCAGATGACAAAATGTAGTGGCTGATCAATTGGCTATGGTGGGGTCCCAATTCAATCCTGCTTCTGACTTGCCAAAAAATAAACACTATCCAAATCATCATGAGGCCAACAGTTCCAGACAATGATCAAAATTAGTAGGTGTTCAAAAATGATGAGAAGATAGCCATGTTCATCCAACAATCTGGTGAGTTTTCTAAACAATTGTAGCTCAAAGTAGTTGAAGTGTATGAAGATCAAATTATTTAGCTCAAAACCAATAAGCTCCCAAAAGGGTTGATCACCCTAGAGAACCTGTTCGACTGTGACAATGCCCGAAATGATAAAAGGAAATTCACAACAATTAAAGGGGATTATACCGAGATTAAATTTGTTGAAGGGAAGATGTTAAAGGTGGGAAAAATGTTCGCCAACATGACATAAATAGGTTGATACATTTTTGCGAAAAGTATAATGGAGTGATCACATGGCCATACGATGATCTTAGAGGTTACGACCCTTCTATCATCCAACATACAATTAAGTTGGCTGAGGGAGCAAAGCATGTTAGACAAAAATAAAGGCCAATTAATCCTAAGATTGAATCCCTTATGGCCCAAGAGTTGAGAAACTAGTTGATTCCTAAATTATTTACCTGATTAAGCATATTACTTGGGTCTCAAACTTAATCCCCATTTGCAAGAAAAGTGGAGATATCTATCTTTATGTGGATTTCCAAGACCTAAACAAAGCTTCCTTGAAGGATCATTACCCCCTACCATCCATGGAGTTGATTTTGCAGATGGTGGTGGGCTCGAAAATGTTCTCTCTCTTGGACGGTTTTTCAGGGTATAACCACGTACTGTGGAAGAGGAGGGTCAACATAAAACAACATTCACCACCAAATGAGGAACATATGCCTATGCCAACATGCCTTTCGACTTATGAAATGGGAGCATCACCTTCCAACGTGCAATGTATATTCCATTAAAGGAGCTGATTAATAAAATCATCTTGATTTATCTCTATGATTTGACTGTGTTTTCAAAATCCAAAGAGGAGCATTTTGATCACCTAGAGTTAGTCTTTGAAAAATGCCAAGAGGATCTTGAAAATGATGAAGTTGGGAGAGAATAGGAGGAATCCATCCCATGAATCCTTCTTGAACAAAGATTCAACACCCTTATTGAAAATCCAAAACAAACCTTGCTTGATTAATTGCACTTCTCTCTTAAGAGTAAGCTAGATCATATATTCATTTCCTTGCATATCACACCTAGGAACTTCCTTTCCCTCCACTCCCCCAAAATAGTTTATGTTGAAGATTTTAACCCATATTTGGTCCCGATTATTACACCATCCCCAAAAGAGCTTAGCATCCAGAGTACAACCAATCATACTTGCATGTCGCAGACTAAGACCACCCTCCTGCTTTGTCCTACACACAAAATCCCATTTAACCAAACTTCACTTTGAAGAAAGTAAATTACCTATTCATAAGAACTGTCTAGAAAGGGCTTCAAATTCCATGATAAATCTTGCAGGGGTTATTTGCACAAAAAACTATAAATAGGGAGATCCTGAACCATGGATTTCAAAAGAGTAACTCTACCAATAGTTGAGAGCCATCTATTAGTCCAATGACTAAGCTTACGCTAAAACTTATCCAAAATCTGTTGCTAGAGCCCCCAGGTAAACAACTTGCTAAAAGGGGAACTCCAAGATAGACAAAAGGAAGAACACCAATTTGAAATCTCAAAATTCTAGCAACCCTTGCCTTAATGGGAACAAGGGTATTAAAAATAAAATAAAAAACTTCCTTTCATTAATTTTTTGGCCAGAGGCTTTCAAATAAATATCCAGTCTTTTTGAAATTGACATCCTTGTTGACTTTGGCAACACCAATTAAAGCAATATCATCCACAAATTGAAGGTGAGAAGAGGAGGAAGACCATGACCCTAGTTCTAGCCTTGAATCAAGCCTTGTCTGACCCTAAAATTGACAAATCTTCCCAACCCCTCATCCATTAAAATGAACAAGTACAGGGAGAGGGCTCACTATTAATAAGAATTGTTAGGAGTGTAAATTTTCACTGCTTTTGCCTCCATTTTTGTCTCCTAAGTTCCCTTACGGTTAGGGTTTTTGAATTTGTTTGAGTAGGGTTTTATCCCTTAGGTCCTTGTATGAGGAGTATTGGCTTGCATTATATTTTTCAATTGACTGGCTAAGATAAGTTATCGTTTTAAGAGTTATGATTGGAAGGGTTCTATTTCATTGTTTGACTAGCCCCATGCATTAGGTGTATTATATTTTTTCGGTAAATCATCTTGCATGAGGGTCATATATTATTTTCCTTGATTGCCTAGGTCTATGTTTTCCTAGCACTTAAACCTCCCACAACCCCCTTTACCCTTAAGTAATGAAGTCACGTGTTGAAAACCTCTGCTTAAGTGAAGTCTTTAGGTTCCCCCTGCAGGGTCCTTATTAATAAAGGAAATATGATGTTGGGTGGCGAGGAGTTAGTTTTAGAAGGCAGTTTATGTTACTCTTGCGGCCTTGCAAGGTTTACTCAACTATATAAATGATGTTGCGGGCTGGTGGGGAGGTGGTTTAAGCTCTATTTTAAGTGTTATTTATGTGTCCTGCATGATTACTCCAATAGGAAAATATGTCTTGCGGGCTAGTGGGATAAGGATATTGTAAGAGGAAGATGCTACCCATAGCCCCACGCTCACCAATCAAGGGTAAATGTTATACAATGGGCTAGTGGGATAAATAAAGGAGTGGTTGTCCTCGTGGCCCCACAAAGAGAAAAATAAAGGGGAATGATCTCACGGGCTAGCGGGATAAGTATGAAGAACAAAAAGCTTTTTGGGCTAGTGGGGTAAAATAAAAATGAAGTGTTTCTAGCTACCCTGTAGGGGTAAAGTGGAGATGATAGAAGCGATGTGGGCTATCAGGATGAAAGGAAAAACAAAGGCAAGGCTCATCCCTACTGCCTAGTATGAGGGAAACAAGGGAAATAATGAGCCTGCAGGCTTGTGGGAAAGGCCATAACAAGACAAAGAGTGTTCCCTGCTATCCCACAGGGTGATAATAAAAGGAAACAAAAAGGTGGTGAGTAATAGCAGGGCTAAACCATTGAAGATGAAGAAAATCAAAGGGTGATGGTGATAAAATTAGAAGGTGCCACATCAACGATTAAAGAGGGTCAAGATATGATCATGGGCATCCATTTCCAAATCAACAATGGAGTTCAAATATCAAGACCACCAACTTGAAAATTTTTCACGAAGGAAATTAATGATGAAATCCTACAAGGGATAAAAGAAAATTATGTCATTCATTTCCCCCCCCTAATTTCAAGTGATTGAGCAAAGAGAAATTCCAAGTGACCAGAAGCAATTTTCAGAAGTTTAATTTTGCCCAGAATTTCTTGAAGACTAAGTATCTAATAAAGCTTGTTACTCTATAATTTTGTTGTGGCTTATAGGATAGTTGTAGGGTTTGTGAATAGAGGAGAAGTGTAATTTAGAGCCCTAGGAAGTAATCATGGCACCAAAAAGAAAGGATACCACCACCCCTACCACTAAAAAGACTCTCGATTAAGGAGATGACTCAAAACTAAAGAGGAAGAAATCCACCACCCCAAATATTACTCATGCAACCCCAATTGTAGTAATTTCCCTCTCTTCATTGATTTCAAATGAGCTAGTTACTGAGCAAAACCCTCCTGCTGAGGCAGAGACCTCTAAGCCCAAAAGAAAGAGGGCTTCTTCTAAAAAGAAGGCCACATCCTCACCCCCAGCTCAAAACCCACCAGCTTTTCTAAACCCTCCACCCGCTCAAGGTCAATCACCTATGCTAAACCCTACTATGTCAACTCAGACCAAGAATACTGAGGCCATGAGTGAGTAGAATGAGAAACAACTGGAAGAAATAGATTAGAAGAAAAGGGAGGTTAAGTGCCTCCATCAAGATCTATTGAAGCTATAAGGGGATCAACAATGCAGGATTCATTCAAGAACATCTTCTTTGATCAGAGTTCAAAGTGCTGAGATGCCATCACTATTGATAGATGATGGGATATTTTTTATTACCTCTATGGAAACAGAGATAGGTATGCACCTGTTTCGAATGCATGGAGCTTGGACCTAGCAAAACTGGTCGTTACCAATGTTTTTGTGGAGCCTGCTCTCATAAGACAATTGGGAAAATAATATCATCCAGAGAGTATGACTGTAAGGACCACTGAAGGGAACATTTTGGTTGATGTGGCTAGTGTGCAATAATTTCTTATTTTGATTTGAGTAGGAATGCTCTGAAACAAATTGACCTAAAGAGGTTACAGTCATATTACAAAATGAAAAGAGAATTGATGTGGGATGAAGAAGTGACCCAATTTAGAAAGACATTGTATCAAGTGGGAAAGTACTATATATTGTACATTGAAAAAGAGCCTTTTGAGTTAAAAACTTTCGAGAATTAATTTGTCAGGACATATTATGCTTTATGCCAGGTCTTAGTAGTTGATTGTGGGAAGAACAAGATGCCATTAGAATTCATGATGATGCCAATAAAAATCTAGAACCCATAGTCTAATCAGTTGTATGATTTTGCTTCCTACAAACATGATAAGTTGCATGAGGGGTTAATAAATGCAAAAGATGATAAGACCTTGATTGACTTCGGATTTCATTCTCTTTTGTGCCACTTAATTCTTTTTCAGAACAAGATAAATTGGGATGCATCCCTAAAGATAAACATGTTTGACCCTAAAGGAGGTGGTTGATGGCCAATTCAAAGATGGACGCAGGTTTGGGACAAGCAGTCCTAATGGTCTAATTATATTGCATTTTTTTATCACTTTGTTGTGAAAGTACTGGGATGGTGTGGATTCCAAACCACCAAGTATCCTAAGGATATTACAAAGTTATTGAGAATTATAGATGTAAAACCAAAAAATGTACAATTTCCAGAGGATGCATTCACCCATAATTTTGGTGATTTCTTCTTGTACTCAGATTGTTCAGTCACCAGGGTGTATGGATGCTCATAGGCTCCTCACAGATTACCACTTTTTTGTTTCCCTAAGATTATCATTTATTGAATTCATGTGGCAACTAATATGGATGGAGAGGCAATGCGTTAAGGCAGAGAAAAACGAAACTCATGTGTCTAGATGCACCATGTATGGAGATTTTTCCATTGGGTGTGATGCTATATTAAAGGTTTAGGATTTCATGAGGGATGCATATCACTTCCAAAGTGGAAAGGCTAAGGAATATCATCCAAAAGGTTACGTCAATGAGACGAGGACACGCAAAATGAAAGTAAAGGGGATTTATCATGAGCATGATGAGCATGAAGATCTGATCTAGAATTGCCTCCCCAAAGATGCCCTACAAAGAATAAAATAATGGGACATCCTCAAAAGGATAGAAAGAGAAAGAAAACAAAGAGACCCTGAATTCAAGGGATTTTGTTTTAACATATAGAATGATTTTGCAAGAATGTTGTGCAAGCTGAGAAGTTTTGAAGAAATTGTTACTAAGGCACGAGAAGGGCAACCATCTGGCCAAAGGTTAGAGGAAAGGCCAACATATGAGCATTCAAGGGCTGCACCAATTGATAAGAAGGAGAAACAAATTATAACAAGAGAATCCTCAAAATCAACCCTTCCTCAACAAAATCCACAAGTTGACCTTACCCCTTCAGAACAAGGAAAATAAAAAAGGGGAAGACAATTTTATCTGATTTCATTAAAATTATTGATGATGATAAGGGTGATTCAAGAGTTCTTCCACCTTCACCTCCCCGAGAAATATTTAAGGATTCTGATTTTGTAGAAGGGCCCATGGATGCTAAGAGGACAATTGTCCCAAACAAAGTTCCTGACGAGGAAGTTGTAAAGCGGAAAAATCGAACCCTAGTCGTTCTCCCCTCCCCAACTCCGAGGAGAGAGAAGGGAGGTCACTAGGGTTGATGGTTTTCACTTAGGAGAGACTTTACATTCAAAAGAGGGGTTGAAACCCACAAGATCCAATCCCACACAATGCAAGATTGGATTCTAAATGAGTTTCAAGGGTTAAGACATCAAGGATACCCTCTTTTGTAAAGAAATGTGGATAGAAAGATTAAGCTAGGAATGCATGAAAAGTGAGAAAGATTCACTTATAAACAGAGATAGGAATATAGGATGAAGCTGCGGACCTGGAATTAGCAGTAAAATGTCGAGACGGTGTTGTTCTGCAAATTTGAGCGAAAGTTGACGGGACGATGGCGCCCGGCGTGCACACGGTCCTCCGAAAAATCCGCGAAACGAAGGTGGATCTGTTCGTCTCTGCACAAGGATTCCATATCTTCAATTATAGCCGCGTACCTGCAACCTACACACAGAAAAGAGAGGACGATTGGGGGGTTAGGGATGAGGGGTTTGCCTTTAGGTCAAACCCCGGTTTTGGAATTAACCAAGAAATGAGAATGTTGTAAATGTAAATGTTTGTAATGTAAACAAGTACTGATACCTTGTTTTAAGAATGTTTGTATTCTTACATGCGAAGGTGTAATGTATGTAGTATGTTGTATGTTGTATGTGATCTCCTCTTCAATGGTTGAATCCTTGTCTTGAATGCAACACCTAGCCTTGAATGGAGACTTAGAATGCTCAATTGCTTGAAGGAATGCTTGAATGCTTGAATGTTTGAATGCTTGAATGTTTGAATATTGCTTTCGCGCTTTTTTCCATCTATGTCCTCCTCCCTTTTTGAGAGAGGAAATGTAGTTTATATACTTATCAATTTAGGGTTAAAAGACTGATTTTTCCGACCTTAGGCCGACCTAGGAAGATTATTTTCCAATTTGCAAACTTAAAGACCCGAAGCCCCAAAAGAGACCGGGCCCAAAATAGGGCCATGGACCAGGGCGCTGGGTGCCATGGTCCTGGGGGACCAGGGCACTGGGCGCCCTCGTCCTGAAGGACCAGGGCGCTGGGCGCCATGGTCCCACCTCCAGGGACAACAGGGTGCAAGGAGGATCGGGCTAGGGTGCTGAAAAATGCAGTTTTTGGTGTCATGAACAAGTTTCGGGGTCTCCATTCAGGTTCCGTGTTGCATCGCCATCGTGAAGACCCAAATGCAGTCGAAATTGCAAGTGTCACAATTTTAGGACGCTACAGAAGTAAATGATGAGAGAATTCTTCCTATGGCTCAATTTTTGTCTGATGATGAATTCATCAAGACCCCTGACTTCAAAAGTTTTTGGCTTCGGGCCAAGCTAAAAAAGGTGTCATAGGAGGAAATGGAAATTTTGACAGGGAGAATGTAGATTTCACTCTCGATGAGGCCAGACAAATGATTACGGATAGCAGCATGATGTTGATCCCAGGTTGGGACATGCAAATTTTTTTTATATTGGATTAAGTCATGAACCAAGATGACCCTATTTATGCCAAAGAATTTAGTACTCATGGTACAAGGTTTACTACAAGCATAAAGGCACTAGCACAATGGGCAAAGACCCGTAATACAGAGAAACCTAAATTGTTATTTGGGGTATAGGAGAAGATTGGTGATGCAATTGTCAGAACACTGAAGGATATATCAACAGTGAAAGTTGCAACAATTTCATTGCATGCATCATTTTTTGCTAAGGTCGTTGCATAGGAAGAGGAAAGGAAACACGACCTATTGAAGATGCAACATGCAACACTTTTTGCCATTTTTAATCAATTTTATATTGAAAATTCCAAATTAAAAAAGGAGATAGCAAAAAGGGATAAAGCCTCTACAGTCGTGATAGAGCAACAACCATAGAGACAACAAGCATGGATTGGTCTGGGTGAGTTAGAGGAAATCCCCTCTTCTCTAATTTTTGAGTTTGAAATGTTAACATTCAAAAATAAGGCATTGGCCACCGTCATCAAGAACAAGGATAAAAGGCTAGTGCAAATGAGAGATGGAGGAGAGGACAAGTGTTGGACAATTAGAAAAGGCACAATTTTACATGTGACCAAAAAAATGCCAAATAAACTGGATGAGGTTCATGCCTCATATTCAGATGTTTCACAGGTTCATAAGTAATTACAGGACCTAATTTAATTCTTTCATTTATTAAGGACCACGTGGCATCCCACGACCACCACTTTAAAGGAAGTATTTTTGGCAATGAAAAATGTGCCCTCTATTCACCAGGTTGTTAGAGCAACCTGGAAATACTATAATGTAATGATTAAAGAGATTCCCTACATTGAGAATCGGGAATCAACATTAAAGGAAAGAATGGCTTCTTTTAGGGGTATGCAAAAGTTGGATATTCCCAAAATTTTGAATGATGACAATCAAATTAAAGTTTAGAAGAATGGAAGAATGATTTTAGAGATGCAATAAAATTAGTATTGGATCAAATAATGTGGGGGGACCCCACCCAAAAGGATATATATTATTTGATTGTTGATAGAATTTTGGATATCAATTATTTATACTTGAAGTTTGTGGCTAAGGCAATAGGTGTGTTAGATAGCAGGACTATGGAAGCTGTGAGTAAATTGCAATAATTAAGAGCTTTCAGCTGGCCCACCACTGAACAAATAGATAACTACTATAGAGAGTACTTCACACTTTAAGAAGAGCAGCCGGAAGAGTAGTTCTCATTGCTAGAATTTTGTTTGGCACATGCTTTTTGCAGGTTTTCTTTGTAGGTGTACACACTTTTGCCTCATTCAGCACGTACCAACTAAGGACTGCGCCACTTTCAACACTGAATTTTGAATTTTGGACAAGGATAGAAGCTATAAAATAAAGAAACATCAACTCCACTCCCTCTAGGTTTGTAGCGCCAATCCCAAAAAGTTGTTACGTCAACTGCCCTTTCTACCTCTCTTTCAAAATTGATTTTGTCTTGTACTTGAAAAAGACGCTTTCTGGCATATTCTATTGTATGCAATCAGTTTTTGGCATGTGTCCTATTGAACTAAAGATTTCTTTGCTCCCTTGTTCTATAAAAGGGCAATCAGGGTCGATAGGAAAGGATCCTAAAAAATTTTAGAAGTAAATTGTATTAGGTGCTAGTTTGAAAGATAATATAAAAGTTTCTCTCTATAGATATATCATGAACTACTAATATAGTGTATCCAGTCTTTAATGAGAATCGATGAAATAAATCAGTTTCATGTTGTTTTCCATCTTATGTATACGTGTTGAATGGTTTTTTGTGTTAAAAACACATTAATTTGTCTTCTCTAATGGAGAATGTGTATTCTTGATAATAGGTCTCTTTTAATAAAAGATTTAAATTCCGTTCCAAAATTATTGTAACATGTATGTGTTTGAATGAGATATAACTTGTAATAATTTTAACTTGCATAGAATGAAAGCATGAAATCTTTAGTGAAGGGTTGTCACGTGGTTATGTATTATGGCTTATATGATTTATTTGTAGCTAGACTTTGTTCTCAATAGGATAAGCACTAATCTATTTTCTCATTTGCTTCAAGGTCATTCATAATTAAATATCATTTCCTTTCTATTTATAGGAGTAGGTGCAAAGTTAGTTTTTGTTCTCAATAACTCATAGGGTAAATGGGATTATGCAGTAGTTTAGTCAAATATAAAAAACCCATCATTATGCATCTAAGAACTACCCACTTTAAATAGGTTTATTGTTTAGTTTGTCATGAGATTATCATTTTCAGACCTGCAATAGGAATACCGTCTTGAGTTTTGTGGAGCTTGAAGAGTAGAAGGCTTGTATAGCCTTGTTCGTTACATTTTTTTGTCTTCTGTTTGTTGATAGTGTTGATTACATGTTCTAGATTACCAATCCCATGGTCTAGTATTGTGTTTCTCCTTAGGACTAAAGGTGGCAAGAAAAATCGCTAACAAGAAAAACAAAAGATGTGGAAGTGATACAACTCATCACCCAACTAATTCATTCAAATCCAAACCCAAAGGTATTGAGAAATTTATTCAAGAATCCCCAATTGACTCTACCATAAGCTTTGACCATGTCTAATTTTATAAACATAGCCTTCTCCTTAGATATGGCCATAAATGCATTATTTTAGCTATTATTATAATCCCATCTAGAATTTAAATCTTTCGGCCACAAAACCCCCTTGCTCTTCTAAGATCAATTTATTTAACCAAGGCTTGAGTCTTTCCATTATCATCTTTGTCATTATCTTATAAGTGACATTACAAAAAGCTATGGGTGTAAACGAGTCTAGAGAATTTGCTCCTTCATTTTTTGGAATAAGTGCAAGAAAAATAACATTCAAGGCTTTGAGCATCTATTTGTTCCTACAAGAAACTTGAATAACCTCAAAGAGATCCATCTTGATTATATCCCGAAATTCTTGATAAAATTCAATAGGGAGTCCATCAATCCCAAGAGCTTTACCCTTTTTCATGCCAAAAACCACTATTTCAACCTCATTTAATGAAATAGGATGAATGAGATCAATATTCATCTCATTGGAAACTAAGGCAGGAATACAACCTAGCACAAGCCCTTCCTCCTCACTGGCAAGCACAAAATCCTTAGTAAAAAAACCCATAAAGAATCTAGTGACTTCCTGCATTTTTTCCCTACCGCAGGATAGAGGAACCCCCTCCGAGGAAATGAGAGAAGTAATTGAACTCCCATTTCTTCTATCCTTAATATTATTATGAAAAAACTTAGTGTTTATGTCACCTTCCTGTAGCCAATCCACCCGAGCCTTTTGCTTCCAATAAATCTCTTCATGGAGCTCCCATTCCTCCAATTCTTTAACCGTCACAGCTTCCTCCCTATATAAAGCGTCCAAGGGACCTTGATCCCTGATTTGATGAGTGATAAAATTAACCCAAGACTGAGAATTCTTCTTAGGCAAGAACAAATTGCCAAAGCTAACCCTGTTCCACCTTTTGAGCTTATACTTAATATACTGCAATTGCTTAACAAAGTCATACATTGCAGTTCCATAAGTAGGCTTCCCCTCAATCCACCAAAGTGACATAAGATCTTGAAGGGAAGGCTCATGAAGCTACATAAGCTGAAACTTGACAAAGGGATTCTTTGTCACTCAAAATTTAATACCAAAGAACATGATTGGCCAATGATCAGATGCTCGCTAGTCCAAAATCTTAGAGAAATTATTCTAGCTATCCTCCACCCAAAACCAAGAGACCAAAAATATATCCAACCTCTTAGCTATAGCCTCCACTACACATCTTCTATTGTTCCAAGTAAATACTCCATTGGAGGGTTTAATATCCACAACCCTCAAGAATTCAATATTGTTCCTCAAAAGCCCTATAGAAGGATCCAACCTGTGATTTCCCCCCCTTTTCTCTTCCTTACTTGAAAAAACATTAAAATCTCCTACATGAATCCAAGGGAGAAGAGGAGTAAGAGAACTAACAAGTCTTATATGTGACCAACGCAAAGACTTCGGGCATACACATTGGTAAAAAGAAGAGTCTCACCAGATTCATAGCTTGTGGCCACCAAAGAGATAGAAGACTTGCAAGAGATCTACCAAAATGGCACAATCTTACAAGAATCCCACAGGAAAGTCACACCTCCATAATTTCCTTGAGCCCCAATACACTGACAATGACATTGAGGCCAAACATTAGAAACCTTACTGAACATACCATCAATAGATAACTTAGTTTCCTAAATAAAAACCACATCAGGAGATTCGAAACCAATCAACTCTTGAATAACTCTTAGTATAGGGATGTTATTCAACCCCCTAAGATTCCATGCGAGAACTATCATTTCTGGGATGGAGAAAAGTGAGAATCAATGGTCTTCAAAAATCTAGATTCCACGAAGGTCTCGCCCACCAACTTCACCTTTTATTGATTCTTCTTCCTCCCCACCTGCTGGGTCTTCTTCGGGATACCTTTTTTGAGAGATTTTTCATGGATCGTCAACCCAGGAGAGGTACACTTTCTTTTACCACTCCCTTGAAAATATATCTCCACGGTGGACTCAGTACACATTAGACTTAAGCTTTCTTTGTTCACATTGCCTCCATTTACCCCAACTTCACCTAGATTTTTCAAAGGTAAATTAGTATCCATTTTCCTACCTAAATATTCCTCATGTGTTCCAGCCTTAGAGTTATTACCTTAATCCCCATTAGGTAGCCCAGAATCGAAAAGTTCTTGACCCATACGAAGATTTGCAATAGCCCCGCCAAACTGATCAAGATCATCCATTGTATCAAATCTGTTGAAAACCTCATTAAATTGTTTGTCCTAAAGGGTTATCTTTTGACCTTTCCCCCTGTTACAAGTTTTAACTTGGATGAAACCCTCCTTGTCCTTGGGCGCATAAGCCTTCCCCTTATCCTATTTAGGAGGTGCATTAGCTTGCTCATTTCTAGAAGCCCCTGCAGATTTTAACTTAGGACACATACATTGCAAATGTCCATGTTTATGACAGATTCGACATCGAAATGGCAAAGTTTCATAATCAAGTTGTTGAATCCATGAATTTGGTCTCAATTGAATTTCCATGGAATTGGGTAAAGACTTTTTCAAATCAATTTCAACACAAACACGGGTGTAAGTGATTACCTTTCGTTCTGTCGTTTGTCATGAAGGGCCTATTGGCTTACCAAGTTGCACAATAACTAAATTGAAAATATCAGTTCTCTAGAACTCCAAAGGGAACCACAAAAGTCCCACCCAAACTGGAGCCCTCGACGAAAGGTCCGCTATAGGGTTGAAACCAACATGCCATGGCTTGATGAAAAGTCCAACCTGATATAAAAATAGGGCCCCCCGTTAAAAACCCTATTTTTATCAGACATGCACAAAAAACCCTCCGAGAAATAACTATTAGCAACCAACATCACTTCCATTTCACCCTTCGAGTTCCATGTACGTCAGACCCATGACTCCAAAAAAGGCAAAGACACTCGAATCCCCGTGAACTTACATATTAGGACATGATTAGACAAATAATCAATATCTTCCCCAACAGACTCCAGAGGAATTATAAGGACCAACCTGTTATCACTCTTAGCTAGGCATCCATTTACCTTTTCTAGCCTAAAGCCCCCTACTTGAGAAGAATGTCTACACATGTCTATACCAATCATGCCAAAAATGGGATTCTCTCGCATGCACAAAGAAGGATTGTTTCTTATCATTGCATCTTTGAACGAGATGTTGGTATCACCAAAAAAACCACTTTGGGCAGCCATGCAAAGGAGTTGAACGCAAATAACAACCACACAATTCCCTCACACAATCAAGGGTAAAAAGGCTCAAACCTAAGGGAGAAGATGATCCACCCACCAACACCAAGACATAAACAAACTGACTCCCAACCGACAGCTCCACACCAAAATTTCAACCAACATGTTGCCAACATGATCACCACCACTCCTAGAGAATGAAAAGGGTCACAAACCCCACACTCCCATTGCACTACTCCACGCAAACGCCCCACACAAACCCCTAGAAATAATCATGCATACGTACATAAGGATCGGCTAGGGCATGGGCGCCCTAGCTAGAAATATCGTCGCAGACCAGAGACACCAACAAAAACTCAATCCTATCAAGATTCAAGCATTACACTATAATTATCCCTCTTTAAAAAATCTTATTATTGTGTTTATTCTTTATACTAATAATTTTACATTTTATTTGAAATCATTTCTTTTTTAATAATTTTTTAAAATCATGATTTTTAAAAATTATTTTAATATATAAAAATAGTTTAATAATTTTTAATTACAAATTTAAATATATTTTATTTAGTCATTTAAAAAATTTAATTTCCACTCTAATGTTTATATTTTAAAATTTTATAATTATTAATAGTTATTTTATTAAGATCAATTATCATTAATATTACAAAGAAATAAAATTAAAATAATATAATGTTAAACTAATAATTAATAATTAAGTTTAAGATTAATTTTATTATTATAATAGTATTAATTTAAAAAATAAATCTTTCATGATAAATAAATTAAAAATATATTTTAATATTATTAGTTAAAAATAATACTTAAAAAAAACTATCTTTTACTATTACGTCGAGAAGCGTAACCTACAATGGCAATGATAGAAAGTCACCAGATCGGTCTGTCTAAGAAAAAAGAAATGATTCACATTCTTGACAGTTATAACTCACATCTAGTATGGAATTCAAGTACACATTAAAGATCCGGGGACAACTATTTGACGTGCCAGCTCAAATAAGCAGTGGTCTGTGTTGTCAAAGGAACAATTGGTAAAATAAAGCAATTCCATTACTCTGAACTGTTACAAGAATGAATAATTTTAAAATTATAAATTTTTGCATTTGCTGAGAATTGTGATAGGCAAGCAAGGGAAGCCATGTCCAAATGTCCAAATGTATTGTGTTGCAATGAATGCCTGTGTATAAATTGTAACACTATATTTTGCTAATTGTTTTGTATGTGGTGGTGGGATATATATTGCAGATCATTGATGGAAAGACTTGTCGATTTCAAGGAAACATGGAGAATGGAATGGGTTCCTCCTATGCCCAAAGCCAACTCTAATATCCCTGACCATTTTCTTTGGCTGAGAATCGACTGCACTAAAATGCAAATACGAAAATTTTCAAGCTTTTGTTAATAGACCTACTTAATAATATGTATGTAATTAATTTTTACGACATTTCTAAATTCCTGTAGGCGATGCAATCTCAAGTTTGATGCATTTGTATACAATCTGCAATAGCTATATTACTATAGTTTTTTCTTATTGGGTCCATCGACATATACAACTTGGCTAAGCATGACATAGTTGATCTACATTCCTTCAATCCAATGTGCATCATTGACTACTTTAAAAGAGATTTTAGTAAAGGCTGGCTCTCCATGGGAGGAGTTATTCTCTGCATTATAGGTATGTAATATCATACCCACTTTTTCTTTAACTTTCTCATTTTGAAGATTGATCGTGTAATCTAATTTGTTTTATTTCTCTGCTCATAAATTATAATGTGAAATATAATCTAGAAGTAGCACCAAGATTAGCTTCAACCTTTCTATTTTCTTTTCCAAATTTAAGGCCTATAAAATTATATTCCACTGATTGTTCTTATCTAACCTATCTCTGATTGTTCTTATCTAACCTATCTCTGGCAATGTAGGGATCAAAGTCATGGAGAAACATAGGGAAACAAGAGAACATGTAGAGGGAAGATATAAAGATGTTGGTAAACAAGTGGTGGGAGATTTACAACGATCCAACTTTGGACTTCAAATGGTCAGACGTAATACCAGATTCTTAGACAATGTCTAGTCTCCAACAGATGACAGAGAATTCCTTGTTATCTACCATGAAAAGGATGCATCTGGAATACATATTCTATTTTTTATTTTTTATTTTTTATTTTAATGGTTGTAATTGATTTATGACTTTTTAAATCTTGTCTAAATATATATATATGAAATACGTGCTACTGTGTTATTGAAATTGGAATTCAATTATAATTAAACTTCAACTCTTATAGAAAAAAACTACAAAGTAGGTTGATGGATGTGTGTATGTACGAGTATGTGTCTATATGTGTGCGTATGTGTGAGTATATATGTGCACGAGTATATATGTGTATATGTGTGTATGTATATGTGTATGTATGTGTGTATGTATGTATTTGTATGCGCACATACATTTATGTGTGTGAATATGTGAGTATGTATGTATGTATGTATGTGCATGTATGTCTACATGTGTGAGTATATGTGTGTATGTGTGTATATGTATGTATGTGTGTGAGTATGTATGTGTATGTGTATGTGTGTATGAGTGTATGTGTGTATGTGTGCATGCATGTATGTGTATGTGAGTGTACGTGTATGTATGGGTATGTGTGTACGAGCGTATGCATGTGTGAATATGTGCATGTATGGGTGTGTATGTGTGTGCATGCATGTGTGTGTGTATGTGTATGTGTGAGTATATAGGTGCACAAGTATATATGTGCATGTGTGTGTATGTATGTGTGTATCTATGTGTGTATGTATGTATGTGTATGTGCACGTACATGTGTGGGTGAATGTGTATGTATGTATGTATGTATGTATGTATGTGTATGTGTGTGAGTATGTGTGTATGTGTGAGTATGTGTGTACGTATATATGTATGTATGTATGTGTATGTGTATGTGTATGTATGTGTATGTGTATGTATGTGTATGTGTGTGTATGTGTGTGTATGTGTATGTGAGTGTATGAGTGTATGTGTGTGTATGTATGTATGAATGTGTGCATGTGTGTGTGTGTGTGTGTGTGTGTGTGTGTGTGTGTGTGTGTGTGTGTGTGTGTGTGTGTGTGTGTGTGTGTGTGTGTGCATGTGTCTATGTGTGTGTGTATGTATGTATGCATGTATGTGTGTGTGCATGTGTATTTATGTATGTGTATGTATGTATGTGTGAGTATGTGTGAGTATGTGTGTGTATGTGTGTATGAGTGTATGTGTGTGTGTATGTATGTGTGAATGTGTATGTATGGATATGTATGTATGCATGTGTATGTGTATGTATGTGTATGTGTATGTGTACGTGTATGTGTATGCGTATGTGTATGTTTGTGTATATATTGTGTATATGTGTATGTATGTATGTATGTATGTATGTATGTATGTGTGTATGTACGTCTGTATATGTGTATGTGTATGTGTATGTTTGTGTATATACTGTATATATGTGTATGTATGTGTGTGTGTGTCTGCATGTATGTCTGTGTGTTTGTATGTATGTGTATATATATTATGTATATGTGTATATTTATATTTAAAGCTGGGTCTAATTGACTTTACATATATGTGCATGTGGGCATGTGTATTTAGGGGTTTGCAAATTCAGATTGCTTCTCAATAGCAGTTTGTCCAATGGGCAAAAAAAGGACTAGATTACAGAAGTATGATCGAATAAAAGAGACAAAAAAAAAAAATGGATACAACAGCTACTCAAGAGAAAGTCCCCATTGACGATGAAGTGGTGGGGGCAATTCAGGAAAGAGAAGTAATTGGTCCTAGTCAATCCAGAAATTTTTTCTTTAGTATGGCCAATTTGATGGAGATGGACGAAGACACTCTTTTCGATGAGATTTCAGCTGAGGATACGGTACCGGAAAGCACAATAAAATTACACTCCAAAAAAAATTGGGACGAATATTTTCAAGATAAATCTCTAATTGGAAGAGCACAATTGTTTGCAAAGTTTTTTAGGAGAAAAGAAATGACCCCCGTTTTGGAGTTGCTAGGTGTTGATAAAAAGAAGAAATCGTTAGAGGGGTCAGTAAATCAGACAGTGGTTGAAAATCTGCAAGAAGCTCTAAAATGAATTGAGAGCACAAGTTGAACTGTTGATTTAAGTGTTGCACATAGAGCATTAATGGCTATGGTTTCTAGTAAGAAATTATCACAGAGAAGACAAACTCAAGAAATTGCTCGGTTATTGAATGTGTCAAAAGAACTGTCCAGAGATATATTAGGAAAATAAACGGGTTGGTTGAGAATATTAAAAAGAATTGGGTCAATATTTGCAGGGTTCCTCGAAAAGATAGAATTGTTGAATATGTAAGAAGACTTGTTATTGAATATTGGACTAGTCACTCTCATGTTTCTTCCAATAGAAGAGACACTTTACAGATTATAGATGAAGATGGTACAAAAATTGCACATCCAATACAGTTTATAGACACAACACAGAGCGAACGGTTTGAAGCATTCAAACAAGAATTTTCGGATGTCAAGATATGTTAAAGAATGTTTGAGGGATTACAACCATGTTTTGTGCATATCAATAAGGTACGTGAAACTTCTTGTTGTCGAAATCACGTTGAATTTTAGTTGCATCTCTAGTAATATAAAAAGACAACGACAAAGTAATCCAAATGTATTCATCCTTGCAAGTACAACACGGTTTGTGAAGTCTATTTTATGTGACAAATTAGAAGGTTCAAATGAATACAATGTACAATGTATAAAAAATACATGTGTTGACTGTGAAGATTTGAAGAAATTTGTACAAATTGACAATGTTGATCTTTCAATGCAAGTTCTATGGAAAAGATTTGAATATGAAAAATACCAGACAAATTCAGGAGTTGAATCGAAAAAATTGTGTTAACAGAGAGTGAATTTTCTTACAAAGAGTTCATGTGTATATTTCAAAACGTGATATATCCACATATCCTACACTGTCATGGTGCAAGATGGGAAGAAAAACAGTTTTGTATCTCAAAAAATTGGTTTCCTCCAGGTTGTATTCTTTCCATAGTAGACTTCTCTGAGAACTATACGTTCAGGCCTCACATAGAGATTCAAATTCAATACTATCATTCTAAGTAGGTTGCAATTTTCGTACAAGTTTTGTATAGACATGCAGAGCTTTATGTGGACGGTCTAGAATCTAATGAAGATGAATGCATTATCGTTAATGAAGTTCATTTTTATATTAGTGATGATACTTGACATATTAGGAGTTATGTAGCACATTGCTTTGAGATTTTTTTTGAAAATATCATACATCGTCGCATAAGTGCTTCACAACATTGGATTTGGTCTGATGGATGTGCTAGTAAGCATAATTAAGTTTTACTAAGTCTTTCAATTATCTAGTATAATTAAGTTTTCTAAACTAATAAATATTATATTTGATTGTAACTTCACAAGACAATTTAAATTTGCAAAAGCATTCAATTGGTTGTCACAATAACATACTAAACATGGTCTAAAGTTTTTGTGGAACCTTTTTGAGAGTGGACATGGAAAAGGAGAGCATGATGGAGCAGGAGCCTTGTGTGAAGTGTACACTTCGCCAACATGAACTTGGAGGTACATGCTCAATGTTTATATGAGAGTGTGTATCTTATGGGTCGAAGTTAAATTGCTAAAATAAGTTAATGTGCAGGTAACAACATAAGAAATTCAAGTGAGATAGTAGAATGGTGCAAAAGTCAGTTTGGTGCTCGTGACACGACATACAACAAACGCTATTTTTGGGAAGTTAAAGATATTGATTGACACAATCCTTATAATTGCCAAACAATTATTTACATTAGAAAATTGCATCAAGTGATGACTATAGGACATAGAAAACCTCTTGTGATTCAAGTAAGAGAATGTAGAACTTGTGATTCAGGTAAGAGAAAAATTACGTGTTTGTGTTGACTACATTGAAAACAATGCAAATATTCAACAATGTCAGAACATTAAATCCTTAAATCTTCGGTGGACAACATGAACATCTTTATCAACAGGTACAAGAATAATGCAGAGAAGGATGGTGATAAAGAGCAGGTGAACAAGAAGGGTCATGAAAGGAGGACTAGAGCCAACACAAAGAATAAGGTCGACATCGAAGGTCGTGAGCTGGAGGATATGAAGACCTCAGCGAACAACATGAAACAAATGGTTATTCATGCTGAGGAGATCCTGAATAGTATTTAGTTCCAATTGTTGTCCTTGGTTCTGTCTCTTTGTTGTCTTTTTCTTTCCTTTTGCTGTCTGTTCCGAGTCTTATGTAATGATGTTTTAAGCTGTGCCCTTCCGGTGGGTTCATTTTGACTTTTTGAAGTGATCAGGCACTTTTTAAAGCTTTTTTGTTCTCCTGGCTTGTAAAAGGTTCGGGTACCTTTCAAATACCTATTTTTACTTAATCAAAACAATGTCAGAACATTAGAAATGGATTTGTTTCACAATGGGAGATGAAAATTTTATTCACAACGCCTCCTTATGAAGATAGTGACATTGTAGATATTCACGATCCTCTATATTCAGCAAATTATGAATGTGTTTCTGAATTAGTTGTGTCAGGTACAGTTTAAATTTTAATTCATTTTGCATTCGACCATACACTTTATAAATTAATTGTTTGTAATTTGTGGTGTACAGGTGAAATTTTTGTCGTGGTTGTGGATCCTGACAATGTAGAAGGTGTTGACTATTACCTACTACAATGCACAAAACCAAAATGTAAATTGTCATAATTAGTGGAAGATGTTGATGGGCAACAATATCCCACTGGATCAATCATTGTTGAAGGCATTTATTATCAACAAACAAAGATAGATAACAATGGTATTACATTTATAGAATACATGTCCGACCAAAAAGTTTTGCATTATAGTCACTTAGTTATAGGAACAAGACTACAATTTGAAACTTTACAAAAAAGAGGTCGTGGCCCCCAAAAGTGGAGGTTGCCTATTGAAGATCATGAAGGGATATTAGAGATAGTATTTAAGACAAAGAGGATCTAGATTTTATGTATGATGAACTCATTTAATTTATTAGAGCAAGTGAACTCATATTTTTTTTTACCATGATACATGTTTATATATGCATATATATGTATGTACTATTTTTTTGGATCGTCATACATATGTACGTATGTACATTGGAGCTATTTTTTGGATCATAATACATATGTATGTATGTACATTCTAGCTATTTTTTGGATCGTCATACATATGTACGTATGTACATTTGAGCTATTTTTTGGATCGCTATACATATGTACACATGTACACACACACACACACACACACACACACACACACACACACACACACACACACACACACACACACACACACACACACACACACATATATATACATTCGAGTTATTTTTTGCTATATATACATATGTACACATGTACATTTGAGTTAATTTGTTGTAACTACTATCTTTAATTTGTACACATGTATGTATGGACATTTTAGTTAATTTGCACAGTTTCATTTTATTTGTTGCATGATTCATTTAATTGATTTGAATCACTTAATATAATTGATTTGAATTTAGTTGATTAATTGATTTGATTTAATTTGATTAATTCATTTGATTGATTTGAATCACAATATAATTGAATTGAACTAATTGATTGATTTGGATTGAGTTGATTAATTGATTTTATTTAATTTGATTAATCCATTTGATTGATTTGAATCACTTAATATAATTGAATTAATTAATTGATTGGATTGATTACATGATTAAAATTCATTGGATTGATTAGAATCACTTAATTGAATTGATTTAATTTGATTGATTCATTGGTTTGATTTGAATTGATTTGATCAATTGATTTGAATTTTCATTGGATTGATTAGAATCACTTGATTAATTGATTAAATTCAATTAACTAGATCAAATGAACAATTAACAATAAAATCAACAATTAACAATTCAACTAACTAATTAATCGATTAATTGATTTAATTAATTAATTCAAGTAACTAAATCAAGTCAATAATTAACAATTCAACTAACTAATTGATTTAATAATTAAATTTATTAAATCAATAATTCAACTAACTAATATTAAGATTTATCATCTACAATAACATGATCAATTCTATATGTAGCTTGAAGTAATTATAAAAATATAATATGGGCTCATAAACACGTGTGATAAACAAACAAATATTCTCATCAAACAAGCGTCGGGTGCATAAACAAACATGTACAAGTGTCAGATACATATAATTAAAAAAAAGTACATGCACTCTACATATAATATCATCAAACAATGATCATATGCACATAAACTAGCTCGATGGGCCCTCCACTGATCCATGTTTTGAATGCTCTCCCTGCACAAGAAAGTACATGTACACATTTAGCATATATATATAAACAATTTTGAAGTTGAAATCCACTATTTAAAAACAATTAAATAATATGACCTTACAGAAAAAAAAAATAATGTGTACTTGACTATGACCATGTGCAGGAGCAGAGGGAGGCTGCAAATCTCCTAATGTCTCCAATGTAGTAGGACACTATAAATAATTCAAAATTCAAATTGTGTTTTTAATTTTGAAGTTTATATCCACTATTTAAAATTAAATAAATGATACGACCTTACAAAAAAATAATATGTACCTCACGAGATTCGAAGGCTCTCCCAATCTTGTTGATTTCAGATGAGTGGAAGGACACATCATCAATATCTAGATCCAGCGATGCATCCTCTAAACCGTGAATGAGCATACTAGTATAGTGACCATGAGCTTGAGCAGGAGGTGTAAAAGTCACATGCCACAACGGTGTAGGTCGTGGTGGTTCAGGTGTCAAATCAATTGGTGTAGGTAGAGAACGAGGTGTGGGATCAACATCAATATGTGGTGGAGGGTTTGTGGGGTGCATTGGAACTCCCTCCTCTCTCCCAATATCATACTAAGACACTCTACCACCATCATCTCCGTGTACAAGTCGTCTCACTTTTGTTGGTACGTCCTTGAGTGGGATCCCAAGAAGCGAAGAAAGAGCTATATATGAATCCAATAAGTCATTGGACAAAAATGCACTCATCCATTGCAAAGGATCAACCTCTATCAACCACACAATGTCAAGTGGAGATGGTATGTCCACAACGGCGTAAGGATCAATGCCACTGCTGGATGTCACATCTATAGCTTGTTGAATGGTAGTTTGCAACTATAAGAGATATCTCCCAACATGATTATATGTCATCTGGATGACCTGAGTGGCAATCTCTGTAATGCTCGAGTAGATATCTCGCCTGACATCATCAGTTGTTGCATCGGCTACCTATGATAACTCCAAACGTTTTGCTAAAACCAAAAGGTTTGGACCAACTAATGCTCATTTATTAATGAGCGTAGGTGCATCAAGTCATCTATATTTATCACTGAGCTTCCCTTTGCCCTATCCAACATTCGTTGGTATACTAGTATAATCAACATCTAGGCCCATATGAAACTCTGCAAATAATTGATTGTAGAAATAAAGTGGCAACTCATCTTTCTATGGTCACATATGATGAGTTGCCAACCATCTTGGATATATGAATGGGGCAACAATCAGATCAGTGCATCCGGTAACTAAATATCCCGTAATCTTCTTTAGTCTTAGATCCTAATAATCGGGGAACATGGTATGGACCTGTGTGGAAGATACATCCCTGTTCACAGTGTCCCATTTCACTGTGCCAGTAACACTACGAGAAATGGATCTATAGAAAGAATCAACAAACATATCATCATAGGGATTATATGTCTGAATAGTGTAAATCATACAAACCAACTTATCCCTAATAGTTTGTGCCCTTTCCTTATTTGGTTGGGCAACGGTGGCAAGTAATGTGGAATCAAGATGATCTAGTGCATGTTGTAGGGAAAAAATGGTCTTGGCAAAAAGCCGAGCCCTGCGCTGACTGTCAGTGAAGGTCATTGGACCAGACTGTGTAGATGTTTGGTCAGTGCCCTCAGGATGAACACTAGCATCTAATGTATGATCATCCATGTGGAAAATATATGTATGTGTAATAAAAGCAAATATTAAATTAAAATTAATTATTCATAACTATTTTTAAATAATTCAAACTAATTTTAAAAACTATTTTAAACTAATTCAAATATATTTGAAAATGATACAATTGTAATTTAAAGTACAATTCGAAGTAATTAAAACGTTTGATACAAATTAATTTAAAGAAACATTAAAATTAAAATACATACACATACACATACACATGCACATGCACATGTACATATACACATACATACTGCACAGGTACATACACACATGCACATATAAACACACATACATACACACACATACACCCACATACACACATACATATAGACATGCATGCATACATACACCCATACATGTGTGTGTATGTGCACGTATGTGTATGTGTGTATGTGGGTGTATGTGTGTGTGTGTATGTGTGTATGTGTGCATGCATGTAGCAATGCACATGTGTATGTATGCAAGTGTGTATACACATGTATGAACATGTATGTGTGTACATGTATGTCTATATATATCCATGCAGGTGTATGTATGTATATATATATGGACCGTATGTGTATGTATGTATGTATGTATGTATGTATGTTTGTATGTATGTTTATGTGTCTATGTGTATATATGTATGTGTGTGTGTATGTGTATGTATGCGTCTGTGTATACACACATACATACATGTGAACACACACATACACACATACACACATACACACATACACACATACACGCATACACATACACATACACATACACATACACATACACATACACATACACATACACACATACATACACATACACATGCATGCATACGTACATACATATACACATATACACACACACATACATATACTCGTGCACACACACACACACACATGGATATACACACATACATACACACACATACACATACACATGCATAGACATGTACATCTATGTATGCATGTGTATGCACGTGTGTATGTATATTTGTATGTATGTGCACGTGAGTCTGGGTGTGGGTGTGGGTGTAGGTCTAGGTGTATGTGTCTATGTCTTTCTATAAGTACGAGGATCTTGTTTTATATGTAGTGTTGATTATATTTTTTTATGGTTTATATGTAAGGGTAATAAGAAATTTTTTTTTTAATTATTTAATGGGTAGATGTGCATATTTTTTAAAAACATTTTCTAATGTTTTCATTCCAAATTTTTTTAAAAATCAATAAACTAAAAAATAAAAAAATTTATAACAATAAATATATTAATTTTTTAAATTATAAATACAAAAAAAAACAAAAAAGCAAAAAAATGAACCTACCTGGAAAATTGGGGATTCGGAATAAGCTCCTTAGGTAATCTGGTCGAACTCCCAAAGCTCCTCAAAGTGCAAATGAGGAGGGTCAGCCAAATTTTTGGTTTATAAAGCCGATAGTCCAATCGGACTCCTGCAACCACAAAGGTGCCAAACAGGTGTCACACGGCCCCTGGGTAGTCTGACTAAACTAGGTCCGGTCGGACTACGCCTTGTTGGCCCAAAGTGTGACATAGGTGCATTCTTTAGCCCATTAATATTTAAAAAGTTACATATTTGGAGTTTATATCTCGAGGAGATATCTTCAAAATCCCCTGTAAATGCCTACCATGTCCAATGTTGTCCTAACATCCTTACCAGATCCATACCCTATTCTTATTATATAATAAAAAGAGATATATCCCAACCCCTAATATAAAAAATTGGGCTTTAACCTACTACAAACTAAATACCATATAGATGACATAATAAGCCCAATATAACAAATTGAGCACTATTAACCTACATCCACATATAATGTTTGTATTACCCATACCTGAACGAGAACAAAAAATCAATTGACTTCCTCAGAAGCCGAATCTTCTTCCTCTTCATGCTCCTTGGTCTCCATTCTCCTTGCTGTGATGGCAAGCTAGCAATAACATGTCAATCTGGTTCATAATCTACATGCGCCTCTGTATCAACCATTTCCTCCACATTCCTATAATCATCTAGCCTCCATTCCTCATGTCGTCCCAGTGCCCACTCATCTCCCTTTTCAAGCTCTTGTATGATAAACTTATAAAGCACTGAGAGGGGGGGGTGAAATAAAAAACATTAACACTTTAATTGTAGACCTATAAAAACATTTAACTAGTTTACCAATGACTTTGCATATAATCCAAAGTGTTATAAAAGCATTCACCGCAAACAAAACATTCACCATAACACAAATATTTATATGTGGAAAGCCCAACTGGGAAAAACCATGGTGAGATGGAACTCACAACTTAACTATCTGTAGAAATAGATAATTGACCCGTTAAGGTCTACAAATGCTTTGTTAGGAGCAGATCTTGGTAAAGATCTCAAGCCTTGTTAGGATCTATACCTGGTTAAAGGTAACCTTAGTGGAGGATTTAGATCCAAGTTAATGAATCACCTTGTTAGAAGATTTATACAATGAAGCTTGTTAGAGCTTACCTGGTTAAGGGATTTTACTGTTGTAGTTGTTAGAGAACAATAGTGGGAGTGATCTAAGAATAGCACCTTCTTCTAGTTTAGATCCTTTTCTACGCATACATTACTGCATCACCGACATACTTTGCAATACCTTCAATAAATCGCATCCACTCCAACTCATAACATAACTTGTATCTTCTATATAAAATATCTCATCACAATGTCTTTTTATAGATATTAGATTTCATGTCAGCTCCTGAACCTTGACACAATTTCCTAGGTTTAATGAATCTAGACAATCTTCCTTAACACGACACAAATCACTGCCATAGTTTCGGCTGATGGTAACACATCACAATTGGTGATGACTCGTCACACAAACTGGAAAACTGGTTAAGCGTTGGTTGCTTCAAACTCGCAGACCGATTCACTTGAATTCATACTGGGTGATTGTCTCCATGCGCCTCCTTGACTTTATCAGCTGCATCTCAAAACTGGTAACTCTGGAACTGATCAAAACCGATTGACTTAACTACATATACCGGTTATCTTCATATACTAGTTTAGACATATTCATACCGGTTAGACTTCTTCATACATATGATAATGGTTAACAATACAATGACTCAATAGTATCGGTTTACCTTAACTGGTATACTAAGATGACTATGACAATAAGAACATATGTGTGCCATCAATGACAACGCATGAAATCATCAAATACAAAAATCATCATCAAGCCAACATTCTCCCCCTTTGGCATTGATGGCAACACTTAGGAATTTTTTTGTCAAGTAAGTGTGCAAAACGAAAATTGACTCCATGACATACACTCCCCCTTAGCAATTGCATGCCATTAAAAAAATGATCATTACCCCCCCTTAACAATACAAAATTTTTGACTCTTCAAATAATTCTACTCCCCCTTTAACAATAATGCCAAACAGAAAAGTAAAATACATACATTACATCAAAATTTGTCATCAAAAATTGCATATATATAGATATAAGAGTTTTGAAGTCTTTACAATGCAATTCTCAAGAAAACATCACTGAAATGAAACTTCAATTGTTTAAGGTCATTGTCCCATATTTCTAACAGTGTCTCAGTGATTTCAACATGTGTCAAAATCTGTGCAGCAAATTCTTCCATAGCATCAATAGTGCTCATCTCTGGGGTAGCCAAAATTGCTTCAGAATCCTTGTATGCTCTATGTAAGATTTCAACTTTCAGAATTAACTGATTCTTCAACTCCTTCAAGGATCTTATCCACTTCACCTGTTCAAAATCATAAACTTCTAATATTTGATGTAAGGCATCAACAGATTTACCAAAATTCAAAGTGGAATCTTGTACCGATATGTAAGAATCACTTATCCTTTCTAGTTCCTTCTCTATATCTTCTCTCTTCTTTTTTAAGTCGAAACAAAATAATGATATTTTAGATATAGTGGCCAAAATCTTATTGCCAATTTCTATTTCAGGTTTCAAAAGATCTTTGTTCACTGTTAAAGCAACCTTGCCTTTGTCGGTTTCTGAAATCAAATTTTCTCCCCTTTTCTTCCTGTAATCTTTTTCTGCTAAAGCATGAGCTGCCTCTTCAAGGTATTTTAGTTGTTCACTGGCATCAACAAATAACTATCCAATCTTAGCAATAGGGGTGGATACATTATATGTATCAGTCTCTGGTAGGAGACTTGACAAAATCTCAACAACAGTTTGAATGGTCTCTGCTTCTCATTTCTGCTCTTTCAACCTCTTCTTATGTGCTTGGGATTGCATAGCAGTAGCAATCTCCATTAATTCAGAGGCACTCAAATTGTCCATATCTATAGGACCTTTAATACTCACAGAGTACCCATCATCATCGTCATCAATCAAGGTTTTCTACTTCTACTTTGTTTTCTTCTCTTCATCCTTTTTCTCTTCTGCCTTCTTCTCTGATTTATCTTTCCTTGTCTCTATCTGTTTCTTCTATGTTGGTGTAATGATCAGTGACGGTTGACATTCAACATTATGTTCTTTTATCGATGGTGGTTGGATTTCCACACTTTGTTCAATAGCCGGTGCTTCCTCTGCTTTTTATTCCTTAACCATATCTAGTTCGTGTTATTTTTCCTTAACTGGTTCATTATTAGTACTAGATATATTAATAGTATCCTCAGTATCATCAACAAAGAATATGATAGGTGGTGAAATAGTGCCACCCTTATCCTTTTCAGTGTAGATTTCATCTAGAGCAACTATTTCTTCAGTATCCAGTTCCGGTGGAGCTCCGGTTTCAGTTTGATCAGGTTTATTGTGATAATTTTTTAATTGTTCATTCATCTTCTGAATAACTTTAGTAGCTCGATGAGTATCATCTTCTACTTCCTAAATTTTTTCTTCTAATAGTCTTAGTCCCCTTGTTCTTGAATGAAATTTTCCTTTGTGTTTAGCAAGCATTGCTAATAATTCTTCATGAGACAATTCAGGAAAGTATTGAACAAAAATTCTATCTACAATCGCTTGATCTTGATCTTGATCAATGATCATCTTTCTTCTTTTTCCCTTTCACACCACTGGGTTGTGCCCGTGCAATTATTTCTTGATATGTACCCAATCTCTTCTTCTTTTTGTCCTTAGGTGATGCTAAGAGGTTGTTGGCATAACTGATCAATAAGTCATAGTTGACTTCATAGCTCATTTGATCCATTTCTTCTTCTCTCGGTTCTATAGCCTCCATTAGGCAGAAATTGGTGGTTACTGTGAAACAAATATCATTTTCAAAATGTTTGACCACTTCATCTGATAACCTCATTCTCATACTCATCTTCTTCTTAAATTCATTAAAATACCTATTCATAGCAATTGGAAATATGTTCTTGACAGCCTTTATACTATTCTTAATCTAGGCTGAGACAGGTGTATCATTTGACCTTTGAATATCACCAATACCGGGAATAAAATTTTGAAAATAGAAAAACAAACTGATCAAAAGTTGGCCAAACTTGAACTTCTGATTGTTGTCCTTCTTGATCAATTCCAGATTCAACATTAGCTGACTCTGCATTGCCTCACACAAATCATAATCTGCAGCTGCCTTTATCATCAGGTAGGCAGCATGTACGACAACCGATGACACACTATTCATTTGGCTAGAATGAAATATTCTGTAATCGATACTACTGTAGCATATTTGACTGCTTCATATTCAATGTTATTAACAGACATAGCACGACCGTCACAAGTGGTCTTTGTCAGTTCAATGACAATATTCTGCAAAAAATTTCCTCAATTTGGGAACTTCACCGGTTTGACAGAATCCGGTCATAGCATGAATAGTCTCCTTGGTGATAGTATGTGACCTATCTAAATACATGTTCCCTCCATGGATGCGGCTGAGGATAATCTTGACATATTCTTCCTCAAAATCCTCAAGAAAATAAACTACATTGTGAAAACCTTTCTCATAAACCCTAATGTATTCGGGTTTGATCTTCTCGTTCTTGTCACACAAAGATTTCAACTAGGAATAGATTGCTAATGAACCTAAGTCTTCAATCTTGCAATCTATGTAACTTGATAGATCACCTTTAATCAAACTCCTTGGGGAACCTGCGATAATGCATTGTACGATTCTATTTTGTTTGAGTCCATTGACTGAATGGCTTCAGCAATGATAAAAAGACTCTTTGTCGGTGTAGATGATGATACCATTCCTAATAAATTTGATTCAAGAGAGGAGATCAACCAAATACCTTGTTTCCTTCGTGCTACTAGGGTTTCTAGTTTCTCTCTTGCTTGCACACTTGATTCTCTTTACTTTTCTTCAAATCTGATCCAACTTCTCACTCCATTGTTCAAAATCCATTCACAATCTGCTGGGAATGCTCTGTTTCACTCTGCAAGTGCTCACAAAATTCTCTTTGAATGCAATAGGGTAAAAATGACTTAGCGAAATTGCTTTTTATTAACTTTACTCACTGCATTTATTGCACTACTCATAGGGTGAAAAACCCTCATTACCACTTAACAATCTTGCCTTTACAGGTAGGTACACTAACCGATTGATCGATTGATAGCAATGTCAAAATTCTCATAATTCTAACTCAAAATGCAAAATTTACTTACCATACTTTCTTCAAGGGATTCAAAAATGGATTTACCGATATGCTCCCCCTAAGCTTGTTGATAAGATCAGTTTGTCGGTGTGGGATTATCCACACTAGGTGAAGTATTAGCATCCTCTAATGCTTTGTCATCACTTTTCTTCTTCCAGATCCTATTCATCTCAGCTCTAGTTTCTTCAATATCAACTATCTTCTTCCCTTTCCGGTTTGCAGAGTGACTTACCGATTGGTTCTTCTTTGTTCTGCAAAACTTGGCAATGTGTCCCAGTTTATGACAATGATAGCAGGCCATTCCAGATGCTCTCCAGGGTCCTACATTGCCTCTACTTGTTCTTCTCTTGTAGTTCATAGCCACTTGTCCAAAGTTGTTGCAAATTGAACAAGTCACATTGACTCTCGTTTCCATCTCATAAGGACTAGACCGATTAAAATAGGGTCTTTGCTAATTTGTGTTCCTCCGGTCAGTGATATTCCTTCTCCAATCACCAATAGGTCTTGGATTGATGTGAGGTGCAGGATTGTTTCCTCCATATCTACATTCAACTAATCTATGCCCATACATGTTGCATGTATAACAATAACCTTCAAATCTTCTAGGTACATACCTAGTATTAGGTCTATAACCAATATTAGCATTAGATCTTCTTCTACAAACATTAGCTGTATGTCCTAGTTTATGACAATTAAAGCAGATAGGTTTGTAAGCTTTCTTACCGGTAGGCTTCTCAGCCTTAGGAGCAGTTTTACCTTCATGCATGTCACTCTTGGTATCGAAAGATTCACCCTTCACACATGTATTGTATCCTAACCCAGATGTATCACCTCTCATCCTTTGAGATTGGATCTATTCATCCAGCATAGAGGAGCTCTTGTTGAATTTATCAAGCTTCTCATTGGCCTCAACAAGTTCCTTTGTAAGATCTTCATTTCGCTTCATAAGAGTCTCTATAAGAGACATTTCCAGTTCAAGATCTGATTGTAATGCTTCTTTTTCTTCTTTCTCCTCATGCCAATGTTCATACAGAGTTGCATTCTCCTGCTTGATCTTAAAGATTTCATACTCCTTATCTTTAATCTGGTCTTTAGCTGCACTCCTAGCTTCAAGTTCTCTCCTTAAGTTAAGTTTCTCACCATTCAATGTCTCCACTTCTTCAACTAGTGCATCAATATTCACCTCATCTGAAGAGCTGTTGTCAGATATCTCCAATAATTGCTAAGTCAGTTCTTTCCTCTTTGCCTGTGAAGCCTTGAATTTGCCTCTAAGGGTTTTTAGCTCATCCCTAGTTCCAACAAGTTGTCTAGCCATCTCTCTATAACTCATATCCCCCATAATGACTTTAGGGTTTCCTTTCGAGCGGTTAAGCCTTAAGGAAGTTAGGCTCTGATACTAATTGATAAACTTATAAAGCACTGAGAGGGGGGGTAAATCAGTGAAAGCAAAAAGAGTAACACAGAAGCATTCACCACAAGAAAAACATTCACCATAACATAAATATTTATACGTGGAAAACCCAGCTAGGAAAAACCATGGTGAGATGGAACTCACAAGTTAACTATCTGTAGAAATAGATAATTGTCCAGTTAAGGTCTACAAATGCTCTGTTAGGATCAGATCCTGTTAAAGATTTTAAGCCCTGTTAGGAACTATACCTAGTTAAAGGTAACCTCAGTGGAGGATTTAGATCCAAGTTAATGAATCACCTTGTTAGAGGATTTATACAATGAAGCTTGTTAGAGCTTACTCGGTTAAAGGATTTTACTATTGTAATTGTTAGAGAACAACAGTGGGAATGATCTGAGAATAGCACCTTCTGCTGGCTTAGATCCTTTTCTACACATACATTATTGCATCACTGACATACTTTGCAATACCTTCAACAAATCGCATCCACTCCAACTCATAACATAACTTGTATCTTCTATATGAAATATCTCATCGCAATGTCTTTTTATAGATAGTAGATTTCATGTTGGCTCCTAAACTTTGACACAATTTCGTAGGTTCAGTGAATCTAGACAATCTTCCTTAGCATGACACAAATCATCGCCATAGTGTCGGTTGATGGTAACACATCACAATCAGTGATAACTCATCACACAAACTGGGAAACTGGTTAGAACACCGATACCGGTTAAGTATTGACAGCTTCAAACTCACAAACTGATTCACTTGAATTCATACTAGGTGATTATCTCCATGCGCCTCCTTGACTTTATCAGTTGCATCTCAAAACTGATAGCTCCAGAATTGATCAAAACCGATTGACTTAACTACATATACCTGTTATCTTCATATACCCGTTTAGACATCTTCATATCGGTTAGACTTCTTCAAACATATGATACTGGTTAACAATACAATGACTCAATAGTACCAGTTTGATAACTTAATGATGAACTAATAGTACCAAATTGGTACTGAGAGGGGGGGGTGAATCGGTATAAGCAAAAACACAACATTAGATTGGTTTGTCAACTAACACTTATGCACTGATAGACAAACAATAGCATTGGTCCTTCAACAGAGTTCAATCAGGAAAACCCAGTATAGCTGAGACAAGCAAAGACCAGTTGACACTTATCTTCTCATATAATCTAACTCTTCATTCCCATTTCACCCTAATGCATGAACAGGCAATCTACCATCAAAGATGTACATATTATAGCAAGATCAATATGCATCACCACTTAATCAAAAAACAATCATAACATCACATGAAGAAAGCATCACACATGACACACACATTTTTCACGTGGAAACCCAACTGGGAAAAACCACGGTGGGGATGAATACCCACAAGCTATTTTTGAACTCTTTAGAAGTCCACTCTATTAGAAGCCTTGTTCGGTTAAAGATAGATACAATAGGTTCTGTTAGGAACCAATCTTGTTAGGGATCACTCGGTTAAGGGATGGCTACAAGACCCGGTTAAGGGTTAAACCCTGTTAAGGGTACCTTGTTAGAGGATTTCAAGAACTCAATAGCTAAAGGATATCAATGACTTAGTAGCTTCGAGTTACCCTGTTAAAAGATTTTCAACAAGCCAGTTAAGGCTACCCTATTAGGGGATTTCACAACTGTTGAAGTGGTTAAAGATCAATAGGTATATTAATGACCTGATAATAGCACTCAATGCCAATGCAGATCCGCTTAAGCTCCTCTTCACCTTCTGCACTTACACTCTGCAGATATGACTTCTCTCCTCTGGTCTGGCAAGAATCACGTATCTCTTCTCTTAGATACACACACACAACTTTTGCCAACAACTTCTGAAAGAATCACAACATCGACCTTATAGGACAACAGATAGGTCGGTAGCATAAACCCTAAACCCTAGACCTGTTAGGTTAAGGAATTCAAACGGTTCAATCCTGACCGTTGATCATACTGTATTGAATGCAACAGTCTTGATCTAATCTTAAGACATTCTCCATCGTTCGTTTTCCACTGATTTCATGGCGACTGATAACCCATCACACGTTATCATTGTTTACAGACTTCGCACATTCCCGAGGTAGATAGGAACACTCTTCTTTATGCAAGATCCTTCACATGCACAAGGCTTACGTGGCAACACTATATGTTCTTCATTATCATGCTAACTTCATCACATAAAGATCACCGATTGAGTCACACAGGCTTGAGGTACTCCAACCGGAAATGCTAAAGTGGAAACTACCTACCAACCAGTAGTCATACAATGCTTCCATGTGCCAGTTTCCATGACTACATGTCGATTCACCTTGACATGTCGGTTCACCTTGAACAAATATACTGCTTTACTTTGGCATATATACCGCTTCTCACATATGTCAGTTCTCTCTTCATATCACATATTGACATCAATGACAACATACAATATCATTATATCCTCATACCGGTTCACATAATGCCAACAATCTCCCCCTTTGGCATTGATGGCAATATACAAAGATATCTCTCTGCTAACTCATCTTCTCCCCAATTTCTGCAAATATCTTCTCTGCTACACTTCTTCTCCCCCTTTGACAATAATGCCAAAGTGGAGGCACAAACATCCCTGTTCCATTATGCTGCTCCCCCTGAGCAGAAGCATCCTTCAACACGTCAATCAACAAAAAATATGACTATGCAATACTTGACTGATGTCGAACAAATACTTTTAATTTACCTCCTGAACGAGCAGTACCCCCAATTCACCTCTTAAATACACAAATGTAGTCTTTGGGAGAGGCTTGGTGAATATGTCTGCTAACTGCTCCTTACTGGAAACATGTTCTAGTGCAATCTCTTTATTCTGAACCTTTTCCCTCAAGAAATGATACTTAAGCTCAAAATGCTTGGTTCTAGAATGTAAAACTGGATTCTTTGAAATATTGATAGCACTTGTGTTATCACAGAATATGCTTACCGGTTCAGATATAGGGATTTTGAAGCCATCTAATACATGCTTCATCCAGATTGTCTGAGTGCAGTTCATGAAAGCTGCAACATACTCTGCTTCCGCTGTAGACTGAGAGATACAACTCTGCTTCTTACTCATCCATGAGATGAGTCTACCACCGAGAAAGAATGCACCACCGGTTGTGCTTTTCCGATCATCCACATTACCTTCCCAATCAGCATCTGTGAATACTTTCAGGTTGGAATCATTGTTGTATGGGTACCACAATCCATAGTCAACTGTTCCCTTCAGATACCTAAGAATCTGCTTGACTGCAACCAAGTGGGATTCTCTTGGACTCTTCTAGAACCTTGTAGTAATGCCAACTGCATGTGCAATATCTGGCCTGCTATGCACTACATAATGCAACTTACCAATCATTGATCGGTATTCCTTCTCATCAACCAATGCAGAATCATCCTCTTTTGATAATTTACAACCGGTCACCATCGGTGTACCAACTGGTTTGCTATCTTCCATGCCAAAGGTCTTCAACACCTCTTTGACATATTTGAACTGAGTGATAAAGATTCCATCTTTCATCTGCTAGATCTGTAGTCCAATGAAGAACTTAATCTCCCCTATGAGTGACATCTCAAACTCTTCCTTCATCTCATCAGCAAACTCATGACTCATCTTGTCATCTCCACCAAAGATAATGTCATCAACAAAAACCTCACAGATTAGGATTTGATCTTCTTCAGATTTCATGTAGATATTGTTATCTTCACTTGTTCTCTCAAATCCAATCTTCACAAGATGGGAATGTAGACATTCATACCATGCTCTAGGTGCCTGCTTTAGACCATATAAGGCTTTATCTATCCTGCACACCATATCACTATCTTCATATAGGGAGAACCCATCTGGTTGCTCTATATACACCTCCTCTTCAAGTACACCATTTAGGAATGTAGATTTTACATCCATTTGATATACCTTGAATCCTTTAAAAGCTGAATATGCAAGAAGCATACGAACTCCTTCCAATTTGGCTACAGGAGCAAAGGTTTCTCCATAGTCTTCTCCTTCTTCTTGAGCATATCCTTTGCACACCAATCTGGCTTTGTTCCTAATCACTGTGCCATCCTCATTTAGCTTGTTTCTGAACACCCATTCGATGTCAATGACATTTTTATGCTCCGATCTGTGTACCAAGGACCATGTACCATTTTTCTGTATCCGGTCAAGTTCCTCTTCCATTGCCTTGATCCAGTCTTCATCTTTATGAGCCTCTTTGAATGACTTTGGCTCAAATTCAGAGATCAAACATGAGTTTTCTCTGATCTTTCTTCTTGTAAGGATTCATGCATCCTTATCTCCTATGATCTGCTTAGGATCATGATTCATCTTGACATACCGAGGAATAGTCTTGATCAGTTCTTCTTGCTTTTCCTCTTCATCCTCATCTTCATCAGTATCAACATTCATCGGTTCAGGAACACTATTACTGGTACTTGGTTGACTGACAACCAGTTTCCAGAAGGTTGCAACCGGTTCATTTACAGCTTGCTCACTGCCGGTTTCCTCCGGTTTCTTAGAGGTTTCATCAATTCTCACATTGATACTTTCCATAATTCTCTGAGTCCTATTGTTGAAACGCTTGAGAGCTTTACTCTTGGTGGAATATCCTAGGAATATTCCCTCATCACATTTAGCTTCAAACTTGCCTTGATTTTCACTCCTCTTGATGCAATATTTGCTACCAAATACCCTAAAGTAGCTAACCACGGGTGTCTTACTGGTCCAATACTCATAAGGAGTTTTATCCTTACCTTTCTTGATGAGTACCTGGTTCATTGTGTAGACTGCAGTACTTACCGCTTCTCTCCAAAAGGTGTGAGCTACCTTTCCTTGAATCAACATGGTTCTAGCTACTTCAACCACAGTCTGGTTATTCCTCTCTGCTAGGCCATTCTGTTGTAGAGTCCGGGGGGCAAATAGTTGCCTCTTGATGCCAAATTCTTCACAATATTTGTTGAATTCACTGGAAGTGAATTCCCCTCCTTGATCAGTTCTGAGGTACTCGATCCTTTTACCGCTTTCCTTCTCCACTAATGCTCTGAAAGCTTTGAACTTCACAAAGGCTTTAGACTTGTCTTTCAAGAATGTGACCCGCATCATTCTTGAGCAATCATCAGTGAGAATCATGAAGTACCTATCACCCTGCACACTTCTAGTTTTCATAGGACCACACAAATCAGGATGCACAAGATCAAGCAAGTTGTCAACTGTGAAAGATTTACCTTTAAAGGTCGAGGAAGACATTTTCCCCAATTGACACTCTCTACACAAGGTATTATCTGGTTTTCTTAGCACCGGCAACCCTCTAACTACCTTGATCTTACTAGCCTTCACAATGTTATCAAAATTTACATGGCAGAGTCTCCTATGCCATATCCAGCTATCATCAAATTTAGCCATAAGACATGTACTTATATTTGCATTCAGCTAAAATAGGTTACCTTTGGTCTGCATACCGGTAGCCATAATTTCACCATTCTTTCCTTTGATTCTGCACACTCCATTCTTGAATTCCAGAGTGAGACCACTTTCATTCAGCTAGGCAACACTCAGAAGGTTGTGTCTAAGACCATCAACCCAATACACATTGTCAGCACTACTCTTTCCATTCAGAGAGGTGGACCCTTTTCCTTTAACCATACATGGTGCATCATTGCCAAAACGAACCACACCACCATCATACTCTTCCAAGGATAGAAACTTGCTCTGGTCACCAGTCATATGCTGAGAGCAACCACTGTTAATAATCCACTCATTGGAATTATCAAAGCGGGAGATGAGAGCCTTCTTGTCTGACACATCTTCCTTTACAACAACAAACACAATGTCTTCATTCTCTTCATCTTCTCATTCCTCATCTGTGACACCTTCATCAACTGCAACAAAATAGTTTCTCCGGTTTCCTCCTTTGAATTTCCTAAATCTTTCTGGTTTATCCTTGTTGTCACTATTAGGATAGTTCATAGAAATATGTCCTATCTGGTTACACAAAAAACATTTCAAAGGGAGATTACCTCTGTGTTTACCGGTTCCTTTTGGAAGTTTCCTGGCAAGAAGAGCTTCAAATTCCATCAGAAACTCCTCATCATCCATTACTCTGCTATGTCTTGGTTCACCACTAGTGCTTGTTTCTTTTCCTTCCCTGGATGGTACAACAGAAGCTCTAAAAGTTGATTCAGTCTTTTGAACACTGTCATCAAAACTATTTAGCTCATATGTTGTCAACTTTGCAATAATGGAATCCAGGGATTCCTTAGTCTTGTCTATTGATCTCAACTCCTGAATAGCAGCAACTCTTATTTCATAGACCGACAATAGGGATCTCAAGACTTTGCTTACCACAGTGGAATCTTCCATTTTACCACCTGCACTCTTGATATCTCCGACAACGGTTTTGATTCTAATACCATACTGTTGAATGGTTTCACCTTCAACCATTCGCATGTCTTCAAACTTTCCTCTAAGGCTTTCTTCCTTAGCTTGTTTTACATGCTCATCACCTCCATAGATATTTTCAAGAGCATCCCATACCTCTTTGGGATTTACCTTATCTTGGACATCAATGAACTCAATATCAGATAAACTACTGATTAGGGCTTCCATGACTTGCCCATTCTCCTGTATCTCTCTCTTTTGATCATCGGTGAGAGTACCGGTAGGGGCAACATAGGGATTCTCAACATAGCTCCAGTGTTGAGCACCCATGCTTCTGATGTATATCTTCATTCTGTCTTTCCATATACTGAAATTTTCTTTGTTAAACTTTGGACCTTCCCTCTTCATCATTACAATAGGATCTTTCCCTCAAGCGGTTAATCTTACAGCACAGAGGACTTGGAGGATGCTCTGATACCAATTGATAACTTAATGATGAACTAATAGTACCAAACCGGTACTAAGAGGGGGGGTGAATTAGTATAGGCAAAAACACAACCTTAAACCAGTTTGTCAACTAACACTTATGCACTGACAGACAAACAGTAGCACTGGTCCTTCAACAGAGTTCAACCAGGAAAACCTAGTATAACTGAGACAAGCAAAGACTGGTTGACACTTATCTTCTCATATAATCTAACTCTTCATTCCCATTTCACCCTAATGCATGAACAGGCAATCTACCATCAAAGATGTAAATATTACAACAAGATCAACATGCATCACCACTTAATCAGAAAACAATCATAACATCACATGAAGAAAGCATCACACATGACACACATTTTTCACATGGAAACCCAACTGGGAAAAACCATGGTGGGGATGAATACCCACAAGCTATTTTTGAACTCTTTAGAAGTCCGCTCTGTTAGAAGCCTTGTTTGGTTAAAGACAGATACAATAGGTTTTGTTAGGAACCGGGATCACCCAGTTAAGGGATGACTACAATACCCGGTTAAGGGTTATACCCTGTTAAGGGTACCTTGTTAGAGGATTTCAAGAACTCAATAGCTAAAGGATATCAATGACTCAGTAGCTTCGAGTTACCCTGTTAAAGGATTTTCAACAAGTCGTTTAAGGCTACCTTGTTATGGGATTTCACAACTGTTGAAGTGGTTAAAGATCAATAGGTATATTAATGACCTGATAATAGCACTCAATGCCAATGCAGATCCGCTTAAGCTCCTCTTCACCTTCTGCACTTACACTCTGCAAATATGACTTCTCTCCTCTGGTCTGGCAAGAATCACGTATCTCTTCTCTTAGATACACACACACAACTTTTGCCAACAACTTCTGAAAGAATCACAACATCGACCTTATAGGACAACAGATAGGTCGGTAGCATAAACCCTAAACCCTAGACCTGTTAGGTTAAGGAATTCAAACGGTTCAATCTTGATCATTGATCATACTGTATTGAATGCAACAGTCTTGATCCAATCTCAAGACATTCTCCATCGTTCGTTTTCCACCGATTTCATGGCAGCTGATAACCCATCACACGTTATCATCATTTACAGACTTCGCACATTCCCGAGGTAGATAGGAACACTCTTCTTTATGCAAGATCCTTCACGCGCACAAGGCTTACGTGGGAACACTATATGTTCTTCGTTATCATGCTAACTTCATCACATAAAGATCACCGATTGAGTCACACAGGCTTGAGGTGCTCCAACTGGAAATCCTAAAGTGGAAACTACCTACCAACTGGTAGTCATACAATGCTTCCATGTGCCGGTTTCCATGACTACATGCTGGTTCACCTTGACATGCCGGTTCACCTTGAACAAATATACCGCTTTACTTTGGCATATATACCACTTCTCACATATGTTGATTCTCTCTTCACATCACATATTGACATCAATGACAACATACAATATCATTATGTCCTCATACTAGTTCACATAATGCCAACATGGTTTACCTTAACTGGTATACTAAGATGACTATGACAATAAGAACATATGTGTGCCATCAATAACAACACATGAAGTCATTAAATACAAAAATCATCATCAAGCCAACATCCGACAAAGCATTTTCCTCCTTCATATAGTGCCTCACCCAGCCTTTAGGAGTACTCAGACTCATTCGGGCCACCTTCATGAGGAAAATTATGCTCCTCATCTTCTCATTCTAGCTATCCTCCAACATTTAAAGCTCTAAAGTCATGATAATGGGTTCCTTTTTAACCTCCAGCGCATTCCCAAGACTCATGTAATAGTTTTGGGGCCTAGGAATTAGCATATTATCATCAATATTGTCTAATGCAGCATCAATTTATACCAAATAAGCATACAAAAAACCATTTGACACAATTTCTTGGCCCTTTCCTTACTAACCTCCATATAAATTAACATGGCTAAAAACATAGCTACTACATCTGAATTTACACTGTGGCGATGATGGGCCTTCAAAAACTCCTCCCCTAGAACTTTCTTAATCGCATGCAAGACCAACAGTTACTTGAAGTGCATCATGACCAACATATGCTTGTCCTTTAAAATCCCCAAAGAGGCAATCTATCTCTTTGTGGACTCCAAAAGTATTGGTGTGTCCATTCTTCCTCTCCCCTTCTATTCTTTGTATTCTCAGATACAAAAAGATGAATGAATTCTATCAACCGTTTCCTATCTTTTAAATCCTTTCACCACTTGGAATAATGAATTCTCTCATCATTACTTAGTGATGTCATTTTAGGAAAAGGTGGCTTTTTGTTGTGTTTGAGGTTTCTCATGCTTATATAAATTAATATCACGTGTCTCTAACAGATACAAATAAGAGTATAATCTATTTAAATCATGCAAGTATTGTCCTTCCACCTTCCAAACATGCCACCTTGAGTAAACACCTATTTTAACAATCCTCCATTGTTTAACGCTTAGATTTTCGGACATAAATAATTAATTTGGTGCCAACGTTATTAATCATAATTATGCTAACATCATGCTTTTCTCGTCATTTTAACAGAGGTGCTAGAAGTGCCAATTCATCACATGCTACATTCTCGGCTATTAATTTTAACCCATCTACTCATCAACAACTTTTTTGGCTAATTCATCTTCACGTCCATTACCTTCTTTGTAAGTATGGCTAACCTTAAATTCTTGAAAGTATTCAGTGAGATTTTTAATCGAAACTAGCCACTTATTTAATTTCCAGTTAGGTGTTTGTCATTTATCTGATGGCATTCACTATGATTAGTGAGTCTCCTTCGAGATGGCTTCTTTCTAGGCCCAATTCCTTACCTATCTCCACTCCTCTTAGCACAACTCTAAATTCAACTTCATCATTAGTTGTCCTGTCAATGTACTCTGATATTTCTATCAAAGTTTATCCATCTTTATTTCTCACAATTACTCTAATGCCACTCGACCTAGGATTATCTCTGGCTGCTCCGTCAAAATTAATTTTGACCCAAACCTCTTTAGGAGCAACCCATATCATATTTATTTTGTCTTCAATGTTCTATTTGGCTTCCTCCCTTCCCTATAGAGAGCACTATAAGATCAAGAAATTGCTTCATCAATTCCTTATCCCTATTGGTGTGGATACTTTTCTTGAGAGGTAAGTTTCTAGCAGTTGTATTTACTAGTTATATTATGCCTGCTTCTATTTTTTGAATAAAATCTTTAAAAGGCAAATCTACTTCTTAAAAAACCCTTTAATTTCATTCTTTCCATAACCCCCAAATGATAGTCGAGGGAAGACATTGCTAGATACTGCTGAAAATCCCTTTGAATTTATATTTCAACCATAAGATGAACAATTCTTTCAATGTCTGTGGATAGGGTCCGATAAATTTAGCTTTGTTGTGAAGTGCTTCCAACATCTCTCTAAGAACTCACAAGTGAATAGAAGATGGTTGGCAGATTCTTCTTGCTTCTCACATAAGGGACATCTACAATATAATACTTTTACTTTTTAAAAAAAAAATTATCTATTTTTTTTAGTTTGAGATACAAAGTATCATTTCCAATAAATTATATTTTTATTATTAATAAATTTTACTTTTTATCTAATAAAAAATATATTAAAATTCTAAATGAGAGTTAAATGTGAAATTCAGGATATCCTTTCTATGTTCTTATAATTAATTTTTCACCTCTCTTCTTGTTTGCTTGGACTATTTTTTATGAAACATACTTTTCTTCTTACATTTTTACTATCAATTTTTTTGAAACTTTAATTGTGCTAAATATAAATACATAAATTAAAATAAAATATCAAGGAATAAAAAGTATATTTCTATGTATTAAATAAAAGAAATAAAGATATCTCAAACACACACACACATAATTCAACATTAAATCAAATAATTAAATCTATTTATACATTGCTTCTTATTTTTTTGAAAAAAAGGGTAAAAAATTATTCAAATAGAACAAGAATACAAATCCAAGGGCATCCAGCGCAAACCAAGATTGAATAACAAAAAGGAAAAGGGGGTCCAAAGGACAACCCTTTCCAAAGAACTACTAAATCCTCCCATCATCCCTAATTAATCCTTCAAGAGAGTCAGAATACTCTAGGGATAAAGACCTCGAATCCTCAACATCCCACCTACTAGGATTCTCCCAGGCCCACTTTGCCAAGCAGTGAACAACTCTATTCCATTCATGAGGGATATGCCTAAAGGATATATACTCTAGAGATAATCTTAAGTCCAAAATTTGCTTGATTACATAAGCAAGTTGCAGGTAAACATCCCCCAAAACTTGAGCATCTAACATATCAATAATAGTCAGTGAGTCTAACTCATAGATAATCTTCTTCCATCATAGAGAGAGAACTTTTTCAATAGCATGGAAAATAGCAAGAGCCTCTATAAGATTATTAGAGTGAAATCCTTTAAAAGAAGAGAAAAAGAACACAACTCTACCAACACTATCTCTGCCAATACTTCCAATTCCTGCCAATCCAGGATTGCTTCTCAAAGATCCATCCATGTAAGACTCCCTCAGGAGGAGGAAGCCATCTCCTATCTCATTGGAATTTTTTCCTAGAACTCCCCCTCTTTCTACCAACAAGAGTTTTCAAACCATTATCAACAAGATTCAACTTCTTTACCACTTCCATTAATTGGATCCACCTCAACTAAAAGATCAAACTTAGCTAGCATAGTTTCCTCAATCTTTTCAACAATCCTATGCCACATGATTCCATGCCCAAGATCCATCCCTTGAAAGATTCTTCTATTTATTTCTAACAAAAGATTCAAAATGATGAGAGAGGGACCAATACACCACACAATCTCAAGAAAGGGAGTCATAGTTGGAGGTCTACCTAAACTTTCCAAAAACTCCACCAAAGAGGTGGCATGAATACAAGCCCAATTCCATAATCCCCACCAGAAGTTCCAGATAACCTTTGAATATGGGCACTGAAAGAAAAGGTGAAACATCTCCTCAACATTATTGGGACAAAGGACACACATTGAAGGACCTTGAAATCCATGCTTAGTCAGATTATCCGAAGTCAAACACTTGTTTTGGGCTACCGACCATAGAAAAAAATTGCACTTGGGCCAAGAAAATATATTCCAGACATGTTTCCACCCAAAGATGTCTCTACTGCCATACCACTTTCTATCTAGCTCAAGATATCCCGAGGATTCTAAAAATCTATCTTTAAGATCAGGACTCCATGCCAAAGTATCACTCTATCGAAGGGAGTTGCACGACCTTTGAGCAAGAATGCTCGGTAGTTCTTGTCGATCTTCTTTAGAACCATCCAATGACCAATCCTGGGGATCCTTCCAGTAGCAAACCCTCATTTGGCCCCAGGATTTATTGAACCTTACACCACCTAGCATCAACAAAGATATTATAGAGAGTCTGGAGGTAGGGGTACTGAGACAAGATCAGGGGATGACCATCCCAAGAGTCATGCCAAAACAAGGCATCAAAACCGCTATTACATATCCAAAAAAGGCCATCCTTAATATGCTTGGCCCCTTTATTAAGAGTATCCCAAATCATTGATCCCCCCTCAAGCGGATATCTAGGAACCTCGCTACCACTCACTCCCCTCAAATACTTATGGGAAAGAATCTTGGCCCAACTTTGATGCTGACAAGTGCACCACCTCTAATACAACTTAATAACTAAAACCAAATTGTTCATTTTGGTTGGGTGGAGCCCCAATCCCCCTTCCTGCTTAGGTCTACAAACTGATTCCCACTTAACCAAACTCAACTTGGTCGACAACAAATTGCCAGATCAAATAAATATTCATGATAGAGCATCCAGTTCCTTCACAAAACCTGAAGGGGCAATCTGCACAAAAATCTATACGAAGGGAGAGCCTGGAGAGCTGAATTTAGGAGAGTTACTCTGCCTGCTAAAGAGAGCCAACACAAGCTCCAGTGGCTAACCATCTTGCAAAAATTTTCCAAAATATCTAGCCAAATCTCTCTATGCTCTGAACCCAAACCAAGAGGAATTCCCAAATAGACCAAAGGAAGGGCACCAATCTGGAATCTAAGAATATGGGACCTAAAGTGGCCAAATAAGTATCTAACGTTCTCCTAAAGTTGACTACTTCATTAATTCTAGCTAATCCCATCAAAGAAGTATCATCAACAAACTATAGGTGGGTGGAAGGGGGCAAGTCATTACTCCAACTCTAGCCTTGAATCAAACCCTGTTGAACCCGGGAATTAATACATCTACCAAGCCCTTATGATAAAATGATAAATAAATAAGGGGAGAGAGGGTTCCTTTGTCGAAGACCTCTAGAGGCATTGAATAACTCAAAAGGTTCCCCATTTATGAGAACTAAAAAGAAGTAGAGGAAACACAACACATGATCCAGTTAATCCCTTCATTCACAAATCCAAATATAATGCATACAAAAAATTCTCAGAAATGCCCATTTAACCCTGTCATACGCTTTTACCATATCAAGCTTAATAAACATGGTTTTCTCCTTGGATGTTACCATGGAATGAAGGACCTTCACTGCACTGAAAATCCCATCCATTATTTGTCTATCTGCAACAAAACCTCCTTGCTCCTCAAAGATCAAAACTGTGAGATACATCTTGAGCCAATCAGCTATAAGTTTAGTAATAATTTTATAAACCACATTATAGAGTGCAATAGGTCTAAACTGATCTAAAGTGCTAGCACCCTCTTTTTTAGATTAAGAGCTAGAAAGGTAGCATTCATAGCCCTAAACATCTGCTTATTGCTATGAGATTCCTTAACCACCTCAAGAAGATCAAGTTTGATAACCACCCATAACTCATGAAAACATTCAACACGGAAACCATCAGGTCCTAGGGTTATACCTTTCTTCATGTGAAACACAACATCTTCCAACTCTTGTCTGGTGATAGGTCGAAGAAAAATCTCATTCATCTCCTGAGAAACCAGCAGCAGAATGCAATCCAAGATTGTAGCTTCTGCCTCATCCATAGGGAGAGAGTCCTCTGTGAACAAGGCAACAAAATGTCAGGGGGTCTCCTACGAAATAACAAGTTTTGAAGACAAGAGAGTTCCTTTTGAAGATACCAAAGATGTGATGAGGTTGCCACTTCTTCGACCTTTCAAAGACTTATGTAATAAAGTAATAATCCTATCTCTTTCCTGAATCCAATCAATGCGAGACTTCTGTTTCTAGAAGCTCTCTTCTCGAAGCTCCCATTCTTCTAACTCCTTTATAGCTAAATATTCCTCTCTACGCAACTCCCTAGTCAAGCCTTGATCCCAAATTGAGCATGTAATACCATCAAGTCGGGCTTGAGCAACCAATTTATTTGTGTGAAGGTTGCCAAAACTCTGCTTGTTCCGTCTCTTAAGCTTATATTTCACAAATTGAAGTCTTTTTAAAAAGGAGTACATGGATCTACCATGAGCCGGTTTACCTTGATTCCACCATATGGGCATTAGGTCATGGAGAGAAAGGTCCCTCGACCACATTAGTTGAAATTAAAAGGAGGGATTCGTAGGTGCTAATAATCCTCCACATAAAGCTTAACCAACCAATGATCCAAACCTCTCCAATCCATAATTTTTGAGCTATCAGTCCACCTATTGTGAAACAAGGAATATGTCTTGCCTCTTCAAAATTGCACCCTCACCATATCTTCTATTATTCCACGTGAAGGTACCATTATTTGGCTTCACGTCAATGAGGTTCAAGAGTTCCATATTTGAATTAAAAAGGTGAGTAGAAGGGTCCAGCCTAACAACACCTCCTAATTTTTCCCCAATATTACAAATTGCATTGAAATCACTAGCCATAATCCATGACAAACAGAGCATTAAGGAATCAACATATCTAATATGCTATGAAGAACTAGACTTACTAAGGAGATCTGTAGGAGCATAGATATTTGTTAAAATGAAAACTTCACCAGATATCAAACTAGACGTAACTAGAGAAATGGAAGAATAACTAGTCATCCAACCAAGGGGGATAATCTTATGTGGATCGTAGAAGCAGGCAAGCCCACCTGACTTACCACGAGCTCCAACACACTGACATAGCCAATGAGACCAGATGCTAGGGGCTCTCTCCAACATACCATCTACAGTCAACTTTGTTTCTTGAATAAAAATTACATCAGGGCAATGTATATAGATTAAAGCTCGAACAACCTTTTGTCTAGGGATGATGTTCATACCCCTTACATTGCAAGAAAGAACTATCATTTCTATGATTGGGAGAAGTGAGAGTCAATGGTTTTCATTGACCTAGATTCCACCAGAGTATCTCTTATTAATTTTACCTTCTGTTGATTTGTTTTTCAACCTATCCTCAAGTTTTTATCTAAATATGCTTTCTTAAGAACTTTTTGTTGCAATCCCAAGGCTTGAGAGGCCTTGCTACTCTTTCTAGAGTATGTTGCCCCTTTTACTGGAGAAGACATGTGGGTATCTGAAGTTTCCCCAACACACAATACCATCACTCTACCAGGAATAGGAACATCAGGGACTTGGGGATTCAACTCTGTGTCCATTAAACCCTCTTGCTAAACCTGCCCTGCCCTACCTTGGCAATCCTTATCCTCTTCTGCTAGGATTTCATCCCCTACTACCATCGCCCCTGAGGATAGTTCTATAGGGATCCCTTATTCTTGAATGAGATGATCCATGACTTCAAACTTGTTAAAGCTCATATCACTGTATATGTTTATACAGGTTCTCTTTTGCCCTCTCCCTATATTACAAGGTTTAACTGAGATAAAGCCTTCTTTATCTACATTAACATCAGCCATAAGAGTTTTACCCTTCTCTATCTTGGCATCAAGCCTAGAAGGAGCATTAGATGCTACTAAAGATGAGTTAGCATGAGAGAACTTCCTCTGCAAATGCCCATACTCATGACAAATTTTACATTTGAAGGGGATGGTTTCATAATCCAAAGGTTGAATCCATGAAGAGGAATGTAGGCATAATTCTATAGAATTTGGAAGAGATTTACTTAAATCAATGTCAATGCAAATATGAGAAAAAGAGATTACCTTTCTATCTTAGGTTTGCGAACAAGATCCCACTAGTTTTCCAAGCAAGAGTGTAATCGAATGAAGGATATCATGCTTCCAGAATTCTAGTGGCAGCCTTGGAATGCAAACCCAAACAAGGACTCTAGAAAGCAACTCCTCTGCATAATTAAAGCCTACATGCTAGGGTTTAATAAAAAGGCCTACTTGATTAAAGAAATAAGGGCCACCCTTAAAGGTTCTATTTCTTGTTACCAAAATTTTGCACTGACTAAATTTTGGTGGCCTAGCAAAGGCCTTACACCTTGCATTTGAAGAAAGGTACACAATTTTTTTTACAAATTCTTCAATTTTGCACATTATGATTTCAAAGTTGAAGTAATTTCATTATGCAAGTAATTTTCAAGAAATGCCAACAAAAAGATTGCATAGAAATAACTCTTTATTTACAAGAATGTGTAAAGTTTCCCACACAAGCTGTGGGAATAGCTGACATAGCTATAGACATACATTCTAATACAATCATGAAGAAAAACTATATAAGAAAATGAAAGAATGAATGTGGCAGTAGGGTGACCCATCATTTCTTGGAATGACAAGCCTGGGCTTGAAGCAGTGGTTGATTCTTTGTCTACTCATCCATCTTTAGCTACTCCCGCTCCCATTTCATCAGTACCTGCAAGAGAGTTGAAAAAAATATGTTAGAGAAATGAGGATAAATATATTGTCACTCAAACTCATCAAAATACATAACTTTTTTGTATAAGAATATCAAAATATATTTCTACAACTATAAGCATGTTAGATTCAGAAGCAAAGGAGCCAATGCAAAGGAAAATGCCATGAGATAACAACATATATCATGTTTTATCTAATATGTTTGTTCAGTGTGCAAGTACAGGTTCATGATTATATAAAGCATGTGGTGTAAAATGCAGCTCCCACAAGGGTTGAGCCCAACATGCTAATATGTCAGTATAGCTTCATAGTACATGGACCCATCGTCCATAACAGTAAACTTTTAGAATCACTGTAATGACTGGCATGCTTGTGCCTGATGGAACTATAGTGGCATACTAAACTACTAGACAACCCTAGTGGAGTCACAATCACACAGATTATAATACATATTCATTCAGTCACAATATAGTCATAAATAAGCTTCCATAACATAGTCATTGGAGATCTACTACAACAAATAAGAGGGTAGCGACCTAATCATCATAGGCCAATTACTAAGCAATGATAGCATTCACTGTGAAAAGGACATGTAAGTCACTGTTAAAAGAATGTCAACTCAGTAGTTTTAAAGGACAGTACACAAAATAATCTCAAACTCAATAGGATTTTGTATAAAGATGACATCAAAATCAGTCAAATAGTACAAAGGCACAGTGAAAATAAGCCTCATTAAGACAATATTGAAGTCATCATGCAACTCTAACAATATGAATGAGCAACAAATGGATGCTACAACAATCTATACCAATACAACCAAGATAGCCTTAAGAGATATCAAAGACTCCAAAATATGTGCCAAAGAGTACAGTGAACCATCCAAACAAAAGGGCAACATTATACATTATTACAGTTCAAAGGTTATAAGACAATATCACTACTGATTAATTCTAATCTCAAGGATCATAAGACATAATGATGGACTCACTACTAAAATACAATGTTTAGGTTAATCATTTACAGAGAGATGACAAAAATGAGTCTATAAATGTGTCAAGGTATCAACCTACAAAATACCATGCAATTTATGATCCATAACTTCAATAATAATAGTGAGATTTCAAGTAATAGCATTCAATATCAAGTGTAAATAACTATCCTAATAGTCATATCATTTCAGTGACACTGATTAAGGCATCCATGAGAAAGGAGACTTCCATGGTAAAGAGCAATCTATGTAGTTTACACAAATGGAACTCTTATCTAAGAAATAAAAGACAGTCTTTTCCCATTTAGATGAGATAGTGTTCACAAAGGGGATAAAAGAAATGACAACCATTGCTAGTCACAGTGGCATTCATTGTGAATATACAATCTGTAAAGTGGAAAATTGGATCCTAGTGACTCCCCACCTAGGAGAGAGAAAGAAATCCGCTAGGATGATTTTCACTTGGAAAGGAACTTTACATTTAAAAGAGGGGTTGAATCCGCTAGATCCAAATCCGAGGGAAACAAGGATGTGAATTATGAGTGGATTGAAAGTGGTTGAAATGTGATTTACCGTCTTTTGTAAATGAGAAAGTTGTCTTGTTGACTATGTGGAAAAGAGAGAGGAAATGAGTGAAATGAGGTGCTACCAGTTTGGGATCGTGTTGTAACTTCGGATCTGAGTTAATTAAACTGATGCGGATCTTCCCTGCAATTTTGGAGAAAAGTCGTCAGGACTGTGGTGGGAATGTACATAGTCAACCACAAAATCCGTGAAACGAAAATGGTTCTTCCGTCTCTGCAAATGAAGCCCAAACCTATAATTACAGTTGCACACCTACAACCTACACACAAAAAAGAGAAGAAAGGGGGGTTGTGGATAGTGGTTTGCCTTTGTCAAACCTCGGTTGAGGAATCAACCTAGAAAGGAAGTAGTTGCAAATGCTTGAATGTAAACAATGGAGATGTATACCTTGTAGATTTGCAACTTGTTGATGTTGATTGCTTTTCTTCTTGAATGTAACCACAAATGTTGTATAAAATGGCATTTAACATGAAAAAACCCTATCACACACACATTCTTTCAAATGAATGTCATAATGTTGCTGCAATGGATGAATGAAGAAGACTTGAATGCTTGATGATGACCTTGAAATCTTTTATCTTCTACTTATGCTCTCTATCCGTCTATGCGCTATCCATTCATTTTCCTCCCCTAAATGAGGGTATTGAATTCCCTTTTATACATGCCTCAAGGATTAATTTTCAACCACCAAAGGTCGACAAAGAGGAATTGCAAACCCTAAAGATAAATAATACATAGGAGATCGGGCAACCCGCACATAGGACCACCCTAGGAGGTGGGGACAAGGGTGCCATGCCACTATCCTAGGGGGACAAGGGTGCCACGCCACTGTCCTAAGGGGACAAGGGCACCATGCCCTTGTCCTTCCATATTTTGGGGCCCGGAAAGGGTTTAGAGAAAATACAAGACATGAAGGAGGAAGGGAGAAGGGTTAGAAATGCATAAATAGGTCTTGGTTAGGGAAGAAGATGTTGTCGCCAAGGTGAGGACCCCAAATGTGGTTAAAATTGTAGGGGTCATAATTTTATGAAACTACACAATCATACAAAGATAAATCAACTCAGAGTGTTCACTACCAATCCCAACAGCTTTCAAGGAGTCAAATCAATTGCATGCATAATACAAAAGGATGAAAGGTCAAGTAGATAGTCCAAATCATCAGACATCTTTTTGATAGAAAAATCAGTCAAGGCGTGTATAAAAAGTTTGTTGTTTAAGAGGAATAAAACCATATAAATATTTCCATAGCTCAGAGATCAATCAAAGACTCACGGAGAACAAAGGACATGACAAACCTTAGCACAATGTAGTATGAAATGAAGAATATGATCAAAAATACCAGTAAAAAGGCTAGGCACCAAGCACATAAATCACTAGTAATAAGAAAGACAACCCATACAAGAGATAAAGGAGATACATTACATGACAAAAAAGTGAAGTCATCGATGAAGAATACAACCATAATGCCAACAATTTCATTGAAAAGTGGAGCTTAAAGTTTTGACATTTGAATAGGGCAAACTATAAAAATCTCAGAGTAACTAAGTAGTGACTCGCAGACGAATGAAGATAGTTATCAAGGTTTGATTGAGTTTTAAAAAATGTGCTAAGCAGTCATCACCATCAATAAAAGAAGCCAATAAAAAAATGTGACAACATATAGGCAAATATCATCAATGAAGGTTTAAGAGAAGTGGTATAATTATAATCATCAATGGGACTGTCTACGAGAACAATTAGTGCAGGAGCACCTAGTTGAACAAAACTCTCCTTTTTGAGTATTTAGTGCTTTCATGTTTGTAATGTCTTGTGTCAAGTTTCTAATGTTGTTTTAGGTTGTTGTGTGTCTTGTTTAGTGGTTTTGATCTCATTTTGGTTTCAAGAGGTCAAGTTTTGCCTTTCAGGCTTTGAGTTGACAATTTTTGGCAAAAATGTGCAAAATTGCCAAAAAGGTCTTCTAATGCTTTCCAAAGCATTGAAACATATTTGATAAGTGTTTTTAAGAATGTCTAAGTTATTTAGACAAGTTGATAAGGTTAGAGTGTCAAAAATGTCTTTTGGAGCAAGAAATGTTGTCATTTGGGCTTGTAAAAGTTGTCATTTTTTTACTTTTCTTACAAAATGAAGTTGTGGAAGCCTCATGTCCATATTGGGCTTCATAACTAACTTTTTTACTATAAAAATATCTCTCTTTTCCTTGAAGAATGTTGGTGATTGTATGAGCAAGAGTTTCCTAATAAAAATCATGACATTTTGGCTTTATTCACTATTTTTTTCTCCTTCGATGTAACAGTCTGTACTGTAGCTTCATAGTCCATACTGTACCTTTGGGAAAGTGTGCATAATATTTTTACAATGTTTTCTAATTTATTGTTATTCTGGTTTCCTTTGGCAATTTGTTTATACAAAATTATTTTACTTATGTGTGCTCACTGCCCTGTTAAGGGTTTGAAGTTCCAAAATGCCACCACTTGACTAATCCAGGTCTGGGATCCCACAATATGGATTTAGTCAAGTTTTTACTCATTTATATAGTGTACATATACTTCTCATTGTGCCAAAATTATGTTTGGAAGGAGGACTTGAGTGAATACTAGACAAGTATTGATTACTTAGCTAGTAGCATGATCAAAAACTCAAGATTTGCACCCAAAAGAAATTTGGAGTGAATAGATGTATGAGGAAGAGGTTTGGACATATGGCCAAGAGTGTTGAGCATCATCTTGGTCTATTATAATAGCTTATTCTTATTGTACATTCTCATTTTGTAAACAAAACAGTGAGTTCACTGTTTTTGTGAATTGTGTTGCCAAATTGCTCAAGGAATGCTTCAAAAGCATAATCCAAGCCTTGTAACTATGAAGGATATGTAATAGGAGGTTTGAAATGTTTTTTAAGACCTCTTTTAGGTGTATTTCCAATTCCACTTCTTTTGTTATGCGGGTCCAAAGGTGTAATAACTGCTGACTGGTAAAAGGGTAGCATTTTGACAGTGACAGTGACAATTTTATTGTTTTTCTCAGTGTATTGCCAAGTATTTGGCATAATGCTTGTCAATAAAAGGTAGGGGAAGCTTTAATTTTCTATGATAGAGGTCTCCTATTAGTGTGGGAGTTTGAGTCAAGCTTGGTGAAAGGAATCCATGGTGGAAGCATCCAAACCATCACTAAACCCTATGTTTAAGCCTAAATTTGTGGACAGTCACTAAACCAGGTTGAGGGAGCCTAAAACCATAAAAATATCTTTTCTAAGACCTATTCCACACTATCCAAAACATCTTCCATGGCCAAGAAGCCCATCGTTGGGCAGGGTGAGCAAAAAGGTGCCAATTAGGCCTCCATGGGCTAGTAGCCCTTTGACTGCATAACACACACTTTTTAGAACCTGATTGCAAGGAGGATTTTGGGGCTCATGAGACTTTGTGTGGACATTTTAAAATAGTGAACCAAATGAAAAATATGACCTTGGACAGTGCATAGCCTCAGTTGGAGTTTTTGACCCTTGGTTGGTGAGTTGAGTAAGCCAAAGGCTATGGCCTTAAACTAAGTTTGATTTCCAAAACCTTGAGTAAATATTGTTACCCTACATGTCAATGTTGAAGACTCCTAATGCACTCTGAAAAAGAGGGTTTAACTCCAAAAGAACGGGGTTTGAGAATGTGTAGATGGGTGGAGTGAGAAATTGGAGTAGGTTTGAGCATGGGTGTGAGCTATCACAAAAAAGGGAGTTGTTGGTGAAGACTTGTAGAGAGACCTGACTATTGCAACTAATCTTGATATTGGCCAACATAAGGAGGAGACATAAACAATACTTTTGTTTCCTTTTGTAACTTCTTGACCAAAATTGGCCTTTTGAGCACTTACCTAGCAATCTACCTATCAAAGTGGTATCAGAGCCAACAAAAGATTCAGGTGGAAAGGAACACTAGGAAAACATGGTGACTAATGCAGAGCTAGCCAAGAAGGTTGAAGACCAAGAAGAGGAAAATAGGGCACCCAGAGAAAGATTAGATCAACTAGCAATGAAACTAGCTGAAGTAGAAGTCAAAACTGAAGAAGTCCATGATAAGGTTGGAGATCATGGTAAAATGATGGCAATAGAGGATGAGGTCCCCATGCCTGACCCTGTCATTCAGCAAGAACCATTCTTGAAAGCCTTGAGAGCTATGAGTGGTAAAACCTTAGAGGGAGTGGCTCTTTTCAGTGGAAAGATGGATCCAGATGCTCTTATAGAGTGGATTGAAGGTCTAGAAAACCATTTTTATTGTGATGGAGTAATTGAAGCACAAAAGGTTAAGGTAGCAAAATCAAGGTTGAGAGGGGCAGTCTTAACTTGGTGGAAGTTCATCCAAGAGGAAAGGGTGAAAGAAGGTAAGCAACCAATAGCCACCTAGAAAGCAATGGTAGCCAAAATAAAAGAAACCTACCTTAAGACAAAAATTGAGACAAAAAGACCTAGATGTCAATAGCTACACTGAGGAGTTTCAAAAACTGTGCATGAGATCCAGAGTAGTAGAGGATGAGAGTATAAAAGTCGCAAGGTACTTGAATGGGTTAAGATGGAACATCCAGGAGGAGATGAGTTTGTTATGCCCACAAACAGTACACAAGTGTTATCAACTAGCACTTAAGGTGGAAGAGAAAGGTAGGAGAAAGTAAGAAAAAAACAACTGAGGAAGAGGTAGGGGAAGAGATGGTAGAGGCCATAGAGGCAGTTTTGGGGGAAGGAGCATAGATCAACGATCCCAGGGAGAGTAAACTTATAGAGCAAAGTGGGGATTCTCAGAGAAAACCCAACTATAGGGGTAGGGGATCAAGCAACCCAAGTAGGTGTAGATCTAATGGACCAGGGAGAGGGTCCTACTTCTCAACCATGAAGTGCTATAACTGTCAAAAGTTGGGCCACCCTACCTATAGATGCCCAGAGAAGCCTAGTTCATCCTATGGTGGTGAAAAGAGGGTAAAATATGTTCAGGAAGATGGAGGTAATACCAGAACTTCAGCATTGAACCACCTAGCTTCAAAAGATGGTGAGAGTTTAAAGATCAAGAGAGTGTTAATGAAGAAGCCACACAGTACATAGGTCTCACAGAGAAGAGTATTGTTCAGGATTAAGTGTAAAATCATGGGAAAGGTGTGTAAGGTGATCATAGATTACAGATCCACATATAACATCATATCAGAGGAATTAGTAAGCAAATTGAAACTACCTAGGATACAACACAAGTAGCCATACAAGGTCACATGGTTAAATAAGGGACAACATGTGTTAGTAAATGAGCAAGCCTGGGTAGATTTCCACATAGGTGGATATATAGATAGGATCCTATGTGACATCCTTCCTATGGATGCTTGCCACCTACTGTTGGGTAGACTGTGGCAGTTTGACAGAAAAGCACACCATGATGGGGAAAGAAACTCCTACTCATTTCAGAAAGATGGAGTAACCTATCAGATTCTATCCCTCATTGAAGAAGGAGAGAGCAGCAATAAAGTACCTAACATCTTGTTAGTGAATGAGAAAGAGTTCATAAAAACACTAGAAGAAGGTGAAGGAGTGGGATTTGCACTCATAGTGAAACCCAAGGAAGAAAAGGTAGAAGAGAAAGTTGAGATACCATATGAGGTGCAATAAATCCTTGATAACTTCAAAGCAATAATCAGTGATGGTACACTTGCAGCTTTACCACCTCCTAGGGCCATTAGCCATCAAATTGATTTCATGCCTGGAGCCTTTTTACCAAATAAGGCAGCCTATAAGATGACCCCTGAACAAAATGAAGAGGTAGCAAGACAAATACAAGAACTCTTAGACCAAGGGCTGATTAGGAAATCATTAGTCCTTATGCAGTACCTACAGTGTTGGCACCTAAGAAGGGTGGAACATGGAGACGTTGCATAGATTCCAGAGCCATAAACAAGATCACCATCAGATACAGATTTCCCATACCCAGGATAGAGGACTTGATGGATTGTTTGGGGGGTGCACAGTATTTCAGTAAGATTGACTTGAAGAGTGGTTAGCATCAGATAAGAATCAAAGAGGGGGATGAATGGAAGACAACTTTAAAAAAGAATGAGGGTCTTTATGAGTGGCTTGTCATGCCATTTGGACTCTCTAATGCTCCCAGCACATTCATGAGACTCGTGAATGAAGTTTTACATTATTTCATTGGCAAGTTTGTTGTTGTGTATTTAGATGATATTCTTATTTTCAGTAAAACTAAGGAAGAGCATTTGAAGCATTTAGCTATTGTTTTGAGACAGTTATCTGATGAACAGCTAACCATTAATCTTGAAAAGTCTGATTTCTTGAAGCAAGAATTGGTATATCTTGTTTTTGTTGTATCAAGAGGCAATATAAAAATGGATCAATCTAAAGTTACAACAATAACCAGTTGGCCAACTCCTAGGACAACCATGATGTCAGAAGCTTCCATGGTTTGGCACAATTTTACAGAAAGTTCATCAGGGGATTCAGTGAGATTTGTGCTCCAATGTTAGACACCATCAAAGGGGGTGTAAAGGTAAAATTTTAGTGGACAAGTGCAACCAATAAGGGGTTTGAATTATTGAAAACTAAAGTAGCTACTCAACCAGTGCTCATTTTACCTAGTTTTGATAAGATTTTTACTATTGAATGTGATGCTAGTAATATTGTTGTAGGAGTTGTTTTAAGTCAGGAAAATAGACCAGTTGCATTCTTTAGTGAGAAGTTGAATGATGCAAAGAAAAAGTACTCTTCCTATGATTTAGAACTTTATGCATTAGTACAGGCACTTAGGAAATGGAGACACTGTCTTCTTCCTAAAGAATTTGTTGTATACACAGATAATCAGGCACTGAGTTTCTTGAACTCACAGGATAAACTAAATCATAGGCATGTTAAATGGGTAGAGTACTTGCAAGCTTACACTTTTACTCTTAAGCATAAGAAGGGTTAGTTGAATAAAGTAGCAGATGCTTTGAGTAGAAGGTTGTTAACTATTCATGAGATTCAAGTACAAAGCATTGGTATTGATAGTTTTAAAGATATGTATCCTACTGATGATGATTTTGCTGAAGCTTATAAAGTTTGTCAAGATTTTGAGAATAATTTCGATGGTGCATATGTTGAATTCACTTTGCAGGATGGTTTGTTATTCAGGGGTGGACAGTTGTGTGTTCCAAAAGGTTCTATGAGAGAGAACCTCATTCAAGAGAAGCACAATGGGTGCTTAAGTGGACATTTCGGTCTCAACAAGACCTTAGAGTTGGTTCAAAGGTTCTATTATTGGCCTAAGATGTAGAGAGACATTAGGAGGTATGTTGAGCAGTGTTTGGTATGCCAAAAAGCAAAAGGTAATTCCTCCAATGATAGTTTATATCAGCCTCTTCCCATTCCACATAGGCCTTGGGATTGCATTAGTATGGATTTTATGGTAGGATTACCTAGAGCTCAAGCAGGATTTGATAGCATCTTTGTAGTAGTTGACAGATTTAGCAAAATGGCTCATTTTATTCCTTGCAAGACAACACATGATGCAAGTCATATTGCTTACTTATTTTTCAAAGAAGTTGTTCGAATACATGGTTTGCCTACTAGCATTGTTTCAGATAGGGATGTTAAGTTTCTTGGTCATTTCTGGAAAACATTGTGGAAGAGATTGGGTACTAATCTCTCTTTTGGTTCAGCTTATCATCCACAAATGGATGGCCAAACCGAAGTTGTGAATAGGTCTTTTGGAAACATGCTTAGGTGCTTGACAAAGGAATATGGGCAGAGTTGGGATCAGCTCATTCATCAAGCAGAATATGCCTACAATGATAGTGTCAACCAGTCTACAGGTAAAATCCCTTTTGAAGTTGTTTATAGTATGCATCCAAGGGGTATAATGGAGTTGAGGGATATCACTAACTTGCAGCCTAAGAGTGGAACAACAGATGGCATGGCTCAATCCATAAATTAGGTTCATGAGCAAGTGAGAAAAGCTCTTCAAGATACCTCCCAAAAAGTTAAGGCAAGAGTGGATGCTACAAAGAGAGATGTTCAGTTTTCCATAGGTGATTATGTGATGGTTCATTTGAACAAGGCAAGGCTACAAAAGAGAGTTCCAAGCAAACTTCAGATGAGGAGAACAGACCCTTGCAAAATCTTGGCTAAGTATGGGTCTAATGCTTACAAAGTTGATTTGCCTATTGATGTTTCTTTGTCTCCCATTTTTAATGTTGCAGATTTTATTGCTTTCAAGGGGCAGCCATCTGAGGAGATTCAAAGAGTTTTAGATGTTGCACAATCCTTTTTTGATCTATCTCTCCCTTCTCTTTCTATTCTCCAAGCAAAACAAGTTCTAGACTCCAAGATTCTCAAGAAGACACGGAATCACACCTACAAGGAGCATCTAATCAAATGGAAGGATAAGCCTATCTTAAAGGCCACATGGATACCTGAAGCTGACTTTTAGAAGTTTGACATCTCTTCTTCTTTGCTTCCTCAAGGAGTCACATGACTTCTTTGTTTTTGGGGGAGTATGGTGCAGGAGCACCTAGTTGAACAAAACTCTCCTTTTTGAGTATTTATTGCTTTCATGTTTGTAATGTCTTGTGTCAAGTTTATAATGTTGTTTTAGGTTGTTGTGTGTCTTTTTTAGTGGTTTTGATCTCATTTTGGGTTTAAGAGGTCAAGTTTTGCCTTTCAGGCTTTGGGTTGATAATTTTTGGCAAAAATGTGCAAAATTGCCAAAAAGGTATTCTAATGCTTTCCAAAGCATTGAAACATGTTTGATAAGTTTTTTTAAGCATGTCTAAGTTGTTTAGACAAGTTGATAAGGTTAGAGTGTCAAAAATGTCTTTTGCAGCAAGAAATGTTGTCATTTTTTTACTTTTCTTGCAAAACGAAGTTGTGGGAGCCTCATGTCCATACTGGGCTTGATAACTAACTTGTTGGACTATAAAAATACCTCTCTTTTCCTTGAATAACGTTTGTGATTGTATGAGCAAGAGTTTCCTAATAAAAATCATGACATTTTGGCTTTATTTACTATTTTTTTCTCCTTTGGTGTAACAGTCTATACTGTAGCTTCATAGTCCGTACTGTACCTTTGGGAAAGTGTGGATAATAGTTGTACAATGTTTTCTAATTTATTGTTATTTTGGTTTCCTTTGGCAATTTGTTTATACAAAATTATTTTACTTCTGTGTGCTCACTGCCTTGTCAAGGGTTTGAAGTTCCAAAATGCCACCACTTGACTAATCCAGGTCTAGGATCCCACAATATGGATTTAGTCAAGTTGGTACTAATGTATATAATGTACATATACTTCTTGTTGTGCCAAAATGGTGTTTGGAAGGAGGACTTGAGTGAATACTAGGCAAGTATTGATTACTCGGCTAGTAGCATGATCAAAAACTCAAGATTTGCACCCAAAAGAAATTTGGAGTGAACAAATGTATGAGGCAGAGGTCTAGACATATGGCCAAGAGTGTTGAGCATCATCTTGGTCTGTTAGAATAGCTTATTCTTATTGTACATTCTCATTTTGTAAACAAAACAGTGAGTTCACTGTTTTTGTGAATTGTGTTGCCAAATTGCTCAAGGAATGCTTCAAAAGCATAATCCAAGCCTTGTAACTATGAAGGCTATGTAATAGGAGGTTTCACAAGTTTTTTTAGACCTCTTTGAGGTGTATTTCCAGTTTCACTTCTTTTGTTATGTAGGTCCAAAGGTGTAATAACTGTTGACTAGTAAAAGGGCAACATTTTGACAGTGACAGTGACAATTTTACTGTTTTTCTCAGTGGCTTGCCAAGTGTTTGGCATAATGCTTATCAATCAAAGGTAGGGGAAGCTTTAATTTGCTATGGTAGAGGTCTCCTAGCAGTGTGGGAGTTTTAATCAAGCTTGGTGAAAGGAATCCATGGTGGAAGCGTCCAAACCCTCACTAAACCCTATGTTTAAGCCTAAATTTGTGGACAGTCACTAAATCAGGTTGAGGGAGCCTAAAATCATAAAAATATCTTTTCTAAGACCTATTCCACACTATCAAAAACATCTTCCATGGTCAAGAAGCCCATCGTTGGGCAGGATGAGCAAAAAGGTGCCAATTAGGCCTCCACAGGCTAGCAGCCCTTTGACTGCATAACACACACTTTTTAGAACCCGATTGTAAGGAGGAGTTTGGGGCTCATGAGAATTTGTGTGGATATTTTAAAATAGTGAACCAAATGATAAATAGGACCTTGGACAGTGCATAGCCTCGGTTGGAGTTTTTAACCCTTGGTTGGTGAGTTGAGTAAGCTAAAGGCTATGGCCTTAAACTAAGTTTGATTGCCAAAACCTTGAGTAAATCTTGTTACCCTACTTGTCAATGTTGAAGACTCATAATGCACTCTAAAACAAAGGGTTGAATGCCAAAAGAACAGGGTTTGAGAATGTGTAGATGGGTGGAGTGAGAAATTGGAGTAGGTTTGAGCATGGGTGTGAGCTATCACCAAAAAGGGAGGTTGTTGGTGAAGACTTGTAGAGAGACCTGACTATTGCAACTAATCTTGATATTGTCCAACATAAGGAGTAGACATAAACAATACTTTTGTTTCCTTTTGTAACTTCTTGACCAAAATTGCTCTTTTGAGTACTTACCTAGCAATCTCCCTATCAACAATGGTAAACTCTTTACTAGCTATGTCAAAGTGGGGTATAAGAGCATTCCCCAATGAATGTCATAACAAATCACAATCATATGAAAAGGATATCATGTTACGAACACCATATAATAATCATATTGGACTTTTCCAATCATATCACAGTCACAAAAAGAAATCACAAGACTGTAGCAGTCCATGCTATGAGATATATCTCTCACACAAAGCATCACCAACATGAGCATAGATCAAAAGGCCTTGAATAGTCACATGAAGCCTTGTCATAGTTACAAGGTTATATAGTCATCAATAAAGGACTACATTTATGAAATTCATCAAAGAATAGTTTTTGAGATCAAATTCTTATTTAGAAGACTCATAGTGAGCAATAAAGATGATGATAGTACTCAAGGTTAAACTTCATAACATAAATACTTTCCAGATTCGTGCCCTACCACCAACTCAGAATAGTTAAAAGAGATCCATGCACACATAGAGCCCTAACAAAATTCAAAAGCATAGTCTTCAAGAGTAAACATACCTTTAAGAGAAATATCAATATAGAGCATAAAATAGACTGTTAAAAAGATGAATATGCTCTCAAAATAAGATACACAATGTAAGGTAGACAGTGAGGTAGTTATATCCATAAAGAACTTGGTTTTGGGGTTAGTGAGTTTGGTATAGTGACTTAACAGTTATTATCCTCAAAGCCATCAATGAAACCATGAGCATGACATCCATCCAATGAACCAAAAGTGTTATAGCAGTCTAATGATCAGGAAGAAGGCTGCTATGGAAAAAGGGTTTTTCGTGATATAGATCAAAGGAAGATAGCACAAAGCTTAACACACAATGAAATGTGTTGTACTATTGATATTGAAGTGAAAAATAATATGTATGCCTTTGTATAATAGTTACTATGTTAGATCAAATGCCGGAAAGAAGAACAATTATGCAACAACCATGCCCACAAAGACCATAATAGAATGAACGGGATAAAGGAACCATAATGAAGATATCAAACCCTACAGAATCTGAATGCAATCTATATTTAGGGTTTTTTTTCTTTTAATACAATGAGTATCCTCCAAGAATTTTAAAGCCACAGTCATAGTGCTACAAAGAAATATGTATTTAAGGGTATATGGAAAAGACAACCCTGAATATAGAAACTGTGCATGCAAAAGAAGTCTCAGATATGCAAATATCTCAAAAAAAACCAAAAAAACTAGAACCAAGCAGTCCATCGTTATAATAAAGATCCATTCACAGTGCAGTTGCAAGAGATAGAGTGCATGTAGAAATGAATACATGTCAAACCCTAAAAATTTGCATGAAGAAAAGAAAGGAAAAAAAAATCAAGCATACTGAGCTTTCAAGACCAGGGAGATCTCTAAGTCCGAGTTCAAAAGCCTAATGATCCAGAAAATCCTCATTTCCATCAATTCAGTCATAGCATGCAAGCAACTTGAGAAAACCTTGTTAGAGTAAACCCTCAGAGTGCAAGCATGGTAGACATGAATGAAGACTACTCAGAGAAAACAGTGAAGTGAAAAAATGCATGATTTAGGGTTCGAGTTTGTTATTATGCATGCCCTATTTTCAAATATTTATCGAGGGCTTCATTATTATTATTATTATTTTATAAAACAAAATTCATGCATATGTAATAAGTCGTGGTCAATTACTTTAAATTCATTAAACCTTAAAATATTATGAGCCCTCGTGCCCTAAAATAAAGGGCCAAAAGCTTTTTAAGCTTTCATTTTCTTTTTATATTTTTAATATAACTTTATTAAAGATTTATTATCATTAAAAAATCTTAATAAAGTTATGTTAAGAAAAAAATGCATAGCTCAAGAATAAATTATTTACTTTAATATTTATTTAAAAACAATATATTAGTTGTTTTAAATAAATATTAAAATAAAATTATTTAAATAAGGAAAATGGCATAATATATATAACTCATCATGTAAAATCAGGAAAGGAGGTATTTTTCTTTTTTGGAGCTATTATTGGCATCAACAACAATGCAGATATTATAGACTGGGAGTTTTTATCTCAAAGTTATATTTAGCTCAGATGCATGCAGTTTTCAGGGGGAGAGTTCTTTTTCAAAAAAGCTATTTTTTGCATCAAGAGTCATGCAGAGTTTTCAGAGAGAATAGTGCTTTTTCAAGGGGTTATTTTTGGCAGTTTACAACAGTTTGAGAATCACAATGCACATGCATACCTTTTCAGTTGGAGAACTTTTTTTGGCGGCAGAGGCTATTTTTGACAGTTTTTGGCATGTGCTTTATACACTATTTTAGGCAAATTCGCCTAGGGTTTCTTCATGGAGATTCTTGGAGTTCTCTTCTATATATTTCTCTCTTCTATTCTATTAAGGAGTTCTCTTTATTTCCTCAACATGATTGTGGACTGATTTTAGGCCCTTTCATGCTAAAGGATGGCATTGTAGCCCAATAACATTTGAGTTTTGTAACAACAAATTCCTTATTTTTCAGTAATATAGAAGTAGATTTCCTTCTTGGTACCTCTTGTGTTATCTGGTGAATGAATGATTTGATGATTTCTTGTGATTTATATCCTCTAATTAATATCATTCAGTCAATTTGTGGTGCAAGGAGATACATGTTAGTTGCGGGTTCTAGTTTGTGTTAGTTGATTTTAATTGCTTGAAATTGTGAAAACCTGTTGTTTTCCTTCATGCATGCATTGAATTCATACCTTTCTAGGAAATATTTATGCATCTGCATGTTCAATTGAGTTGTGAGATTCAGGGTTATTTGTTGGAAGGGTTTTGTGAGTTTCGTGGTTACAGATTTCAAATAGAAAATTATTTGGTGCATCACCTCATTAGGATAGATTTTTCAGTTACATGCAATCGTTCTATCCCTTTTCATATTAAAAGAATTTGTAGGAGATTCATCAAACAAGAATCCGACTTGATCTCCGGAGATTCACCTTCACTTTGAGCAACCCACAGGCTCGAAGGTGTTTCCATGTTTCACGGGATTGCTTGGTTTCACACTTAGCATCACAGGTACAATCCTTCGTGACAATATTTCTATCATTCATTTCCCCTTCAGGGTTCCATGTTTTGCGAGCCCAAGATTCTAGAACCAGAAGAGAAAGTTTTAATCCCATAAACTTACAGATGAGGGCATGATTACTCTAGTATGCCACATCCTGAAAAATTGAATCAAGCTAGATAATGAAAACCAGACGGTCTTGGCATTACTCCAGACAACAATTAACCTTCTTTAACCTAGATAAGCCCCTAGAGACATCAGATCCACCACTTGAAAAGTTTTGAACTTTGACCACCTTATCCCTTGCATGCATCATAGGAGACAAATTTGGGACATCCATGGTCCTAGCCATCCTTTGGATCAGAGATATGGCTCAAATAATCTCTGATAAAAAGAGAGACCCCAAATGATAGAAAAGGAGGGCCACAAGCCTGAGAACCCTAAGTCATCCAGCCTCAAACCAATGACACCTAGAAGAAACAAGAAACATAAGAAATAAAGGAGGCCACGAGAGCATGGAATGCCACACAAGAAAGAAAAAATGAGAGGGGGGAGGGTGGGTAACAACAACCACACCCTCACCAACTCCACACGCCACATACCACCCCTTAGAAGCAACCACCGACCCCCCAAACAACACCCACAAAAAGGAAAAACACGCCTAGCACTAATAACTATCCACAACACATAGAGAAGAACACGACTAGGGTTTCCCCTAGCTCATTCTCTACAATTGCATTTTTAGAGCCCATGACACCATCCTCTTCAAATCTCATTCTATTTATACATTACTTATAGAAATAGAAGAAATTTAATTATTTTAAATTATACTATTTTCACTCTTACATTATGAAAATATTAAGGCTAAACTAATTAATGTATCATATATAAAAAAATTAACCTCACATTATCTAAACTAAAAAAATAAGACAAAAATTCCTAAAACAAAGCAAAAAAAAGGAACCTTCTATTTTATTTTAAATATTTTATCTTAACAAAAGAAGCAATTAACAGTATTGAACACATATTCAAATTGAATTATAAAACCCACCCTAACCTAAATTCTCATTGAATCTTGATTGAATGCCAACCATATTAAAATATAACTCTATCTCTCAACCTTTATCATATCAAAATCCTAATCATAAACTAAACCAAATCCTAACTCTAATATTAACCTTAAACTGAACCCTATCCCTAATCATACTCTGAACCCTAACCCTAAATCTAATATAACTCTAATCTTACCCTACTCCTAGTTTATCTCTATCCATAACCCCAACATTATTCCCAAACTAAATCTTAACCTTAACCCTAACCCTAACCATGATCCTAAGTCCATTATATCTTAAAACATAATTTTAACCCTAATCCTAATGTAAATCCTTATCGTAACCTAAACTGCAATTTTATCCCTAACAATAAGAATAACAACAACAACAACAACAACAACAACAACCACAACCACCTTAATCTTAACCCTAACCCTTGCCCTAACTAAAAACCAAAATAACCTAAATCTATGAAGAACAAACATGTGATAAGAGAGAACAAACCTTTGAAAAATAATTTGTAGTAGTGAAATGAGAAAATATGTAAACAAGAGAGAAATTATCAATATCTCCAATAGAAATAATCTCCCAGGTCTAGTTTATAAGTAAAAAATTATAACCCTAACCCTATTACTAAACTAATGGTTTAACAAATTTCAACCCCAACACTAACACTAAACTAATTAAATATTAAACTCAATTGAATTACAACCCTAAACCAAATTGAATATTAAACCAAATTGAACTCTAATCCTAACATAGCCAAATTAAATATTTACTATAAAATCAACTGAGGACCATAAACTAGATTGAATTCTAATCCTAAACCAAATTATATCCAAATAATAAACCAAACCAAACTCTAATCTAGACCTAATTGAACCCTAAACCATAACCTAATCCTAAACTTCAACCTTAATTTAACCATAATTGAAACCTAACCATAACCTAACCCTAAATTTAAATTTAACCCTACAATTAAGCCCCAACTACAACTTGAACCCTAAATCCTAGCCTAAACTTAATCCTAACCCTAAATAAACTCTAATTGTAATCGAACTCTAATCTTAATCTAACCCTTACAATAATTAAACTCTAATCATAATTGAACCCTAACTCTAATTAACTATAACCTTAACTCTAATCCCTCTAATTGAAAGCTAACCCTAACCTAACCCTAAAGTCAACTCTAACCATAGAAATAGACCCTACCTACAACTGCAGCCTTAATCTAACCCTAATATGAACCCCAACCCTTATTGAATCCTAATCCTAATTTAATACTAACCCTTACCCTAACCATGACTTATCCTAACCATAACCCTAATTAAACCTTAACTTCGACCTTAAAATCAAGATCTATTATATAATCCTACCCTCACACCATGCTTTATGTTTAAACCCTAACCCTATTTGAATACTAATGCTATCTCTAACCATAATTAAACCCTATATAAATTTTAATAATAATCCTAATCCTAACCCTAATAATAACCATAATTATAACCTTAAACCTAGCTATAACCCAAACCCTAAAACTAATCCTAATTCTAACAATGATGTAAACCCTAACTATCATCCTAATCCTAATCCTAAACCCTATCCCAAACCATAACCCTAATCATAACCATGATTTGAACCCTAAACCTAGCCATAATCCTTGACCCTAACCCTATCCATAATCCTAACAATAACCCTAATAATGATGTAAATTCTAATTGTAATGCTAACCCTAAACCTAACCCTAACCATGATGTAAACACTAACATTAATCCTAACACTAATCCTTAACCCTAACCCTAACCATGATGTAAACCATAACCCAAGCTATAAGACTAACATTAACCCTAACCCTAACTCTAACCATGATGTAAACCATAGCCTTTACCATAGTCCTAATCACAACTCTAAACCATTACCCTAACCCTAACCCTAACCTAATAATAACCCTAACCCTAAAAATAGGGAATGGATCTACAACCCTTAAGATGCACCAATCATTTATTATAATTTATTAATAATATATGAAGGGTATTAATATCTCGATGCATCCAAGGGCTGGACAGTTGTTTCCCTAAAAATAACCCTAAACCTAAACCTAAACCTAATCATGATATACACCCTAACCCTATCCATAATTCTAACCAAGATGTAAACCCTAATCCTAATCATGGTGTAAATGATAACCCTAACCCTAACCATAATTATAACCCTAAACCTAACTATAACCCAAACCCTAAAGTCTAACCCAAGCAATAACCCTAACCCTAACCATGATGCAAATCCTAACCATAACCATAACCATGATATAAATACTAACATTAATTCCAACACTAACCCTAACCATGATTTAAACCCTAACTGTTGCCATAATCCTAACCATAATTATAACCCTAAGTCTAATCATAAACCTAACCCTAACTCTAACACCAACCATGATGTAAACCATGACTCTAGATCTTAACCCTAACCTAACAATAACCATAAGCCCTAAACCTAACAATAATCTTAAGTCATAACCCTAAACCCTAACCCTAACCATAACTCAAAACCTATCCCTAATCCTAAGAGTAAATCCTATCCATAATCATAATCTTGACCTTAAACCCTAACCTAGAAACTAGAACCCTAACCCTAACCTTAATCTTAAATCCTAACCCCAGCATAATCCTCCTCCTAACCCTAATCATGATGTGAATCCTAACCCTAATCCTAAACATAACCCTAACTATGATGTTAATCATGACCCTAACCCTAAGCCTAAGCCTAAACATAACCCCAACTGTGATGTTACTTATGACCCTAACCCTAACCCTAACCCTAACCCTAATCTTAACCCTAGCTATCATGGAAACCCTAACCCTATCCATAATCGTAACTATGACCCTAACCATAATCCTAAACCTAACCTTAGCCCAACCATGATGTAAACAATAAACCTAACCATAACCCCAAACCATAACCCTAATCATAATCCTTACCCTGACCCTTACAATAATCCTACCCTAAGCTTAACCCTAATCCAAATTGATTTTTAATCCTAATCTATTCCTAACCTTAATCTAGCCCAAACCTTAATCCTAATTGAACTTTAATACTAATTTAACCCTAGTAACCTTAACGTAATTGAACTGTAACCCCAATTCTAACCCTAACTTTGATGTAAACCCTAAACATAACTGTAACCCTGACACTATACCCTAACCATAAACTTAACCTTAACACTAAACCCTAACCTTAACCATAATCATAAACCCTAACCCTAACGATAATCCTAAACCAAAACCAAACCCCAACCTTGATGCTAACCCTGACCATGATATACACCCTAACTATTATCATAACCATAACCATAAACCCTAACCCTAATCATAACACTAAACATGATGTAAACCTTAACCCTGACCATAATACTAACCTTAACTCTGATCCAAAACATAACCATAAACCAAATCCTTATCCTAACCATACCCCCAGTTATAATTCTAACCCTAACCTTAACTGCAATCATGCTTACCCTACCCCTACCTTTGATGTAAACCCTAAATATAATTGTATCCTTGACACTAAACCCTAACCATACATTTAACCCTAATATTAAACTGTAACCATAACCCTAACCCTAATGATAATCCTAAATCAAAACCAAACCCTTTAACGTTGATGCTAACCCTAACCTTGATATAAACCCTAACCATTATAATAACCCTAACCTAAACCATGATGTAAACCTTATCCCCAGCCATAACACCAACCTTATCCCTAACACTAACTATAACCATAATGCTTGTCATTAAATAAAGTTTAATATATCTTAGATTTTAATATTTGCTTTGATCTTGCAACACACACACATATTATTAAAAATAGTCTAAATAAATATATAAAATTTCATATATCTCCGCATAAGAATATATATAATAATATTGTAATATTAAAATATAATTTATTTTTAATAAAAAGATACTATATAATTATTATTGATTTATTTAATGTTTTCCATGTTGCGTCACGCAACTGCCACTAGCATATATACCTTAAATTTTAATTTAATCTATATAAAATACACCGAGAGATATCCTTCTCGAGGCATCTAATTTTAATGAAAAAATCACCCGAGAGTCAAATAGTCGCCTCAAAAAAGATATCTCTCGACATATTTTATATAGATTAAATTAAAATTTAAGGTATATATATGCTAGTTATCTTTGATAAGAAAAATATTTTAATATTAGGTTATTCTATCTTGTTTTTCAAGTTTTCAAAAAAAAAAAGGAAAAATTATTAGAAAAATATAATTAGCTTTATTCTAATTCTTTTTCTTCTCTTTCTTTCAAATATTACTTTTTCATTTCGTTTATAAATTATTTTAAGTATTTATATATATTTATGAAATTAAAAATTATCAAAATTAATTAATTTAATAATTATTTGTCTTCTTAAAAATTAATTATTATAGAATAATTATATTTTAAATTAAAATATTTCTTTTATTACAATCTTCTTTACATAAGAATATATTATATGTTATTAGTACTTGCGGTTAGCTAGTACTATTGCATTTGCTTAAGCCTAATTAATCGATTTTGACTGGAGCTACGAACCAGTGAGGGTCACATTTGGGGGACCCCCTCCTCGTGGTTACAATTCCGATCTAAGGTATTGACACCTCTGTGATTTGTTGCTAATTTTTTATGTACATGTTCCTATGAACGATCGAGCACCACCTTATCACTCCATTACTCCTTATCACTCCACTGCTCGTTTTGCCAGAATCTCCTTATCACTCCATAAACAGACAATCTTCGGCTAACATTAGTATTGCAATGTGTGGTATCCATTGAAGAGGCCTTAACACCTCAAACTTTGACCAACACCTACCAACTGCAGCATCTGACGGACGAGGAACAAGGTACAACCACCAATGCAGTGGTGCAGACGAAATCGTACATCGTGGCATGTGGGGGCATCGAAATCACCGAGCATCAACACTTGAAATCGACCTGCATAAGGGTCGAAATCATGACACCGTATCAACATGGCCTTGCAGCCTGCCGCTCCACTGTGGGGTGAACCCCAAATAAACAAGATTTTAATAAAGTTGAGATTTATATTTTTTAACTATAAATTATTTATTTGCAATATGTTTGGATGAAAGATTTGGTGTAATAGAAGATAATTTCTATGAATGATAGATTTTATAAACATTTTTTTTAGATTTCTTTATATTTTAAAAAATAAATGTCTAATTTAACTAACTTTTTTAATATAATTTTAATTAAGTTTAAGATTAATTTTATAATTAAATTATAATTATGTAGGATTTATAATTAAATTAAGATTATATTCTTTAAAAAAATGTATATTTTCACTATAATATTTATATTATATATTTTTTTTGATGGGTAATATAGTATTATAATTAATATTTATATTTCAGATTTTATAAAGTATTCATAAGTCTGTAACTATAAAATTCAAAGGACTACAAACCCTAACTACCCCTCCATACACTTGGCCATTTATATAAAATTACAAAATATCAACGAAATTGGACACACACACACACACATATACAAACTATAAAAAACCTACATAGTATCCATAATAAATTGTCCATTTCCCTTACAAACTATCTTTTGGCTGCCCTGAGGGGTCTTTTGACCCAATAATCTTTTAATTTAAACTTTGCACGAGCATTCCCTTTCTGCTCCTTTGTCGCACCAACACCATCTCATTCTAGTCTTTGTTCATGAAGACAATCTTTCAAAGCCTCTAGCCAATATGATCTTTTCTTTTATCCATATCACTTGACTCACTCCACTAAATGAAAGGTTGAAGAGATGGATTTTGATCTCCAATTTTCAACTAGTCACCCTCCGTTGCCATGAGACGTTCACCTAGACGTGTCCACTCCACAATTAGCATCAAACCAAAAGTCCACCCCTCATCCACACATTCCTTTAGGATACACTAGACATCCTCCTTGCTTCCCAACTCTAACCCCCACACCACAAGCATTGAAACAATATCAATAGTTCAATATCGATACTATATTCTCATAAATTCTTCCCTAAACAAGATGTCCAAAATCTGCACAAACAGAGGATGATCATGCTTGGAAATGCTCTATAGTCTCTTCTCTAAGATTTAACCCAAAAAAGCAAAATTCGCCTCCATCATGCAACTCTTCACCACCAACCCTCTGCATGCCACCTTACACCAATTTCAAATAGTTGTGTAATAAAAATGGCCAAAATGCCTTTAAAACAAAATGCTTGTTCGATCGCATTTAAACTACATAGCTTTCCATTATGGTTGTTGTTGTTGGCGGCATACAACCCATCACTATTAATCAAGTTGGATCTCTCAAAGATCCTCTTAATAAAATTTTGTTTTCTCATCCATTAATGACAACACCCACTTCGATAACTTGTCCACCGCCATGTTTTCATTTCTCAACACGAGTAATTTTAGAATCCTTTAAAGTTATTAAAATTTCTCTTATAATTTTAATATATTTATTTAATTTTCACATTGAATTACACCTTAAATAATGGCATTGATAACAATTAGAATCATCCTCCATATGCAATTGCAACACTAATAATTTCTTGGCCATCTTGACTACTAATGAAGCCGTTTGCATTTTGACTTTATTGTTTGTACCTTCCTTCAATCTTTTAGCTCCAATTGCCAAAATAATTATGTTCCAATCTCTTGCCACAAATCCTACACCTAAAGGGCCCGAATTCCCTTTGACACTCGTGAAAGTTGACTTTCACCCATCCTACATCTAGTTTCATCCAATCAACAACTTCCTTCCCCTCAAAATCCAAATTAACCTCGAGAGGCCCATTAACAGGGCAATGCATATAATATATTATAATTATTGATATTATTTTATTGAAGTGAGAGTTATAGTTAATATTACAAAAATGTAATTAAAATAATAATAATTAAGAATTACAACAAATATTTTTATTACAGTACTATAAAGGCAAGTACTCGCTACTACGTGACACTTGTTTCTTTTATTATATTTATTTATTATAATTCTTCTTCTTCTTTCAAGGATCAATTTTCATTAAGTTAAAATTTTATTTTAATTATTTATGTCGTCTTATGGAATTACAAATAATAATTAAAATATACTAGAATTAAGTTAGTTTATATATTTTTCTTATTAAAGTGTTATATATTGTAGAATAATTATATTTAAATTTAAATTTTAATTTATATAATAAATTAAATTCCAATTTAGAACTTAAATTAAAACTTTAAAGTTAGAGAGCAAGAGAGAGAAACTTAAAACTTTTGATTATTATTTTCATGCCAATAATTTAAGGATAACATGTGTCCTTGGTGACTTATGCTTAGGGTAGGATGTCATTTGATTGTTATCTCCATCTCTACCTCTCTCCCTATCTATATCTCCTTAGCTCTCCTTATATCTCTCTTCCCTTGCTATCCTTCCCACTACATCTATCTCTCCATGCATACCTCTCTCTCTAAAACTCCCTCTTTTATATCTCTATACTTATATATCCCCTCTCTCCATCTCTCCCCTCTCTATATTTTTATATATATCTTTCTCCCTCTCTATTACTATATTCATATATCTCTCATTTAACACAAGCATTACCTATTTCTCCATTCCCATCTCTATCTCTATATCTCCCACACTCATGTATACACACACTCCCTATTTCTCCTTCCCTATCTCTATCACTCTCTTATACACTCATGTCCCTTCATCTCTTCTACCTTATCTAACTCTCTATACATCATTTGCTACATCTTTATGTTTTTATCTCTCTATCCCCCCCTTTCTCATCATTACCATCTTTCTATATTTGTTTCTCCCTCTCCCTCTTTCTATTTCATTCCATCTCTCCCTCTCTCTCATCCACTTTTTATTTTGTGTGTTGTATCTATTCTACCTCTCCTTTCTATCCATTTTTCTTCCTCTTTATATCATATTGTATATCCTTCTCTCTCCCTCTTTTCCCATCATTCCTTTCCTTTATATTTCTCTACTTCTCCTCTCTCTAATGCATATACACATACTGCATGTTTCTTTCTCCTGACCTCTATCCACATCTCTTTATCTTTCCCGCTCTTTATGTGTCCTCCTCTCTAAACCTTTGTCTCTATTAATTGTCTTTGTCTCCTTCTTCCTCTTCGCCATTTCCCCCTTTATCTCTATTTTCATATTACCCCCCCCTCTCCATCTATATATTATTATCTCCACCTCTCTCTTTGTTTATTATTAACTCCATCTCTATTGTACAACAAATCTATCTCTCTCTATCTCTTTGTATACATATATCTCTATCTCTTTCCCTATCCTTCTCTATCTATCTATATTTCATGCTTTCTATATCACTCCTCCCCCCCTCTCTCTCTATTCGTCTCCATCTCTCCCTCCCTCATTACCCCTCATATCCACCCATCTATTGATTTATCTCTACCTCTCTCCTTTTCTCTTCCTGTATATCTATATATACCTCTCATTCTCATGCAATATATGTCTATCTCTCCCTATATTTCCCCTACTTCTCTCACCGTCTCCCCATCTCTATTTTCTATCTCTAGCTCTCTTTGTTTTTCCATCTCTTTATCTCTCCCCTCTCTCTAGATCTCCTTATATATCTCTCTATCACTCTATCTCTCCCTTTTCCTTTATAGATCTCTATATCTCTTCCTTTCTATTTCTCCTAGTATATCCCCATATATTTATACCTTTATTCTCCCTCTACCTCTCTCTATCTATTTTTCTTTCTACTTCTCTAGCTCCACCTTCATCTCTACCTCTATCTTCCTCTCTCCCCTCCACTCGTACACATCTCTCTCTCTCTCTCTCTCTCTCTCTCTCTCTCTCTCTCTCTCTCTCTCTCTCTCTCTATATATATATATATATATATATATATATATATGTGTGTGTGTGTGTGTGTGTGTGTGTGTGTGTGTGTGTGTGTGTGTGTGTGTGTGTGTGTGTGTGTGTGTGTGTGTGTGTGTGTGTGTGTGTGTGTGTGTATCACTTCCAATCTCCTTCTCTATCTCTCTCTTTCTATCTCTTCCTCTCTCTCACTCTATTTATACTTCTCTTTCATGATTATCTATTCCTCTCTCCTCCCTCTCTTTATCTCTCCACATCTCTCTCCTCTCCACCACCCTCTCATCTTTCACCATCTCTATCTCAAACTCTATATCCCTATTCTTCTTCTCTATCAATATCTCTTTACCCATCTCTCTCTTTCTCTTCCCCCTTCTTTCTCCCCCTCTTTCTAGCCCTATCTCTATCTCTCGCTCTATTGCAAACATAACATGAGCATGTTGTAAATGAAACTTGACTATCTTCTTGATTCAAAGGTTTTATTTTACTTATGATTGGATCCTTGTAAGTGGATGCATAATTGTTTTGAATCTCACTTCTCCATTGAGACCTCTGTTGCACAAAGAACATTATGGGCTACCAATTGACCTCATGTACTACAAAAATTGTGCAAAATATAGACCGAATTTTCCCTAATTGACCTTTCACACCTCTTCAACATGTCCATTGCACACCAAGATGCAATTGCAAGTAACTAGCTTACATATATTTGATTTTAATCAAATATATATAATACGCCGAGAGATATCCTTCTTGAGGTGCTTATTAGAGTTTGGGGTACATGATAAAAATAGGATCCTTGAGAAGGATATCTCTTAGTGTATTATATATATTTGATCAAAATCAAATATATGTAAGCTAGTAGCAGTCACAGCGCAACATGGGAAACAATAAAAAATTCAAAATAGAACTATATAATATTATATTATTAACCCTAACCATAACCATAACCATAATCCTAAGCCTTAATCCAAATCATAATCCCAACCGTAACCCTAGCTATCACCCTAACCATGATGTAAACCCTAATCATAATCCTAACCCTAAACCTAACACTAACAAGAACCATAACCCTAACCATGATGTCTACCCTAACCCTAACCATGATGTAAATCCTAACCCTAGCCATAATCCTAACCATAACAATAAACCTAAACCCTGAGTCTAACCATAACACTAACCCTAACCTCAATCATGATGTAAACCATAATCCAAACCTATCCTAAACCTAACCCCAATGATAATCCTAATTCTAACCATAATTAAACTCTAGGACTAACTGTAACTGAATCGTTATAATAACGTAACCATAATCTAAACTTTATGGTCTAGATTATGCTTAGGGTTATGATTTGCATTAGGTTTACAATTGAGAAAAATAGATCGTGTTAGTTATAATTGTCGTTTCACAAGTTAACAGGTTGGGCTTAATCTGCAAAGTAGCGAAATGATGAAAGTGGCAATCGGCTGTGTATGTTCATGCGAAACTACAGAAGCACTTAAAACTGTGTGTTAGTCACAATCATCATCTAGTGGGTGAACAGATGGTTTGACCTATGAAGTCACAAAATTGCGAAAGCGCATATCAACCCATGTTAGTCACAATCAAAGATAGTATATGATGATAGCTATAAGAGTGAGGATTTGGGTTAGGATTAGGGTTGGTGCCATATGATGAGAGATATCTCTTATAGCGCATAAAACTATTCTATTTGTTCGTGTAACAATATTATAATATCCTATTATTATTAATTTATATTGTTTTGATTATTATGATATTATTTTATAATTTATTAAAAATAATATTCATAATATAAATTTGAAATATTTTAAATGTATTATATTATTATTTTAAATTATTTTTAGTTATAATATTATTAAATGTATTATTAAATAACTAATTAGATATAAAGTAAGGTTTTGGGTCATTATCAGGTTAGGGTTAGGGGTTAGGGTTAGGGTCTAGATTAGAGGGAGTTATAGTATTATAGATAAAATAATAGTTATATTTGGTTTTAGTTAACGATTAGAGTTATTATTGTAGGATAATACTTGGGGTAAGGGTTGAGGTTCAATTAGAATCAATATTAGGGTTAGGGATAGGGTTTAATTAGGATTAGGGTTAGCATTACAACTAAATTAAGGTTAGAGTTAGTGTTATGACTTAGGAAGGGTTGGGATTTAAGGATAAAGCATGTTGTTATGTTTTCGGCTATATAACAGAGCTTTGTGTTGAAGGTTAGTGTTAGAATTTAATTAGGGTTATGGGTTATGTTAGCATAAAGATTGGGGATAACATCAAGCATAGGTTGGATTTACAATCAAGGTTACTTTAGGGTTATGGTTGAGGTTAAAAAAATAGGGTTTAAATATTAATTGCAGTTAAGGTTAATTTCAAGGTTACGTTATTATAATGATTCAGTTTCAGTTAGTCCTAGAGTTTAATTATGGTTAGAATTAGGATTATCATTAGGGTTGGGTTTAGGATAGGTTTAGATTATGGTTTACATCATGATTGAGGTTAGGGTTAGTGTCATGGTTAGACTTAGGGTTTAGGTTTATTGTTATCACTAATACATTTGGTCTAGAATTCCGACGGAGGTTTCCGATGGAGAAGGTATATCGTGAGCAAAGTTGATTTTTTTTTGAAAAAGTGCCCGTGTTCGTTGAAATTTCGACGGAAACGGGCATTACTTAGAAAAAATAAAAAAGACGGCAAGTCATTTGTGTTGCATTAAATCCCGTGCAGGCTTCTGCGTTGAGCCCAACCCTTAGAAAGATAAAATGACTACAGACCCACCATTCGAGGTAGGATCTTCACCTTCATTTTGGATTTGGATAATATGAGGAATTGGTGAACTTCACTTTCATTTCGGATTTGTATAATAAGCAGAATTGTTTAATCTTCACCTTCATTCATTGAATCTTCGTATTTGAGGAATTTCGGATTTGCATAATATTTGCTTAATATTTGCATTGTGGAATTTCAGAATTTCAGATTTGAATGTTTACCATGACAGGGGAAAGAGGTTACAATAGGTTTCCGTAGAAGCCATCTCCTCTATGCCCAAGGGCAGCATGCTTTGTAACCCTTTGCCCACACAGAACCATCACCGTACCACTCTTGCAACCCTACTTCCCTTCTACCATGGTTGGAAGTACTCAATCATATGAAAGAGGAAAACTATCAGACATATACTTAGCATAAAATAAATAAGTTGCAAAATTTCACAAATTAGAGGGTGAACCCTGGTAACAGTAAACTAATCGACAGTGAGACCTTGTGGTTTGATTGCAAGATGCTTCCCCAATAAGATCAGATCGATACTGGACTATGTAATAACAGAACCGCCAACAATGTATTTCTCAATGATTAGTGTGTAGAAGTATATTCATTAATCCAAAATCCATTCTATATTAATTAATCAATCTATTTTATATTCAGTGCCTTATCAAGTATTTAGTGTTTGGTTTTATGATCTTCTAACTGTTGGGAGTTTCCATGAGCCATAAAACATAAAATATTGTCAAGGCATAAATAATTTTCAAGTCCAAAACTAGATAAAACATAAAATATTGTTAAGGCATAAATAATTTTCAAGTCCAAAACTAGATAAAACATCAAACTAGGTTACACATCTTAATCTTCATCATTTTCTTTTTGTTGATCTTTCTAGTTCTTTTATTCCTCTTCAACATCTCCCTCTTCATTAACCTTCTTCTTGCCCTTGTCTTTATCCACCTTCTTTAACTTTGTTCAACTATCCTGATAGGAGTCAAATGGCTATCCCAACGAGGGGGAAATTCTATCCCACCTAGTTGTATCATAGTTCTGATGTATAATTTCAATGTCCCTGACTTCTTCATCCCTTCTCTTTTCATATTGATGTTCCTTGCACTACTGCAACCTTAAATGATATTAAATAATATCTCTTGCTGTAAGAATTTTTTTAGTTACAACACTTGGCATAGAATTTAAAGAACTAAGATGAAATAAGCCCTAGGAGTCCTATATCTCATCTCAAATAATAAAGAGAATATAGGGCTGCATCTATGAAGGAAAAAAATGTTGGAAAAGACTATTTCCACCTACTTGGCCACCTAGGAGTGGTTTTTGAGGTGTATTCAAAGCTTTTACTCCTTTTGTTGCATTTTCACTTGAAATATGGTTGAATTGGCTTTGTAAGCTCCTAGATACTTGGTACATGTTCTAATTGAGTTAAAAGAGTCTCAAGACTACCCTATATTCATGCTCTACCTTATCCAACTACTCAATTAGCTTCCCAAACTTATAGGACATATGGTTTTATTCCTTACTTTGAGTTGAAATTGTCTTGGGTTAGATATAACTAAAATAAGCCATTCCTTCAACTACTTCAAAAATCGTCAAAAAGACTTCATACTACTATCTACATGTGTTTCTATCCTTAAGAAGTCTAATTTATGCAAGTGAAAAAACACCTAAGAGGTCATAGCTACTCCTTTTAACTTGGTAATATTCATGGTTTTTCTTTGTCTATTTAACTTCATTCCTTACATCTTACCCACTATCTTGTAGCATACTTTGTTTTCTTTTTTACTGAATTGCATTTAGTGGACTGTTGTGCATCTTTAAAATCATTTGACAACTTCAGGAAATGGTTTTCCTTCTTTATTACTTGACTTTATCATTTAATATGCATGCATGGTATTATCATTTAATTTTCAAGAAGGACCTTATATGGATGGTCCTTGCACCTTTTCAAATTGAACTTTTGCAAAAGTCCAAATTTGGAGAGGAAATTCCTACTATTTGTGAATCCAACATTCATCTTTCAAATTTTAGGTCCAATTTCCATGAATAAGGGTTCCCAAGACCCTATTCCTATAAAAATGAGCCACGAGGAACATCATGAATAAGAGAATGAACCAAATTTATGGAAACATTGTCAAACCTAAGTACAATTAGGCATAAATAAGGCACAACCACTTAAATTGAGTCCAAACCTAGTGTATATTTTTAAAGAGATACAACTTATGATGCAATATTTAGCCCCCTCTTAGCAAGAGTATGAAATTGTGCTCATGTACTCTTGGGAAAATATGGAGAAACCAAATATTCTTTCACCAAGATATTGAAGAGTCAAGATGACTACAAGTTTGGAAAGGTGGTAGCTCCCAAGACATGATATTGTCAATCTACAATATTGAGATAAAAGGGAAGTACAAAGTGAATAATATGAGTAACATTGGTAACACACATGGAGCATGCAAAACACAAACTTATGACATTTAGAACTAGTAAGATTCATATATTCTCACTACGAACCATATCAAAAAGATAAGGCATAGATCTAGGACTAGTAAGATCCTTATATAGTTACTGGGAGTCATGTCTGAGACACATAAAAGCATGATAACCAAGTTAGTAAGATCCTCTATTACTTAGTCATAGATCGCATTCTAACAACAAATAGAGACCTAATTGTGAAAGTTTGAGGTCCATTGGGAAAAAAGTTGTCATATTGCCATGACAACTTTTGCATTTCTTGTAGAAACTTCTTAAAAATATGGTTGGAAGGTTATTTTATGGTGGTTTGAGGTTGTAACCCACTTGGATGGGAATAAATAGGCCTTTGGCATGCCATCCAAGAGTTTTGCTTAATGAAATTGGGGTTTTGTGTGCATTTTTTGACATTTTGGTATGATTCTCTTCATTTTTCATTGTGAAAATCATCATAATTTGATGGAAAGTCGATTGGATGTGGTAGAGCAGTGAGTTAACTTCATTTTTTCTTTTTGTGGCATTGAATTTCATTGTGTTTTAAATTAGATATCATAGTTTTTTCAAAAAATGTCAAAACCCTACCTAGCTAGTGTTTACCGGGAGGAGTAAATAATGTATAGTTTGGTCTCCCATGCATATAAATTCACCCAAATGTGTGGGAAGACATTTTTTCATGCTATGTATCATATCAGGGAATAATTTGGTGGGAAGACCAAGCGATTGGTATTTTGAAGTGGTTGATGATAGAGAGAGGGGTGAGGGGACCCAATGCAACCTTCAGAAGGGTTTGTCGATCAAAACCAAATGAAATAGATTAAATTTCTATGACTGTCCTAACGGTATTGATTGTCACAGTCATAGTTTTACTACTGATATTGTTTTTATTTTGACATAGTTGTGTTTGTAAACCCAAATGTGGACATGTAATGGAGTCATGAGATGTCTTAAGACTACATCAATACTTAACAACAACATAGTGTGTAGGCACCTAAAATATGAAAGGACTACATATTGGAATGTGTGTGTGATGATGCCATGAAAGGTTTGATATCCCTATGTATCGGACTGAGAAAACCAGTGAAAGACAAAATAAAAATGCATTGAGAAGGCAAAAGGTTGAATTGCCTAATGTTTGTTGTTGAAGTGATGTGTGGGGACCCTACCAAGTCAAATACCTTGTTGTAGTTTCAAAGGGTGGAAAAAGAATAAGCATTTTATTTACCATCCTAATAGACCATCCATCATAACAATTATTACCAATATTGATGTGTGTGTTGCAAACAAAGTTCTAGAGGAAGGCTCTTTCTATTGTAATACCAAGTGAGTGTTCATAGACCTTTTGTAGGGTCCTCCTAGCCTAGAGTTAGGAGTTTGAAGCCTACATACATTGATTTGGCCTTGTGGCCATCAATGAGTGCTCACCCAATCAGACAAGTCTTGAGACTGACAATTTTGGAAGTGTGTCATTGTTGAGAGCCAACACTTATGTGTGAACCCCGTCTTCACGTATTATGATTAGTTTCCATGATACTTGACCCTATCCTCATGGTGTTGGCTCAATTCATATTAGTGTGTTTTGTTGAAGAAACATGATGTGAGAAGTTTGATGCAGAGGCAAGGGTAGAACTCAATATTTCATATTAGGACAACAACCACATTGATTAGGTAAGTCAAATAAGGTCTCTCCAATGTTTAGGATACCGAATTCACATTAGACACTCATGGATTACCCCAATTAGACATTAGTCAACTTAATATACTATACAAGGATTGCATACCACAAAGCCATTAGATATGTTTTGAGATGAAAAAGAAGAGTTAAATGGTTTTGGTTCAATGATGATAATTTATATTTTCAAGTAATTTAATTTGGTATATTATATTGAAACGTGATTTCATAACTAACATTTCAACTTCTATATTACTAGTTCTATAACCCGATTTTCTTGTCTGTGAAGAAAGACCATGTCAAACAATATCAACGAACAACAAAATAAGGAGACAATTGCTAGATTGTGGTCTAACTTGAAAAGAAAAGGTGATGGAAAATGTTATTGTCCCTGCAAAATTTGTAAGGGGTTAAAGACTGGAAGACTTCTAATCAAAACAATGAAGAAACATTGTAGGTTGCATGGTCACATTGAAGGTGGACATGATTATCATCCATTGGCAAGTTTTTCAATATATCGTTTTAACAATTTATATACATAATAAATCACATGATGATGAGATCATGATCATGGTTTATTTATGTTTATCAATTTTATATAGGTCGAGCACCCTGGAGCACATGGTATGGATCAACACAACTAAGAGAATATGGTTTTCAAGTGGACGAACATGGAGGTGTGAATATCAAAATTGAAGATAATGATCCCATGGAAGATGACGATCATGAGCCAGAAAACACAATTGAAGATGATGGTACAAATACATTGATCCATGACATATTTAGTACTCGCACAACTGATCATGATGATGAAGATGACCTTGATGTTTTTCATGATGTCCCTCTACTTGAGAAGGCATCTGAGGCCCTTTACGAAGGCTCGCAGACAACTCTTCTCTCCGTTGTATTGTTGTTGGTGAACTTGAAGGTTATGAATGGTTTATCCAACATAACAATGTCACGTATGTTAAGGTATGTTATATATGTCATAATAAACTATGAATCATGTTGTACCTTTAATATTCTTTATATTAACAAATTATATTTTTTTATTGTAGACTGATAGGTGAGTTTTTGTTACCACCATCAAATATTCTACCTCGCTCATATCGAGAATTATCTGTCATTATGAAAGATATTGGAATGGAGTATCAAGCAATAGATGCTTGTCCAAATGATCATATTATATATCACAAACAACATGAATTTCAAACTGAATGCCCTGAATGTCATATCAGTAGATATCGAACTCGTCAAATAACAAAAAGGGTTCCTCGCAAGGTTCTTCGCTATATTCCCATTATTTCACGTATGTAACGATTATTCAAGTGCACTAGTTTGGCACAATTTATGGATCACCATGCACGCAATAGAAGTCAAGATGACATTATTCAAATGCCTATGGATGGTTCAGCATTTATGGACATAGAGGAAAAGTGGCCACACTTTAAAGAAGAACCTCCTAATCTCAGGCTTTCATTGGCAGCGGACGGTGTCAATCCATTTGGAGAGATGAGATCTGTTTACTCAGTGTGTCTTGTTTTTGTTATCAACAATAACATTCCTCCATGGATGTTGATAAAGAGAGAACACATAATGTTGGCAATGATTTTTCCAGGTATTTTATCATTTAAATATAGTCGTCTAAATTTAATTATAAATATTGCAGTAAAATGGTCATAATAATTATGTAATGTTTTTGTTCATTTGATTAGGTAAGTACCAAGTTAAAGATATGAATGTATATATCGAGCCTCTTATCGACGAGTTGCTGGAGTTATGGAATGGTGTCACTATGTATGACGTCTCTAGACCAATAGGACAAAGGTAATTTCAATTCCATGCGATGCTTCTATGGACAATACACGATGCCCCAGGGCTAACACATTTTTGTGGTATGTTATAGTGTTTAAGCTGTGCATGAACATTATAATTCAAAAAATTATCATATTTAATCCAATTATACATTATCTTGTACGTCTTCAAACAAAGGGAAAATTTGCATGTCCTGTTTGTGGTCCAAAGATGAAATCTCGTCATTCAAAAAGTTTAGGAAAGCAGGTGTTTAATGAGTATAGGCACTTTCTCCACAAAAATCATAAGTATCAAATACTGAAAAACATCTTTTCAATGGGAAATAAGAGAATACATCAAAGCCATGAAGAATGACACCTCACCTGTGGAAGATGGAATATAATAGAACTAATTGTCAAGGTAATGCCATTCCATCTATTGGTTTGTCATAAAACATCTTTTCTATTTTGTTTTGTTTAATGATGATGATGTGATTGATGATCATGAAGGTCATGAAGGCATAAATGACCACCTTCCTAAGACTAAAAAGTTATCCCCGACAATTTAGTAGGTTGCCCTACTACGAGCAGTTACAAATTGTTCATTTGTTTGATACTATGCATATTGGAAAGAATATAACAGAGACATTATGGAAAATATTGGATGGAAGGTGTGACAAAGAAAAAATTGTCAAAATATGTAGTGACATTCAGGATTCCAATCATGCAATGATAAATGTCATTCAATCAAATAACCATGGAGACCATATTAATATAAGTGAGCTTCCTTGGTTATTAACGGACCAGCGAAGAAATGTTATAAAAGAAGTCATACAAAAAATTTGGTTTCCCACGGGATTTGCTGCGAACATAAACAATCTCATATCAAAGAAAAGTGAATTTGGGCTAGGGATGAAAACGCATGATTGGCATACCTTCATTAAGGTAATTCATGTTCTTGTGTTTTTAGTATGTATTTAAGTACTACGCGTACGTGTACTTCTCATTGTATTATGTTACAAAAAAATGAAAAGATAATTTTATAATTGTTCCACTACGTTCTATCTCTATCTCTCCCAAACGACTTCCAAGCCATATATGATCTTGGAAAATACATGAGGTAAGTAGTGATATTTGTTCAGTTCATTGTATAGATATTATATTTGCTATTTGTTTTATTTGTTATGTAATATATTTTTTTGCTTCTTGAATATCTTGTAGGTGGTTGTCATGTAAAGAAATCCATAAAGACGATATAAAATATTGGAAGAGAAAAATTCCTCATTTAATGTGTGAAATGTAAAAGTGTCTACCTCCAGCTTTTTTCAATGCACAAGAACACTACTTCATACACCAAGTTGAGGAGATTGAATTGTGTGGACCTGTACACACTAGGTCAATGTGGATGGTTGAGAGGCACTTGAAATTTTTGAAGGCTTTGGTTCGACAAAGAGCACATCCTAAGGGTTATATGGTGGAGGGATATATGGTATACAAGACTATGGTGTACATTTCTGAATATCTTCCTAAGTTTGCAGCAAAGATCCACGTGGATTGCATTTGGGATCCCAACCCCATTAACAAATTCAAAGGGGAGTACTTGACGGGGAAAGGTAGATTGAGGAAAGTGAGAGGTAATTATAAGATGTTATTGTAGTTAATTAATTCTTAATCTTCAAAATAAATCGGTTGTAAGAAGTCTATTTATTTTTTGTACATTTGGTCGAGAGTGGGATGCACTACATTTGTATATTGCAAACAATCTTGATTGGATGATGGTATGGATTGAACGTTGTCAACATTCTGGACGCACATTAACATGGGAAGGTGTGGCTTCATTGGTTAAAGAAGCTCATCGTAATGGAGATTCCAATGTTATGCAAAGGGAAATTGATTTAGCATATGGCTTAAGAGATAAACAGGTACGTATAAATTTATTAATCACCCATATTTTTTTATCAACTCACAACGCAATAAATTTTACATGCTTGACATATCACAGGTCAAACACCACAACACTATGTGCTGCAATGGTCATAAATTTCGCATAAAAAAGCTGAATGACACGAAGAAAACTTGTGATTCTGGCATCACTGCAGTCTTTGAGGTGACAAATATTTCATCGAGAAATGACATACATCCTCAACAGTCTCAAAATCGATACTATGACATTTTGGATGATATACTTGAGTATGACTTTAATTCCTTCGAATTAGTTTTGTTCGTTGTCAAATGGTATAGGCTACAATTGAATAAAAATGATCCTGATATAACTATTATTGAACATGATAATGGTTTTACAATGCTAAATACAAGGTCATTTGAACCAGTTGGGGATGAGCCCTATGTTCTTCCAAGCCAATGTGAGCAAGTATTTTACTCAGAGGTTCCACATAAACCGGGTTGGTCATTTGTTGATAGACATGATCCAAGAGGAAGGTTGATAAAGTATAATGTGATGGAAGAAGAAGATACAGAAGAAGTAGAAGATGAAGTGGATGATGATCACGATCGATAGTTTCTCGATGATAATGATGATGATGATGATGATGATGATGATGATGATGATGATGATGATGATGATGGTGATGGTGATGGTGATGGTGATGATGATGATGATGATGATGATGATGATGATGATGATGATGATGATGATGATGATGGCGATGATGACCTTGATGTTCATGATGATGAATGAAATGTATGAGGTATGCGATTAGTATATTATCTATTTAATATTGACTTCTTGATATATTTTTTTTACATAATTAATTCATTATGTTTTGAATTCTAATGCCATTACATAATTAATTCATGATGCGCCTTTTAATATGGAGATGGAGATAGGGAGAGTGACTATTTATGTGACATTTTTTAAACTGTGTTTATTTATGGGAATTGGATTGTTTATTAGCTATGTGATGGATGTTGATTTAAAATACACATGTGATGGATCACATGTTTATGATGATGCATGTGACATTTTTTGAACTTTGTGTTTATTTATAGAATATGGATTGTTTATTACCTATGTGATGGATGGTGACTTATGATACATATGTGATGGATTACATGTTTATGATGACACATATGTGATGCTAATTGTGATGTTCAATTACATATATGATGACACATCATGTGATGCTTATGATACGTATGTATTTATTGTTTATCAACTTACAAATGTAGTAATGCTTATGATGCTTAATTGATGGTGTTGATTTCAGGTATACTCCCTGTGTGATGCTGTCACCCTTGGTGGGAACTGGTCGTTGACTACAGACATCGTCAACTATTTAGTTGAGGATCCTGCATAGTCTACATAAAGTAAAGGTAAGGAATTAAAAAATTTACAAAGATTTTGATGACAACATCTTTTTATTATTTAATACTCTTTTTGTCTACAAAGTTCATGTTGTTCATGTTGTGTATTATGTAATTTTTAGCTAACATAAGATAATTGAATTACATTGTATAGGACCATGAACCCCTTTGACGAGGATCCTGCACAGTCTCATGGATGGACAGGTATAACTAGTCAATACACCCTATAGAAACAGTTTATTTTTTTAAAATTACTTGGAAAACAAACTTCCTCAGTTTTTCAAACCTCGACAAGAACAACAAATCTAATACAGTTATCATCACTCGAGGCCCCAGTTGGACTTATTCCAATTTTAATCCCAAAATCAACTTTAGGGTCGACTTTTTCATCAACATTACCCTCATTTGCAAAATTTCTCTCTCATTACCAATTAACTCTCTCATTTCATGGAGTGCAGGTACCCCAAAATAGGTATTTGTCACATTTGTCTTTGTCGAGTGAGGAAAATGAAGGAATAGAAAATGAAAGTGACACATGTAGTAGGTCTACAATAGGGAGATCAACAAGAGGTCAAAAGATTAGAAGAAAATTCAATAAACGCATGAAATTTTTCCTTGCTCAAGGGGGGTCATGTTCTTATGATGGTGAGACCAAATGCAACATTGAGGTGCCACTGAGGTACAAACATCTACAGAAACAATGGATGTCCAAGGAACTTCCTCCAATAAACACTGATTTTTGTGTTAACAGTAGGATATATCACATAGCACCTTCGTCGTTACATGGTTTAGGCTTATTTTCCATGGACGACATAAAGGTCTGTTACAATAAAGTTGTTGAATTGATGGAGTTTGTTGGACCTTGTTACAATTACAATAATTGGATGCAGATTGTTAAATATAAAAAAAGTATGCGTAGGTATGCACTGTCAGCAAATTATATACAACAGAAAGATAATGATCAAAGTAAACGAGTGGCGGTATACATTGATGGTCAGCCAAAAGCAACAGGGAATATTGCAGGTTTTATAAATATTACGCGACCTGGGTCAACTAATAAACAACCCAATTGCATATTTGAGGCGCGCGAGGGAAATCGTATATTTGTATGTGCGATAAAATCAATAAGTGCAGGCGAAGAGCTTCTAATCGATTACAGTTTGAATCGTATAGATACAAATAAAGTTAATATCATGGGGGTGGTACGTACTATATACCATTTAAATCAACCAACCTCCAATTAATGAATCCAATATACCATTTTATTATGAAGCTTTTTTGCTAAGTCTATTGGTTTAATTTCGTTAACGTTTTTTATATTTTTTCTTTGTCACAGGGTGACATGGATCCATCACATATCACAGACAGGGATGTAGGTTGCGACACTTTTACTGAGTAGGTAAACCTCATTGTAATTGTACAAATTAGATAGATTACATTATTATGTTCTTTTTTTTAGTGATTTAGAATAATTTTGTAATTGTTAATGATATTCTTGACACAAATGGATGTTTGGGGAAAGGGAAAGGGAGTTGCAGTACCTGAGCACCTCTCTAGGGAATCAATTGGGTTAAGCGATGATGACCCTGAAGATTCCACACACCCTATGGAATTCATAAAAAAACCTCTTAGAAAAATTACTAAAGAGATTGTTGCTTTGGCACAAGTGAATCCTATTACTGATGAGATACGAGAGAGGGTGGAATTATTGATTCAGACAGTAGAAAACTTGCAAGTAAGCAGTAATGAAAGCTTTAATTATAACAAAAGTTAAATAATGGTTTATATTTTATTCTCTTTTATGTCATTAACTAAAATATGTACGTATTGTTTTTACAGCAATTTATCCACCCTCATGAAAGTCGTTGCCATGATCAGGGTGTTGCAAGTTCTTCAGGTGATGATGATTTTCTTGTATTATCGCTTGCTTGGCTTATCACTCTGAGTACCCAAAACACATCATACTTGATACTGTCAATTTTCAAAATAAAGGTTCATCCTTGTTTACAATTCTTGCACTTTTCATATATTTAATGTTTGATATATTTAATGTATTATTCTTTAGGTGTTGTCAATGTTCCTGTGCAAATGTCACTGCCACCTCATCAAAGGTTACCCTCACCTGTATTGCCGACTGCAATGTCAGCAACACGAGCATGCAGACATCCTCTACTGCACATCATATTGGCCTGCCCACTGTTGGTAGATCCCTCTTTTGCTCTATCTTTTGTTATGTGTTTATTTCCCTTCAAGCGTTCTTTCTTGAATTCTAATGCCATTTCATAGTGGATTCATTTTTTGCAGGAGGAGATGCACATGAGGATGTGCCAGAGGCGAATATTGCTGATAACATACCATCATTTCTTGGATCTTCTCGTATTGCTAGTACGAGAACGTTGCAGGCCACATTGGTGGTGAGCGACGAAGAAATGATTCCCTTAAAGATACAAAAGGTTCCAAGTACTTTAAAATTATTATTATATACTCTAATTGTAATTTACTTTATGATCACTCATTTTGGACTAATGATCCCATGAATTTTTTGTAGGCAATGATATTTTCTATAAACATCTTAGTGACATTGTATTGCAGATATTTGGGCCCACCATACGTAAAAGGTTGTACATCATATGTGAACTAACCCTAATCCACTATTTTTATTTCATATCATTGTTAGAATAGTTATCCTTTGATCCATTTCTTGAAGTGTATTAAATGTAGCTTCAGTTCATTTATGAATCTAACAGGTTTGTTTTTGCTTTAAAAGGTGGAATGACCAAGAAAAAAGGCTAAAAGACGAATTGACAAACCAAATGGTTGAGTGGTTTGGAAATGACACCTTTGACAAAACCAAGCTCCTTGAAAAAGATGGCACATATCTAAAGTATGTGAGGGACCAATACAAGACCCATTTAGAGAGGAATCTAAAGTACGAGCCTCCCCCATGATTCCAGAGAGTGAGTGGAAGGACCTGATTTTGGATGCCAAGGAGAGAATTGAAAGGAAAAAAGGAAATACACCACCAGACGCCAGAAGAAGGTACGAGATACTATTAAGAATGTAATTATGTACTAATTAATTACTCTTTATATTTATATAATCTAACATATTTCAAAATTTTTATAGACTAAGTGACATGTCAAAGGCAACAAAGGCAAGACAAGAAAAGCACGAGCAACACAAACTCAGCTCTGGTGGTTATATGAAACTTGCTGCATGAATTGTAAGTATCTCATGTAAATGAAATATTGCATCAAAACATTAATAAATTGCAAACGTTTTTTTTTATCAAACAATGTAAGCAAAATTCATGGTACCAAGCAAAAATGCAGGGCTCTGAATTCAATAGAGCATCCACAGAAGATGACAAGAGAATTACCTACCAGCAAGGCTATTTAACCATGGCTGATCGGCTATGAGAATTGAGTGGGCATGCACAACATTTGAGTGCATCCATCACATAGGTAAATATGCTAAATGGTAATTGTTTCAAATTGAATACTTTACCAATAATCTAATTGATGTTGAGTTCCAACATAAAGTGACTATATTTGTTTTAAATAAGCAAGAAATGATAACAATGTGCATGACATTGGAATGCAGCCTGCTAATTGTGAAACACCACCTGCACATGAAGGCCCGGATGTGCATCCCAGTATTGGAGGTATTCATTTGCTATTCAAATTTATTTATTTAGCTATTAATATAGCTAAACAACTTAATTTGTAATTAGAGTAGTAATTAATGTAACCTTTTTTGTTAATATTTTAGAGCATGTGGTCGGTGGTGACCAAGTGGAGCATGATCTGGGTACACAACATCAGGAACGTGATGTTCCCCACTCAGGTAAAGAGGACCACTGTTATTTCTTTAAACAAATATAATTTCAATTGGTGTTCAACATTAATGTAACCTTTAGTATTTCAACTCCAAATGATCTAGAGGGTGTTCAACATGTTGAGGTTGAGGCTACACAAAATAATGTGGCCCCATCAGGTAAAGAGCGCAACAGTTATGTTCTCTAAATTAATGAAATACTTGTAACAATAATTTTTTTTTTTTTAAATTTAACCCATTTATTTGTTATTGTAGAGGACCCCCCTTCGCTTTAGTGTCCTCGTCCTCAGTATAGGACTAGGCATACATCGAGATCACGAGCAGTTGACGGGACATCTGCAGAGGGGGGAAACGATGAAGAAACCGATGTTCCACTTACTCTTTTCATAGCTTCAAAGAAAAAACAAAAAAAGAAATGATTTTAATCTAACTTATTTGATAATGACTGATTTTTATGTGTTAGTGAAGTAATTATGTGCTAATTAATGGTTATGGATGATATGTGTTAATTAATATTGATGAATGTTGCGTGTTAATTAATGTTAATCTATGTTATGTGTTAATGAACGTTATGTGATATTAATGAATGAATGCTATATTTTATTAATGGTAGAAAGAATGAATGAATGAATGTTATAAGATATTAACGGGGAATTTAGAGTGATGTTAGGGAGAGGAGGGGCCAAATGAGCTTCCACCTTCACGTGGTTGGCCTTGTTAAGTAGAGAATATTAAACTATTCTTGAAACCAAGTGAAGCTAAACAAGATAACACACTTTTCAATATTTCATTATGTTGCACAGTTAATCTTATTGAATAATGTATATTCAATCTTAATTGCAAGGTCCAACAGAGCCAACACGAACAACACCGCAAGTTGTTGGGTATAATGAACTCCCATATTGTCTTGTCTGTACATGAACAATATGAGTTGCTTCTAGTGTTGATATCCAAGGTGGGACTGCAAAAGTTATGAATATGTCTCATCCTTGTAAGTTTTTTAATTACTTGTCTTTTTCTTTAGCATTTTGTTACTTCATGAATGAGATGTTTTCAGATGTCTATTCCATGAATACCTCTCTATTGTATGCTTCATGATCTCGCTTCTGATTCAACTCTTTATATGTCCTAAAATTGTATGAGCCTAATAGCTTCTACTCTTGTTGATAGTTTGGTGGCTTTGAACAATGGCTCCTTCAAAGAAGCGTGATCCTTGTAATTTTGGCTTTCCATGATGTGAAAAAGAGGTTATGTTGTGAATAATGGTCCAGATGATTTAGATATTTCTTATTATGTTGAGTATGAGTAAATTTGGGCTTCCTTGGCTATGGTCACTATTTTGTACTAACTATTGTCATTTAGTGTGATTTGAGAATGGACTTCAAGTAATCATGAGGGTGGAAACAATATTAAAGTGTAAGGGGGTATGCGGCCTTGACCAAGGGATAAACAAGCAAAGAGGTATGTTGAGTGCATATATACATTTTATGTTACCATGATATAAGTAAGATATCAAACATGTAACTTAGATTGATTTACAATTTAATTCATAAATATTAGATCTTCCTTGCAATTTCATTCTTGGTATCTCTATCAATCATGTTGCTAAATGAAAATCCTAAACCTCTCTCATTGGTGCATGGACATATAGAACATTGTTGTTTCTACACAAAGGATTGTAGGAACTGCTTTCAAAAACTATCAAAAAATTGTTAAACCTTAATAGTCCAAGAATCCCTAAATTCATTGGTGAGAGACCTTCTCAAGTGAATTCTAGTGAAGGTTGTGTAACATTATTTTGAGAATGTATGGTAGTGCATGAAGGTTGTATAATAGTGTTGGGAGAATTGATAGATGATTGACAACAATGACTGTAACAGCCAAGTCACTTAGGACAATCAGAAAGATATGATTTGTTTCCACTTATTAGGACCTCCAAACCCCTTTAAAAGTTTCCAAGGATCACTACAACCCTATCTCAAATGTCCACCACATAATAAGATTATTCATTTCATCATACTCCCAAAAACTCAGTGTTCATTTATTCACTAGGACAACCACACACTATCTAGGGACAATCATAAAGTTCTTGATGATTTTCCCTACCCAAGGGCCACAATAGATTGTAAAGGGTCTGCACTAACCCTCTCCACCCCTCACTACCTTCCTCCAAACACCAAGGGGTCCTATCTTTCACTTACAACTTCAAATGTGCCCTCGATGTTGCACTAGGTCTGATACATGACCAAAATCATACCAACAGTCACCACTTGCATGTGCCAATGAATCTTGGAGACCTACAAAGCATGAAAACATGAAAGATAATACCAATATACATGTTCTTTTGCTTTGGAGAATATGAAGTGTTGGAAATCACAATGTACACAGATTGGTTTTAGTAGTATATCCATAGAAGTAACCTTTCAAAGTAGTGCAGTTTCATTGTAGTCTAGTATGGCAATGTGAAAATCACAACCTATATGTTTCCTACAAAACCTCAAAAGCATAAGTTATTACGTTCAGATATTTGAAAGTTGAAAAGCCAGAAAGTGAAAACTTATGTAATAGTTGTGCAGTTCTATGAATTTGTATTTTAAGCTTGGGGAAGCATGTCGAAGTTAATTTCAAATACTACACGTGTATTCTTTATTGTATACCTTTGCTATGATACCACCGTTGCTTCCTTATTTGAACAAAAGTTTGTTTAATCTTAAGGAAATGAATATGAACAGTATGAGAGGGCATCTATTGTTTTCTTTACTATATTTCTAAGAAATATTTTTACTAGTGTTTGTATGCTACTATTGCTTTGGAGGGGTCCTCATTGTATAGGATCATTTGGAACTAGATTAGATTTGATTTGGTATTTTTGTAATATTCAGATTTTGGGTGAGTATATACTATATAGACAGTGTATTAAGAGTTAGAGATCATTTCATTCTTAGATGCTTTTAAAAAAGTTTTATGGGGGTTGAAGAGTTAGAGAGGAAGAGGCACATTTAGGTGTTATAATTGTAATGAACCAGGGCACCCATCATTCAAATGTCCTAAATGAAGTGAAGATAAGAAAGATAGGAGGGTAAACTTGACACAAGAAGACACAAAAGGAGAAGAACAAGAACCTATCTTGGCATTTCCAGAGGAAGGAGAGTTATTACTCATGGGGAAAGTACAACCATCACAACAAGAGAGGATCTTTGGGACAAATTGTCTAATCCATGGCAAGGTATGCAATTTGATTGTTGATTTGGGGGCTTGTCACAATTTGGTTGCTTATGAAGCAGTCAAAAAGTTGAATTTACAAACCCTTGCACATCCTAAGCCATATTTTTCTACATGGGTTAGTGAAGGTCATAATATGTTGGTAAAGGATCAAGAAGTCATAAATTTCTCCATTGGTAAGTATGTTGATAGCATTTTATGTGATGTCATGGATATGGGTTGTGGTCATTTAATTTTGGGCAGACCTTGACAATATTGTAGAAGAATTATACATGATGGTTACACAAACACCTATTTGGTTCATAAGGGTAAGATGACATATAATTTAAGCCCATTGATTCAAGGAAAAAAAGACAATATTGTTATGTGTTTTGGTGATAAGTTCTATGTTCAAAAGCAGGGTACAAAGAGGACAAATTTGCAACAATATGACAGTCCGGTTTATAGAGAAGGTTGGGATCTCAAACATGTGCAAGTGGGTTCAGTGCAATGTCCTATCATTGGACAACAAAGGGGGAGCATGTTTGATAAGTTGCATATACCTCAAGACAGAGGGAAGAAGGCATTCATAACAACAACTTCAAACAAGAACACCAATGGTTTGGGACAACCAAATCATAAAGTTTTTATTTCTAATGATTGGTGTGTGAATGCAGGTGATCATAAGAAGAAGAAGGTCACTTTGGGGGACTATCTAGTTCCTAAATGTCAGATAAGAGCAAGCAAAACCAAAGGAAGGACATGGATGACTTCTTGGGACAATAGTCTTTTTCAAGGTAGGGTGTATGGTGCAAGGGCAGCCAAGCAATCCAATGCAACCATGAAGCCACCAGAGGCCAAGGAGGAATTTCAAACATCAAGAAATGTCTACAAGATCAACTATGAGGTCTTAAAACCAATAATGGCCTTTGAGACACACAAATGTAAAAAAGTTGTCAATCTATCCTGAAAGTTGTAAAATGTTGGATATTGGGTCAAAACACCTAAAAGGGGATCTAGGATGGTTTAGATGCATCTAGATGGGCAATAGGGATGAAAATCCATAAATTCCAATGTTTATTTCAAGATGGTAATGCAATTTTAATATGTTGCCAAATTCAAACATTTGGATTCCAATGGTTAGGAAGAATTAGGTGGGAAACTAGTTTTAAGTGTTTTTGTGTTAAATAAACAATGTAACCAACCATAAGTTGGTTGAACAGTCATAGAGGAAGGTTTATAAAGTCATTTTAATGCAATGTACGACATGGTGAATGCCTAGTGTATGGACAACATCTGGAAAAGTAATGAAACTCAGATTTTGAAGCCATTTCCTGATTTCATGAACTTGTGAGGGTTTTACTGGGTATAATTCATATGATAGCATTTTTAGGGCATTGATTTCAACATTGAATACCTTTGTGAATGCTTTGAAGTCACTACTAGATTATAAAATTGATTTATTGTTGATTGTCCCAAAATTTTGTTACTTTTTCCTTTAACAGTTTTGACAAATTCTAATACTATGGTCATTCCATGAATGATAGGACTCTGATTCTCATGGAATGATGATAAAATGACATTAAATTTCTCTCACTATACAAAATTCCAAGACACCAGACAAACAAAATGCAATTTTAGACACCCTTTTGGCTTTTCTATAACATACTCAGAGCATTTAGCAAGTTGTTTTGGAAAGTATCTGTTGTTTTTAGACTGTCCTTTGTTTTCAATTAACTAGAATGGTGGATTAACAAAGCAACTACGGGAAATATTACTCCCTGGTACTTCTAACCTCAAAACAATATTAGCACATGAAAAATGATGAAGGAATCTGCAATCAATTTCAAGGTATGAGGTTCCCAACCCCAAAAGCCCTAAATTCTTCACTCAAACCCCTAAAAACAAGGGTTTCTCCAATCTCATACTTCCACACACTTTTGGAATCAATCAGTTGTTGTCTCACCTTTATATATCCAACATACAACTATACAAATCATAAGATATACCCCTCCAATGGGCAGATCTCTCCAACCTTCACCCTACCTAGCCTCTTCGCTAGGCTTTCCCAGCAAGAGATCACCGTAAATTTGTCAACCTTCACCAAGAGATCACCGTTCTCAACCTTTCCTTCATTTAAACCAAGTAAACCTTTATGTATATGTATATGCATATATGCATATGGATATGTATATGTATATGTATATGATCTTTTATGAATATAGAAAGCTTACTATTATATATACTAATTCAATAATCCAACAATTTTATTTTGAGAAGCAATTCATTCCTTTAAATATTATTAACAACCAAAGGGTTGTAGTTCAATCAATCGAGCATAATTGGTGTAGGTGATGGCGTGTTTCTTAATTATACCATTCATAACAGGCTTATACTATTATATATAAAAAAAATCAATAATTCAACAATTCTATTTTGAAAATTACTCCCTTAATTTAAAGATTATTAACAATCAAATGGTTGTACTTAAATCAGTTGAGCATAATTGGTGAGGGTGATGATATGTTTCTTGATTATACCATCCACAAAATGCTCAAAATTAAATGAAAATCTCTAATGAATACACAAAACTATATACATATGCATATACATATACATATACATATACATATACATATACATATACATATGCATATGCACATGCATATGCATATACATAAAGGTTTACTTGGTTTAAATGAAGGAAAGGTTGACAAATTTACAGTGATCTCTTGGTGACCACACCACAATTAGGACAATGATCTCAAACACACTTTTTACCGTTCTCTTGGTGATTGTGCCCAATTGTGTATGTCTTGCTTATGTATGAAAATGGCATTTTGCAGCTTTCCACCGGCGATGTATTTGAGATGTCTTTCATTTAGATATGGCATGAGCTTAGTCCCAAAGTGAGACTAGGGAGTTGGACCATCTCAACCATGGTGTGCATGATCATATTAGCTTGAAACCAGTGCGCCTCATATTAGCCTCAAACCTATGCCCCCTACTGGTAGGTGGTGGGGATAGAATATCATTCGCTGTACATATCAATGACTGGATAGTAATATTTTTTTTTGATAAAAATATTACTATTGTCGGAATTACGACGAATACCAAGCTTTCCACCGACGATGAAATGGTTCTGGAGTCGTCGCACTTCCAACTCAAACTACACAAGCATCCGACGAGGATGTTGTACGTGCGACGACACTTCATAGTTGGACAGTCATCGATGCCTCTGAATGGACCGATGACACAAGCGTCAGACAAACAACATCACCGTCAGTGCAAAGTTCCAAATTTCCGTCGACTTTTCGATGAAATCTACAGAAGCATCCGACGGGGATGCTGCATGTTCGACGACTTTTTTGACCAGAAGAGAGATCATGCCCACCATCAGCAGAGTCCATGGGATTGTCATATTTCTGATGGTCAGGGGCATCGTCGACAAGTCCGACGATAAGTTTTCAACAACTACTTTTGTCAGCACTCTGACGAAAATTAGTCACAATTTTGACAATCGACAGTCGAAAATTAGCTCCGAATGTACTAGTGTATGGTTAGGATTATGGCTAGGGTTAGGGTTTACATCATGGTTAGGGTTAGGGTTGACATCATGGTTAGGGTTAGGGTTGACATCATGGTTAGGGTTAGGGTTCTGGTTAGTGTTAGGTTTAGGGTTAGGATTATGATTAGGGTTTACATCATGGTTAGGGTGATAGCTAGGGTTACAGTTGGGATTATGATTTGGATTAAGGCTTAGGATTATGGTTAGGGTTAGGGTTAGGGTTAGGATTATGGTTAGGGTTAGGATTAAGGTTTAGGGTTAGGGTTATGGATAGGGTTTAAATTTACATCATGGTTAGGGTTAGTGTTTGGATTATTATTAGGATTTACATAATGGGTAGGGTTAGGTTTAGGGTTAGGGTTAGGATTAGGATTATGGTCAAGGTTAGGGATTACAATTATGGTTAGGGTAAGGGTTTGGCTTATGGTTTAGGGTTAGGATTATGATTATGGTTAGGTTTTATATCATGGTTAGGGTTAGGGTTTATGTTAAAGTTAAGTTTAGGATTAGAATTATGGTTGAGGTTCGAGTTTAGGGTAAAGTTTAGGATTAAGGTTAGGGTTAAGTTTTAGTGTTATGGTTATGGTTAGTGATATGATTATCATTAGGTTTAGGTTTAGGTTTAGGTTATGGTTGGATTATGGTTTGGTTTATGGTTTACATCATAGTTGGGGTTAGGGTTAGGTTTAGGGTTGTGGTTAGACTTAAGGTTTAGGTTTAGGGTTATGGTTAGAATTATGGCTAAGGTTAGGGTTTACATCATGGTTAGGATTATGGTTCGGGTTAGGGTTAGGATTATGATTAGGATTAAGGCTTAGGATTAGGTTTAGGGTTAGGGTTATGGCTAGGGTTTAAATTTAAATCACGATTAGGGTTATTGTCTGGATTATTATTAGGATTTACATAATGGGTAGGGTTAGGTTTAGGGTTAGGGTTAGGATTAGGATTATGGTCAAGGTTAGGGATTACGATTATGGTTAGGGTAAGGGTTTGGCTTATGGTTTAGGGTTAGGATTATGATTATGGTTAGGTTTTATATCATGGTTAGGGTTAGGGTTTATGTTAAAGTTAAGTTTAGGATTAGACTTATGGTTGAGGTTCGAGTTCAGGGTAAAGTTTAGGATTAAGGTTAGGGTTAGGTTTTAGTGTTATGGTTATGCTTAGTGATATGATTATCACTAGGTTTAGGTTTAGGTTATGGTTGGATTATGGATTGGTTTATGGTTTACATCATAGTTGGGGTTAGGGTTAGGTTTAGGGTTGTGGTTAGACTTAAGGTTTAGGTTTAGGGTTATGGTTAGAATTATGGCTAAGGTTAGGGTTTACATCATGGTTAGGATTATGGTTCAGGTTAGGGTTATAATTATGATTAAGATTAAGGCTTAGGATTAGGTTTAGGGTTAGGGTTAGGATTATGATTAGGGTTAACATCATGGTTAGGGTGATATCTAGGGTTACAGTTGGGATTATGATTAGGATCAAGGCTTAGGATTATGGTTAGGGTTAGGGTTAGGCTTAGGGTTATGGTTAGGCTTAGGATTATGGTTAGGCTTAGGGTTTAGGGTTAGGGTTATGGCTAGGGTTCAAATTTACATCATGGTAAAGGTTAGTGTTAGGATTATTAATAGGATTTACATAATGGGTAGGGTTAGGTTTATGGTTAGGGTTAGGGTTAGGATTAGAATTATGGTCAAGGTTAGGGATTACGATTATGGTAAGGGTTAGGGTAAGGGTTTGGCTTATGGTTTGGGTTGTGGTTTAGGGTTAGGATTATGATTATGGTTAGGTTTTATATCATGGTTAGGGTTAGGGTTTATATTAAAGTTAAGTTTAGGATTAGAATTATGGTTGAGGTTTGAGTTTAGGGTAAAGTTTAGGATTAAGGTTAGGGTTAAGTTTTAGTGTTATGGTTATGGTTAGTGATGTGATTATCATCAAGTTTAGGTTTAGGTTATGGATTGGATTATGGTTTGGTTTATGGTTTACATCATGGTTGGGGTTAGGGTTAGGTTTAAGGTTATGTTTAGACTTAAGGTTTAGGTTTAGGCTTATGGTTAGGATTATGGCTAAGGTTAGGGTTTACATCATGGTTAGGATTAGGATTATGGTTTGTTGGCATTATGTGAACCGGTATGTGGACATAATGACATTGTATGTTGTCATTGATGTCAATATGTTAAAGAGGTGTGAACTGGCATATGTGAGAACCGGTATAACACTGTGAACCGACATTTGTGCCAAAGTGAAGCGTTGTGCTTGTTCATGATGAACCGGCATATAGTTATGGGAACCGACATATGGAAGTATTGTACAACATTTGTACCAAAGTGAAGCGTTGTGCTTGTTCATGATGAACCAGCATATAGTGATGGGAACCGGCATATGGAAGTATTGTATGACTACCGGTTGGTAGTCTCAACTTCAGGGTTTCCAGTTGATGCACTTCAAGCCTGTGTGGCTCAACCGGTGATATTGTGTGATGAGGTAGTATTGTAAAGAACAACAGATCGCGTTGCCATGTAAGCCTGTGTGCATGAAGGATCTTGCATGAGGGAGATTGTTCCTATCTACCTCGGGAATGTGTGAAGTCTGTAAAATGGTGATAACGTGTGATGGGTTATCAACCGCCATAAAATCGGTGGAAATGGATGATGGAGAATGTCTTGAGTTTGGATCAAGATCTGTTGCATTTAATGTGGTGTGCTCAACAGTCGGGATTGAACCGTTTTGAATTCCTTAACCTAACAGGTTTAGGGTTTAGGGTTTATGCTACCGACCTATCTATTTTCCTATAAGGTCGATGTTGTGTCTCTTTTTGAGGTCGTTGGCAAAATTTGTGTGTGTGTATCCAAGAGAAGGGATACATGATTCTTACCAGACCAAAAGGAGAGAAGTGATACCTGCAGAGTGAAAGTACAAAAGGTGAAGAGGAGCTTAAGCGGATCTGCATTGGCATTGAGTGTTGTTTCCAGATCATTTATAATACCTGTTGATCTCTTACCACCTCAACAGTTGGAAAATCCCTTAACAGGGTAGCCTTAATCGGCTTGCTAAAAATCCTTTAACAGGGTAATTCAAAGCTACTGAGTTTGAAATCCTTTAGCTATTGAGTTCTTGAAATCCTCTAACAAGGTAACCTTTAACAGGGTTTAACCCTTAACCGGGTATTGTAGCCATCCCTTAACTGGGTGATCTCTAACAGGATCGGTTCCTAGAAGAACCTTTTGTAATGTCTCTAACCGGACAAGGCTCCTAACATAGCGAACTTCTAAAGAGTTCAAAGACAGCTTGTGGGTATTCATCCGCACCATGGTTTTTCCAAGTTGGGTTTCCACGTGAAAAATATGTGTGTCATGTGTGATACTTTTATCTTGTGATGCTTTGCTATTGTCTGTCATGCATATGATGGTTCTGTGTTTTATGCCTGTCTATAAAATATATTGAACTAGCTGTTATTATGATCTAATGATAGATTATCTTTGTATGCATAAGGGTGAAATGGTAGTGTAGTCTCAAGTTGAGTGAAAAGCTAAGTGAGTAACTAGTTAATGCCTATCTCAGACATTCTTAGCTTTACCGGTTGCTCTCTGTTTCAAACCGGTGTCACTATCTGTTAGTCATTTGAAGTGTCTATTGTCAAATCGGTTTTGGACTGTATTTTTGTCTGTACTGATTCACCCCTCCCCCCCCTCTTAGTACCGGTTTGGTACTATTCGTTCATCATTAAGTTGTCAATTGGTATCAGAGCATCCTCCAGGTCCTTTGTGTTATAAGCTTAACTGCTTGAGGCAAAGATCCCAGTCAAATGATGAAGAGGGAAGGTCCAAAGTTTAACAGAGAAAATTTCAGTATATGGAAAGACGGAATGAAGATATTCATCAGAAGCATGGGTGCTCAACACTGGAGCTATGTTGAGACTGTCTATGTTGCTCCTACCAGTACCCTTACCGATGACCAAAAGAGAGAGATGCAGGAGAATGGGCAAGTCATGGAAGCTCTAATTAGTAGTTTACCTGACATTGAGTTTATTGATGTTCAGGATAAGGTAAATCCCAAAGAGGTATGGGATACTCTTGAAAATATCTATGGCGGTGACGAGCATGTAAAACAGGCTAAGGAAGAAAGCCTTAGAGGGAAGTTTCAAGATATGTGGATGCCACTGTGGTAAGCAAAGTCCTGAGATCCCTATTGCCGGTCTATGCAATAAGGGTTGCTGCTATTCAGGAGCTGAGATCAATAGACAAGACTAAGGTATCTTTAGACTCCATTATAGCAAAGTTGACAGCCTATGAGCGAAATAGTTTTGATGGCAGTGTTCAAAAGACTGAATAAGCTTTTAAAGCTTCTGCTATACCATCCAGAAAAGGAAAAGAAGCTAGCACTAGTGGTGAACCAAGACATAGCAGAGAAATGGATGATGAGGAGATTTTGATGGCATTTGAAGCTCTCCTTGCCAGGAAACTTCCTAAAGGAACCGACAAATACAAAGGTAAGCTACCTTTGAAATGCTTTTCTTGCAACCGAATAGGACATATTGTTGTAAATTGTCCTAATGGCAACAACAAGGACAAACTGGAAAGGTTCAAGAAATTCAAAGGAGGAAACCGGAGAAACTGTTTCGTGGCATCTGATGAAGATGTCACAGATGAAGAATCAGAGGATGAAGAAAATGAAGATATTGTATTTGTTGTTGTCAAGGAAGATGTGTCAGACAAGAAGGCTCTTGTCTCCCGGTTTGATAATTCCAATGAGTGGATCATTGACAGTGGTTGTTCTCACCATATGACTGGTGACCAGAGCAAGTTTTTATCCTTGGAGGAGTATGATGGTGGTGTGGTTCACTTTGGCAATGATACACCATGGATGGTCAAAGGCAGAGGGTCCATCTCTCTAAATGGAAGGAGTAGTGCTGACAATGTGTATTGGGTTGATGGTCTCAGACACAACCTTCTGAGTATTGCCCAACTGAATGACAGTGGCCTCACTCTAAAATTCAAGAATGGAATTTACAGAATCAAAGGAAAGAATGGTGAATTGGTGGCCACCTGCATGCAGACCAAAGGTAACCTATTTCATCTGAATGCAAATATAAGTACATGTCTTATGGCAAAATTTGATGATAGTTGGATATGGCATAGGAGACTCTGCCATGTAAACTTTGATAACATTGTGAAAGCTAGTAAGATCAAGGCAGTTAGAGGATTGTCAGTGCTAAGCAAACCGGATAATACCTTGTGTAGAGAATGTCAACTGGGGAAAATGTCTTCCACAACTTTTAAAGGTAAATCTTTCACTGCTGACAACTTGCTTGATCTTGTGCATACTGATTTGTGTGGTCCCATGAAAACTAGAAGTGTGCAGGGTGATAGGTACTTCATGATTCTCACTGATGACTGCTCAAGAATGATGTGGGTCACATTCTTGAAAGACAAGTCTGAAGCCTTTGTAAAGTTCAAAGCTTTCAGAGCTTTAGTGGAGAAGGAAAGCGGTAAAAGGATCAAGTGCCCGAGAACTGATCAAGGAGGGGAATTCACTTTCGGTGAATTCAACAAGTACTATGAAGAACATGGCATCAAGAGGAAATTGTCTGCCCCCCGGATTCCACAGCAGAATGGCCTAGCAGAAAGGAATAACCGGACTGTGGTTGAAGCAGCTAGAACCATGCTGATTTAAGGAAAGGTAGCTTACAACTTTTGCAGAGAAGCGGTGAGCACTGCTGTCTACACAATGAACCGGGTACTCATCAAGAAAGGTAGGAAGAAAATTCCTTATGAGTATTAGACCGGTAAGACACCTGTGGTTAGCTACTTTAGAGTGTTTGGCAGCAAATGTTACATCAAGAGGAGTGAACACCAGAGCAAATTTGATGCGAAATGTGATGAGGGAATATTCCTTGGATATTCCACCAAGAGCAAAGCTCTCAAGTGTTTCAATAATAGGACTCAAAGAATTATGGAAAGCATCAATGTAAGAGTTGATGAAACCTCTGAGAAAACTGAGGAAACCGACAGTGAGCAAGCGATAAACGAACCGGTTGCAACCTTATGGGAACCAGTTGTCAGTCAACCGAGTACCAGTAACAATGTTCCTACACCAAAAAATGTAAATGCTGATACTGATGGAGATGAGGATGAAGAAGAAAAGCAAGAGGAATCCATCAAGACCATTCCTTAGTATCTCAACCTGAATCATGATCCTAATCAGATCATAGGAGATAAGGATGCAGGAATCCTTACAAGAAGAAAGGTCAGAGAAAACTCATGTATGATCTTTGAATTTGAGCCTAAATCATTTAGAGAGGCACATAAAGATGAAGATTGGATCTTGGCAATGGAAGAGGAACTTGACTAGATACAGAAAAATGGTACATGGTCTTTGGTACCCAGACTGGAGCATAAAAATGTCATTGGTACCAAATGGGTCTTCAAAAATAAGCTGAATGAGGATGGCACAGTGATTAGAAACAAAGCCAGATTGGTATGCAAAGGATATGCTCAAGAAGAAGGAGAAGACTATGGAGAAACCTTTGCTCCTGTAGCTAGATTGGAAGGAGTTTGTATGCTTCTTGCATATGCAGCTTTTGAATGCTTCAAAGTATATCAAATGGATGTAAAATCTGCATTCCTAAATGGTGTACTTGAAGAGGAGGTGTATATAGAACAACCAGATGGGTTTGCCCTATTTGAAGACAGTGACATGGTATGTAGGCTACATAAAGCCTTATATGGGCTAAAGCAGGCACCTAGAGCATGGTATGAACGCCTGCATTCCCATCTTGTGAAGATTGGATTTGAGAGAACAAGTGAAGATAGCAATATCTACTTGAAGTCTGAAGGAGATCAGATCCTGATCTGTGAGGCATTTGTTGATGACATTATCTTTGGTGGAAATGATAAGATGAGTCATGAATTTGCTGATGAGATGAAGAAAGAGTTTGAGATGTCACTCATAGGGGAGATTAAGTTCTTCATTGGACTGCAGATCTAGCAGATGCAGGATGGAATCTTTATCACTCAGTCCAAGTATGTCAAAGAGGTGTTGAAGACCTTTGGCATGGAAGATAGCAAACCGGTTGGTACATCGATGGTGATCGGTTGTAAACTATCCAAAGAGGATGACTCTGCATTGGTTGATGAGAAGGAATACCGATCAATGATTGGTAAGTTGCATTATGTAGTGCATAGCAGGCCGGATATTGCACATGCAGTTGGCATTACTGCAAGGTTCCAGAAAAGTCCAAGAGAATCCCACTTGGTTGCAGTCAAGCGAATTCTTAGGTATGTGAAAGGAACTATTGACTATGGGTTATGGTATCCATACAACAACGATTTTAACCTGAAAGTGTTCACAGATGCTGATTGGGCTGGTAATGTAGATGACCAGAAGAGCACAACTGGTGGTACATTCTTCCTTGGTGGTAGACTGGTCTCATGGATGAGTAAAAAGCAGAGTTGTATCTCTCAGTTTACAACAAAAGTAGAGTATGTTGCAGCTTTCATGAACTGTACTCAGACAATTTGGATGAAGCATGTATTGAATGTCTTCAAAGTTCCTGTATCTGAACCGGTAAGTATATTTTGTGACAATACTAGTGCAATTAATATCTCCAAGAATCCGGTTTTACATTCTAGAACCAAGCACTTTGAGCTTAAGTATCATTTCTTGAGGGAAAAGGTTCAGAACAAAGAGATTGCACTGGAGCATGTCTCTAGTAAGGAGCAGTTAGCAGACATATTCACCAAGCCTCTCCCAAAGACTACATTCATATACTTAAGAGGTGAATTAGGGGTACTGCCCCTTCCGGAGGTGAACTAAAGGTATGTGCTCCACATCAGTCATGTATTGCATAGTCAAATCTTTCTTCAGGGTTGATGTGTGAATGATGCTACTCCTCAGGGGGAGCAGCATAATGGAACAGGGAAACTTGTGCCTCCACTTTGGCATTGTTGTCAAAGGGGGAGAAGATGTGAAGCGGAGAGATATTTTTGTATATTGCCATCAATGCCAAAGGGGGAGATTGTTGGCATTATGTGAACTGGTATGTGGACATAATGACATTGTATGTTGTCATTGATGTCAATATGTTGAAGAGGTATGAACTGGCATATGTGAGAACTGGTATAACATTGTGAACTGACATTTGTGCCAAAGTGAAGCGGTGTGCTTGTTCATGATGAACCGACATATAGTTATGGGAACCGGCATATGGAAGTATTGTACGAAATTTATGCCAAAGTGAAGTGGTGTTCTTGTTCATGATGAACCGACATATAGTTATGGGAACCGGCATATGGAAGTATTGTATGACTACCGGTTGGTAGTTTCAACTTCAGGGTTTCCAGTTGATGCGCTTCAAGCCTGTGTGGCTCAACCGGTGACATTGTGTGATGAGGTAGTATTGTAAAGAAGAATAGATCGTGTTGCCATGTAAGCTTGTGTGCGTGAAGGATCTTGCATGAGGGAGATTGTTCCTATCTACCTCGGGAATATGCGAAGTTTGTAAAATGGTGATAACATGTGATGGGTTATCAGCTGCCATAAAATCAGTGGAAATGGATGATGGAGAATGTCTTGAGTTTGGATCAAGATCTGCTGCATTTAATGCAGTGTGTTCAACGGTCAGGATTGAACCGTTTTGAATTCCTTAACCTAACAGGTTTAGGGTTTAGGGTTTATGCTATCGACCTATCTGTTTTCCTATAAGGTCAATGTTGTGTCTCTTTCTGAGGTCGTTGGCAAAAGTTGTGTGTGTGTATCCAAGAGAAGGGATACATGATTCTTACCAGACCAAAAGGAGAGAAGTGATACTTGCAGAGTGAAAGTACAGAAGGTGAAGAGGAGCTTAAGTGGATCTGCATTGGCATTGAGTGCTATTTCCAGATCATTTGTAATACCTGTTGATCTCTAACCACCTCAACAGTTGGAAAATCCCTTAACGGGGTAGCCTTAACTGGCTTACTGAAAATCCTTTAACAGGGTAATTCAAAGCTACTGAGTTCGAAACCCTTTAGCTATTGAGTTCTTGAAATCCTCTAACAAGGTAACCTTTAGAAAGGTTTAACCCTTAACCGGGTATTGTAGCCATCCCTTAATCGGGTGATCTCTAACAGGATTGGTTCCTAGCAGAACCTTTTGTAATGTCTCTAACCGGACAAGGCTCCTAACAGAGGGGACTTCTAAAGAGTTCAAAGATAGCTTGTGGGTATTCATCCACCGTGGTTTTTCCCAGTTGGGTTTCCACGTGAAAAATATGTGTGTCATGTGTGATACTTTTATCTTGTGATGCTTTGCTATTGTCTGTCATGCATATGATGGTTTTGTGTTTTATGCCTGTCTATAAAACATATTGAACTAGCTGTTATTATGATCTAATGATAGATTATCTGTGTATGCATAAGGGTGAAATGGTAGTGTAGTCTCGAGTTGAATGAAAAGCTAAGTGAGTAACCGGTTAATGCCTGTCTTAGACATTCTTAGCTTTACCAGTTGCTCTCTGTTTCAAACTGGTGTCACTATCTGTCAGTCATTTGAAGTGTCTGCTGTCAAACCGGTTTTGGACTGTATTTTTGTCTGTACTGATTCACCCCCCCCTCTTAGTACCGGTTTGGTACTATTTGTTCATCATTAAGTTTTAGTGTTACAGTTATGGTAAGTGATATGATTATCATCAGGTTTAGGTTTAGGTTATGGTTTGGATTATGGTTTGGTTTATGGTTTACATCATGGTTGGGGTTAGGGTTAGGTTTAAGGTTATGGTTAGACTTAAGGTTTAGGTTTAGGCTTATGGTTAGGATTATGGCTAAGGTTAGGGTTTACATCATGGTTAGGATTAGGATTATGGTTATGGTTAGGATTATGGTTAGGTTATGGTTAGGATTATGATTATGATTAAGGCTTAGGATTATGGTTAGGGTTAGGGTTAAGGTTAGGATTATGGTTAGGGTTAGGGTTGAGTTAGGGTTAGGATTATATGGTTAGGGTTAGAGTTTAGGTTTATGGTGAGGATTATGGCTAGGGTTAGGAATTGCATCATGGTTAGTGTTAGTGCTAGGATTATCATTGAGATTTACATAATGGGTAGGGTTAGGGTTAGGATTATGGTTAGGGTTAGGAATTAGGATTATCGTTCGGGTTAGGGTAAGGATTTAGATTATGGTTTGGGTTAAGGTTTAAGGTTAGCATTATGATTATGGTTAGGGTTTACGTCATGGTTAGGGTTAGGGTTTATGTTAAAGGTAGGTTTAGGGTTAGAATTATAGTTGAGGTTTGAGTTTAGGGTAAAGTTCAGGATTAAGGTTAGGGTTAAGGTTTATTGTTATTGTTATGGTTAGGATTATCATTAGCGTTAGGTTTACTTTATGGTTTGGATTATGGTTAGGGTGACAGTTTACATCATGGTTGGGGTTAAGGTTAGGGTTAGGGTTAAAATTATGGTTAGAGTTAGGGTTTAGGTTTAGGGTTATGGTCTGGATTATGGCTAGGGTTAGGTTTTACATCATGGTTAGGGCTAGGGTTATGGTTAGGGCTAGGGTTATGGTTAGGGCTAGGGTTATGGTTAGGGTTTACATCATGGTCAGGGTTATGGTTATGGTTTGGATTTCAATCATGATTAGGGTTAGGGTTAGTGTTGTTGCTCAAGATTATGGTTAGAGATAGGATTTATATCATGGTCAATTTTGGGGTTGGGATTGGGAATAGGGTTGGGGTTCGAATTAGGATTATGTCTAGGCTTATACTTTAGGGTTAGGATTAAGATTACAGATAAGGTTATGATTTGCATCATGGTTAGGGTTAGGATTATGGTTAAGGTTTACATAATGGTTAGAGTTAGGTTTAGGGTTAGGGTGAGGATTTAGACCATGGTTAGGGTTAGGGTTAGGATTTTGATTAGGATTAACGCTTAGGATTATGATTTGATTTATGATTATTTAATGCCACACACCTTAGAGAATTGTGTATAATAAATAGTAGCACAAAATCTATTATATAAATTAAAAATATTAATAGTGGTCCAAGTATTATACATTGCCACACATCCACTTCAAATTTGTTTTAAAAAGTATTATTTCTTTTATATTATAATACAATTCAAACAAAATTGGTAAAATATTCTAATATATATGTCAAATATATGTATAAAATTGTTAAAAAATATTTTGTGTCTTCCTCACAATGCTTGAAGCCCACTATGACTGGCCATATAAATTCTGCTTCTTCAAAACATCTTAGAGAATAATGTGAAATGCAGCCAGATCGTATTGAATCCAATTCATTGTTCATGCGCTATTTCATCTATTTTAATTTATGCATGTTGGATTGTAACCGCGTCCCTGATCTTTATTAATTTCCTCACACGTTGGATTGTAACCACCTTCTTGATCTTTATTATGTACACATTGGTATAGTTAGGATTATGATTAGGGGTTAGGGTTAGGGATAGAGATACAATTAGGGTTTCATTTAGCTTTATCAAAAAATACTAACCTAAATTTGAACCCTAATTTGTGTTACTCTATTCTTCTAACATCTCTAAAATATTGATAGATGATTGTTATTTAAGTAATTTTAGATAAGGGACAATTGATATTGGGAATGATTATTTTTAATATATCTTATACACTCTTGGATTGGTAAAAAAAATCTACTTTTGTATATAAGTATAGTAGAGATTATCTTCCCTTGATATTTATTAGATATTAATAAACCTAAGAGATTGTTTCTATTAGATATATTGATAAATTATTTCATGTCCACATATTTTCTTATTTCATACCTATAAATTATTTCTCAAAGATTTGTTCTCCCTCATTCCATGTGGTTAGTTCATCACATGTTTCTTCTTCATGTAGCTTTGTATTACTTCTTTGAGCTGGGTTGTTCGACGGATCTCCAACTATGCCCTTCTTTATCGCCGGGCTTGGAAGGAGGGAGCCACGTTAACGGATTCACTACTACGGGCACAAATGACCGAATTCGACGCGGTTGGGATTCATGAATCAAGGTTGGGAATCAGGCAGAATGGAGCCACTATTATTGGTTTGGTTACCATCTCCTACGGATTAACGACGATAGAGGGATGGGGAGGAATCAGGAGGAGGCGGCTATTACCATTGTTCCGGGGCTCCGGGTTCAGCTTGTCAGAAAAGAGATAGAAGGCTCGTCTTTCCCCATTAACTTCCATTAATTCAATGCAACAAGGTCATCAAGACTGTCATTGTAAGAACCAATTCCTACCAACATTTTTTTGAGACTATGACGAGTCAACATTCATAAACGATCTTATAGTGGGCAAAATTACACATATTAATTATTTTTACCATACTTATTGGGTACAATTCATCATTCAAAATATGGGAAATTTTCTAATTTTAAGATAACAGAGAAAATAAGATTTATAAATTTATGAGACCATATATGTGTGTTTTCCAATGGTATTTCATTATGTGAAGTACAATATAGATAGACCATTATTATTTATTTTGTAAGTCCTACCTTGTAAAAATGTAAGAACATATTGAGGACTTCAAGTTCCTCTTCAATCATAATCCCATTGCAAATATTGATACATGTTTTTGAGCTCTTGAGCTACTTAAGTTTGAACTATGCTTTGAATTTTATCTAGTCCGAAGACACTTGATTCAATATTTTGACATCTCGTGATCAATTCAAAATTGTGACATTAATATCTTTTAAGATGAATAGAGCATAATGTCTTCTATTATACATTCATATAACTCTAATTTATTTAAGATAAGAATGTAACAAAATACTTAACTAACATTTTAAAAATAATATAACAATAAAAAACATTTAAAAAATAATAATACTATAAAATTCTATTAAATGACTTAGATTCTATATCAACCATATTACGTAAGATGTTGATGTGCACTCCAAGCTCTATAGAGTGCACCAAAATTCTTTGGAATGAATCTAAATCTCTGGTGTTTGGACACATTAATTGGAAGTAGTACATTAATGCAAAATTAAAAAATATTTATGTGAACGATTTACACACAACATCTAAGTTTTGGTTGTAAAAAGTTACCTAGTTACCTCGATATGAACATTTGTCAACAGTCAAGTAGATACGATCTTTAATCCGAAATCATCTGAGAAATGTTACCTCAAAGGCTCAAGAGATATCATCCCATGGAATGCAATGATTGTTATATTTGCAAAAAGTGGAGCTAATGAAAATACTTTCACAACTTTCAAACAATTGCGATAGGCAGGTATAAACCCAAATTCTTTTCTAGTGTTCTTGCTGTCTGTGCAAAAATGAGAGCTTTTGAATAGGGCATGGAGCGGTACGAGGATTTTTGTTAGATATTATAGTTATAAATAGTTTGGTAGACATGCATGCAAGATCTAGAATCATAGACATAGCAGAGGCTAGATATCATCTCATCGAATGCAATGATTGCAAGATGACATAGCACAAGGCTATAATGTCATCTTCCTCTCCTAAGAAATACACAATTAAAATGGTAAAAATGTAAGGATTCTATAAAATAAATGAATGTCACAGGATCAATATCTAATATTGCACTGTAAAAGGAATGAGATTCACTCTTTTATCACTCATACTCTTATATTTACACTTTTCCCCCATATTTCAAACCTGCATAAATCATCGAGAAAGATAGTCATCTTAAAGAAAAGATGCATAAAATAGTTATCTTAATTTCAAGAAACGATGCATAACGCTAATAAAAATTATTCTGGTCATACCTAAACTACACGCAAACTATCTTTTTGAGCCACATAATGGATCCATCTGAAAACACACTTAGCCCTTCTCTATCGTGAAATCATTGGCTCAATGCAAAATCCCTCATCATATGGCCATTTATGGTTTGATTGCAGAATAGTTTGCATACCTGATGCAATAGTTGATCGATATGTTGTTGTTCGAATACGAATTGTTTTCTCCTCTTGCTTGGGTTCTGTTGCATACCTAATGAGTTGATTGGAAATGCCTCTTCCTAGCAAAATGCCCATGGTTAAACGAAAAATGTATGCATAGAAGTGGAATCGATTGGTGTGGCTTCATTGATGTCAGTTACTACGCCCACTACCATCAGTTTCTGGCCCTTCAAATTAATTTCCTTTGACACGTTGGATTGTAACCGCCCCCCGATCTTTAAGGTTTACACAAAATATTCTACTTTTATTCTATCCTTCACTCCCCTGCTGTGACTGTATAGGAATGCCTCTCAGCGTAATTATATAAATTTTTCAATTAATTTTATTTATTTAAATAAATATTTTTACGATAATATTTATATTACAACTATTAATATTAGTTTAGTAAAATAAGAGCTATATTTAATATTACATAAATATAATTAAAATAATAAAATTTCAAAATAATAATAATGTAAAATTATAATCATTAAAAATTAAAATACTAGGAAAGACAAGCACTTCCATATATCTTATTTCTCTGTGATTGTTTTTTCAAGTGTGTATGAGCCGTTTTTCAAGATCTTCGTCTACCAATTTTACGAGTTGCAGTTATTTATGCTCAGGGTGTGTAATACTTTCACTTCACTGTCATGTTATCTAGAAATACATTTTGAAGAATTTGCTTTGATTCGTATTCTACAACATGGATTTCTCGGCATGTAAATATTAGCAGCAATTCCGACAGAACGGTGTTGGGAAATGTTAACAATTTCACGGCTGTTAAATCTCTCCCTATATTCATGGTTGCTTTGCTTTTTTAATAAAAAATATAAAAATAAAATTTAAAGAGTTTCATATAGAGACACGTCTTCAATTGTTAGAAGTCTGGAACACACTTATCAGAGTCCTAGTAGTGTGTGTGCTTTTCAATAAATTTGCATTTGGGAGAAAATTTTTAGCAATGCGTTTTCTTGATCAGGATTGAGAAGATTTTAAACCCAGGTCTCAGTACCAGTACAAGTCCGGCAAAGGACGAGTAAACCTTTTATAGGTAATTGAAGCCCTTTGTGGTTCAGTCAATGAAACAAATAACGAATTTAAGGGTCGAAACACTTGTCCATTTTTATGAGATACCTGCTGTATTGGAATCACTTAACAGAATTGCATTCTGATTTTTTTGAGGTTTTTCATTAACATAAATTTTCATCAGTGAAACCTATGACCAGGGTTTCTTTCTTATGGCTACACTTTCATTCTTCCTACAGGCTGGGGTTTCCTTGATTAGTGTAGAGCTACTGTAATATTAACTATTTATTTAGAGGAGGAGTCAGACAAACAGGGTATGTTTTTGGTCGCAAGCAATGTCATTTAGAGGAAGAGGAGGCGGTGGTGGAAGGTTCGCAGGGAGGAGGACCTATCAAGCTCCTATTAAAGATGAAAATGGGAATATTAAGAAGCCTGAGCCACCTACTCTCTTTCTGGTATGCATTCTAGTTTACTTACCTATAGGTTTTGGCATTAAAGCACTATTTTACAATTTACAATGCAATTGGATGCAGGACATAAAAGCATTGCCCGTGCTACCAGAGATTACAATGAGGGATGAAGAACTTGTGTCTAAGAGGAGAAAACTTGACCATTTTTGGGAACTATCACCTTATTACATTGAAAATGCAAAGGAGAAGACTGGTTAGTTTAATTTTTCAAAGTTTGATTTTTAAAGCGTTTGTCAGATATTGTTTATCCAGAAAGAGGTCTTTTTTGTCGGTTCTGGAGAAAAAAAAAGGATTTGGCTGATAAATTTCTGGAAACACTATCCATCTAGCTTTACAGGTCTGACCTACTGCGTTTTTGAATGGTTCAGTGTCTGAACCTTTTCCCTGATATTCTTTTCTGGGTTCATTTGCATTTGCTCTGGATTATTATTATTATTTTTGGCTAAACGAATACAGTATTAAGGGACCCCACATTCAGATAAATTATTGGTTGAGATGCCAACTCCTAGTGGTGTTAACCTTTGTTCCACGGAGTTTTTGGGACGGGGATGGTAGGGGATGTCGGGACGTGTTTCCCGTAAGGGGTACTTTTGGGTCATTTTCGGGGGACGAGAGGGGATGCTATTAAAAAAATAAGGGGTTTTTACAAATATAGAGAAATTTTAAATATGCATATCATAACAATGGTAAAACATTCATCATAGACATTAATACATTGCATTAGACTTGAATTGAGATTTCACAAGAGAATTGACAAACATTTTACCAAAATTCAAATGCTTTTATCAATCACTGCCAACAAACATGTCATAAACATCCATAATAGACATAAAATGATAAATATTACATATTAAACATCCATAACTATGAGATGACATAAACTGTAAATAGAAAAGTTAAGACATAGAAGTCCATAATCAGCTGTCTATCATAATGTCAAGATAAACTAAGAAAATACATGGCTGTCCATAATCAGTACATGGTAGGTCTAAGACTAAGAGTCTAAATCAAGATCAAAGCTAGAGTCTCTATCCGAGTCACTATCAATATGAGGGGCTGCCTCCTCAACCAATGGAACCCCAAGCAATCCTGGAGGTGTCTCATCCTCCTCAACCTATGGAACCCCAAGCAATCTTGGAGGTGTCTCATCCTCCTCAACTTGCATAGCATCTTCGGGATTGACATCCCAATGTAAGGCTGAAGTCTAACAATACTCAGGTTTCTGGCAATTCTGTAGCCGCAATGCACTGTGAACAGCCACTAACTTCTCTGATCGTCTAGAGGTAAGGTGGTTCCTCTTGACCAATTGGATGAAGCTATATGGTGCAGTCACCGGTTAGGAGGGACCTCAAAGAGATCAGTCCGGACCGGTCAGCAAGAGTAAACACAACGGAAACACAAGGATATGATGGAGGCAATGCAAAACAGATTGAATTATATCATGAAAACTGATTACAAAACCAGTAACAACCAGGTTATAGAAACCGGCTCACAGGCCTACTAAAACATGCTCAAAATACAGAACAGGTCACAACTGGGACCTCAAACTTAAGATTTAGCTTCTATGTTTTGTCGAACTCCCTCGATACATTCTAATGCTCTATTACAATGATTTATACGATCCAAGGGGATTCGGTTGGCCCCAAAAGGGATCAAAACCCGAAGAACAAGACCTAACGTGTAAAACCAACAAGGTCGGCCTCCGCCAAAGAAATTTCTCCGGAAAATCCAAAGGATGAAGTGAGAATCAAAGCAAAGGTCAGCTACACGCCAAGGAACAACGAAATCGACGCTCAGGGCTCCGCAAGGTACAGAAAGGATCCGATAGATCACCAATGCAAAATAGGTCTAGGCAACTGGTAACAGAAAACTGTCTTGGAAACTGGTAGCGATAACTTGCTGGAAAATGATCCAAATGCTTTGCGGTTTGGGAATAAGGAAGAAGATCAAGTCTCCAAGCAAAATCCAACTCCACTGGTTCCGGTGAGCCAAATCCGGGAACTACAGAAAGAAATGCTGAAACTGCAAATAGAAAAGAAAACATAAAGAAATATTTTTGGTTGATGCAAGATTGCCAAGAACCGGGGATGCTCCTGGATCACTATATGTGGATCAATTCCTCTCTGTAGCAGAGGAATTGGCAACTTGTGAAAAAAGATGAATGACAAGTACTCTAAGATCCGGTGCATCTCTACCATGCCATGTCCATTCGTCCTCACCTCAGGTCTGCCAAACGTTGGACCATGAAAATTGACAAAATTAAGCAATTGTGTGCGGCGTTTGGTAGATTCATCTTTATTATACATTTTTGAAATTGCCTTAAAAAAGCCATCTTTCACCTCTTCATCACTAAATGGAGGCACTCTCCTAGGTCTCAGTGCATACCATTTGGGATTGAGAGCATAGGCTGCCATGTAAAGTGGGTTGTTCATAACGTTCCATCGTCGCGTCACAATGGGCGTTCCATCGTCACGTCACAATGGGCCTAAGATGCTCCTCATAAAATCCCAAAGTGGGGTCCCTGCTATGAGTAGCTCGCTTGATCTGCCCAAGCATGCAATCAAAGGTCTCATAAAACTCTCCAAGGTTAGGAGAGTCAGTATAAGCATATCTAATCACATGAACAATAGGCTCAATGAAGGAGCAAATATATCTGCAAGTGCAAACAAGTTACAAGTTAGAAAATTATATTAATCAATAATCAATTGGCATTGTTGATTTTATTATTTAATTTTTAAAATGTTTAGCTGACAATGCAATTGAAGTTAAGCTTGGATAAATGAGTTTAGTTGACTATGCAAGATACTTCACAATCAACGAAATACTAGTAGTATGAACATCAGAATTCCACCATTAATCATGCACAAAGATCTTTCATGCATCTAATTATCATCTAACACGAGGATCCAACAAAAAACCATGCAATTATGTAGAAGAAACAACACATTCCACCATATCTTCAATGAAAACGATGTTTATTTACAAGTTTGGCAACAATTTCTACCTTCTCCTCCTACTCTACTTCTAACTACTGCTTGCTATTGAACATACTAACTATCGTTTGTTACTAAACTATGAACCTTTACAAATGAGAAAATTAAGCTTTATATAGGTAGCTCTTTATAGTGAGTGGCTCAAATTGATTTACAATCAATGGCCAAGATTTCAAGATAGAAAACCCTAATTAGGGGTTGTTACATCCATTACAAAGTATTTAATGCTTGACCAATGATAAAATTACAAAATATAGGATACATGTCCTTCCTTGAATAATTGACCAATAGATGGTGAGGGTAGGTACATTGAACTTTGTGCCCACATGTGGTAGTTATCTCTTTGTTGGATGAGTCAGGTGCATTGAATTTGGATGCCTTGTCTTGGAATGAAGTGATAGGATTGAAGATGACTGGGTGCCACCTCAGCTAGGGGCTTCTTGTAATTCATCATAAATGTAGGGTATTGATGCATATCTCTTGATACTCAACATTTCTAAGCTCAATCATAAATGAGACGAAGGTAGGAGATATTTCCAAATTGCATTACCTTCTAAGTTCTAACTTTGATTAACTTTTCTGGAACTGTCTCCTGCCTTTATCACCTTTGCATCTGCTTCCTCCTCTCTAATAATTCCTTATGATGTCTCGAACTTGTCCTTGATCTCTTCTATGTGGTGAAATCTCTCCTTCATGTCATCCTTGAGGGTCTTCGCCTTAGTAGAGTCCTTTTGCACTTGATTCCTTATCTTGTATGCGCTGAATTCCTTGATGTTTCTCTGAATGTTCATCTTTCTCAGCTTCCTTTCCTTGCATCAGAACCTGAAAGGAGATACAATGAATCAAAATCATGATAATAAAGCAACCTTTCATACTCCTAATACATCATTAATCATTAATTCAGGTCCGTAAATGACAATCTGCTGATAAAATTTGCTTGCAATCAGGTCTGATTAAGGTCTGATTTTACTTAATTTCAATTCTGAGACCTGTCCTTACTCATTAACTTTCAAAAGCGTGGATTGGAAGTGATTCCTCAAGAAGTTCGGACTTTTTGAAGGTCATTGACAGTGCTTGTAGGGAGGTCAGACTTTTTTGGTTCCACTTGCTGGAAGTGATCAGGCTTCTTGATGAGCACTGACAATGCCAAAAAGAGATCCGACTTTTGAGACCTCACTGACAGGAAATGGTCGAACTTTTCAATGGCCACTGATAGTGACTCAAAAAGATCAGGTTTTTCATGGGGCATTGACAGGAAGTGGTCGGGGTTTTTGGTAGGCATTGGAAGTGCTGATCCTTCATGATCTTGATCACCTTGAGCTCTTCATCAAATCGGTCCTTTGCTTGATCAGATTCTTGAATCATTCATACCTCTTTTGTCAAGTCAATCTTATCTCACTTGAGGCATTGAGACAGCAGCACAATCATTTACATTGATCTTCACTCCCTAGGTTGGATTTTGGTCATTAACTGAAGTGATATCGGCCTGGTCGGGTATTAGGAGGAGCACTGACTGGAAGTGGTCGAGGTTTTGACCTCTCACTGATAGTGATGCAATTAGTTCGGGTTTTTGGGAGGTCATTGACTGTGACCATAAGGAGGTTGGAGATTTAAGAGGGCATTGACAGTGGCCTCCTCCTTGTTAAATCATTGGCATCTCTTCATCTTTCTCAATCACATGGTTACTTAAACATTGAAATCACTCTCACTTCTAATGGCCAATCATATCTTCATGTTTTAGGTTGGTTTTGAGCACCAAGTGGAAATGACAAAGGCAGGTCGGACTTTTTGCCCTTCACTGGCAGTCTCATCAAGAGGGTCAGACTTTTGAAGGAGCACTGATTGAAAGTGGTCGGGCTTTTGATAGGGCATTGACAATGGTTGAGGTTTTCAAACCTTACTGACAGTGACTCAAAGATACCAATTTTACTTGCTCAATCACCTTAATCTCTTCAAACATCAAGCACTCAACTCTTAGACTGTAAGGGTCCTCCATCATCAACCAAGCCTCCATGGTTGTTAGGCCTTGGTATTGATTGACTTGCATCTAACCTCTCAATTCTCATGGCTGATCTCCACACTTGCATTCATTGTATCTATGTCTGATGATGATGATCAAATGAAATGATCATCATATTGTTAATTGCCAAGCCTTGAGAGCTACCTAACCTCAATTCCACCCAAAGAGATAGACATGACTTGATCACCCCTTGACAACCCGAGACACTGTACTTCCTACAAGTGAAAGGTTAATAGCTAAAGATGCCACAACTAACCTAGAAAGCAGAAAAAAGTGGGGGGTCCCCATTTGCAATGGGGTGATGTGTGAAAACGTCACGACACAATCCACCACATATTCCAACTGCAAAAAGTTGCAAGAAAAGAGTGGTGTATTTCACTAGTTATCCACTATACTCTTTCTTCTTTTATCATTCTTTTCAATTTGGTTCAATTTTAGCATCCGTTTTCTGTCTATAAGGAAATCTCCCTTCTTCAACCTAAGACATATTTCAATTGCAAAATGTTAGCGAGAAAATAATTAGTATCATTCACCAGTTATCTATGACATTTTCATACTTCTCAATTTGATCCAAACATGAAAAGGCACTATTAAATGCAGATGAAGACAATTTATTTTAATCCACATAAGTGTTTCCTCCTTTTGATTCCAGGTTTAATAGTTCTTTAATGAACAGCAAGCTACTTTGAATTGGCACAATCTTTTGACATCCTCTATAATAACATGGAGGCAAAAGGACGAGTATAAATTATTTTGTTCAACTTTTCCTAACCCAAATCGTCTGATAGATTTGCTGTTGTGTTTCTTGTCTTCTTGATATGTTGATATGAGATCTTAGTTTCCAATGACATTGTTTGTTTGCCCAGCCATTGCTTTGCCCCTTTTTGATTGTTTGGAAGTCCCTTTCATTTGAAGTTTTTTGCAATTTTTATCATTAGCCAGTCCGAGTTTTCTAAGAGTGACATTGTTTTCCCCTTATTATTTGTACTTATCCCAAAGCGAATTGAAAACTTGAACAATAGTTGTCTCTCATCATCTCTAAAAATCTTCCTGATTCTCAATCTTGAATCTCCTTTCTCAGCTCCAAGAAAATTAAGCTTAACCAAATCTTTAAGAGCTTTCTTCCATGCATCTTTGGTTATTTTAGTTCATTCCCACCAAGCATTCATAGATTCTTCTCATCTATCCAGACGATTTATTTGATTTGGCATTCTGAGTACTGACCAGCATTGATATTGAAGCCTCAATCTTCCCCCATATTCTTCACTTTGGATATTCCTTCGCCCTGATATTTCTCCAAGTTTCCATGGCAGTGCAACGTGGGGCCAAATTTTGGGGGTGGTAAAATCTTTGCCAAGTTTAGGGGATTGCAGGAGGGACAACCAGTTAAATATAACTTAACAAACTAAAAGAAACTGAAATTAAAATGAAAATGCAATGTGCTGATATGCAATAACCATCCTTCCCCTTTTACTTTTGGGTTTTTAGCATTATTTTCCTTAAAAGTTATATTCTTCTATTTTTATGCACCAAATGTAGTAGGCTGTCCATTTCTGACAAGGGGAACATCTCCAAATCCCCAAGTCCCTAGGACATCACCTTAACCCCTGGGGACATGTCCTTGTGGAACAATGCTTCTCCCTAATTTTTTTGTAATGTCCCTTCCTTAGGCATCTCAGACTTTAGCGGAGGCTGGCCTACTATAAGGGTCCCGTAGGTCAACAATGTGGTTTGGACCCAACCGGGGGTTGTGGAGCTCAGCAGGGAGCTTTACGGGCCTTTTAGATTGGAGTTTTGGGGTTGAATCCATGAATAAAATTGAAATATTAAAGTTGGCCTTAAGGGAATAGTAAAAAGTGAATAGTAACAAAGAAACATAAGAGGAATAGTGAAAAATTCCCCCCATCCTGGTAACTTAAGTTGTTTTTAAAAGGGGGCCAAGTTCACAATGAGAAATTAGTCCCTCAATGTTATTATATGATTTTTAGGCCAAATGGTAACCCCAAAATGGATAAAAAGGTATTTTGTCTATCATTTGGATTCATTCTTATGCTTCCAATTTTCAGATCAGCAGCAAGCTTGAGGGTTTCAGCAGCTTGGAGCTTCCAAGAACACAAACTTCTGGGAGAATTTGGAGATTTGGATGAAAACCCATCTCTCTTGGTGACAGGTTACATCAGTATTTAGCTTCAATGTGCATTTGACAGCCTTCATTGGGGGATTTTAGAGTAGATTTATTAGTTTGAGGGCAGGTTTCCATCAATTAATTGCAGGGCAGACCTTCTTGAGATCATCACCACTCATTTCTAGCTTATTCTCAGTCAGCTACACCATTTTGGGAAGAAGGGCATCAAGAGCTAGGTTGTATTTGGAGTTTGAAGCTAATATTAGAGCTGATTTTTATATTCTATTTGTTAGAAATTTGTATCAAACCTTTATGCTCAGTTAAAGGTATGTACATCGGTCTTTTTAAGTAAAAGAAAGTTATCTTAATTGCCTCCTTAATGTGCTATGTGTTAAATTTAATGATCAAATTAGATAGAAGATAATTCAATCAATAATGCACAACAAGTACCTTGGAAAAACCTTCCAACTTGAAGGTGAAAAACCTATCAACAAATAGTCTTTTATTATATTAGACAAGATAGCAAGATTTCTTTTGCAAAAATCCGCTTCACTCCTTGAAGCTAGATGAATGATGCAATTCTCACTAGATGAAATACAATCTGCTGTGTGTGTCTATCCTTCTAAGTATTAGAATAATATCTTTCTCTTTGTGTTATTAAGGGTCATTTAATTTGTTTCTAACTTCGCCTCTAGTTAACGATTGTTTCTTCTAGAAACATTGTCTTTGTAACTCTATTTAAAGGAGCTTTGTCTCCTTGATTAATTGAACAACATCGATTCTTTGAAATCCATATGCTTTTGCATTTGTATTATGGTATTAGAGTAGAAAATTAAATTTTTTTGTTATTCTAAAAAATTTCTGAAGGAATTTTTTAGAAAAAAATTCAAAAGTTTTTCGAAGTGGTTTGCTTCCAGTTCGTGGATTTTTTGCTGCAAATTGCATCGCGTGTCTTTGCCCTCAATCTGCATCTATTCTGCACGTGTTTTTGCTCGATCTGGTTCATTCATGGCCGCTTAGGGTTTCTGCAATTTTCGATTAGTGTTTTGACCCTTCAGTTCAAGTTGAAATTTTATTCTGGTTGCAAATTCTTGGTGGGTTTTTCGAGACCTCAACTGGGTCGTCAGATTTTTTAGGTGCATCGTTTTCTGTGCCTCAATTTTAGAGTCGTCAGATTTGCATTTTGATTTCATATTCTTGGTGGATTTTTCGAGAGCTTTTTTGGGTTGGTCTCAGATTTTTTTGGGTGCCTTGAATTTTGTGCAAGTGAATTTGCCTTGGAATTTGTGCCTGTATTTATCTCAGTGCATTGAACTTCGTACCTCAGGTTTTGTTCATTCAACATCTTCTTAGTATCTCATTTTTCGTGCCTCGAAAAGTGTGAAGATGGCTTATGGGCATCGATGTTTGTTTCGGTTTTTAATTTTTTTTACCTGACAAAAATTCTGATGAGTTTAAATATTTTTTTTCTTAAAAAAATCTGTGGGTTTTTAACTTTTAATAATTTTGTCCTCAAAAATTATCTGTGGGTTTTTAAATATTTTTTGTCCTTGAAAAAAATCATGGGAGGGTTTATGATTTTTTCCTCAAAAATTGTACTTTGCTGTAGTATGTTTTTAGTCGCATCTGGAGTTGTGCGAACATCTGCACTAGTCTCTTGTTTGTAGTCTATTTTCGGGCATCTTGCTCATCTGCAATAGTTTGGAGGGTTTGCCTATTTTTTCCTCAAAATTGTGACAGCTGTTCTTGGTGTGTCTTTGGTTATAGGGAGGGACAGTTCTCCAACATCAGGTTGGATGGTTGGTGTTGTTTTGGGTATCTCCAGAAGTTCTGTAGTTTCTAGGAGGGTTGGTGGTAAACTCATCTCAAGTGGCAAAGTTAGTGGCAGGCTCTTGTTTTCTGTTGCAGCGTGTTCTGAGAAGAAGGGGGCAACCTTCTCTGTTATTTCTCTTGGTAGTTAAAACGATGAGCATTAAGGGAGGGTATTAGAATAATATCTTTCTCTTTGTGTTATTAATGGTCATTTAAGTTGTTTCTAACTTCACTTTTAGTTAACGATTGTTTCTTTTAGAAACATTGTCTTTGTAACTCTATTTAAAGGAGCTTTGTCTCCTTGATTAATTGAACAACATCGATTCTTTGAAATCCATATGCTTTTGCATCTGTATTACTAAGATGATTCACGAACTGCTGAATGTGTTATGCGAATTGCTGAAGGTAAGCACGAATTATTGTAGATGATTCGATATGCTCGTGGTGTATTCATTCGATGCCTTGTGGAGAGATAGAGTCAATCTATATATATCCATACATGTGTGCATCCAATCAACACGTCTATTCCAAGAGTCGGCTACAATATTAACCAACACGTCTCATAACAAGGATCAATTTCATTATAACTAACACGACTTCCAAGGGTGGCGACTTCTATTTAATTTGCAAGTATAAATAGGCAAATTCGGCATCATATGATTTAATAAATTGGTTCATTTAAATGTCTAAGGTTGATTAGGCCAATTAGACATTTATGTAGTCTATGTCGGCCTGAAGGAATTTGACCATAGCTACATTATCATTAACACTCCCTCTTAGCTAGGGAGGAATCCTTCTCGATCTCTATTGTGATATCCATCATGACTACTCCCAGAGGGTGGGTCCATCATGGCTACTCCCACGAATGGAAATGCAAATGAACACAAGTGCTCATCACGAAATCACTCAACATGATGTTGTCATCTCATCATGACGTTCACCATGGCTACTCCCAGAGGGTGAATAAACACAAGTGCTAAGTCATGGAGTCTCTCACATGACATGCACCATGGCTACTCCCAGAGGATGGAACAAGGGCTTTCACCTCAAACTTCTCTCTCACAGAGAAGAATGCATTAACAAGGGTTTGCATCTCAAACTTCTCCCATACAGAGAAGAATGCATTAACAAGGGCTTGCACCTCAAACTTCTCCCACATAGAGAAGAATGCATTATAGTACATCTCATGAAATCATTGATGCTGAGACTCCCTCTTAGCAAGTGCTTCATTCTCCACAACTCCAAGCTTGTCTCGAAAATGCACAAACTTCACTTTGGCAAGGGGCTTGGTGAGAATGTCAGCCGTCTGTTCCTTAGTACAAATGTATCTCAATTGAACAACATTCCTCTGTACCATATCTCTGATGTAGTGGTATTGGATCCCAACATGTTTTGTTCTATCATGGAACACTGGATTGACATATAGCTTTACATAGCTTTGGTTATCACAACGAATAATTGTAGGCTCCAACAATTGTCCAAACAATCCTGCAAGGAGCTTCCAAAGCCACACTGCTTCGCGAGTTGCCACACATGCAGCAATGTATTCTGCCTTTGTGGTGCTCAGTGCCATTGAAAACTGCTTCCTGCTACACCAAGAAATCATAGCAGATCCCAAACTGAAGTAACAACTAGAGGTGCTCTTCCGATTAGTAACACTCCCTGCCCAATCAGAATCAGAATAGCCTTGTAGATTCAGATCCACACTGGAAGAATATTTCAAGCCATATCCAACTGTGCCACGCAAGTATCTCAAGATATGCTTGACTGCAACTAAATGTATTTGCCTTGATTCACACATGAACTGACTAAGTGCACTCACTGCATAGCAAATACCTGGTCTAATGTTAACTAGATACATCAAGGATCCAATCAACTGTCTGTACATAGTAGGATCCACAAGATCTGAACTAGCTGCAGATTCCCTCAATTTCTTCAAGTTAGTTTCCATCGGTGTAGATATAGACTTGCAATCTAACATTCCAAATCTCTTCAAGATGTCAATGGTGTACTTTCCTTGACTTAGGATAATCTCATTAGGCCTCTGCCATACTTCCAAACCTAGAAAGAAATGCATGAGTCATAGGTCCTTCATCTCAAATTCTGAAGTCAACTCCTTCTTGCATCTAAGGATGAGATGATTTTCCCTAGTAAGAAATAAGTCATCAACATATAGAACCAAGATTAAAACTTCACCATTGAATACCTTGAAGTAAAGATTCAGGTTAGCATCATTCTTGCAGAAACCCAAACTGTAATGTCCCCCCTTTGAAATAGAATTTAATAATAAATAACAATAATAAAATTAAAATATTAAAAATTAAATTATAATATAAAGAATATAATTAATTAAAATTTAATTAAGTTAATGAATGGTTAAAAGACATGGAAGGAAAAGTTGTGACTCCCTCAACAATAAGATATAACAATAAGATATAAAAGGGAGAAGAGAACCTCATTTGGGAGGGGGTTAACTTGGAAATCAGAAGTGCAGATCTGATTTAAATAAGTGCAGATCTGATTTAAATAAGAAGTGCAGGTCTGATTGTGAAAGGTTGTTTCCCTTTCAAAGGGCAGAAATAATGAAGAGTTGCACACTTTCAAAGGGTGTTAATGGTGAAAGGGTGTGTCCCTTGCCAAAGGGCATACATGATGAAGAGGTATGACCTCTCCCTCACATTGAGAGATATAAAGAAAAAAGAATCAAAGCATCCAGTTACAACACCATGGATCAAATCAGATCAGAACTGTTATTAAGTTACAGGTAGTAACATCCTTGTTCTTGGTGGTATGCATGGGATGTTTTTAATAAGTATGCTTAATATATGAAGCCCAATAATCTTCTTATGTGGAATTGATAGTAATATTAATATGGACTGCAATTTGTATGACAGTCATACGCAATTTCACATATATATTCATAATACATAAGAAATATTTATACTTATAGTCTAAATCATGTTATTACTGTCCGTATTTAAGACGATGGGAATGAGATGTTCCAAAGAGGGGCAGTCTAAATCCAAGCAATAGGTTAAATCCCAAGATAGGGTGGGGATCAGCGACCCATAAGCCTTGAGGGTATAGACCCAAGATAGGTAAGGGCTTGGATCTGTAAACTTTGAGGGAACCTATTGTAGTTGGTCTCTAAGCGCTTTGGTAACATACGTAAACCCTTCTCTCTTAAAACTGAAGTAGTAGCAAGGTCTGATATCTATATTAAGAACTATGAATGATGAACTTAATCATCTAATGAGGAAAATAGATAAGCACTTGATAATAACTAATTGAAGAATATCAATCAATTTTAATATTGTTGAGACATGGACCAGCTAGGACTCGAACCTAGGACCTTCCATACGCTGCTGGAGTGCTCTACCATTGAGCTACTGGTCCCTCTTGGACCAGTCCATCATCGGTCCGGGTATGGCTAATTTCCAACACCAACACTCCCCCTTAAGCCACACCTCTCGTGTGCTTGGGGCTCCTAGCCAGAACTTGGCTCTGATACCATATTGAGACATGGACCAGCTAGGACTCGAACCTAGGACCTTCCATACGCTGCTGGAGTGCTCTACCACTGAGCTACTGGTCCCTCTTGGACCAGTCCATCGTCGGTCCGGGTGTGGCTTATTTCCAACTCCAACAAATATAGTGAAATAGATTAGGTAGGGGACATTACACAAGCTCACCAAGTATTTTTCAATCCTTTCATACCATGCACGAGGGGCCTGCTTAAGACCATATAATGCTTTCTTCAATTTGCATACATGACTCTTTCCCATGAATTATGAACCCTTCAGGTTGCTCAATGTAGACCTCTTCGTCAATTACACCATTGAGAAAAGCTATCTTCACATCCATTTGATGTAGCTACCATCCCTTAGTTGCTGCAATGGCAATGATGGTCCTGATGGAAGTATCACGAGCAATTGGAGCAAATGTTTCTTCATAGTCTATTACTTCTTTCCGAGAGAAACCATGAGCCACAAATCTAGCCTTGTACTTCTCAATGCTTCCATCAGTTGCATGCTTAATCTTGTATTCACTTGGAAGATACAACTGACTCAGGATAATCTCATTAGGCCTCTGCCATACTTCCAAACCTAGAAAGAAATGCATGAGTCGTAGGTCCTTCATCTCAAATTCTGAAGTCAACTCCTTCTTGCATCTAAGGATGAGATGATCTTCCCCAGTAAGAAATAAGTCATCAACATATAGAACCAAGATTAAAACTTCACCATTGAATACCTTGAAGTAAAGATTTAGGTTAGCATCATTCTTGCAGAAACCCAAACTCACCAAGTATTTGTCAATCCTTTCATACCATGCACGAGGAGCCTGCTTAAGACCATATAATGCTTTCTTTAATTTCCATACGTGAGACTCTTTCCCATGAATTATGAACCCTTCATGTTGTTCAATGTAGACCTCTTCCTCAATTACACCATTGAGAAAAGCTGTCTTCACATCCATTTGATGTAGCTACCATCCCTTAGCTGCTGCAATGGCAATGATGGTCCTGATGGAAGTATAACGAGCAACTAGAGCAAATGTTTCTCCATAGTCTATTACTTCTTTCTGAGAGAAACCACGAGCCACAAATCTAGCCTTGTACTTCTCAATGCTTCCATTAGTTGCATGCTTAAATCTTGTATTCACTTGGAAGATACAACTGACTTTCCTTCAGGTCTAGGTACAATATCCCAAACGTCATTCTTAATAATGGATTGATATTCTTCATCCATAGCATCTTTCCATACTTGCTACCTTGAGGCTTCCTCAACATTGGAAGGTTCAGTTTCAATAAGATTACACATCAATGCAACATAGCTAGAGAATTTTTGAGGTCTTTTACTTTCTCTGAATGTGCCTCTAGGAGTTGCAAACTTTTCTGCCTCTTGCATAGCATTCCTTGCCCAAAGAGGTCTCTTTCGATTCACAACAATATCTCTAGGTCCATCAGTAGGATCCAAAGGTTCAATTGGATCATCGTCCACTACAGGTTTAGTAGACTCCATTTGAATCTCAGGAGTATGATCAATGTCCATGTCTTTAGGAGTCTCATGATCTTCATCATCTATCTCCATGCATGAACCTTTAGATTTTCTGAATGCAACATCTTCAAATGTGACATTTCTGCTCACTTCTATTTGCTTCTGACCGGGAATGTAAATTCAGTAGGCTTTAGAGGTTTCACTGTAGCCTACAAATATTCTTCTCTTGCCAGAAGGTTCCAACTTGGTTCTTTTGTCTTTGGGTATATGAACATACAATGGGCATCCAAAGATCCTTAAGTGACTGACATCAGGCTTAATCCATGAAAAGGCTTCTTCTGGAGTCATATTCTGTAATATTCGATGAGGACATCGATTCTGAACATACGTTGTTGTTCTAGAAGCTTTTGCCCAAAGAAAGGTTTGAAGGTCTTGGTCATGGATCATGGCTTTTGCAGCTTCAACAATGGATTTGTTCTTTCTTTCTGCAACCCCATTTTGTTGTGGGTTGTAAGGGACACAAAACTCCCTCTTGATCCTTGCCTCAATATAGATGTCACGAAAGCTACCAGAGGTGTATTCACCTCCATTATCAGATCTTGAAACTTCAATTCTCTTTCCAAATAAATTTTCTACTTGAGTCTTAAACTCTTTAAATCTACCTAGGACTTCATCAAACTCTTTAGATCTTAAGAAATAAATCCAAGTCTTTCTAGAGTAGTCATCTATGAACGTTACATAATACAAAAATCCACTTAGGGATGCTATAGACATTAGACCACATAAATCAAAATGTACAAAATCTAAAATTTCTTTTGACGTACTTTCATTGCTATGAAATGGGCTCTTAGTATTTTTACCCATAGCACAACCTTTACAAGTACCATCATATACATGACTAAGTTTAGGAATACCTTTAACCATCTTCTCCAATGATGGAAGAGCCCTGAAGTGTAGATGCCCAAGCCTTCTATGCCATAGTTCGCCGGAACTGGAAGTGTCATGTAGAAGAGCTTGAACTGGATGAGTGGAAAGCTTGTACAAACTCTCATGCCGATTCCCAATCACACGTGCAGTCTTGATGTTGGAGTTCTTTGGCCATGCAAGAACTCTCCCTTTTGAAAATGCTATTTGATAACCTTTATCCTCCAAGGCTGAAATAGATATAAGATTTCTCTTGATTCCTGACACGAATAAGACATCACTTAGATGAAGAGAAATTCCTGATTCTAGGTTGAGTGATGTAGCACCAAATCCTTTCATTGAATAGTGTGCATCATCTCCAATGATCACTTGGAGATTAGATTCCCTTTCCACCAAATCCGAAAGATGTTCTCGATAGCCTGTGATGTGTCGAGAAGCTCCACTATCAATTAGCCAAGTGTCACTATCCGTGGGAACATTACTTGATAAGGCAGATATGAAGAGGAATCCATTAGAGTTGTCTTCTGCTTCCTTTTGAGTTGAGACTTCATTAAAGTTTGCCAGTTGTTGCTTAGGACGTTGTTGACGTGTATTTTGTACACAGCCAAACACAGAATAAAATACCTAAAGGTACCTTATCCTCTCTTGAATAAAGCCTCTGAATGCTGAAGATATCGCGAAAAGGATCAATCAGGGTGACTTCAAGGTTCTTCGTTGTAGGATCTCTACGTGTGGATAAGCTCTCTGTGGTATGATGTGATTTGCTGGAATCACAAGGGGACTTACACTTCAATGACCTGAACGTCTGATTTGCTTTGAATATTGCTGGAAGACAGGTTTTTACTAGCTTTGATTTGAAAAAAAGGAAAAAAGACGAAGGTGAGGAAAGGATCTAATTTTGATACTAAGAATGTAGGAGCAATGATTGATCTTTGATGAAATTCTAACTAAGTCTTGTTTTGACATCACAGGACCATCTCCACAAGGTTAGTGCGATCTTCGAAGGAAAGCTTTATGACGTTCAAATCATCACTACAAGCATAGACACCATCAGGCTGATGCATATCAATGAAGAAGCGACAATTGAAGTTAAGCTTAAGCTGAATGATTCCAGTTGACTACACAAGGCAAGTCTGCAATCAACAAACTGCTAGTAGTATGGATATACGAATTTCACTATCAATCAAACACATTTCTTCCACTCATCTAATAACATGAAATCAAATATGAGAAGTATAGAGACCATGCAAATTGTCGAATCGACCCATAAATTTCACCATTTCTTCAATGAAGCTTTACAAGTCTTTTACAACAACATCTTGGCAACAATCTTTGCCTTCTCTCTCTACTCTACTCTAATTGCTATTCTATCAACTAGCTAATCACCTCCTAACTACTCTCTATCTCCTACTTTCTATTCTTCTCTCTAATTGCCTTTACAAAATGAAGAGTCGGGGCTTATATAGTGTCCACAATACAATTCGATGGCTCAGATCCATTTGAAATCAATGGCTAAGATTCAATAATGAAAACCCTAATTAGGGTTTGTTACAACCATTACATAACATTTAATGCTCGACCAATGATAAAATTACATTTTAAGGACACATGTCTTCTCTGGAAAATTCGACCAATAGATAGCTGGGGTAGGTACATTGGAGTTTGTGCCACCTCCCATGAGTTAGGTACATTGAATCTGGACATGCTGAGGTGGATCAATCCGACTGGAGGAGTGATGACTGGGATGCCACCTCATCTGACACTTGGTTGATACTCAATTTGGTAATGTTGAGAAGTTAGCTTTAATTAACTCTTCTGGAACTATCTGCTTCTTCAACGAACCCTTGCTCTAACTCCTTTTGTCTTTGATGTGCAGGATGATTGATGTACCTCGCCTTGGAATGCTGGATTTGGAGAAGTCCATTCCTGATGATGTCTGACCGAAGAAGGCCGTCCTTGTCGATGCTAAACTGGAGGAGGTCGCCCTTGTCCTTGCTTGATCTTCTTGGAGGAGACCGTCCTTGATCTGGCTTGATTTTCCAACTCGGGGATCTCCATTTGATGCCTAAACAAAATATTAAAGTTAGTCTTTTGAGCATCAAACCTTAAAGCGTGAAATTTAAGACCTTTCAAAGGTAAAACTTAAGATATTAATTAGAAAAAAGTCATGATAAATCAAGAATTACACATTTTCAAATTAATAATGAATGGAATTTGGATCTTCAAGACTTAGACTTTACAAAATTGCAATGGGATCACAATAAGTCTTGAATAAGAACTTCAAAAATGATTCTTCATACCTCCTCCTTTGAGTGCTTAACTACAAAACCTTGAAAAAAATGATGAGAGAAGACCGGATTTTGATGGACAAGGCTTAGTTTATAGTCCTCCTTTGGATGAATTACGCCTCCATTAGTCTTCAAAAGAATTTCGCCCTCCTTAGTCTTCAACACTTAGTAGAAATTCGCTCCAAACAAGCTATATTTCGCACCTCCAATTTGCTCTCCAATTTCACACTTAAAGGAATGATTGAATGATTTGAAATGTGAAGCAACACTCCTCCAACATATAGAACGCTCACCTTCCACTTACCCATGAGGCCGACCTAGCAAATAAAAGGTGAAATAATAAATAAAACCTCAAAAGGAGTAGGCCGACTTGTCAAATAAAGGCAAAATAATGCCTTGTGCGCTCAACTTTTAATTTTTTTAATTCCAAAATTAATTTTAGATGCCTCCAAGGGAATTTTTTATTAATTTCAAGGCTTAAAAATTAATTTATTAAATTCAAAATGCCTTAATTTAATGTGAATTTGATTCAAAATCTCCAAAGGGCTCAAAATTGGCAAATTTGGTGAATTCGTTAAGAATTTCAATGCTCAAGCAATGTAGAAAATGAAGGATATCACAAATTTCGCCCTGAGCCCTTGGTGAAGGCCAGAAGCGATTTTTCAATTTTTGCTCAAGATTAGCATTTTTCAACGTCCAAAACCTCTTCAAGACATTCCAACTAGGTCTTCTCACTGACTCGCAAACTTGGTTTTATCAAATTTTGAGGAAAAAGTATGATTTTGAAGTTTCTCGCCCTGGACCCTTAGCAAAGGTCAGGAGCGATTTTTTATTTTGTGACTAAAATCCTCAATTTTCAAAGGCAATATAATATTCATCAAGTTTCTTGGGGTCCTTTTGCCTTATCTCATCCTTGCCTTAGCACAATTTTGAAGAAAAGTTGTAGTTTTTTTGCAAAAATCGCTCTGGGCCTTCAGTTAGGGTCAGGAGCGCTTTTGCAAATTTAAGTTTGTCCATGCCTTGTTGTTTCTCCAAATTATCTTCAACGGATAGAACACACCCTCTTCCATTTATTTTAATCACAAAACTTGTTTTGTCCTTGCAAGAAAATTGTACTTTTAGAATCTAGCTCCGGACCTTCAGTGAGGGTCAGGAGCGCTTTTGCAAATTTAAGCTATTTTCTCTCACCTTTCCCTTTGAAATCACCTTGATAAGGAAGAACTTTCCTTTTTCATGCTATGAATAAATCTTTAAGCCCGACAAGTGATAAAATAATGTGTCTTTCAAGAAAATCGCTCTAGACCTTCAGTGAGGGTCAGGAGCGCCTTTTTTGCTTCTTGGTATATTTCCTTATTCTTTAGACTCCCAATCGCTTCTAAGGTATAAAACATCATCTCTTGATCTTTAAACGAGTTTGGGGGCTTCATCATGCTCATTCCACCGCTCATCTTGCCTTTAATACCTCATCTTGATCACAACAATGCTAAAAATGACCTTCATGGAGAATTTTGCCCTGGACCCTTAGCAAAGGTCAGGAGTGATTTTTCAATTTCAAGCTTATCTACCTCTTGTTGGCCCTCCAAATTTTCTTCAATGGGTAAAACATACCTCTACGCATCCATTCCAACCATAAAAATTGCTTTGACTTTGCAAGAAAAATGTACTTTTGAGAATTTCGCTCTGGACCTTCAGAGAGGGTCAGGAGCGATTTTCTCTTTGTTGCCCAAAATTCACCATTTTTCAAACTTTCAAACTTTCAAATGCATCTAGTAATGTCCAATCTTCTCTCCGAGAAACCCTGCACAAAACAAGTTAGCCAAAATTAGCGAGAATAAACTTGAACAACATTTTTGCCCTGGACCTTCAGCAAGGGTCAGGAGCGAAATTTACAATCTAGGCTAAATTGCTCAATCTTTTAGTTTCAAACCACTTCACAGGGCAAGGTAAGATCATTTTCAAGGCCAGGAACAAGGTTTCAAATTCAAGCGTGTTGGCATATGATGTCTACAATGAATTTCGCTCTGGACTCTCAGCAAGGGTAAGGAGCGAAATTTCTAATCTTGGCCAAAATTCATCATTTTTTAAGGTGTTCAATCAATTCCAAAGTCCAAACAAAATGCTTTGCAAATTAAAATTTGGTCGAATAAGGCCAGGAATGAGTCCTAGGTTGATTTTCGCCTTGGACCCTCTGGAAGGGTCAGGGGCGAGATTCGATTTGGACCTCCTCCCCGACAGCACTCATCTTGCAAAGGCTAACGGACAAAACCCTAAAAGACCTAGAAAACAAACCCTAGAAAGCAAAAAAGCAGGGGTCCTTATTTGCAATGGGGCGATGTGTGAAAACGTCACAACATCTAGCGCCACCTTGAATAAATGTTCCTGAAACATTTCAGAGATAAGGACTCAATCGACACCTAGAAGCTCCGGAAGATTCAACCCAACTTATCAGGTGACTAGAAAGTGCACTCAAAGTGGAAGGAAAATCTTTGACCGGATCTAGACACTTAGTCTTTGATTACCCAGGTGTGTGCAAGTGTATTCATTCCTCTCGACAAGACAATTATGACCCTCAGGTTCCCCTGTGATAGGCTACGTAGTATATCTGAACTTCAAAAGCATCCTGGATAGAGCCTCGCTGCCAGTCAGACGTCCATAGTCCCGACGAGGTTATCGCCGCAAGCTTACGAACATTGCTCCATTGCCAGCCAGGCGTCTATAGCCCCGATGGAGTTATCCGTATATTCCCATTAGCCAATTTTGATATTTCCTTTTATTTCATTGTTTTTTTTTTCTCTTTCATTTTCTCTTTTTTTCCTTTTGATATTGCTTTTTCATTCCGTCAATTCCTTTGGCTCGTAAGCAGTGAAGCTTTTTGATCTTTTGGCTTGGATAAGTCTTTTTCCTCCACAAACTGAAGAAGATCATTTTCTTCAAGTGCAATAAGCACTCTAAACTTCCACGAAGTGAAGTTTGATGCGCCTTCAAGCCTATCCTCGACTTTAAGTCCATTCACCATTTTCACTTGCAAGGAACTAGTCCTTAGAATGAGAATAAATTGCTGCTTATAGAAAAAATTCTGATCACGATTTACTTCACCGTGGCTTTGATACCATGTTAAATTTAATGATCAGATTAGATAGAAGATAATTCAATCAATAATGCACAGCAAGTACCCTGGGAAAACCTTCCAACTTGAAGGTGAAAACACAAGCAACAAATAGTCTTTTATTATATTAGACAAGATAGCAAGATTTCTTTTACAAAAATCCGCTTCACTCCTTGAAGCTAGACGAATGATGCGATTCTCACTAGATGAAATACAATCTGCTGTGTGTCTATCCTTCTAAGATGATTCACGAACTGCTGAATGTGTTATGCGAACTGCTGAAGGTAAGCACAGACTGCTGTAGATGATTCAATCTGCTTGTGGTGTATTCATTCGATGCCTTGTGGAGAGAGAGAGTCAATCTATATATATATCCATACATGTGTGCATCCAATCAACACGTCTATTCCAAGAGTCAGCTACAATATTAACAAACACATCTCATAATAAGGATCGGTTTCATTATAACTAACATGACTTCCAAGGGTGGCGACTTCTATTTAATTTGCAAGTATAAATAGGCAAAGTTGGCATCATATGATTTAATAAACTGGTTCATTTAAATGTCTAAGGCCGATTAGGTCAATTAGACATTTATGTAGTCTATGTCAGCCTGAAGGATTCCAACCATAGCTACATTATTATTAACACTCTGCATTATTCTATTTTGTATTAGCTATTTCTTTCACTTAGCATTCAAAACATTGATAAGTAGGAGGTATTTTCCACAGCGAGTCAAACTATGATATTGCTATTAGGGTTCAACTGTGTAGGGTTCAAAAACTACACAGTTGAACCCTGATAGCAATATCATAATTCAAAACATTATTCAAAAACTCTCAAAAAACTCCAAACAAAACAAAGAAATCGGTCAAACCCCCACTTAACATATGCTGGCCAAAGACTTTATCAGCAAAACAAACAGTTGGTTTGGATCAGATTTTGGTAGAATTGGGTTGGGGATCTTTCAATTTTGGAGTTTATTCCTAATCATAGATTTTAAATGTTATCTAGAGTCATTGTCTAGATAGACTTGTGAAGCCTTTTTAGCCATGCCAATATCCACTCCCTTACTTATTTTTGGCTAGCCCATCTTACTTCCATTTTACTTAAGAGTTTTCTCCAAATCTCCCATATTACAATGCAAAAACAAATGATCCCCATCTTCTGAGTTGCTCGTTTATAATAAGTATAACATCTTGAGTGGCTATGAAATTCTCCATGGATGTGGTCATGTGTCAATGCCTTACACAAAATTGTTAAGCAATACATTCTTGTCTGGGAATACCTTTGCTCTACTTTAGCTTCTCAAAATAAATCTTCATTGGCATCTTTAATTGAAATGTTTCCTAATTTGACCCTGTCATATATGAGCTGATCACTCTCTCCCACATTTGTAGCTGGGGCTTATTTTCAAAATACTTTTGAGCAAATTTATATGCATTCAAAATTGGGGCCATTTTAAATGCTTCCTCCTCTTCTCACTCTAGAATGGGAGCATTTATGTAAACAACTCTCATTGCAACCCAGGACTTCAAAAATGCCTTCTTTTCAACCTAAAAAGAAATATAAGTTGGCTAGACCTTGGACAGCTCCTTCCTTTGGGTATGGTAAGTTGAATAGGGATTGTGCGTCAAGGGGCAATCCAGGTCAGGTTAGTATGGGAGGCATTGGTAGGTACTCAAATAAATCTGTAGCCATTTTCTTTGCTGAAAGATTGGGACATACAACTAACAATTTAGCTGCGATCAAAGCTGTTTATAAAGAGATGCAAGAGGCTCTCAAACTTGGGTGGCAAAAACTCGAAATTGAATCTGATTCAAAGGTAATCATCAACTTGCTCTCTGATCCTCAGGGATTCTACAGCAAAAATTGGCGAATAACGAGAGCGTTGGAGAAGATTCACAGGTTGCAGGATAAATTCCAGGAGGTTCAATTCGGCCATGATCCTAGAGAATGTAATAGCATAGTGGATGGGCTAGCCAATTGGAATTTTGACAGCCACAATCTCATTTTTTATGGCTCACCTCCTTACTAGTGGCCGACTAAGCATAAAGCGGATTTCAGAAAGATTTTCAATTTTGATTCGTCCCAATGATTTCTAATATGTTTTTTTCTCTCTATTTTGCCCAGGCTTGGATTAATAGTTCTCAAGCCTGGCATGGTTGAATATTCACACTTTGATTTCTATCTAATATGACAAGGTTCCTCTTTAAATAAAAAAAGAATACAAGATAGTTTTTAACCTTATCTCACAAAGATCTTTCTCCACAGACTTTTAAATCAGCAAACTCCTTATTTTTGACCCAAGGATTTGACCGTGTCCAAGTATTTTCCATCTTAGTCTCTTTTAATCAAGGAGATACAGATTCTAAAAAATTCCATGCCTGAGAACCATATGTAAGAGGTCATAAAATGAATAATGTTTCAACTTCTTGGCTATCCAAATATTCCCCTTTGACCACTCTATTCCAAACCTTTCATTTTCTTTATACACCTATTGTACCATTGTTTCTTCTAAATCAAAATTCGTGGCCTTCATGAATGTCAATCATAAATCTCCATTTTGTTTTGGTTTGTATGTTTTATTTTGAAGGTACTAGAGAATTATTTACTGACCTTGCATGAAAAGTTTTCATTTGAAATCTTGTTACAGCATCAACTATTTTACTTGGTGCTTGGAATACAGACATCATGTATATTAAAACTGCTTATAGGTTTGCTTTAATTAATCAAATTATTTCTTCAAAGTCAAGCCTTCTACTTTTCTATGTTGATAGCTTTTCCTGAGTTTGGCGTATCATCCTATTCTAATGCCCCTCCTTCATTCTTTCCTTCATTACAGACATTCCTAGGCAGATACTTGGTAGCTTAGTGTAGAAATCAACCAGTTTGCAGTTGTACCTTGAAGAATGTAGAGACTAAGCTTTAAACTATAAAGACACAAGAACAATGTGTAAAAGGAGACAATTACATTTGATGGTGTCTGTAGGCTATTATGCTCTTGTAGAACTTGATAATTGATGATAAAACAATGACTTTAGATGTGTATATATTGTTAATGTTTTTATAGCTGTTGCTTGACAACTATTCAACTTCAGCAGGGTGGACTCTTTAAATACAATGCAGTAATAAGTTTTTAGCTTTTCCTATCTTTAGTTGGGTGCAAATCTCTTTTTCCTTTTTTTCCTTTTTTGGTAAAAGCTATTTTTTGCTTTTCGTATATTCAGATTGGAATCTAAATTATGAGAGAGGCTGCTGGTCTTATTGTAGAACAAGGTGTTACTTTTGCTCTATTTATTTTTTCTCTTCCAACCTAGGTGTTTCATTATGACAGAGATTTTTCATTTGTAAACCCTAGAGTTCTCTTGTTGTATAGAAAAGATCCAGGGCACACCATTGAAATAAGAGAGAGCAGACAAAGAGTGCATATGTGAGTGTCAAGCTAGTGCAGTGTAATTCTTTTAGTTTTAATAAAAAGATAAATGCAGTTTTGAGAGTTTAGATTTGTGAGTATTTGCTGTTTATATTTTCACTTTCAACAGTATGTGTTTGTAGATTTTAGTGTACTCATATTGAATGTTTTGATTGTAGTTTAAATATTAAGCACTTACCATGATCTAAAAAATTTAACATGGTATTAGAGCACATTATTTGAAACTTTTCAGATTTGTTTATGAAGTTTGCTGCTACCTATGAAAGGGAGCTCTCGGAGGATTAAAATGGGTGTGATGCCTTTGCGTCAGTGGTTGAAGGTTTTTGGATTTGAGAGTTGTAGGGTAGCATGCCCTAAGGGCTCTAGTGACTGTAGTGTTGATTTGCACTCATGATAGGCAGTTGGACTGAGTTATTCTCAGTTGATCTGTTTGGTTTTAGTGTGCTCTAGAAGCTGTAAGTATGACAAATCTTGCTCTCAAAGAGTGACTGTCTAGAGGAGCTTCCAACTTTAAACCTTGGAAGTGCAGATTGTAGATGCTATTGGAAGAGCTTAATCTTTGGAGTTTAGTGGAGGCAAAGATTGCACCTCCTAACGAACCTGATCAATTGGCTTAATTTAACAAAAAGTAGATCTAGGTGAAGTGAATCATCCTTAATTTGTAAAGGACCATTTGATCCCTTACATTCGCAGACAAGAAAACAATGAAGGATATGCATTTTGCCTTGATCTCTCTATATCAAAGTGGGAACATTTTCCACGATATGCTGCCAAAGGACAAGCTTAGTCCCACACACATGAATGATGAAGGTGGAGAATGATGAGTTGGTACCAACTTCTTGCAATTGGGGTGAAGGTGGAGAATGATGAGTTCGTACCAATGTTCCATGAAGTTTCTTGACAAGGAGATGAGGGGACATAGGGACAGGTTTTGAGTACTGGGGAACCAAAGGCCTAAATTTGGGGACGGTGAAGGGACGACGACAGAACGGTGGTGGAGGGGCGATGCTGATATAAAAATAGAGGTGAATTGAAATCTTCAAGGCAAAATCTGCAATATAACATTTTTGTGAGTGCCCTATGAAAGGCCTACTAGCTTTCACAAAGCTAAAGGTTGCAATCAATATCTAATGGCATATGCCATATGGCAAGTGACTTGGTGGCATCCCTAGCAGAGGTGGCGGAAGTGGTGGTGTTGTGGGACGACATTCCCCAAAGTCCCCAAGTCTCAAAAATGTTCCTCTACAGGGGACGTGGGTTAATATGGGGGGGGGGGGGGACACGTCCCCGTGGAGCATTGGAACTTAGTAACCATAACTCTGAATGGGTTCTCTCCATTTTGAGCATGATTTGTTTGACATGTTTGTGCTCATTGGAAACTTGGGATGATTTTATCTAGGAGGAATTTTGATTAGAAACTACTTCAGCTAGAGTGGAAGAGTGTTAGAGTTTATTCCTCATTGGGAAGATGAACAAAGATGGTAAGAAATGAGGACCTTGGAGGGGTTAGAAAGGGAAGGAGGATTCTAGTTCTTCTTGTAGATAGGAATTTGGGAAAACATCAAAGCAATAGATATTAGCTCAACCACAAAAACTAGATTGCAATGATGAGAAATCCTAAAAACATTCAATAAAGGCATGAAGATGAAATACTAAAATAAAACGCAAACCAAAGCATGTATCTCCTTCATTGTTCCTCCATTGTCCTTCTTTCTCCTTCAAATTAGCGTGTTTATGGATCTCACCTACAAGTGCAAAAGCATAGTATGAAAGCCAGATGAGAAAAATGGCAGCATAAGGATACTAGAAGCGTGGTTTTCTCTCTTCTTTGATTGAAGAAACTCATCCAATTTATAGACAAATTGGAGAGAGGACAAGATTAGCATGAAATTGATTCGAATGGAAATTCAAATCATGAATGGCAAAATTATGACAAATTATGACAAGATTAAAATGTCATTCCCATGACAAAAGGGAAGAGAGAAAATAGCCTCCATGATTGCAACAAATGGAAGCATAAACATAGGAGAAAATTAGGGGAAAAATAGGAGAAATAGAAATTAGGAATTAGGAGAAATTAGTAAATTGGAAAATTAAGGAAAAAGATGAAATAGAAATTAGGTGAATTAATTAATAGGTTTTCATCCATTAATTAATTCATGAAAAGACCTAGGACTAAATAAATAGATTTATTTAACCCACCAAGAAGAAGAAAATGATTTAATGATCAAATCATAAAACCCTAGAAATAAGAGGACAAGGAATTAGGTCAAGACAACAAGAAATTAATGTCGATTCGATCATGATTTTGATTGACAAAGGACCAATGCTGATAAATAATTGAGATTGATTGACAAACTGACCAAGATTGATAAAGAGATCAAATTGATAGGCGCCAATTGACGAGGAACAATGACTAATCGATCCAAATTGACATGATTGAAAAGGACAAGGATCAATGATGAATCGATCGCAAAATGACAAGATTGACAAGGACAAAGATCGATGACGAATCGATCGCAAAATGACGACGCTGACAAGGACAAGGATTGATGACGAATCGATCGCAAAATGACAAGGCTGACAAGAAGACAAAACCCTAATTCTATCATCGATTAGGATTGACGATGTCCAAAATGATGATAAATGAGCACGCGCCATGATGCGACAGGATAAGATCGACCAAAATCATGACTGAAGATTGCTATTGACAAGACCTAATTCAAAAGCGAGAAAAATGAGGAATGCAGAAGAAGGACTCGATGCTCGCAAATGATAAAGACCAAGTGCGCAACATAGAAGAAATGTTAATGCAACGCAAGAACCCTAAAATAAGGCAATGCGCAAATGTTAAAGTATGACTCCGCAAGCGTTCACCATTTTTAGATGTCTACACTTCTAACCAAGAGAAGAAAGATTTGAGCCATATCACGTGTTTGAAATGCCACGAGAATAGCTACTATGCTTCTCACTATCATGAGAAGAAGGGGAAGGGCAAGCTATAAGAGTAGTTTGCATGGAATGTAGAAGGTTAAGGCGTGGATGTGCTTTCATGTTTGACACAACCTTCTCAATGGTGTTGTGCGTTTCCATTAACACTGCCTCCATGGTATAGGGTGGTATATGAACAATGGAGCATTGAGGCACATGGCCTTTATTAAGAAGTCTTTTAGCAAGCTTCAAGAGCAAAAGATAGATATACAAGTAGAGCTTGGTGATAATGCCACTTATCAAGTTACAAGGACACAATCTATTTCTTTCCACATGTCTTCTGTCAATTTTCTTGAACTTAATGATGTATTTGATGTACTAAGAACCGGCTTTTAGTTTCAGCCATGACAAATCTTAGGTGTGTGGCTGAGTTGGACACTCAACAAATAATTATTAGTGATTGCAGCTAGGCTCTTGGTTGAGTTTTGGTTAGAGGTATGCAAGAGGGTGGCCTTTATAGGTTTCTTGCTAATTGGAATGAACGTGGAGCCTTGGTGCATTTATAGTAACCGACTATGTGAACTTTAGCACAAGAAACTTGGTTATGTACACTATGGATTGCCTCTCTTGAAGGACATGGAGCAAGGATTGCTAAACTTCAAGATAGGAAAGACAAGAACGTGCAAGGCTTGTGCACTTGGTGAGCATGCTGAGATTGCTTTCCCTAGTAGTGAGCATAGATTGGGAGTTATTCCTGTTTTGCTTTATCTAGATATGTTCAAACACACACACACACACACACACACACACACACATATAGTTTCATTGGCAAGTAACATTTACTATGTTTCATTCATTGATGGTTCTTCTATTAACATTTAGATTTATTTCATAAAGACTAAATATGAAGTCTTTGTTAAGATTTGAGAGTTCAAAGCTCTTATGGAAAATCAAATAGTAATAAAGATTAAGGTTATGAGGTCTGACAATGGAGATGAGTATACCTTCAAGGACTTTGTTGCTTTTTGTTGAAATGTAGGGGTTAAGAGGGAGCTGACTCTTCTATACAACCCTTGGTAGAATGGGGTTGTAGAGAGGAAGAACAAGTCCATTTTAGAGACATAAAAGGTCATGATACATGATCTAGATTTTCCCTTCTTTCTTTTCCTAGACATATGGTTGTTCAATTTACATTCTAAGTTGGTGTCCTCGTAGTTTGTTGAAGGGCAAGACTCTAGACATAGCTTTCACAAGAGAGAAATTTGATGTTTCTCATTTTTTTGGGTCTTTCAGAGTCATATGTACGTTCATTTGCTAGAGAAGAAGACAACGCTTGTACCCTTCAATTTGAAGGGTATGTTTGTTAAATATAGTGAATGCACCAAGTCTTTCAAGTTCATGTTTCAATACAAGAGAAGATGATATTGAGCCAAGATTTGAAGTTTGATTAGGACGCTTGGTCCTCTAAGTCTCATGAGCTTCCAATGGATGTTGAGGAGGGCGAACAAATTGCTTCCTTGGGTGTTGATCTATAGAATACAATAATGCCAATTATAGTTCAGCCTTCCTTTTAGGGGAGTCATCGAGAAAAAGTTTGAGTTAGGTTGCATTGAGTTCTTCCATCTTTGATGTAGAGGCAATTTCAAAGTAGGCGTTGTGAGATGCCATGTGAGAGGAGTATCACTCTATTATGCAAAACAACGTTTAGGATATTATGTTGAGGCTAGAAAGGATGTTTGTGATTGATTCCAAATGGTTGTACAAGGTGAAACATGCAACAAACTAGAGCATGGAGAAGTACAAGCTAGATTTTTTGAATGAGGGTTATCTTAGAAAGGGAATTGACTATGATGAGATTGTTTCTCTAGCTGTGATGTACACTGATATTAGGGTGATAATGTCTCTTTCATCTTATTTTAGTTTGTCTTTATATTAGATGGATGTAAAGACAACTTTTTTAAAGGACAAGATAGATGAAGTGTAAATTAATTATCCTAAGGGGTTTGAGGTGCAAGGATAGGAAACCCATGTATGTAGATTAAAAGTACCTTATTTGGGTTGAAACAAGTAATACGTGGTTGATACTCACAAAATTATGAGTACTTATTGAAATTGGGCTTCACCAAAGTAGTTGTAGATCCTAACCTTTGTCATTTACTTGATAAATTTGATTTGTTAGTTTTGGTCCTGTATGTGGATGCATCCAACGAGTCAACAAATGAGTACACAAAAGAAACAAGCTGAGTCTAGATATATTTGATTGATTTAAATGCAAATTGGATACAAAATGGAATCCTCTTGTGGAATGCTGATGATTGATAGACTCAAACAAAATGAAATAGCAAATTATTTTTGTAAAACTAAAAGTAAATACTACATCAAAACATTTTATGTCTTCCTCTGCCCAGCTATAGTGATATCTAGGTGAGAGATAGAACTAGAGGGTCTAGTCCTAGGAGTCCGATGTGGCTCTTCCACCTCGCCAAAATGAGGTTGAGGGTAGCACCCCTCGTGGGGGTCTTAGGGTGAGAAAGAGAGGGGTAGAGAGATAGGTCTAGATCTTCGGGGAGAGAGGAGAGAGTTGTAGAGAGAGGGGATAGGAAGAATGATAGGGAGAGAGATAGGTCTAGAATTTGGGTCAGATAAAGTGAGTGAGATGGAGAGAGCTAGAGAATGCTGATAGGAGCCTACTGATTATTGAAATTTGACCAAGTCTGAATATATAAAAGATCTTTTAAAACCTAGAATTTGCATTATAACTCCTAGAGATCTGAAACTTCTCTCAAACATCCTGCCAATATATACATGAAATATAACTTAAAGTATGTCTTTTTCCTTTCTTTCTTATACTTAAATGTTATATTTCATGTATATATTCTGATGAAGAGAATGAGACTGACTTGAAAAAAAAAAAATTAGATAATTTTTTGACATATCTGGGCCTCTTTTTTTTATGTAGTTGAGTTTTTGCTGATAACTCGCCGAGTTTTTGTGAAAAACTCACCAAAAATTCGGCAAGTTTCTTCTGCAAGTCAATTGCGTAAATGCTCGCTCAGCCAAAAACTCACGAGTTTTTCAAAACTCGCCGGTTACACTGTGAGTATTCCATTTATGTATATACATGTATGTATATATGTGTGTGTGTATACACACAAACACACACATACATATATAGTTCTAATGTAATGTTATGAAACCTTATGCATATTATAATATTATATGCTTTATACAGCATATACCATTTAAATAATTAATAATCTAATAAACTATTCAATTTTTGATTATTTATAAATAGTAGTTTTTGAATAGGTATTTTGGCACTCATATATTTAGGAAGGTTCTCTCTCAGTTAGAGGTGTGGGAATTTGGAGATTAACAATCAATTCTATCACTATGCACAGGGGGTATTATTAGCCATATGGAAGTAAGGAGAAGTGTTTTTTCAGCTTTGGTCTATTTTTAATAGACCATTCTATGATTGTCTTATAATGCAATGATATTTTATAGGGTTTTCAAATTGGAAGGAGTTTTTCCATGTATATATTGTGTAGTGTTTTTAGTTTGTGTATCTTTAATTCTTTTTTTTATTTGTAATTATTAGTAACCTAAGATCCTAATTTCTATCATGGTATCAAAGTGGGTTACAAAATGCTAATCGTTCTTTTTGAAATGTAATATTTAAGAGAATAATCATGCTCATTATTTTTCCTAACTTGCTCATGAAATTCCCTCCAATGGTTTCATTCCCTTGCTAGAAGATTTCATGATGATTTTTTTTGTATTCTCTTACCACTAACCCACAATGTCATTCAAGAATCAAGATAGATAGTTGGATAGATAAGGCCATACTAAAAGGCAACAACTAGGATCACTGTGGTTGGTGTTAAGTTGCAAGGCGAGGTTGTCATTCATTAGTTCCATTATCCTTGACTACATCACTTGATATATTGTCACTAAAGATTCATCAATTCAGTTTGAATGCAACCAATATATAACCACTAAAGATTCATCAATTCAGCTGGAATACAACCAATATATAACCACTAAAGATTCATCAATTCACTTGGAATACAACCAATATATACTTCTTTATAATGAGTTCTGCAATATTTTGTGTTCCATCAGATTAAGGGTAAAGATCATTCCATATTCAATTCCGTAACTACTATGGAAGATATGCCCTTCCCCTAAGAAGGGCATAAGTTATTTCTTTATTTTATCAAAAAAGACAACTTTAATTAATGAGTCTAGCAAATCAACTATCATTTTAGCCAAATGATAACCTCTAAACAAACTATGATATCAAATGTGATCTAGTATCAAAACAAATTTGTTTGAGAGGTGTAATTAAAAGTTTTGAGACAAGCTTTCATTTTGTTTATACATGGCGATAAGGTTTAACCTACTCAATGTTGTTTATACAAGGCTATAAGGTTTAACGTACTCAATCAATCTTTCATATTTATATACAAAACTAATATGTTAATACTCATCCATTCAGAAACATCTTCAATATAGGAATATCAATATAATCTACAAATTTTAATAAGAATTTTCCTTATTTAATAAATTCCTTTAATGAAACTGTTGTCATTTTATAACACCCTTGGTCCATCAGTGAGAACCGATTAGAGATATGTTCCATGGACCAGCGCGGCCCCAGTTGATCAAGGAGAGAAGAATCATGAAGTGTGAAGTGTTGCCTTGTCCAGAAGAAGTTCCTCCCTTGTCTCTTTTCTTCTTCCCCGGAACTCCAGAACCCCGAGGTTCCGAAGTTCTTTGCCCTAGCCGCTTTCTTTCCTTCTCCGGAATTTCGGAACCCCAAGGGTCCGAAGTTCCTTCCTTAGCTTAGCCCCTCCTCTCCTTAGCCTTTCTCTCCTTTTGCCTGGAACTCCGGAACCCCGAGGTTCTGAAGTTCCTTGTCCCTTTTCTCCTTTCTCTCCGGAACTCTGGAACCTTGAGGTTCCGAAGTTCCCCTTCTCTCTTTAGTCCTTTCCCTTCTCGGAACTCCGGAACCTCGAGGTTTTGAAGTTCCCTTCCCTTGCCTTGCCCGGAACCCCGGGACCCTGAGGTTCCCTCCTCCCCCTTCTTCCTTCTTCTCCCCGAAACTCCGGAACCCCGCGGTTCCGAAGTTCCTTCCGCTTTTGCCTTCTCTCTCTAGTTCCTCTGGAACTCCGGAACCCTAAGGTTTCGAAGGCTTTTTCCTTCTCTTCTTCTCTTTATCCCTGAACTCCGGAACCCCGAGGTTCTGAAGTTCTTCCCTTGTCTTCCTCACTTCGGGAGTCCGAGCTTCCGAAGTCTTTGGGCTTCCTTCCGACTGGCGATTCTTCCAGATGGCGTGATCGACACTCAAAGCTTTTAATGCTCTGACAACTTGGTGACTTGTACACTTTCTTTTGTGGAGCCACAAGGGTGCATTAAGTGTTTTATGGCAAGATTTCCATCAAGGAAGGTACAGGGCCATGCTTAGTGACTTATGTTATGACTAACTTTGGAAGGTTAGTCAATCTATCTTCCTCAGAATTGCCTTTGGAGGTATGGCTAGGTTGCTTTCATGTACAAGCCAAGTGCATGCACTTCCCTGCACTTCCAGACTGACATGCAGGGGTCATGATCACCATTGAAACCCATTTTTATATATAAGGCTGTTAAGCCTCATTGTAAAGTGTTCTCTCCCTGCTGCCTTGAGCTTTGTTATGCTCTTCTCTTCTCTTGAAGACTTGTAATCTTTTGCATTTCTGCAACTGTAAGATTGGCTTTTGACCTCGAATTAATTGAAGATCACTATTCTTGCCTTCTTTCAACTTATGCATGCTGTGTATGTGTTCTTACCTCCATTATAAGTGTATGTTTGTGATTTTCTTTCACATGTATGCTGTGTTAGCTTGTTTTCTGAGTGTGACTTGTGGGAATCCTTCTCCCCTCTTGATACTTGGCAAATTCTAACCTGCACACACGTATTGGGATCACTTATACAATTGAAGTTGTGCATTTCCTGGGTGTTTCAGTCAATTCTTTGTGTCATCTCGGTAGGGAGAGAAACAATCTCTTCTTGGTGCATCACACCTCCTTTTATTTCAAGCAATTCTCTCTTCTTTTTGCCTCTACAAGTTGTTAGGATAGGCTTAGTAGTAAGTTTCAAAGTGTTGAGTTGGTTCAACACCATCACCTAGAATGAGAAGGAAGCCGACCTTCTCCGGAGATCCAACCCCCTTGCGCAATGTCCCACACTTCGGGGTTGTTTCCATGTTTCACAAGGTTGTTGAGTTGATAGCTTAGCAAGGGTGCAAGCTTTTGTGATAACAAAAACATATGAAGAAAATAAATGGAAATGTCTCAATATGATAAATTTGTAGGTCTCTTGTCTCTTGAGGATATGAAATATTATAGCTCAAAATATGGGAGGAATGTTTCTAAATGTCTCCACCCCATATCTTGGGCGCATTTCTATTTGGCTGTGTGAGCCTCCATACAACCTTAAAAAATTATGGTCTTTTAGTGCTTTGGTGAGGCATGCATCAGGTATGTAGGCATAGGCCAAAATACTACATATTTTAAAACTTTCATGCTTTCCAATCACACGCCTTTACCCTAATTGTGCATCTACTGAAATTTTCCTTTGTAAGATGCATGCTTATACCATTGGTGCGCACCTATATTTGTTTAATTCTTTTAGAAAAAAATGAGGTCTTTGTATTGACATGCATCTACCTTCCCATGCATGTCAATACTCAATTAAAATTTTGGTTTTATCCCACACGTGCACTTGAGTATGGCTGCATTTTATGACAATGAAAATCCTTTTTATTATGCCTTAATTTTGTCACGCAGATTTGTATTGTAGCTTTTAACAAACAAATACATTTTTATCACACCCAAACTATGTCTCATGACTGTAATAGGCACAATTGGAACATATAATTTTTTAAATGGTGTTATTTACTCACATGACTACATATTCTTGCATACCTTTGTTCTTTATGTGTCTCTATCTCTACAAACTTGGTATGTGATTTTTGACAAATAAATTTTGTTTTTGGTGATTTTCCTTGAATTTCCATCTGTTTGCCTAAGCGCGTTGGTGGAAGAAGCAGCCAATTACCATTATTTAATATGTTTTAATCCAATCTAAAAATAAGTGTGCAATTGTGTATGAGAGAGTTGTTGAAGCAACAAAATAGCAGCTCTCAATTCTTGATCAATTAGTTACAAGTGCAGTAGAAGTTGGATTTATAGATCAAGTTTCATATTTCTTGTCTCATATACAATACCATTGTCCTATGGAGTTACTCCTCTTTAATTGGTTATGATATACACTACTCATTCCACATTTTAACCATTCCTTATGTGTTGCCTTTTTGTTGCCTCAAATCCATCCTTTAATAATAGCATTTGAATATCAATGAAGCAAGCATCAAAAAAATGTAGTGGCATGAAGCTTTTCCAATGTGTCCTTTCCACTTGCAGCATTTTCCACTTTAGCTCTACATTTTTTTAGGGCACTATTGGCAAATTTGCTATTAATCAGGTTATCATCTTTGGCAATTTTGAAGAATTTATCATATTGCAACTTTACCTCATTTCTTTCCATTACCACTAAATTGAATCCTTGATTTCTAAAATGGAGCTGTTTGTTGATGTTAGCCCTTTGGACCACATCATTATTTCAGTAATATAAAGTAAAGATCATTCATCCTAAAACATAGTAAACTATGTGAATTATACATCATGTCCTACTTGGCCATATTTTATTACGTCTCTGATAATGTTAACATTGTAGTGAATAACAAGCCAACAAGAAAATTTAAATTTATCAATTTTATTAGAAATAATAGTAGCAATGTGCGATGCATGAAGAAAAAGAGAGTGAAAAGTGCCTCACCATGTTTAATGAAAATGCCAAATTCAAATATATTATTTTATTTTAATGCATACAAGAGTTATTGTATCTTCTAATAAAGCAATTGCGTATCTGCATGCCTTTCTAATCGAAGAGAGGACACCACGCTCATCACAAGCTAGTTGAATGCATTTCAAGAATGTGTTCCATACATGGTATTTTTTTAATTGAGTTTTAATAAGAAATAGCTATAGAAAGAATAGTAGAAGCTACATGGTTTGATCACATGCAAAAGAGAAGCTACAGTCACTTTAATGTAGTATTTTATTATATTCTAAGGACTAGATTATCTCATACTCTTTAGAATAATGAATAGGAAACCAAATTATTCATTTTCCAATATAAATGGTCCCTTTGTTTCAAATGGAATATTGATATAGATGGATCTACTTGTCAAAGCTGTTCTTGATACATATTGCAAGTATTTTAGTATAAATCACATACAAAGTTATTGTTGGATACACAGATTTACAAAATCTTAGATCCTTATTAAGGAGGTACAATATTTAATCCAACAATCTTTGACATGACCTAGAGATTGCTAAGGAGATGGAGTGTAGAGTGTATGTAAGTTAGTGTCTCTTGAATATAATTTAGGGAGAGTATGTATGTCATAGATTTGTAAACCATATTAATTAGCCATAATCACATCTCTTAGTAATGATATCCATACATTAGAATTTTACTACTCTTAAGTCTTCTCTTCCTCAAATTTTAATCATTTACTCTTTTTAGAACATTTTGAGTGCTTGCCTATAGCTTTACTATAATAGAGGACTCATTTAAGGAATGGATGTCCTCCAAGGAACTTCTGATGCTTCACGCTTGTGATCATGCACATGAAAGTTTGGTACTTACAAACCATTTGTAATGAAATATTGGTCATGAAAATTAACTCAATATTATATGCACTTAAAGCTAGTGCATATCTTTAAGATTCAATTCTTATAGACATTTTAATAGACATTTCTAGATCTTGAACCACTTATCCTTTCAATACATTGGTGGGTACTGTTGTGATCACATCGCACATTGCCCCATCAAAATGGGAACCCCCCTTTTTTTGGTCTCTTCTTGCTTTGCCTCGTCTCTCTCTGCTTTCAATTGATTTGAGTGAGCTTTTTGAGTTTATATTTCAGGTCGGGTTGATCAGGGATCCAGCTTGGGGATTAGTCAATTCGCCATTTTCTTAGTTCGAATTGGTTTGTCTTGAGTCTCTTGTTTGAGAATTGATTGAATTAGTAGGAATTTGAGCCTTTGAATGTGTAAGTTTGCCCTGAATTCTGATTTTTTTTTAAGTTGAAAACCGAATTCATATCTTCATGTATAAGAGAAAGAGAGCGATCTGCAATGAGAAGTGAAATTCATGATGTAAGTGAAGAAAAGTGATCCTAAAAGTGCATTGCATCAACTTCATGCGTTAAAGGAACTAAGTGAAGTGAACCTCTAACTTCACCTTCAAACACATCAAAGCGAACTTCAAGTTTCAAAGGTGAGGAACGATATCATTTACTTCATGTATTAGAGGAGGTGAGCGGAACACATACTTCATTCATTGAAGGAGGAAAGCGATGAACTTACTTCATGAGTTGAGGTAAGTGAGTAATTTATCATCTTCATGTTTGAGAAGATAACAGCGATTCATGAATTAAAGTAAGTGAGCGATGCTTTTGCTTCATGTATCAAAAGATGTGAGCGATTTTATCAACTTCGTGTTCCAAGATGTAAGAGCGATGAGATCCATTTTCGTTATGAGAAGATTTGAGCGATGAAGTTCCTTCACAAAATGAAAGATGTAAGCGATTAGGGTGGTTGATCAACTTTAAAAATCAGAGCGACGTGTTTGCTTCGTGTTCAAAGGAAGAAGAGTGATGGAGTTCGCTTCGTGTGCAACAAGAAGAGAGCGACACAATTACTTCATAAGTTAAAACATATGAGCAATCACATTGAAACCTACTTCGGGTATCAAAGGGAAAGAGCGATGCAAACAATTTATAAGTTGGAGTTAAAGAGCGATGAGATTCATCTACTTCATGAGCTGGAGTTAATAAGCGATGAAACCAATTTCATGTATGAAAGAATAAGAGCGATGCCCAACTTCATGTTTGGGAAGAAGAGAGCTAAATGTTAACTTCATGCATTATAAGAAGAGAGCGAAATACTTACTTCGTGCTCAAGAGAAGATGAGCGATGCCCAACTTCATGTTCGGGGAGAGGGGAGCGATGTGATCTACTTCATGAGTTGAGGTTTTGGAGCGATATGAACTACTTCATGGACAATAAGAGCTGAGCGAAAAACTTACTTCGGGTATGAAAGGATATGAGCGATATAATTTACTTCATGCATTGAAAGATGTAAGCAATGACTCTACTTCATGAAATGACGAAGGAGAGCGATGACTTTAACTTCATGCATTGAAGAAGGGGAGCGATTTATTTACTTCATGAGTTAAGGGAGCCGAGCGATGGTTTTGCTTCATGGGTTAAGGGAACTGAGTGATGGTTTTGCTTCATGAGTTAAGGGAGCCGAGCGATGACTTTACTTCATGTATTAGAGAAGGTGAGCGATGAAATATCTTCGTAAGTTGAAGGATGAAAGCAATATGAGATGTGAGAGAGTGATCTGACATTAAGAACGATTCCTATTCCCAAACATACCTAAACGAAGTACGTGAGACCAATAAAACAAATTGAAATTTGTTTAGGAGAAAGTTGGCTAAGGCAAATAATTTTTTAAATTCCATTAAGACAAGTTGGCCTTAAGGAAAAGAAATATCATTTCACTTTGAGCGCCAATAAAGGAACACTTCAAGCGATGATTTTAACATAAAATCAAACAAATTAATCCTTCCTTAATCAGCGAATTTCATCAGCATAGAGCGACAAATTAGCAGAAAATTGAAATTTTAGTGAACAACAAACATCAATCAGCAGACACCATTAGAATAAGACACCGAATTTTATAGACCAACAAGTGCAGATCGAATTCACTCTTTAATTGAATCGAAAATTTGTAAGAAGATCAGCAAGGCGTTTGTTTTTAAAACAAATTCGTCCTTAATCCTTGCAAGTTTCATCATTCTTTGGATCTTTAATAAGGTGTTAGCATAAGATCTAAGGTGTAATTATCTGGATTCAGATTTGATTATATTTAAATTAGGTTAAAATTCTTTAAATCAGATTTGCATTAAATCAATCTTTTAGTCATTAGAGGCATATTTACCAAACAAAGATTGATCTGAAAATTCAATTTTTTATTTATCATCAAATTAACTTACACGCTTCTTGTAGGTGAAGGATGGCGGCTCCCAAGCAAAACAAGAATCTCTCTCTCCAAGCACTCATATAGGAAGATACGAAGGAGAGCGAGATCGAGAGTACAATCACGCGAAGTTGGAGCAAAACTGGAGATACTTGCCTCGGCAAGTTCGACATGAAGAAATTCCGTCATCCATCATTCATCAATGAGCCTACAGCAACACACAAGAAGTTGATTGAAAGTGGACTTATCAACGCAGTTGGCTTTCCCCCCGCAGTGCAATGCTATGAACTCGTCGTAGAATGTGCTCAACACTATGACTCAGAGTCAAGGAGAATCGTTACAAAAGATGGGAAGGTGCTTGCCTATCTCTAGGAGAGAGCTATCAGCGAGACATTTCATCTACCTGAATCCAAGGAGATGACTTACATAACTCTAGAAGGTGCTAAATCAGCCTATGAAGATGATCCTGAGGCCTGTGCGAAGATCATTGATAAATTTTGGTTAAAAAAAAGTAGAGGAGGGAGAAGCAGATGGCCGGATAAATTGCATAGTATTGACTTTCATAATGAATACAGAGACTTCATCACCTTTCTTCATCGAGCAATTGGAGCACTTGAGGCTTTCCACTTTAAAGAATGGATGTTTTACTACATTGAGACTATCACTCGAGATAAGAAGGTGATCAATTGGGCAAGGGTTATCAGCAATAATATTGATAAGCAATTAAGGAGACTAATGCGCACCAAAGCTTTCTATATGAGTTCTTATGTTATGTATTCTATAGCAAGAAATTTTCAATATTCAGGACTCATGTATACAGGGGTAGTAGGAAGAAGACCCAGAGAAATCAAAGTGTATGATTGCTATCCCCAGTTCAAACATCCACCGAAACAACACTACAAGAGGGTGAATGATGCATTCACTATGCATGTCACGAGGATATTTCAAGGTGGATCACAACAAAGACTTTCTCCAAAGGCACAAGCTTTGATAGAGCAATATGGTGCATGGTTTATACAGTTTCCGAAATTTACCTACATCAGAATTCAGGGGTCTCCTATTCCTCCCTACATGTTGCCACGATACCCCACAAACAGAGTGGTGTTGCTCGGAGTAGTGAGGCAGTTGCTAGCATATGCAAAGACATATAGACATAGGCATGGAGCAGGCATTCCTTTTTCTATCACACTCGGAGATTCCATTGAGTCATGCCCATCTATTTATGCAGCTGAAGATGCCGAGCAAGAATTAGCATGTCACTCACTCAAGCTATTCACAATAAGAGAGTATTTTGATCCATGTGGTAAAGTAAGAGAACTTTTGGGGAAAAGTTGTGGACACCTATTGCATTTAGAAGATTATTGGGTCAATATTCCAAATGATATAGAGGTGAAGAAGAAGATGTTCTCTAGACTACCCCTCAATTTCATTAGAGAAGGCAAACTATTCCATGTAGTTGATCAAGTTCAAGACAGTGGTAAATATCTCCAAGGAGCGTATGCCAAAGAAGATAAGGAGATCAAATTCAAATGGGCAGATTTGGAAATTGAAGATTTGAAGGAGTTGATGAAACCAGTCTTGGAATACACTCGCGTATGGGTAGATGTGCAACACTAGAAATTGAAAGAGCAAGGCATAATTCCAACATTCCACTTAGAGGAGATGGAAGATAATGAAGCTAGTGGAAGTGGCAGCGCACCACAACCATCTCATTCAAGAGGATCCAAGAGAAAAGAAGATCATGGTGAGAAGGAGCCCGTAAAGAAGAAACACAAATCAAGTGCAGATCATCCAAAGTTAAGAATTGAAAAGGAATTGAGTAAAGGGGCTAATGAATCAGCTGAATCTACAATGCATAATACAAAAGCCAAAGAGAAAGTATCACAAGAGCGAGAAGACTCCACTTGTCTTATTCAAGAGATTGAGGGTAGATGTGAGAATGATGATGAGGCTGCTTCGCCACCAAGAGATGAACAAATGGTAGAAGGAGCACAAATTGAAGAAGGAAGATCTTCTATTCCCAAATGGCTAAAAGAGAGGCTTGCTCAAGAAGTAATAATAGCAGAGGAAGAAGAACAAACATATGACATAGCAAGCCTTTTGAGTCAGACTCAAGAAGTCATTGAGAAGAAGAAAGCTACAAAGATGTCGAAGGTAATTAGAGATGAACCAGGATCAAGAAAATAAAAAATAGCTACTCCAAGAGTTGAAAAGTATCAAGATGAGATCACAACTGATGAATATGACATGGAGACTATTGACTTGGGTCCACTCACATCCGAGCAAGCTATTGGCAAAGCAACTGATTTAGTAAAAGCTGTTAATGATATGTTAAGGGATGAGATTGAGAAGAATAGAAAATTGGAAAAGGAAATAGATGTATGGAGAAGTTATGTTCAGCAATTTCAGCAACCTTTGGCACAACAAGGCCCAACAGCTACACCACCTCCTTTGCTTCCTGTAGAATCGGTGGATCATATAGAGAAAATAAGGAATTCAGCTCAATTGATGGACACATGGATAGAAAATTCCTACAAGAAAGTGAGCAAGTTCATGAAAAATATTATGCAAACCCTTGATACAGTTATAAGAGTTCTTGGAAGAACTCATGTGCTCATAGAGGCTTCCGAAACATTCAACCATGCTAGAGATGTAATCATCCCAGTACTTCAAGTAATAAGGAAGACACCGAGAGATATTTTATCCAAGGAAAAGGTGAGAAAGGAAGGAACAACGCCCAATCTTCTATAGTGGAGTAGTTTGCTTCGCACAAAGAGGATTATTTTCGAAGATATTGGAAAAGGATGTGAACAAGTTTAAGATGAAATGCATTATATTCATGATAAGATAGTGGGAGTAGCACAAGATGTCCAGAGAAGAAAGATTGATCCAGGAACAGTCATAGAATCTAAATAACTGATGGACAGAATAAAGATTATCTTCTACGGTGAAGGTGATATGGAAACCAAGGAGAAAAATTGAAAATACATGAAATGCTCGAGTTTGTGATTTTGACAAGCAAGGTTCATGAATTCGAACCTAAATGGGAGAACTCCATCGTCAAAGATTTTGATGAAGTAATGCACATGGAAGAGCAGCTCAAGTCTCTACCAAAGATTCCAATGAGGGAGATAGAAGAAATGGTGTCTAGATTCATCGAATATGCCAGAAATGAACGTGAGAAAGGGAACCTGATTCTAGAAGACAGTTTGTTATGATCCCACATAGCATCTCGCATTTCTATTGGATAATGCTTCCTCGATTTCTGTGCCAGCACATGTTGCCTTCTTATTGGTTGATTCATGGTGATGATTTTCTAGATAGGGTTTTCATTTATGTCAAACCCTAATTAGGGTTTAGGTGGCAAGATCATGGCCCTTGATCTCCATTCGACCTCGGCCCTTCATTGTATTTGGAAGCTCTATATAAGCTCCACTCATTTTCATTTGTAAGGTTAATAGGAATAAGAATAGAATAAGAGAATAGAAGAGACAATAGTGAGTAATAAAAGAGCATTAGAAGCAAGAGTGAGATTTGAAGAATTGTTGTTGTTTAACCATTGGATTAATAAAACATTGAAGTTATGGTGTTTTTTCTCAATCCTTGAAGCTCATTGCATGGTTCTTCTATCTTCTCAAGCTTAATCTTTTAAATTCAATTTCAGTACTTCGATTTCATGATGGAATGTCGTATTTGATACATTGTGAAGCTCGTTATCCATACCACTAGCTTCCTTGCTGGTTGTAAGCGAGCCTTCTGTGGTCAACTGGAGCATTTAAAAGTGTTTAAGTTCGATTATTGTTTAACCCTTGATATGCATTCGATTGATGGTATCTATAATTGATAGTGATTTGAAAACCTTAAAACATCCCTAGAAGATTGCATTAGTTCTAGCAAAGTTGTTCATGTATGGCGATGCTATAACTAGTTGAGTTTCACTCTTATCATTTCTTCATCCATTCATGCTATAGTAGTTAAGAATTCCCTCTAAACCCTCACCTTTTGCCCTTTTTTTTGAAAAAATCATTTAGTAGTATTAGGGAAAATCCTTGCTGCATCTGTTAATCAATTGTTGAGTCTTTTCGAATCATAAATGAATTGTTGAGTCTTTTCGAATCATAAATGCCCTTTGATGAAACAGTAATTACAATGACCAACTAGGCTTATCCACACGTAGAGATCATACATACGGAACCTTGGAGTCTTTCTTGGATGAACCTTAAGCGAATCTTCAACATCCAAAAGATTTCAAGAGAGGATAAGATACTTATGGTATTTTATTTTGTGTTCACATGTGCGTAAAAAACACATCAACAGGTACCTAAGAAATATATGAACTTCTATCTTAGTATAATGACATAATCACAGATGCATGTCTCATATAGTCTCCTTGATAAAGATCATTCGATCATATTCTTTTTTAAGTCATGTTATATGCAGCTAACTTATTATTGAATTAAATATTAGAGATCACAAATCTATCGATTTCGCCATTTAAATTGACTATATTTTATGATAATTACCATGTTGTTGACTATGCAAGTGCTATCCCATGGATGGAGGAATGCTCAAACAAGTTACTTTCTATGTCTCTTTAGCCAAAAGAATAAATACACAACTAGCTCTAGAAGAATCGATGTGGCTAGAAGTTTAATGGAAGTGTTTCATCTAGGTACTAGTAAAAGTACCATTTTGCTGTATGATAGATAGTTTCTTTACTCTTAAGAGAAAAACACATTGAAGATCATGGGCGCTTCATTCAAGGGAAAGTTTTTCCATTATAAAAATTCTCCATTTCTGTTTATCTAATTATCAGGTCGAAGATACCATGATTGAGAAGAACTAGGGTGGAATCCCAAGAACTATATATCAAACCTTTGTACGATACCAAAATTTCCAAATTCAAATCAATTGCTTGGCCTTAGGTGATGCCACTGAGGAGTGTGTATGTCAATGACACGTCCTAGAGGCCAAATTGCGGATGTAAGACCTAATAGGCATAACATAAGACTTCTAGGCATTATATGTATAAGTCCACTTGTAAAAGTTTTGTATTATATAAGATCTATTGGCACTATGTAATGAACCTAATGGAGGTTGGTTTGAGGAGTCCTAGGTGGCAATAGAAACTTTATAAAACCTTTATGTAAAGCATCATTTTTAAAACATTAGGATTATAAATTATGATGTCTTTCATGTAATTTGAAATACGAGATCTTCATTTTGGTATATATTTATGTCTCTATTTAGTACTATCAAGGAATGAAATATTCCTTTTAATTCTTTGTTGACAATTTCATTGAGAATCTCTGTTTTGTTTTTTTCAATTTTTAATGGCAAAATTTAAATAGCTGAATGCATTATCGATTGTAAAATTTAAATAACTGAATGCATTATCGATTGTAAAATTTAAATAGCTGAATGCATTATCGATTGTAAAATTTAAATAACTAAATGCTATCTACAAGGAAGAAAATATCATAAGATATTGTGAGGAACATCATTGAAATAACGAATAATGTTCCACTTACGGATCTCGGGGCGGGGTACCCATGGGCTTGGTTCGGTCGAACTCATTGCAATTGGGTTCATGGTTCAAGCTGTCGGCAAGGATAGCGCCTCTCCTCTCTTTGTTCCTCATCATTGAAATATCATTAATATGTTAAATTACATTGGAATTTGATATTGGTGCTATGATCCCTTAAAACTTTTGATTGTTTTCTCCTACATCCTTTGTCACGAGGTTGGTTCATGTGATTGCCAAATCACACTTTTTTCTAGCTTCAAAAGATCCACCCTCATGCGACATTGATGAACTTTAATCACAACTCCCATTGTGGATAAGTCCTTTCAAATCTCGAGACTAAGCCTTTAGTTCTCTGAATGATCCTTGCATTTGTCTTGCATATACACCCTTGTAGAATAGCAATGCATGCGATCTCTTGTTACTTCGATCTCTTCGTACTCTTCGACATGCCCTCGACACTCCATCTTGGTCTCACCAATGACTCACCTATTTTGCCTCCCATACGACATAGACTACCTTGGAACTCATAGATCTCAAACTTGAGTTGACTTCCTTATTCCTCCTAGCACTCTCGAGTTACACCCATGGTCAAACCTCGGACCTACTCCATGTCATACTTAGTATCATAGGCCCCATGTTTCCATACCCAACCTAGTCGTCTTGCCTACTCAGTGTCACCTACTCGGGCACCATTCCTTCCCCTTGGGATGCTAGGTTCTTACCCCAAACTAGTGATTCTCTTAGAGCATGTCTACAAAACTTCCCTGTACCAACTCTTCAATTCCACACCTCGACTTTACTCAATCATCGCATTGAGCTCACTCCATGTCTTGACTCCTTCCTTGGAGTATTCCAAACACTTTTTCCAACATTATTATTTCTATCCCTCATCTTGGCGGGGTCATGGGGTCCGAGCTCCCATGTGATGTTTGCTCATTTAATGGTGACTTGGGTGTGTATTCGACACAACACCCACTTTTCTAGCTCTCCTCATGAACCTAGGGACTTAGCATTGTTATCCAAGTCGACTCGCCTTGCTCATCGAGTTCCAGCACTTGACTTCTCGCTTGATATCCATGGAGTTGCCCTTGTGCTGCCTTTGTTACTAGCTTTATAGATCTGAGACCTTTGGCTTTCCCTACAAGTTCACCTCCTTGGGTCATGATGGCATTACTTTTCTTCACACCTAGGATCCATGAAGAACATCAAGCTCCTTGCAAAGCTATGGTTCTAGGACTACCATTGCATTTTCCTCGAGGGGAGGAACCCTAGATTGTCTTGAGGTACGCTCCTGGTACCTTGACCATTCGACTAACACACCCCTTTTATATAAGTTATTTGTCTAATCCCTAGATCTTTGTTGTTTAACTCCTTGTTTAGTTCTTGACTCCAAATAGCAACTTCGACAAACACCTTAAATTCCATTTTCGCAATGTCACCTTAACTCAACCCACGACTCTAGCTTCCCAATTGAGTATCTTGACTTGCCCTTTGGATTGCAACTGACTCCTTGGCACAATGTCCAACTATTGTAATCCTGTTAACTCCCAACTCAACTTGAGGACTTGAGTCTAGCTCATTGCTATGCGGACTTCTACCACAATGTCCTATTTAGACACTTGAATTCTTGCCTAGTGCACCCCTTGTTGGGCCCTCTAAGGTCTCGCTCCGAAAACTCAATCTCCAACATTGCATTACACCAATGCAACTTGACACTTCTTTGTGTACCGCCCTTGCAAATCAGTTCCCCAACACCACATCTACCTTGTACCATGACAACCATTGCAATTAAGCTCATCCCTGTAACATCCTTTGCAACTTGGCACCCCCTTGCAATTGTCCATGCATCTCGACTCATCACTGCCTCGCCTAGTCTATAATTGGGCCTCTACCAAAAAGAATGCCTTATTCCTCCATTGAGTAACTTGGTCACCTAGCAACTTGCCTAGCTTGACTTGTCATTGGTGCACTCGACTAGGTCACATATATATGTTGCACCAGCAAGTTGGCATCTTTTCTTGCTTCAAGGCTAAACCAACGGTGCGCTCATGCAACACTATCACTCAGTTGAGGGAGCATCCGTTGATCGCTTTGTTGCGTGGCCTTGTGCTCATGACCCTCAAGTTCCCTTGTGCTCCTCACAACTTGGTCATGAGACTTGGCACGAGAAGAATGACTCGGAGTCGGGAACGCTTTGAGCCTGGGTCTGGGGTGTGCTCTAGGGGCACCAAGTGTAGGCTGCAACCCCCCCGCGAAAAGACACTATCCCTTACATACTTTTCTGGTTGCTGGCAGTTGGAAACACAATATTAAATACACTCAATTCTAGCTTTGCCTTTTATCTTTGTGCGCTGACTGGTTGTTACCACCATTCTTTTGGCTGCGATCTCTTTTTTGTTTTTTTTTTCTTCCTAAGATTCCCCCTTGAATTGGAGCAGCTAGATTTGTTCTTTTTCCACAACTATACTCTCCTACATCCCCTTTAATAAGCACAGCTACTTTAAATACAATAAACAATACTTGTAGAGGAGTTACAAATCTGACATGTCCTTCTCTCATAGGTTGGTGGCCAACAAATAAACTGGCATTCTTTAAAATTTAACTCCCGTCTTTGGAGGGCCCCAGAATTTCTCCTAACAATGCTCTGCTGCACTGGAAAACACAACCGTTAATTTTGATAACTTGCAATGTCCGCTTGCCTTGATAAAATGCGATTCCTTTTTGATAACTTCTCCTGTAAATTGCAGCGATCCTTTTTGCTTTCTGCGATTTCTCTTTTGTTAAATTATTACTAACATGCAAATAGGAGTTGCAGGCAAATCAATGAAATTATTTTAAAAATGAACTGGCATTCCTTAAAATTTAACTCCCGTCTTTGGAGGGGCGCACAATTTCACCTAACAATGCTGCTGGACTAGAAGACATGTAATGTCCCCACTTTGAAATAAAATTTAATAATAAATGATAATAATAAAATTAAAATATTTAACAGTAAATTAAAATATAAAATAAAATAATTAAATATAATTAAATATGATTAATTAAAAATTAATTAAGTTAATGAAAAGTCAAAAGAAATGAAAGGAAAGGTTGTGACTCCCTCAACAATGAGATATAAAAGGGAGAAGAGAACCTCATTTGAGAGGGGGAATAATTTGGAAATGAGAAGTGCAGAACTGATTTAAATAATAAGTGCAGATCTGATTATGAGAGGTTGTGTCCCTTTCAAATGGCAGAAATAATGAAGAGTTGCACTCTTTCAAAGGGTGCTAATGGTGAAAGGGTGTGTCTCTTGCCAAAGGGTATACATGATGAAGAGGTGTGACCTCTCCCTCACATTGAGAGATATAAAGGAAAGGAATCAAAAGCATCTAGTAAGATCACCATTGATCAGATCAGATCAGAATTGTTATCAAGTTACAGGCAGTAACATTTGTGTTCTTGGTGGTATGCATGGGGATGTGCTTAATAAGTATGCTTAATATATGAAGCCCAATAATGTTCTTATGCAGAATTAATAGCAATGCTAATATGGATTGCAATATGTATGACAGTCATACTTAATTCATATATATATTCATAATACATAAGAAATATATATACTTGTAGTCTAAATCATGTTATTACTTTTCGTATTTAAGAAGATGGGATGGAGATGTTCCAAAGAGGGGCAGTCTAAATCCAAGCAATAGGTTAAGTCCCAAGATAGGGTGGGGATCAGTGACCCATAAGCCTTGAGGGTATAGACCCAAGATAGGTAAGGGCTTGGATCTGTAAACTTTGAGGGAACCTATTGTAGTTGGTCTCTAAGCGCTTTGGTAACATATGTAAACCCTTCTCCCTTAAAACTGAAGTAGTAGCAAGGTTTGATATCTATATTAAGAACTATGAATAATGAAATTAATCAGCTAATGAGGAAAATAGACAAGCACTTGTTAATAACTTATTGAAGAAAATCTATCAATTTTAGTATATTTAAATAGATCGGGTAGGGGACATTACAAGACACAACCGATAATTTTGATAACTTGCAATGTCTTGCCTTGATAAAATGTGATTCCTTTATGATAACTTCTCTTGTAAATTGCAGCGATCCTTATTGCTTTCTTCAATTTCTCTCCTGTTAAATTATTACTAACATGCAAATAGGAGTTGCTGGCAGATCAATGAAATTATTTAAAACAAACCTGTTTGCTACCTTTTTCAATTGTGACATCTAGCTCCAATGATGGTATGAGCAACTACCACTTATTGACCAATACATAAAACAAATAAATTCCAGAAAATTTTGAATCCATTAGTATATATATATATTTGTTAATTTTTGAGATGAGCTGGAACTCTTAAAACTTGTAATCCCATTGTAAGCACAAACTTGACCTTTGAATGAAGCCAACATTTGGAATCAAAAGGTTTGTGTCTTTTGATTTCATTTTTGGTTAATCCGTGACAGTTATCGTCCTCAGCAGAAGTTGAGTCAAAACTCAACAAGAGTTTTTGGAAATTGATAATGATAGAATGAATGATTTTTCCTAGTAATTGCTTTTTTATTCCCTTTTCCATCCAACCATAAAAGTAATTAAAAAATATTATTTCTATTTGAATGTTCATCCCTTTTATTTGCTTTTTGGCCCCTATTCAATAATAATAAATTAAGTGATCTTTTTTCAAAGTTATAATTTAAGGTACCCATTTGGACAAGTCAATAAATTATATTTTATTAATTGGATTCCCCTGTAAATCCCCCCTTCAATCTAAGGGGAATAAAAATGGGCTTCAGGTCCTCTAATTTGATTTGGTTCGAAAAATGGGACATTACAAAGAAAACCTACATTATTGAGGTACTTCAGTTTTTTCTTTGATAGAAATTGACAATTGATGCCCCTTATTAACATCAAGGGGGAGTGTTAGAGCATGATGTTTTTAGGGGTCATGCCCTTGTAACATTTGTATATTGTTCTAATATAATGTTATCGAACTTTATGCACATTATATGCTTTATATAGCATATATCATTTAAATAATTATTGATTTAGCAAACTATTAGATTATTAATTATTTATAAATGTTAGCTTTTGAACAAGTCTAAGTAATACCCCTTTAAGTGTTTTGCCCTTTCTATATTTAAGGAGGTTCTCTCTCATTGAGAGGTGTGGGAATTTGGAGATTAATAGTGAATTCAATCACTATGCACAAGAGGTATCATTGATTATGAAGTAAAGGTTTTTTTACCTTGAAAGGCTTTCTCCATGTATATATTTTGTAATGTGTTTAAGTTTTGTATTGTGTAATTCTTATTTAATTTTTTTTTATTTGTAATGATTAGTAACCAAAGATCCTAATTTTTATCTATAGCCAACCTAATATTAGCTTTGCAATGAATATATCGATCCAGTTCATGGTTTAGCCAATGTAGATTCACTAGACTACCATGGAGCATGTGCTTTGATGTTTGAAGGGCCCAATTCATTATTGGTTAAAGTATGCTCGAGTTGGAGACACGATGTTGTGTGACTTTATGGATTCAAACTGGGTGGTGATGCTAGTGCTAGCAAGAGTACTTCAAGATTTTATATCAGCTTGTCGGGTATGTTATCTTAGCTCAATAGGAAGTAGGTAGTAGTGGAATAGAGGCAAAGTATGTGTTAGCTTCATGCTGGTTGCAAGGCTATCTTGCTTTGCAAATTGTTGTGAAATGTTATTGATCAGATGTTGGAGCCAACAATTGTGTATTGTGACAGTCAAAGTTGCAACTAGCTCTTTGAAAACCTAGTATTTCACAATCACTCTGTAATGTCCTTGCTTTGAAACATAATTTAATAATAATAAATAATAATAATAGTAATAATAATAATAATAACAATAATAATAATAATAATAATAATAATAATAAAATTAAAATACAAAAGAATAAATATAAAAATTAAATTTTAATATAAAAATTAAATTTTAATATAAAAGAATATAATTTAATATAATTAAAAATTGATTAAAGTTAATGAATGGTCAAAAGGCATGAAATGATAAGTTGTGACTCCCTCAAACGTGAGAGATAAAAGGGAAAAGAGAACCTCATTTGATGGGGGGAGAATTTGGAAAATGTGAAGTGCAAATCTGATTTAAATAAGAAGTGCAGATCTGATTGTGAAAGGTTGTGTCCCTTTCAAAGGGCAGAAGTAATGAAGAGTTGCACTCTTTCAAAGGGTGCTAATGGTGAAAGGGTGTGTCTCTTGCCAAAGGGCATTGCATGATGAAGAGGTGTGACCTCTCCCTCACATCGAGAGATATAAAGTGTTAGTGTTTGGTAGCTTCAGGAGATATTTTCTCTTTAATTAAAAGCAGGTCGGCCTACATATTGCAATTATTATTTTATGTTTTTCTTAAGGGAGCCAACCTAGATGAAAGGTCACCTAGATTGGTATATATGTAAGCTGGTGATCATTCATTTCAATCAACAACTCAATTCATTCCAATTCGCATCTTCTAGCAGCAGCAGTAGGTTCGCCCTTCAAGTGCAGCAGATTTGACTCAAGGAGAAGAGTTATATATTTTGTATTCAAGAAATTGCACCATATAAGTGCAAATCAATTGTATTGTATTCGACCTTTCTAGGGCTTGATATTATTCTGATTTATAAGAGAATATCTTGCTGGGTTTTTCTCCTTTGAGTAGGAGGGTTTTCCCAGGGTATCTGCTGTGTTCATTGCTCTATGTGTTATTGTATTTCTGCTTATTTCATTTTTGATCCTAAAACTAACATGGTATCAGAGCGGGTTCAAGAGATCCGATCAGATTTAATTAAGTAGATTCTCTATGAAGTTCATTTTGAAAGACATTGAATCTTATGTAGTCTATTGGCGTGGCACTCAAGAGGAGACGTTTGTATTGGAGGCGGATAAGTGGAAAATATCGAGCATCTAGGGCCTGAACATTCACGCCTACTGCAAAGCTCTTATCTTATCATACAGCACTGCGTGAGCCTGTAAGATCCATCAACAAGATACACAATCAACTCCTAGGGCTGCAGACACTATACATCATCAGGAATCATGAAGGACACATGGATTTGAGTATAGCGACTATCTGTGGAGTGACTCCTGATTTGCTCGTGGCTGCATAGCCTCCGGCTCTCGCCACTCAGCAATTGGAGCCTTTCTCCCCTATAGATACCGAGTATTGGCGGCACTATTTGGAACGAAATTAGGACCTTAGAAGGAAGCAAAAGTTGAACATGCTGATGGGACTGTATCTAGCAAATAGAACTTCGGGTACCTTCATTCTATAAATTAATTCGATGAGCATTGGTGGAATGTACAATAAACATTTGTTATATGTCAATTTGCCAGTATATATATGAAATACGTGAAACTGAGCAGATTATTGTCCAAGGCGTCATTTGCAAAATATGCACAAGTATTTCATTCGAAATGTTTGATCATTGCTTGGATTGTTTGAGGGTTATTCCTGGTGATACACAATATATTGGTGCTTCTATTCATATCTTATGATACAGAAATTTGTTGTTCCTATTTTGGGCGCATCTGGAGCAGATCTGAATCTTTAGGCCCAAAGATCATGAAAGAACAATTGGTGGATTGAGAGGAAGATTAGACAATAAAGGGATAAGTATTTCATACCCTTGAATAATGTTCATGAATCTTTTATGTAGTTATTTGGAATAGTGAATCATGTATGCTTCTAGCATTGGTATTTCTCTTCGGGATAGGTTGATTTTATGAACTATTAGTAATCTCTCTAAAGATGCTTTTAGGACGGATTGAGGAGCATAAGGATGATGAGAGATTGCATTCAAGGAAGAGCTTGATGCATCCTGTGAGGAAGTCACACAAGCTGAAGAATGGAGACACAACTTGTTGCCATGGGGCTGAGTTGGTGGTACATAACTAGAGACATCTCTCTAAGAGGAAGAACCTATTCAGATTGTCATTGTTTCTTCAAAGAGGAGGAATTAACATTCAGAGGGAGTCTGGCAAACCAACAGAGGCAACCTTGGACGAGGTGATCAGAAGGTTGATGCAAGTACTTGGAACTTTAGAGGGAGTCACATCATCATGAAGCCCTTGTAGTGTATATTTCTCTGAGACGGAAAAATATGAGGTGAAACCCCTTGCAGTGTATATTTCTCTGAGACAGAGAAATATGAGGTGAAAGCCCTTGTAGTGTTTATTTCTTTGAGACGGAGAAATATGAGGTGAAAGCCCTTGTAATGTATATTTCTCTGAGATGGAGAAATATGAGGTGAAAGCCCTTGTAATGTATGTTTCTCTAAGACGGAGAAATATGAGGTGTGAGCCCTTGTTCATCTCTAAGACTGAGATGAGACGTCATGTTGAGAGACTCCATGACGACATCACGTTGGGAGACTCTGTGATGGACACTTGTGCACATTTTTCTTTCCACACATGGGAGTATCCATGGTGGATGTCATGTTGAGAGACTCCATGACAACGTCACGTTGAGAGACTCCATGGTGTCACGTTGAGAGACTCCGTGATGAACCTTTGAGCTTTCCGCAAATGGATGTAACCGTTGTGGGCGTCATGTTGAAAGACTCCATGACGTAGATATCTGGAAAATATCTCCTTAGCTAAGAGGGAGTGTTAGTGTTTGGTAGCTTTAGGAGATATTTTCTCCTTAATTAAAAGTAGGTCGGCCTACCTATTGAAATTATTATTTTATGTTTTTCTTAAGGGAGCCGACTTGGATGAAAGGTCACCTAGATTGGTATATATGTAAGGTGGTGATCATTCATTTCAATCAACAATTCAATTCATTCCAATTCACATCTTCTAGCAGCAGCAGCAGGTTCACCCTTCAAGTGTAGCAGATTTGACTCAAGGAGAAGAGTTATATATTTTGTATTCAAGAAATTGCACCATATAAGTGCAGATCCATTGTATTGTATCAGGCCTTTCTAGGGCTTGATATTATTCTGATTTATAAGAGAATATCTTGCTGGGTTTTTCTTCCTTGAGTAGGAGGGTTTTCCTAGGGTATCTGTTGTGTTCATTGCTCTATGTGTTGTTGTATTTCTGCTTATTTCATTTCTGATCCTAAAACTAACATAAGGAAAGGAATCAAAGCATCCAGTGAGATCACCATTGATTAGATCAGATCAGAACAAAACTGTTATTAAGTTACAGGCAGTAACATCCTTGTTCTTGGTGGTATGCATGGGGATGTGTTTAATAAGTATGCTTAATATATGAAGTCCGATAATGTTCTTATGCAAAATTAATAGTAATATTAACATGGACTGCAATATGTATGACAGTCATACTTAATTTCATATATATTCATAATACATAAGAAATTAGTATACTTATAATCTAAATCATGTTATTACTGTCAGTATTTAAGAAGATGGGAATGAGATATTCCAAAGAGGGGCTGTCTAAATCCAAGGAATAGGTTAAATCCCACGATAGGGTGGGGATCAGCGACCCATAAGCCTTGAGGGTATAGACCCAAGATAGGTAAGGGCTTGGATCTGTAAACTTTGAGGGAACCTATTGTATTTGGTCTCTAAGCGCTTTGGTAACATACATAAACCCTTCTCCTTTAAAACTGAAGTCGTAGCAAGGTCTGATATCTATATTAAGTACTATGAATAATGAAATTAATCATCTAATGAGGAAAATAAATAAGCACTTGTTAATAATTAATAAATTGAAGAATATCAATGATTGGCTTCATGATTAGTCTTTCAATCAATTTAAGCATATTGATTTAGATTAATTATGTTAGTCAGGTAGGGGGCATTACACACTCCATGTATATGGACAGTCAATAACATATTCTTAGAGATGGTGTTCAAAAGGGAGTAATAGTTCTTAAGCATGTTTCCTTATAGTTGTGGGCTATAAATATTTTGACAAAGCAGTTGGCAAAAGGGAAATTTGAGATTTTGAGGGCAAAATTTGGTTTGATGAGGAACACATTCCTTTCAAAGAGGGAGTGTTGTTGCTTGGTAGCCATTCTTTGATGGATATTTTTCATTTGTCAACACAAGAGTTCCCTTGTTCTATAAAATAGACCTATAACTCACCATTGAAACAAGAGAGATAGAGTGAGTAGATAGAGAGTGCATAGTTGAGTGTTGAACTAGTTAAGTGTAATTCTTTTAGTTTTAATAAAAAGATAGATATAGTTTTGAGATTTCAAATTTGTGAGTATTTGATATTCATATTTTCAATAGTATGTGTTTGAAGACTAGTATAATTTGATCTAGTGTTCTAATTGGACTTTACATTTTAAGCTACTTTGTAGTTAGGATTAATTTTTTGAGTACAAAATTTGCTTACCATGGCTTGAATTAACATATGTGCACATCAATATACATATTAGACGAGGCCGACTTGACACATATCCAAAGGAGGCTGATCTCAATAAGGGACTTATTGTCATTTTATGAAACCCTTGGTCCATCAGTGATAACCGATTAGAGATATGTTCCATGGATCAGCGCTGCCCTAGTTGATCAAGGACAAAACCAATGGAATCATGAAATGTTATCTTGTCAAGAGGCGGCTTCAGGCCTTTCCCCTTTGCATCTGCCTTCGTTCCTTGGAGACCATTGGTCCCTTCCGGACCCCAGAATTCCGAAACCTTGGAATTCCGAACCTCCTTTCCTCCCTTTCCTCCTTTGGACCCTAGAATCCCCGAACCTCGGAATTCTGGATCTCCTTTCCTCCCTTTTTTCCTTACCTTCCAGAGCCCAAAACCTCGGAATTATGGACCTCCTTTCGTCCCTTTCCTCCTTCCCTTCCGGACCTCGAAATCCCAAAACCTCGAAATTCTGGACCTCCTTTCCTCCCTTTCCTCCTTCCTGTCTGGGTCATAGAATCCCGAAACCCCAAAATTTCAGACCTCCTTTCCTCCCTTTCCTCTCATCCCTTTTCTCTCATTCCTCCAGACTCTAAGGTTCCCAACTCCTCTTCCCTTGCAACATTTTCTTGAGGGCCCGACGTCTGACCTTTGGTGACATCATTTCCAGATGACGTGATCAACACTCAAGGCTCTTAATGCTCCACCGACCCCTACAACTTGTCTACATTCATTCATGGAGCTACATGGGCACATTTAATGTTTTTTGTAGGATTGCCATCAAGTGGAGTCCAAGGCCATGCTTATTTATGGTTACTTTCCTTCTTGGGATTGCCCTGTCAAGGTATGGATGGGTGTCTTGCATGCCTCCATGTCAGATCTATGCACTTCCATACCTACCCGGACCGACCTCATCTTGTGCATGCCAGGGTCAGGGTTTCTCCTCTTTGACCATTGGTCTCTTCTTTGCCAATTCGCTATATATAGGGCTATTAAGCCTCATTGTAAAGGGTTCTCTGTAATGTCCCTACTATTTAGAGATCATTAACTTGCAAAACAGATTGTTAGAACATAACAAACAAACACACACACACACACACACACACACACACACACACACACACACACACACACACACATATATATATATATATATATAAGTAATCTAAATTGCAATCTATCTTCAATGCTTAATTAACATAATCATAATTTTCATCTAATAAAAAGGATACAATGCCATACGTAAGTATGTCCTTAGGCGGCGGTGAGGCTCGCCTTCTTGGAACCCCTTGGTCCCAAGTCCTCCAGGAATTCGAAGATGAATTCGAATCCTGTCTTAGGTGTAACCTCTTACACCCAAGCCATCCAAGGAAGACCCTTGTCTATTCCTTGCCTTGGGTGATGCCTTCATCATCCAAGTCCTCAGAGGGGATCGGCCCGACCTTTGAGTCCTGTCTTGGTTATAACCCCTTATACCCAAGCCAGCCAAGGAAGACCCTTGCCTTTTCCTTGTCTTGGGTGATGCCTCCATCCTCCAAGTCCTCAAAGGGGATTGACTAGATCCTTCTCTTCTTGGTTGAGTTTTAGTCAACCAAGCCATACATTTGTATAACAGTTTCAGTTCATAAACTATCCCTTGTGTTAACATGAATTCTTAATGTAATCTTAAATTAATTTATATATCAATATGATTTTCCATCTTTTACATATGCATTACATTTCTTAGAATACCTTTGTATTCATAATCCTTCTTAATATGCAAACTTATGTATACAATAATTAACATGATTATATCCTTTACCTATATTTAATGACCACTGAATATTATACATCAATTAATATATATACATTCACTTGGACAATAATTAACATCACATATTTACGAGCATTCCACATTACCCATTAACTAATGTTAATGAACATTACATATATTAAAATATATTACATATTAATGAACATTACTAATGTTAATGAACATTACATATATTACATATTAATTAATAATACTGAATACTAATTAATTAACAATGAACATTACATATTAATTAATAATAATGAACATTAATACGAGCCTTCTTACCTTTCGTCTGCAGCGGAAGCTTCTCTCCACCTCCCTCCCCTCTCCTCCCCCTTTTCTTCTCTGCCGCTGCTTCTCTATATAGCCCGTGAGGGGTTGTGCCCCTCCACGGGCCCCTTCCGCATGAAGGGGTGCGACCCACGCACCACTTCGTGCGGGAGTAACCAGGCTTATTTTAATTGTTTAAGCCATGCCTTTATAATATATTAAATATATTGTTTTCCCTTTTTTAAATATATTAACTATTAAATACATTTCATTTAAATATAATAAATATTACATATCAAAAATATATTAAATGTTAAGTATCATTCCATTTAAATATATTAATTATTTAAATAACATTTCCTTTATTAAAATAAATTAAATATATTTCATTTATTTTTCATAGATTACTTATATTATTATTTTAACCATTAGCCTAATTCAATTAATCCATACATTAACATTATTAAGTATTTTTACATCCGGTGTAAATTCTCTTAGAGTGCCCTATATGTCCTTAATCATGATCGTTGACTATACAATTAGTGTTCTTAAATGGTGGTTCTTGCTAAGCACAATAATTGAACCTATCTATAATAAAGGTCTTCCGATTACATTCGCAATTTTGTCTCTTTTAGAGACTCCACAAAATTGAGGACCACTAGCGATGTGATGTCCAAATAAATGTTAATGTCAATTAGTCTAAATACTATTCTTGTTTGTTGGAGAAAAAGCATGTGATTACTTTGTATGTATTCTTTTCACCCATCCTTAGCGTAAGCATGTGATTACATATCGAAGGATGCTGACCTGGCACATATCAAAAGGAGGCTGACTAAATAAGGCACTTTGCTGAAAATTTACTAGAAGGTCCTTAGACAAAACAGACAAGATTACAATGTCCAACACTTAAGCTTTGAAACTCTATTAGTTGGCATTTTCTTTCTTTTAATTCTGCCAGTATATTAGAGAAAAATCTTTTCCTTGTCGATTTTTGATCCACAACCTTTCCATGAGCATCCTATACTTTCTGTAAAGTTTATGCCTTTTGAGTTGTTGGAGCCCTTGCTGATCATTGAGAGATTGAAAATAGGGTATTAGATTCACAGAGAAACTTATGTGCAGATCTTTTATTCTTCTTTTCTATTGTTCCTTCTTTATATACCTTCACAGAGCTTGTGCCACTGTATTAATTAGGCAAGGAAAGAGTTGATGTTATTTTCTCAAACCATTTGATGCATGAAAATATTTAACTGGCAAGTTATTAACAAGGATTGCAAATGCAGTACTGACGAAGCTCTTTTTAGGATTTTAATGCGGAACTAAAATAAAGTTTTTTTGGAGTGTCGAGAAAATACTTTGTTCCTAAAGATAAGGGAAAACTTAAAGGATTGATTATTTTAATGGAAAGAGAGAAGTGTTTGCAAATATATTTGTTTTTCACAAAATATTTGATAAAAAGAATAGAACCGCTTGAACTGTTCTGGTATGGCACAAGGAGAGTGATTGAAGGGCTGAAAGAGTTTGTGATTTACCCCATAAACTCTAGCAGAGCTTTATATTTGTGCGTGCAATGCTTTTTCTGAGTTACTGTAGCTACATAAAGAAGGAATTCTATTTGATTTCTTTTATTCATTTTATTGAGCTATCGTACACCCAAGCTGCCATATTTTTAAATTGTGTTTGCTTATTTTTGAACAATAAATTGACAAACTTTATGTTTTTCTTTTTCAGTGGGAGTGATAGCTGAAATAGAACGATATTCTGACAGGTATAAACCAAATGTGCGCATAAATCGTCCTCCACTTTCTTCTGTTCTAAAGCTTGCTGCAGCATATTTTCCTTCAGAGATATTAAACCAAGGTATGGATTTGCTTCATTTTCACTAAATATTGTCATAAGATATTTTCTTTCCGAGGAACTCATTTCAGCATATGATTAATTTTTAAAGAAGAAATCTGCTACTACTTCGAACCATTTCTAGAAAAAGACCATTCCTTGATTAGTCATCAGTTGTGTCAGTAGTCTGTATAAAGTTTATTACAGCTATAATTAAATGATATTGCCATGTGGAAAAATTTGATAGGTTCAAAGCGGGCCCGTGCATACAAAGGAACATCACAATGGACAGTACAACCAGATGCAGCAGGTAACCCATCTTTCCATGCCAGACTTTGTGGTTTAACTTTTGGGATTGTCCAACTGATTTAAAATTGGTCATTGTCATGTTATTCAAGGGATTTTTCTGTGGCTTATGAAGCTAACCAACATCGTATACTGATCTCCAAATACACATCATGTCTCATCATATAAAGCTTTCTATTCAATACCATAGAGAAATGATAATAATTTGGTGTTCAGGTGGGTATAGTCATTTACGTGCCAAATATTTTAGAAATGAAAAAATAAAATTTGAAATGCCTTTATGAGAAGGCTTTGGGACTTATAGGATGCTTCATGGTCTCCGCTACTATTTTCTATGCAAAAATGAGTTACATAAGTGCCGCAAATACTAAAAAATATCCCTTTTCAACAGTATGCATCTCTAAGGACTCAGATACCATTTACAAGAGACTGCTGTAAAGAGGGGGAAACTTATCTGGTGTAATGTCCCCGATTTGTGCTAAGGGAATTAAGGGAAAAGATATTTAATTAAATATATTAATAAGGTGGGCAAAGAATAATCAAAGGGAATGAGATGATATTTAAATAAATGGGCAAAAAGCTATAGTTGCACCAATATGAATTTAATTATTCATTTGCAATCTTTAATTGGGGCCACTTAAGTCATGACTTAAGAATTCCTTGGCGATTCCCCTTGGTGGCAAATTGTTTATTAAAAGCTAAATATTATTATTTCCCAAAAATCGCCCAAGTCTTGTATTGGAGGAGGAAGTCGTGCTTTTTGGTTGAAGATTTATTAAATAAGGTGCAATTTGGGAATGAGGGTGCATCGAACTGTATTTCTGTTTTATGAATTTTCTCTGCAAGGGAAAAAAACTATCTTTGGATTGCAGGACACAAACCCCGAGGATCCAAGCTTGGACGCGAACTCAAGCCATTTCAATGTTTTACACTCAGCTGCCATTCACAGAGGAAGCTGTGAGAGAATAAGTTGGGGCGGAATTAACCCCAGTGAGGAGAGTTTGGTTGTATAGCTTAGATTTTCAATACACTTATTCAGCAATCAAGCCACCAAGAAGAAATAGCAGTGGATGATATCTTCAGAATATCTCAGCACATCAAGAGGACTTGGAACGCTAAAAAGCTGTCTGAAAATTATAGCAAGTTTTTTCTGATAACACTCTTCAAGGAATTCGACCCAAGTGCAGAAGCAATTCGTGGGTGATCAGTAGCAACATGCAACTATTCAGGGCACCTTTAGTGGTCTAAACCATATACCAGCAGTCTGAATATAAATCACTGCACCTGGAGGAAGATCTAGACGCCAAAAGGAAGCGAGTCTGAGGTCTGCCATAATTGCGAAACAACCATTATGATAGCAACCAGGTCGAGGTTCTGGTATGTCCTATCTTAGAATCGACCATTTGCAAATTCAGATTATGTAACTAAACTCTAGAACTCCTAAAGATAATCCGTCAATTGTTGTTCAACATTGCATTAGTTGTTTATGTGTTTGGGAGTTGTGAATCCAACAAATGTTGCTATGAACCGATCTCATTTAAATAAATATACATATTTTGCATAAGTTTTTAAAGAAATAGAGAAAAGGATATTTCAGTGGTATCAGACCACATAGACCCTGCCAGCCTGTGGGGGTTTCCTGTGCATGCAGGTATTTACAGTTGCATAAAGGTTTGAGATTACCTGTAATTAATTCTATGCGCCCTAGTGAGGTAGGACCATACAGATATTTCACTAGGAGCAGATATGGACATCAATCAGAAGCTTCAGGAACCCTTATTTGAACCCGACAACATGGCAGAGCAACGAGAAGGGGGTGGTAATGGACAACCAAGTCTTCAGGATATTATGGCTCAAATGGCATAACAGCAGCAACAAATGATGCAAACTTTCATGTGGTCACAACAACAGCTTGTTAATACCATTGGCAATCTGAGAATTTAGCCGTAGGCATAGAATCAGGATGGTGAAAGAAGTGAAGTTGGGCATGAAAATCAGGATAGAACAACATCTAACACTGTTAGGACAGAGAGCACAAGGTCAACTTCGTCCTATGTTTTTGCCAAGGCAAGCTGAGGAAGAAGACGTTCTTGCGTTGGAGGAAGCTGAGACTCACATTACTGATAATGTTATGGTGGCATTTGATGAATATATAGCGCTTCCCTCTAATGTAAGAGGGCTGATCAACTTGAATCAATTCATGAACCAGCGAAGGGAAAAAGCCAGATACCGCTAGGAGAGACAGGAAAGGAGGTCTAGAGGGCAAACCAAGCAAGGCACTCAGCCTAAGGAATTTAAGGATGCATTGAATAAGGTTACATTGCCCACTTTCGATGGAAGCAGGAAAGGAAGTGCCAGATCATGGGTGCACAAGCTTGATACATTCCTGTCACTAAAACCTATGGAAGAAGAGAAGGCTATACAGTTTGCCATGATGCATCTAGAGAGTGTAGCATATGATTGGTGGCACCATGGGTTAGGATCATGTCTTAATTCATTTCTATGAGGAATTTGTCAATAAGCTGATTGCTCGCTTTGACCGGAAAGATGTAGAGGTTTACTATAGGGATTTGGCTCAGCTCAAGCAACTTGGACATGTGGAAACATATGTTAATGAGTTCCAAAAAAATTTCTATCATGGTTCCTGATATGTCCGAAAGGAGAGACACTATGTTGTTTGTAGAAGGTCTAAGTGATAGTCTAAGGGGGTTGGTCAAGGCGTATAAGCCTAATACCTTGCATGATGCCATTGGGTTAGCTCTTTTCAGCCACACAAGAAGAACTTTAGGAATAAAAAATCAAATGATGAATCAGATGAAAAGGTCCCCGTTCAACCCAAGAACACATCTCCTAAGGTAGAAAAAGAGTCAAGAAATGAGCTAAGAAGAAAGAACATTTGTTTTTCTTGCGAAGTGTCGATGTGTAGCTAGGTCAGATCCCTTCTAGGGCCGATCTAGTACACAAAATGCCAAGTGGCCTGTCGGCCTTAGCATTTTGATATTTTACTTTATTATGTAAACCCTATTTGGGCGATGGGTGTAATTTGGGTTTCTTGTGCATTTAAATTATTTAGATCATATATGTAACTTGAATTTGGGTGACTTATATCATCCTTTCTTCATGGGGAAGTGGTATAGTGTTGGAGGTACATCGCTCCTTGATGCGAAGAGCGTTGGCTTCACCATGTGGAGTGATGTATTTAATGGGTTTCAGGCTGTTCTGATTCATTTCAGTGAGGGTTGGGTTGGTGCTCTTCTACATTGGAATTATGTCAATATGTTTCATAGTTTTGATCATCATCAAGTTTACATCAGTTTAGAGCAGTGGAGATTTGAAGAAGATGCACCAAGATTTCTTTGGGATCCAGGTATCGATTGGTGTACTTGGTCTTAATCAAATTTGGCTCTTGTGATTGCTTGGGGCAAGCAATCTCAGGGTGGGAAGACTTGTAATGTCCCCAATTTGAGCTAAGGGAAAAGTTATTTAATTAAATATATTAATAAGGTGGGCTTAAGAATAATCAAAGGGAATGAGATGATATTTAAGTAAATGGGCAAAAAGCTATAACTTTTTTTTTTGCTTGGTAATGGGCCGAAGCCGAATCGCTTTTGATTGGAGCTATGAACCAGTGAGACCACACATTTTTGAGGTGCCTTATCCTCATATTTGCTCGACAATAACACCCTTATATCTCCTTGTGTCGTCCTGTCTTCCATGCTCAGACATCACCTTATCTCTCCATTTCCTGTGTGTGGGACACATGGGTCTCGAGTGGACTCAAACCCAAGACCTCCCATGTAGGAGGTTTGCAGCTAACCACTGCGTTGTGGGGTCATCCCTGGAAAAAGCTATAGTTGTGCTAATATGAATTTAATTATTCATTTGCAATCTTTAATTGGGGCCACCTAAGTCATGACTTAAGAATTCCTAGGTGATTCCCCTTGGTGGCAAATTGTTTATTAAAAGCTAAATATTATTATTTCCCAAAAATCACCAAAGTCTTGTATTGGAGGAGGAAGTCGTGCTTTTTGGTTGAAGATTTATATAAGGTGCAATTTGGGAATGAGGGTGCATCGAACTGTATTTCTGTTTTATGAATTTTCTCTACAAGGGAAAAAAATCATCTTTGGATTGCAGGACGCAAACCTTGAGGATCCAAGCTTGGATGCAAACCTAAGCCATTTCAATGTTTTACACTCAGCCGCCATTTACAGAGGAAGCCATGAGAGAATAAGTTGGGGCGGAATTAACTCCAGTCAGTAGAGTTTGCTTGTATAGCTTTAGATTTTCAATACATTTATTCAGCAATCAAGCTGACAAGAAGAAATAGCAGTGGATAATATCTTCAGAATATCGCAGCACATCAAGAGGACTTGGAATGCTAAAAAGCAGCCTGAAAATTATAGCAAGTTTTGTATGATAACAGCTCTTCAAGGAATTCGACCCAAGTGCAGAAGCAATTCGTGGGTCATCAGTAGCAACATGCAACTAGTCAGGGCACCTACAGTCGTCTAAACCATACACCAGCAGTCTGAATATAAATCGCTGCACCTGGAGATGAATATCACAGCCTGGAGGAGGATCTAGACGCCAAAAGGAAGCGAGTCTGAGGTCTGCCGTAATTCTGAGAACCATTATGATAGCAACCAGGTTGAGGTTCTGGTACGTTCTATCTTAGAATCGACTATTTGCAAATTCAGACTATGTAACCAAACTTCAGAACTCCTAAGATAATCCGTCAATTGTTGTTCAACATTTAATTAGTTGTTTATGTGTTTGGGAGTTGTGAATCCAACAAATGTTGCCATGAACTGATATCATTTAAATAAATATACATATTTTGCATAAGTTTTTAAAGAAATAGAGAAAAGGATATTTCATCTGGGACATGCTATACATGTAGAAATAATTATTGAATAATGAGGTCTTTGTTGCATAGTTTGAATTTATTTGATTCTAACTGTGAGGTCACTGTTGCATCATTGTTACATTACGTTAGTGACCTTCATTAGGAAAAAGGTATACCCATATTGACAATGTGAGGCAAAAAGATGCTAAGACAGATGTGGCGAAGTGACCAGAGAAGCCCAATAACGGCTAACTGGCATATGCAAAGGCCATGAAAGGAATATTGTGCAGCAGTTCCCTTTGCAGCACTATGGAAACGTTTCATGTTCATTACCTTCAGGCTCCAACAATTCTTTAACAACTTCACAAAAGTTATACCCATTATGTGTATATCATTGCTGAATTATGTTTGTGACCTTCATTAGGAAAAAGGTATATCCTATTGACAATTGAGGCAAAAGGATGCTAAGACAAAGGTTGTCAAGCTATGTTACCCCAAGTTTCCGGGATGGGGACGGCAGGGGATGGGGGTACGTGTTTCTGGGACGGTGATTTTTTTTGCCAATTTTGGGGATGACTAGGGGATGGCTAGGGGACGGCTATATAAAAGTAGGGAAAATTAAAATAAATAGGGAAATTTAAAATATTCATATGAAAACATGGATAAAACATGCACATATCCATTATAGAACCTTAACATATAAGAACTAGTAGAGTTCTTATGGCAAATTTGTGTTAAATTGAGAGTCAAAGTCAAATTGCTTATAAAATTCATTATCCAAATTCATTGTCTATATGCAGAATTTATGGGGACGTCCCCTAGGAGTCCCCTGTCCCCGGGACATCCTCGGGATGGGGACGGCTGAAAAAAATACCGGGGACGCGTCCCCGGGTAACATAGTTGTCAAGTGACCAGAGTAGCCTAATAACGGCTAAGTGTTGTAACCAAAGGCCATGGAAGGAATGTCGTCCACCTGTTCTGTTGGCATTACTACAGAAATAATTCCTCTTCTTTTCCTCTAGGCTCCAACAATTGTTTAACTACTAAACAAAATATGTGTTAACTTCATGCATGCCTAGTACTTTAAGGAGAAGGTTAGGTGTTCAGGTTGGTGGAGATACGTTGCCTTATTATCGTTTTTATCATCTAGACAATATCTAATTTTATACAAGATCATCTTCTAACAGAGGCATTTCTTACTTTAGTTAAGTCTCTTATTTATTTACAATTTTGGATTCTTGTAGATATGTTACACATATTTGTAGTCACACCTTTATTGTTTACCAATTTGTTGTATTTAGGGACAGGTCCAACTGTACATAAAAAAACAACAACTAAATTTGTGTTGTTGGGGAGGGCAGGGCACAAAAGAGCAACCATTTAGGATAGAAAATGGTTTCCTCCAAGAATATTAGTCATGTTGCACATACTTGCCTCAGTCTTCTGTAATGCAGATAACGATTTGTCTAAAAGTTTGGACCTCTAGAAAACCGAAAAATTGTTGCACAGGGACAAATAGCAACCATTCAAGATAGAAAATGTTTTCTTGGTTTCGTCCAAGCGTATAAGTTATCCCCCTTCTGGATTATAACATACTGTCCATCTTGCAAGTTTTGAGAATTAATGATTAGAGTCACTTATCGTGAATGAATGCAGCTGAGCTACATGTTTCGTTAAAACACATGCAGGATTTCTTCAGTCACATGGTTTAAAGGATGCGGCTGATTTTGTTTGGAGAAAGGCTTTATTAATGGTCTGTGTTGGTACTGGGTATAAGGGTTATCTCCGATTTTCAGAGAAGGCTCATGTATTATTCTCTGGAAAATTAAATTCTTTTCTTCGAAAAGGCTTTCTCACAACTCGAGATATAATGTTAAACAGAGGATGTGCGATGCTTTACTAAAGACTTGCAGATGGTGGATCCTTTTTTGATTTCAGAGAGGGGAAGGCCAGAATGACTGTTTATAGGGAATATCCTGGATATTGAATGCTTGATTCCTTCTCTTTGAGGAATGAGGAAAAACTATTAAAGGATGCAGAAGACAGATTGTGGTTGTGTGGAGAGAGATGGGTTGACAACGAGGAGAAACTCCTGTAGTACATAGTAGTCACAACTACAAAGATGAGTTGAGAAGGAACTCCACTAATTACCATTAGTTTATAGATAGTCTATCCAAACATAAGACTCCACATAAGTCCAAGATGCAACCTGTTGTTCCTTGTGAAAAAAACCATTATTTGCCAATGTTGGTTCTGGAAGAGCATTAGGTCCTCATGGGGAAAAAAAAAATTAAAATCTTGCTGATGTCGTTGGAATGTTTGTCTAGGATGAATAAATACTGGTCAGATTTGAATCCTTGCTTGGATACTAATAAACAAGGAAGAGTTATTATCCTTTAGCCACAAATTCCTGATCGGACTTGACAATTATGATTTGTCTTATTAGCTTGAGATTAAAACTGTAGAGGGGGAAAAATGAACCTCTTCGATAGGCAGATAACAACCTCTCGAAGATTCACTAACCGACCTCTCCACTCAAGATGTAGTATGTCTCCGTACGTCCTCTGATAACTCTTTGCATAAGGACGCGCGTGGATTATGGACAACAATGTGACGCGCTGGCATCCTGTACTGACAGAATGTAGAGTTCGCACAAAAGGGCACAATGTAACAGATTTGTGTTCTAGATTAATTTAAATGCGATAAATGTATATAAAAGAAGGTAAAACGATTATATAAATGGATTGAAAGCCACAAAGGAAAGGAAGAAGATAATCACACAACTGGTCCATGATATGAAGTCTCCAGCCAAATAAATCTTCTCTAATGCAACCCGCACACAAGTTAGAAAGGAAAAATGTTTGGGGCTGCTTGGGGACTTGCCTCAGTCAAATCCCTGTTTTGGTGTTTCCACCTCCACGGACAGCCAGACAAATTGATAGAATAAAAGATAAATGCAAGATAAGATAAATGATAAATGATAAACGATAAATGATAGAAAAGGGATGTGATAAATCCCAAGATGCTCAAAGATAGGATAAATAGATAGATATTACCAAAGAGGCTTGAGAAAGCCAAGAGAGTTGCAAAAGAATACTGTGAGAGCTTGAGAGTGCTGTAGCAAGTGAGAGAGAGCCGAAGAAAGCTGTAAGAGCCCAAAGAATAAGAGAGATTGTGTCCAAAATCTAGAGAGCTTGAATGAAGAGAGATGATGGATTTAAAAGAGAGAAGAGGAGGGAAAAGAGGGTTGGCGAGCCGTTTGAAATATTCGGGGCCATTTCCACCGACATGTGCAAGTGACAAGTGGAAAGGCGCGCTCAAAACCGACATTCGAACATTAAGATGTCGCGGGATGAATGTGCGGCACGTGGACATCCGTGCGGCACACTAGTCTCCAAATGAATCTTGCTCGAAAACAACGGGAGACAAGGGAGACACATGGCTAACAAGACCGACGCCACGAGGGAGCTGATGAAAAAGGGGTCTTGAGCATCTTGAGAGGGAAAAGGCTGATGCAAGGGCTGAAGTGAGCCTACTCAAGTGCTAGGGGGATGAACACCAAAGTGGTTACAAAAGATGTAGGTCGAATTACAAAGGGGTATGCAATTTTCGACACTACAAAAACAAAGTTGGTAACTCTTTTCTATTTGAACAAAAGAGATCTGAGTTTTGGAGTTGAAAGAGTCCCTTGATAGAGTGATCAAACTTTTGCTTAGTTAATGGTATTATGATCATTGAAGTTTTTGTAGGAACTCACACCCTTCATTTCGAGACCTGAATGAGCATTCCGATAAGTGAATTGCATGGATTATTGGAATTTGCTACATCAAAATTGAATTTTATGAATATGCACAGAATGCATACACAATGAGAAGGAATGACAAAGATAGGAATCTTATAATGCATTGAAGTCTAACACTTCTTTTGCACTGTGATGTCTTGAGTGTTTATTACTAGGAAGGGTCAAACATATGAATTTGCCAAGCCCGTGGTCCTTGCATGGAGATTTATTCTCTTATTATTAGATTTCTGGTACCCTTGAAACATTCTCCAACTACACTCTAACCATAAGTTGTAGTAGATAAAATATGGGTCATTTGAATAGAAGACAATCATAAGTTGGGTTTGGATTGTAATTTGGACAACTTGAACAAGTGATCTGCCACTTGCTTTCCTCATAATGTTTGTGTGAGGAGTTCAAGAGGAGAAGATCTGACTTGTCACTTGGTTGCCAAACTTCTTGGGCCATGTTACATTAGATAAACAGATGCCCCATAGTTTCAAAGGCATTTTTACTTGAAAACCTTGAGCTGCCTACCTATCCTTTGGCTATTAAAACATCTTCTTTAAAAGCTGTATTATGCTGTGTTAGACAAATAAAAGCTTTGATTTGACAGCATGTTTTTGAAGTGCATGCCTTAGACCAAACTTTCGTTTTCTGCTTGTGAATGAGGCAAACTAGTTGATTTCAAGATTGTTCTAGAAGGTTTTATCCTTGACTTTTGTTTTGTGATCTAGGATTACAAATGAATTTGTTAGACTAGAGAAAATATTAAATAGATATAAAGAACTATGAAAGTGGAGATCGAGTCTATCAAAGTCATCAATCATTTTGACTTCGACTGTTTGTATGTTTTCTTGGTGGAGCCAATTCTTTTTTTTGAGAATTGGGTTAATTTTCATCACTGTTGAAGGATGAGAAAAATAGTTCATGTGATATATTTTGGAAATATTACATGTCTAAAGTATTACCTTTTTAATAAGACTAAACTCAATTAGCTGTTCATGAAATTGCAAGATCTTTATAAAAGACAACCTATGAAGATCATCGTTATGTCGTGCATTTTACGTTTATGAAACTGACTTATTACTGAAGAGCAATTGCTGAAACTTGAGTTAAAAAAAAAAAAAATTGCTGAAACTTGAGTCATGTTATGTATCTTTCACCCTAAAATGGAACACTTTCAAGTCTATATGTGCACACAAAAATGTTTGTGTGGCCAAGGAAATTTTGTTGAGATTGTTTCCTTCACTATGTAGTTGCAGTCATCTCCCTTATGGATTACATGTGGACTCTTTCTTATCTCAAGATTCATCTCCATTGTTTGAGAACCAACATAGTGAATTTTCATTGTTGTTGAAATAATTGTGGGATGTTGTTTATCCTTAATTTACCCATGTCAAATGTTGTGAAATATAGTTGGAATTCTTGGATTCTATCTGACACTTTGACAGTAGCTTGGTCAATCTACCTAGTATCATTTTCCTTCATGGACTTCTACTTATTCTTGTCTTCGACATTATTTCTCTATCTGCATGAGAACCAGTTTTAATAAAAAAATGAGAAGATATCATATTCTCCCTTTTACCATTCTAACAACCCACTTTTGGAGTTTTCCTTATATCCTCTATGCGCTGTTTTTGTTTTAGTACTCCATTATTTGTTGTGTCTCTGATGTTGTCATCAGAATTGCTTATTTTGTCCAAGTTGGATGATGCAGCTTATTAACAATATGAGACTTCTTACCTTTTTGTTCTACTGTCACCTCTTTTGTACACACATGTAACTTGGATTTATCCACCCACAATTGTCCTAAGTTCTAACAATGTGCTGTAAGCTAGCTTCAACAAAGATATCACAATGAAATTAATCACAAATTGCCATCCTCCTAGTCATACATGTTTTGCGAAAGGTTCCTAGAGGCATGAGTCCAAATTAGTTCACATGTACTTGTTATTCTAACACTAGGGTATAAGTTTTATCTAGGAGATATAGTAATTTAGGGCGTAAGGCCTTAGTTCATATAGTAATTTACATGCCTTTGTTAAGCAACTTGTAATCATGTTAGAAGCTTCCTGACTCTTTAATCAATAAACTAATCTTGGTCTATTATTACTATTGTTAGAGGTGGGCATTTTGCTGTTACTCTTATTATTGCATTATGCAGTTGGAGGAAACGAAACTGTTGCATTATGAAGGCATCCAAAAGACATATTCTGCAGTGGTTTTGAAACAGTCTCTTAAACTACGGGCGTCTATGCAATTGCCACTTGCATAAACTAGTGGTTGCATGAATGCTGCCTGTATAAACAAGTGATTGCACAACTGCTGCCTGCTTGAATTGGCAGTTTCAATAATATCCATCGAATTTTACATTTTCAGGAGTCTACTGAACTGAATTTCACATCCAAGATGTTTGGATCCCCATAGACACAACTTTGACCCTGCAGGCTACTTGCGTTGTCTCTTCTCCATTTTTTTTTCTGAAACTCAGTTGGAAATCAGATGATCATTAGGAACTGTCTTACAAGTTACATTACAGTCTTCTTGAGAATTAACATATTTTTACTACACTTTAAGATCCAATTTGAATTCTTGTATGAGCTTACAAAATCAAGTTGAATGTGAAGATGATCCTTCGTTCATCCTCATGATATCTAATTAATCTTGTAAGATTTCATTTATGATCTTTAAATGAATAACACCACCTCTTAGACCTATTTTTAAAGTTATGCTTGTAATTGGGAACCAAATACAGAGCATCTCTTAATAGAATTAAACCAATTTATTGGCTGGCTTCATGGAACTTTAAAATTGTTTTTGGATTGGAGTATGTTAAACATCCTGTTGGTATTGGGTGCATGGATAATTGTTCTTCTTTGGCTTTAAACCAAGAATTTGAATTGCTTTTAACCCCCTTATGTATGGATATGTGCCATTTTGCAATTCAGGTAATGCACAAGTGTTCCAGATATAAGTCACTCTAGTATTACCCATTGGATTTGTGTGTTCAGGGTATTTCTTTACAAAAGTCATCAAGTTGCCAAATTTAGTCAGCTATCTTGCCTCTTTTACTAAATAGAAATTGATTAGTGTCTTGAATACAATATAGGGAGCACACTTACCATTTGCTTATTTTTAACAGAGATAATATTCATTCTTTGTGTTTTCTTATTTCTAATTCTTGTTGACTAATGATTGCGATTTCCTTGAAGAGGACTCTTGAAGGAGCCTTGAAACATTGGAATAAAAAACACTACACATTGGTATACAAATACATGATGTTATGTTAATCTGTGAAAATCTAAATTAATTAAGGATTGCAATGAGATTCATAAATTTATTGGTAAATTTTAAGATTAGAGATTAGAGATTATCTTAACTCCTTTGAAATTCTTGGATTTCAAACAGATCTCCAGAAATTAGACCGTCTAGAAAATCTAGAGCAGAAAGCACAACAGAGAAGTGAGGTAAGGATAACACTTCGGCCTATGTGTAGCACCTAGAGGGGATTTCTTTGATTTTCGAACAGTTAAGAGGATGCTTGGTGCAAAGGCTCTTGTAGTTGCTTTGTTTGTTGGTAAGTAATAAAGAATGGATTATCTTTTATTTTTCAGAAAGCAGGAGATAAAGAACCCGATGAAAAGAAAGAGGGTGAAAACGAAGATGCTGAAGAAGAGGAGATAGAGGATGAAGAGGAAGATTTAGGAGATGATGATTACAACCAGGTGTACTTATTTCTCACCAATGCAAAAATGAAACTTTTCTCCTTTTTTTTGGGACTTTCTCATTTGGCCTTTGTAAGATGCTCAATGGGAATGCACTGATTATGAACACTCACCAGAATTGACAACCTGTGTCCTGCAGATTGCTGTCTGTTTCTGTGTAATTATTTTTTAGGTTTCTATAATTTTAAAGCGTGTGTTGACTTGTCATTTACTTTCCCCTAGACAGTTTTCAATAAGTCTACTAGTGAAGAAATTATGCTTTTGTAAAATGCTCAATAGGAATGCACTGATTATGATCAATCACCAGAAATGACAACCCATGTCCTGCAGATTGTAGTCTGTTTCTGTTTAATGTCCCGTCTCCAAAATTTAAATAAAACCCAACACCCTACATACATAGCACAACAAATGTAGTTTTTGCACAAACAAATACAAAACCAATGGATGGCACTAATAAACATACAATGATGCATCTAGCTGTTAATAAATTCTCTAGGGTAAGATGAAGCTTGTATAACGTAATGGATATAGTAAATACAATATGGGGGTCTGTTTAAGAGGAATTTGAACCTTACAAAGGTGATGCAAAATCAATGCAGGATTCCAAACCTGGGTGCAAACATTAGAGAAGTCTACAGGAAATATTTAGATTCATTTGTTGAAATTGGCATCCTTGAGCTAGCATTCTCTAATTGTGGGATTATCTCATCAACAATCAAATTGGTGTTGAGGGTTCCTAAATAATTATAAATAATTAAATATTTCAAAATCAATTGAGCAAGTAAAAGTCCATAAATATTCAGATAAAAACAGGAAGGGTGTGTAGACGATATACCTTATAAAGTTCAATGTGCAAACATTTTCTCTCATTATAAAATGAAACATTAATCTTGCCTTAATTAGATTATACATTCCTTGTCGAAGAATTTTGAACTTGATAGATGAAATAAATGGTTTAACAAACTCTGAAGTTTCTAATGTTGTCCATGCTGCTAATCACATTTAGAAAATGTTGATCATTAAGGAAGTGTGCAGCCATGCAAGAAGTTGTTGCTACCAAACAAAGGTTAAATAATAGATAAATAAAATTATAATTTAAATTAAATTTTAATGTCAAGGGGCATGTAAAGAGTTATGTCTATTGAAGGGAAAAGGTATTTAAGAGAGACCAAGCAAGGAGAAGGGGTATTATTGAGAGACATTGTATGGTCTGATTTTACTCTTTGTGGAGCATGGAACTTTGATTCAATTAATCTGAGGACTAAAACCCTCTAGCTCTGATATTGGAGGACAAAAACTCACAATTCCTTAGAGTGATTTCACATGGAAATCATCATTGTGCAAATTTGATTAATTTCAGTTTGAATTAAAATATCCTGTCAACTAGCTTCAAGAAACGTTATAGTTTACGGTTCTGATTGGTAAAGAAATACTGAATTATTTGCAAATACATGTTAATTATTCAAGGATTGATTATAAGTTTGTGTGGCCTGCTGCCATTACTCATAATTGGACTAAATCTGATCCTGGCTTCAGTTCTGTGAAATTCATTGAGTTGAATTTAATTAGATTAGGAGGAGATTAAATATTTCATTCTGGATATTACAGATGTATTCGGTGGTGAATTGTGAATACCTACATTTCTATGAACTATCCATGTTGGATGAAGAAGATGAAGTGCAACTACTGCTTGCAATGGAGGACTTGTTTTTTGATGAACAAGCCATATTTGTGGAGGATGTACTGTTGCAGAAGATCAGAAAAAAGCAAGAAAAATGATTCTCAAGGGAGAAGGTGGAAAAATCCTTCTTACACTTGATGTTGCACTAAGCTTTTGTGGGACCGAAAGCCTCTCTCAAAAGGGAGGTAATCCATAAGGATCGAAGAAAGAGATAACACACCAACAAAAGTATTAACTTTTGCAGTTTTAGGCTTTGAAACATTTCTGAAGAACTAGTAGTGTGAAACTGCCAATTTAATCATAGGGGTGGTTTCATAACCGCTAGTTCCCTTAAATAGTGGGTTTGCACTTGCCAAAGCAGTTATGAAAGTATTAGTCTGATGAAAGGGATAGTTTTGACTTCAGTGAACATGGAGTAAGATGAAACATACAATTCAACCTTTCAATGCATGGTTAGGGAGTTCTAGCACAAACAAAGCTATTGGGTTACTAGTGTGTAAACAAAACCATGTGAAGGTTGCGAGAGCTTAGAATAGTTCAAAATCTGAGGATTGTTGATTTGTAATCTAACTCTTTATCTTAGATATTATGGCAATTGTTGGCTGTAGTTCATTACCATGTCCTCTTAGGATAGCTAAGCTATGCTTAGTCATAGAGTTCATTAGTATTTGGATAATATTAAATCATCATGAGAAGATAAGGCTTAATTTTGTAATAAAGTCACCTTAGGGGCTTAAATGTTTTTTCTTTTTTTTTTCTGGTTCCATCCTCCAATCTCTATATAAGGAGATGAACCTCATTGTAATCAGTATCCTGATAACTAATATAATAATAATATTTTGTGTTCTATTGGTTTTTATAACTATAAGGTGCAAGCTTTAGGATCCTAGGATGGTGTTCTAGAGACCCTGAAGAAGGATCAAGCTTTGCAAGAGTTTTCTTCTCGTATTGGGTTTCTCTAGGGTAATCACTTGTGTTGATCTTGTTTCTATCTGTTGATGCTTCTATCACTTGTTTATTCTATAATTTTTCATGTTTTCTAACAATTCATAGCACAAGTAGATAAGAATATGCTATTATACAAATGATCAACTATACGAGCTATTTACAAGCATACTAGTTGTTCTTGAGTACATATAGTTGTTGGAATTAACAGATTATCATACTCTTTGTTGCAATATTTTTTTATATTGAATATAGTAAATAAATCATTACAAAGAGGCTATTAATGTCCTGTCATAACAAGACCATATGTCTAGCTACATAAGTTCAAGATCGGTATATATACTAAATACATAAGAAACATAGCTGAGCAAAGGATCTATCACATTGGTCATCCTATACAAAATGATGCACATCCAAAAATAAGGGACGGTCTGCTCTCTAATTGTCAATCCAAGAGGTCCATCCAAGCAGACCCTCCATCCAGATAATTTGCTTATCATCTCGCACTGGAACTGCTCCATGGGCGGCTAGCTGAGTCATGTATTCTCTCTCAGCCCTTCTGCCTTCATTGATTTCTGCTACACAAGCTGCAAGGCCGTTGACAAAGGGGGTCCTTTCTACATTCTCTTTGCTCCAGGTAAACCATATGAAAGTTCTGAGATGTAAACCCTGGTCTGACCATCCTCTAGGAATCTTTCAAACTTTTTCTTTGCAAGCTTCATCACGAGCATGACTAGTGATTCAACAAGATGTGTAGTAAGTCTACAAAAAGACTCAGTAAGCTTTCTAGTCCTACCTGAAACTTGTCTTCATTTCTAATAATCCACATATACCACAAGATTTCACAAGTAAGAACAAACCAGAAAACATTACAATCTTTCTTCATACCCTGTATAGAACCAGTAATAACACTCATGATATTAACATTCTCAGAGATAGAAATCCCAAATAAGAGCCAGATTTGTCTAGCAATGATACAATCAAAAAACAGGTGCTGAATATTCTCAGTCACTTTACACATGCTGCAAGTGTCAAAAGAATTCTGATCATTTCTACATGGCAGCCTATTAAGAATCAAAAGCCATTTAAAACATTTCTTTTTAGGAGCAACATCACTATTCCATAATTTCTCAAAAATATGTCTCCATTTGTTGTCAGTCCAATCTGTATGCCATACATTATCAACATGAGTAAAAATGGAAGTACTAGAGGTTAAGGAATTATATACTTTCTTAGCCTTAACATTAATAAGCAAGGTACCATCCATCCAGGTGAAAGAGAGAAGCCTATCATTGTCCACCAGGCAACTATTGGGGAGTTGCAACATATTACAAGCTTCCCTTAAGATGGAGTAAGTCCTCCAATTGGAAGCAGGAAGAGAAAAATTCTGGGATAACTCAATCCAAGGTATTAGTCTGTCCTCTTTGATGAGAACTTTAAAACATTTAATGCCTTTGTTAGCCCAACTCTTAGCCGAACACCCTTGGACAAGGGCGAGGGTTTTACCCTTATGAAATAGATTCCACCAAATGGACCTCTCACCACTGATGGAAAGATTGTTTCTGACCCTACAGTTAGTGATCCAAGTACTAACAGCCTCCCACGACTTCCAGACGGCTTTGAACACCATGGAGCTAGGGGTGGATACCAAGAAATTTTCTGCAACAAGGTCACTAAGGGGGAGATTCTTCCAAGCCTTGGCTTGTTTGGGGACCGCCATCTTAATATTGTTCCTGATAAGGACCTTCCATGGCTCATTGCCACTTGGCGAATGAAAAATCCATTTAGCCGCAAGTGCTATACCTTGAATTCTAAGATCCTTCAGACCTAGACCTCCATCCTTCTTGTCCCTGTAACACCACTCCCATTTGACTGAATGCCTCTTCCTACCCCCTCTCCCATCAGACCACAAAAAGTTCCTTATAATTTTTTGTACCTCAAGCACTTGGTAATTACAAAACATCCACACCGAAGCATAATAAATGGTATAAGATGAGAGGATCTCCTTGCACACCTGGATTCTCCCTGCGAGGGACAAGTAGTGCCTGTCCCATTTGTTTAGCTTCTTAATCGGTTTGTTCTTAATCCAGCTCCACATATCCTTAATGCAAGGAGAGACTGAAAAGGGTATGCCTAAGTATCCAACCTGCTTGGAAGGCTCCCCCCATTGATATCCAAACTTGGCGACCCAGTCAAGAGGGGAATCCTGCCAACCCAGCAACAAAGATTTAGCTTGTGAAATCCTGGCCCCAGAAGAATCATTGAGGAGCTTAAGCTTATTAATAAGAGAGTCCATATTACTTTCCTCAAGGTGCACAGACAAAGCTGTGTCATCTGCAAATTGAATACTCAAGAGATCTGCATTGTTGGGAAGCTTAATGCCTTCCACTTTAGGCGAGATAGAGTTATCCCTAAGAAGATAGAAGATTGCCTCGGATGCTATGACAATAAGGCCGGAGCAAGGGGGCATCTTCGTCTGATGGATCTCCCTAATTTGAAGGTCTTAGAAGTTGACCCATTCATGTCTAACTAGGCGGAGGCATCTTTAAACGACACTTGCCCAAGGTGACCAAATTCCTTAGGGAAGCCAAAATCTTCCAACATCATGACTATGTAACCCCATTCAACTCGATCATTCGTTTTCTCAAAATCCAGTAGGAACATTGTTGCATTTTGCTTAGAAACTCTAGCCCACTCCATGGCCTCCTAGCTTGTAATGAGGTTCTCTAGAATGTACATCCCTTTAATGAATCCAATCTAGGTAGAGCATATAAGACTAGGGAGAACATTCACTAATCTAAGAGCTAGGACTTTAGCAAGAATTTTGTATGAACATTCAGCAAAGTTATGGGCCTTCAATTTTTTTATGAGGGATTTGTCTCCTTTAGGGAGGAGTTTAATGAGTCCCTTGTTAATATCCATGCCAAGGGAACCTGTCTCAATAGCTTCCTCATACACCTCAAGAAGCTCTTTGCTAATCCATTCAATATTGGCTTTGTAGAACTCAGTTGGTAACCCATTCGGCTCGGGAGCCTTGCCATTGTTCAAAGCCCGAATAGCAGGTTTGATTTCATCAATAGAGATTGGTTTCCTCAAAACAGAAGCATCCTCACTAGTGATTGGGTTTGGGATCAAACCTTTTCAGAGATTTCTAGCAGCATTAGTATCTGGATCCTCTTCGGAGGTGAATAGGTCCTTATAGAAAGCTACAAACTTGTTCTTAATTTCATCGAGATCCACAATCTCTTTACAATCCACCCAGAGGCTATCAATCTTCTCCCTATATTCTTTTTGTTTCAGGATGTTAAAGAAAAACTTCGACCCTTTATCTCCATGTTGCAACCAATTGGCCCTGCCCTAATCTTGGCTCCAACAATCCTGTATTGCTGCACATTCCTCAACTGATCCTTGGCTAGGGCCATAGATTGAACTTTAATGACATTGTTGGGATCTTGCTGCACCTAAGATTCCAGACAGTGCAGGTGTTCAATAATAGTTCTTTCCACCAATCTGCTATCCCTGGCTTTCTTCTTGCCTACAGTAGAGAGGAGACACTGCCAGCTTCTAATATTTTGATTCCAACGGTCAATGCTAGATTTGTGCCCCCCCTTCCATTTGTTGAATTGGCTGACAATAGAGACTGCAGCAAGAACATCTTGATCCTCAAGTAAAGAGGTGTTTAATATGAACTTGCCTTTACAACACTCCTTACTCAGAGCCCTGTTCCTAATACATAACTGAGAGACAATCGGGTGGTGGTTTGAGAGAGAGAATGTGAAAACTTTAACAGTGGTTCCCTTGACATCCTGTTGGAAAGAAAAAAAGTCCTTATTTGCATAAAACCTGTCTAATCTGCAATAAATCCTCTTATGTCTTTTTTGAGCATTGCACCAGGTAAACTAGATACCCCCGTATTCTCTCCTCAATCCCTCCAAGGGGTCAAACGGCCTCTTCATCCCTTTCATCCTATCCCAGTGAATTTTCTCCAACCCCTTCCAATCCATATTCAACCCACCTTCTTTATCCTCCGGATACTCAACCATGTTGAAATCTCCCCCAAAAATCCAAGAGACGTCAGGCAGAGAACACAACCATTGCCACATCCCTGCCCTCTGAATCATTGGAAGCATAGATAGAGCATATCCCAATCCTATCCATACCAACCTTGATGACAACCCATACTGCTCTTTCACAAGGAGAAGACCCATACTCCACAGTAGCATCTCTCCATTTGGGATTGAGCAGGGTAGTGCCACCTTTACCTTTCTCATGTTTGGTGGCGAATCTGCATGCGTCCTTCCAAATAAAGTTAAGACTAACATCAAGAGTGAAACTAACTGCTTTTACTTATTGCAGCATGACAATATCTGCATCTTTGTGGAGATTCCTAAACCTTCGAATTGTTGATATTAATTAGGGAAAGGGCGGATTCAAATTGCCGTAGGCAACATTGAAATCTGCCTGGCCCCTCTTCCCCTTAACGTGGCCCTATTCCCCACGCTTTAACAACAAACATTCAGTGCACTATCCAATAGGGCCGACCCTATTAAAAGGCAAATGAATGAAATAATTAAAAGTTAACTATTTAAAAGGGCCGACCTAGTTGAGGAAGTTTGCTCCATATAAATAAGAGGTCAAGATTCATTTGTAAATCACCAATCTGATCTGCTTCTTCATGCGAAAACTTACATGCCTAAAGCGAACTCCAAGAAGTCATAAGTGATCTGCCCTTAAAGCAATCTGCATGGTTAAAGTGGTGTGAAATAAATGATATTGAAGGTGGTGCGAAAGACATGACAGCTACAGCAACCTACCTCTACAATTAGAAGGAGATGCGAAATCCATCACAAGGAATCAAGTGAACTTCTTAAAGTCTGCAACTTAGGTGAATACAATCTCAGCATTCATCAAGTAAATATTGAAGGCAGCCACCATGATCTACCATACCTTCAGTTACAGCAAAATCTGAACCTACAAAAGCACATGAGATAAGTGTTGTATTGATTGCATAACTATAATCCATAATCAGATCCGAGGATCTTTTCAAGCTGGGTTTTTCCTCCTAGGAGGTTTTCCCAAGGTAATTGTGTTTTGTCTCTATTTCTTTATTTTCCTTGCTGTGTTAAATCTGAAACTATAAATCTCTAAATATAAATGAATCTAACTAGTAAGTAAATTCTGATTTTCCGAGTCTTAGTTAATCTGAAAGTGCTAAAATTTAACATGGTATCAGAGCTATAGGCTAGATCAACTTTCAGATTCAGAATTCAGTACTCCTTTATTTCCAAATTGTTGTCTCATTTCAGGTCAGGTCAATGGGGCTGAAAGTTGAAGATAGGCTTGATGGGAATCTAAACTTTATTGCCTGGAAAGTTCGAATCAAGTTGGCTCTAGAGGAAGAAGATCTTCTCCAATTCATAGAAGCTAAAGAGTTAACTGAACCTATAGATGCAGCCGAGCTAAAACAATTCAAAAAGGATGTTGCCAAGGCCAGGAAGATTCTCATTGATTCAGTCAAAGACCACCTAGTCACCTCTATTGCCTCATTTACCACTGCAAGGGAAATGTTCAGCCATTTACAAGGTACATATGAAATTAACAATCTCAGTAGGGCAATTACTTTAAGACAACAACTACTTATTATCAAAATGGGAAAAGAAGATTCCATTATTTCCTACTTTATGAGAATTTCAGAACTAAAGAATCAGCTAGGTTTAACTGGCCATAACATGGAAGATAAAGACCTTGTCATGATTGCCCTAAATGGTCTACCTCACTCATGGGAGTCATATATCCAAACCATAAGTGGTAGGACTAAGTTACCCACACTTGATCGCCTTAAAAATGACTGTATCCAAGAAGAGTCTCGCCTCATCACAAGAGGTCAAACCAAAAGTCCCCATATAGATGATTATCACATGCTTGCAGCACAATGCAAGAAAGGGGGAAATTGGAATAAATCTTATCCTAAAAAAAATAAGGAATTCAGACCATTTAGTTCCCAGCACCCTTGGAAGAAACCAAGAGATACCTCGCGTGTCCGTTGCTTTAGATGTGACAAATTTGGTCACTATGCTAAAGAATGTCAACATAACCCTAACCAAAGTGAAGCCAACCTAAATGAAGTAACAGAACAAAATGATGATTTTTATTCATCTCCGCTTTGTCTAGCAGTGTTCCTTCAGATAGCAATACTTGGTTGATTGACAGTGGTGCCTCCAGACACATCACAGGCTTTTGTGATCACCTTTCAGACTTAGTAGAAAAGGACACAAGCCTTCATGTAGTAATTGGTGATGACGCCCGTTATTCGGTAAGAGGTTCTGGCTCTACCTCTCTAAATTTAGTTTCTGGTATTTCCTTGCACCTCAGTGATATCTTGTTTGTTCCTGGAATTAAAAGAAACCTAATTTCCATTTCTGCTCTAGAAGATAAAGGTTATCAAATTGCATTTTCTGATGGAAAAGTTCTTGCATGGCCTAAGAAATCTAGTTTTAAATCTGCTCGCATAATTGGTCATAGATATGATAGTCTTTATAAACTCTCTACTAACCCTATTCAAGCACTAATTAATGAGGTTCCTGAATCCTGTGAGTTATGGCATAGAAGGCTTGGACACTTGCATTATCAAGCTCTTCCATCCCTTGAAAAGTTAGTCAAAGGTATGCCTAAACTCAGTCAAATCCATGATAACACTTGTAAAGGTTGTGCTTTAGGTAAAAATGTCAAAAGTCCATTTCATAAAAGTGAAAATAGAGCTAAAGACAAACTAGAACTTGTTCACTCTGATTTATGTGGTCCTATGTCTATAGCTTCTCCTAGTGGATTTCTTTACTATGTGATCTTCATAGATGATTTCTCTAGGAAAACTTGGATCTACTTTTTGAAATCTAAAGAATCCGATGAAGTCCTAAGTAAATTCAAAGAGTTCAAAACATTAACTCCTCTGGTAAAAGAATTAAATGTTTAAGATTTGACAATGGAGGTGAGTACACCTCTGGTAGCTTTTATGATTTTTGTGTTGAGTCAGGAATTAAGAGGGAGTTTTGTGTTCCATACAATCCTCAACAAAATGGTGTTGCCGAAAGAAAGAATAGGACTATTGTGGAGGCTGCAAAGGCTATGATTCACGATCAAGACTTGCAGACCTCCCTATGGGCAGAGGCCTCCAGAACAGCTGTATATATCCAAAATAGATGCCCTCACTGTGTTCTAAAGAACATGACCCCTGAAGAAGCCTTCATAGGATCCAAACCAGACATCAGTCACCTCAGAATCTTTGGAAGTCCTGTTTATGTTCACGTTCCCAAAGAAAAACGAACCAAACTGGAACCCTCCGGAAAGAAAGGCATTCTAGTCGGTTACAGTGAATCCTCCAAAGCATTCAGAATATACATTCCAGGTCAAAGGTATGTTGAGGTAAGTAGGGATGTTACATTTGAAGAAGATATTGCTTTTAAGAAATCAAAAGGTTCTTGTGTTATTGATGAAACTAATAACAATCAAGATATAAATGTTGATTCTAACCCTGAGATTCATATGGAGCAAGTAGATCCTCCACCTCAAGATGATCATGATGATCCTCCAGAGCCCATGAATCCCACTGATATTCCTAGTGACATTGTTGTTACCAAAAAGAGGCTGCTTTGGGTAAGGAACACCATTCAAGAAGCTGAAAGATTTGCTGCTCCCAGTGGCACCTTCCGTCAAACTAAGAGACCTCGGGTATTCTCCAACTATGTTGATTTGATTTGCAATCTCATTGAAACTGAACCTTGCAATGTTGAAGAAGCTTTGATTCATGATGCCTGGAAACTTGCTATGGATGAAGAATATCAGTCCATCATCAAGAATGATGTGTGGGACATTGTGCCCAAACCCAAAGGTAAATCTGTTGTTTCCTCTAAATGGTTATTTAAAATTAAACATAATGCTGATGGTAGTATTGAAAAATATAAGGCTAGATTTGTAGCTCGTGGTTTTTCTCAAAAGGAAGGCATAGACTATGAAGAAACATTTGCTCCTGTTGCTAGATATACCTCTATTAGGACTATAATAGCTATTGCTGCTGCTAGGGGTTGGAAACTACATCAGATGGATGTTAAGACTGCCTTCCTCAATGGTGTCGTTGAGGAAGAAGTCTATATTGAGCAACCTGAGGGTTATGAGATTCGGGATAAATTAACTCATGTGTGTAGGTTAAAGAAAGCCTTGTATGGTCTTAAACAAGCTCCTCGTGCTTGGTATGAAAGAATTGATAAATACTTGCTAAGTCTAGGCTTTTGTAAAAATGATGCTGACTCTAACATATACTTTAAGGTAGCCAATGATGAAATGCTAATTCTAGTTCTTTATGTGGATGACTTTTTCCTTACTGGTAAAGATGAACTTATTATTAGATGCAAGAAAGAATTAGCTTCAGAATTTGAAATGAAAGACTTAGGTCTAATGCATTATTTTCTAGGTCTAGAAGTATGGCAAAGATCTAATGAAAATTTTCTAAGTCAAGGAAAGTATACTATTGACATTTTGAAAAGATTTAGAATGATGGATTGTAAACCCATGTCTACCCCTATGGAATCTAACTTAAAAGAAGTTAAGTGTTTCTGTAGCTAACTCTGAATTTGCAGATCCATCCGAGTACTGACAATTGATTGGATCACTGATGTATCTAGTTAACACTAGACCAGACATATGTTTTGCTGTAAATGCTCTCAGCCAGTTCATGAGCATGCCCAAACATGTTCATCTTGTTGCTGCCAAGCATATCCTAAGATACTTGCGAGGCACAATTGGTTTTGGGCTGAAGTATCCACTTAACACTCCAATAACCTTGGAAGGTTATTCAGATGCAGACTGGGCTGGAAGCGTCAAAGATAGGAAAAGCACCTCCGGTATCTGTTTTAGCTTGGGATCCGCAGTAGTCTCCTGGGCTTGCAGGAAACAATCTTCAGTGGCATTGAGTACTGCTGAAGTTGAGTATATAGCAGCAAGTGTAGCCTCCAGAGAAGCAGTGTGGCTTTGTAAGCTTCTTGCTGGGTTGTTTGGTCAGCCATGGGATCCTACAGTTATTCACTGTGATAACCAGAGTTGTATTAAAATGTCTGTCAATTCAGTATTTCATGATAGGTCAAAACATGTGGAAACCCATTATCACTTCATTCGAGATATGGTGCAAAGAGGTGCTATTCAGCTGAAGTATGTCAGCACTGATGAGCAGGTTGCAGATATTCTTACCAAGCCTCTATCCAAAGTGAAGTTTGTGTACTTCAGGGATAGACTTGGTATTGTGAAAAATGAAACCATAATTGAGAGGGAGTCTCAATCTCAGTGATACTTTGTATTGTATTAAACCACCCTCTACGGGCAATGTAAGGTGGTATTGTAAACTTCTCAGGGAGAAGTATAATTATTAACCATCCTCTGCGGGCAATGTAAGATGGTATTGTAAATGTTAACCACCCTCTGCGGGCAATGTTAGGTGGTATTGTAAACTTCTCAGGGAGAAGTGTAACTATCCTTTGCGGGCAATGTAAGATGGTATTGTAAGACTTCTCAGGGAGAAGTGTAATGGTTAAACTATCCTCTACGGGCAATGTACGATGGTATTGGTATAATTGATTGACCATCCTTTGCGGGCAATGTAAGATGGTCGAAAAGATCCTCTCCACCCTCTGCGGGCAATGTAAGGTGGATCCAGTCTATGCTTGTGTGCAAGCTGGAAGATTGTATTATGTAAATCCATTCCTTGCTTGTGTATGCAAGATGGAAGATTATAGTTATGTTCTTCTCCCTAATTAAGAGGGAGTGTTGATATTAATTAGGGAAAGGGCGGATTCAAATTGCCGTAGGCAACATTGGAATCCGCTTGGCCCCTCTTCCCCTTAACGTGGCCCTATTCCCCACGCTTTAACAACAAACACTCAGCGCACTATCCAATAGGGCCGACCCTATTAAAAGGCAAATAAATGAAATAATTAAAAGTTAATTATTTAAAAGGGCCGACCTAGTTGAGGAAGTTTGCTCCATATAAATAAGAGGTCAAGATTCATTTGTAAATCACCAATCTGATCTGCTTCTTCATGCAAAAACTTACATGCCTAAAGCGAACTCCAAGAAGTCATAAGTGATCTGCCCTTAAAGCAATCTGCATGGTTAAAGTGGTGCGAAATATATGATATTGAAGGTGGTGCAAAAGACATGACAGCTACAACAACCTACCTCTGCAATTAGAAGGAGATGCGAAATCCATCACAAGGAATCAAGTGAACTTCTTAAAGTCTGCAACTTAGGTGAATACAATCTCAGCATTCATCAAGTAAATATTGAAGGCAGCCACCGTGATCTACCATACCTTCAGTTACAGCAAAATCTGAACCTACAAAAGCACATGAGATAAGTGTTGTATTGATTGCATATCTATAATCCATAATCAGATCTAAGGATCTTTTCAGGTTGGGTTTTTCCTCCTAGGAGGTTTTCCCAGGGTAATTGTGTTTTGTCTCTATTTCTTTATTTTCCTTGCTGTGTTAAATCTGAAACTATAAATCTCTAAATATAAATGAATCTAACTAGTAAGTAAAGTCTGATTTTTTGAGTCTTAGTTAATCTGAAAGTGCTAAAATTTAACACGAATGACATGCTTTTTGTCTAGGGATTCCAACCCCCTAATATTCCATGAGATGCATTTCATCATCAAAGTTGTAAATTATTTGGAGCTTTCGGCAGCCCTAAAGCTGCTGAAGCACTTAGGGAGTTCAGTATTAGCATCCACTTTCTTAGGGAGAGGTCTTCCTCTTTTCCTTCTCACTCGGGTTGATTTCCTCTTCCCAGAGGATTCAAAATTTACCTTGTCACCTGGCTCACCTTCATCAAGGAAGATCACTTCTCTCCAGTCTCCCCACTAGAGACCGAGTTGTTGGAGATCCACTTCGCATCCAGCTTAGACTCCATTTCATTAACCCCAATTGAGCCTTCAATACTTTCGGGCCCTGAATCACCATCACTGGCAAGATTAAGAGGGCTTAGGGGATTGGATGACCTAGCTGTAGGGTCAGCAACAATGATGTCAAAAAAAGCAGAGTCATTGTCCTCTGTAACAACCGGCTTAGGAAAGCTAATTCTAGAACCCCCGATAACTTGGAGGGATGCAGGGGTTTGCTTTATCCCTTCTAGACCAACAACATCAAAGTCAATCGGAGGAGCAAAATGCTCTTCTCCTAAAAGATCAAATTTGTTAGCAACCTTTATACGGTTACTAGTATCAGGTGAGGAGCTCTTTCCTCGGCATCCCTCCAAATTATTAAAGGTTTGGTCTTTCTTTTCAAAGTCCTTTACAATTGACTTAATCAGGGAGTCTTTTTTACTTTTAGCAATTTATACTTTGGAGGCTGGGCATCAGAATCATCATCCATGTGGATTGATTCTGGTCCTTCAGGCTGTTTATCCCGAATAGCTTTCTTAATCTTATCCAAGACCAACTGTTGGACATTCTTCTTCCTAGGTTTGCGAGTTTTAGGCATCTCGAATTGAGGAGAGCTTTTATTAGACTCACCTAACTGAGAGATAGCTTCAAGGATAGCTGAATGGGGGGCTTCATCAGTGAACACCCCAAACTGAGCCGAATGATCAAATTTAGGGGGTTTCAGGGTGGGCTCTAGAATAGCCGTTTTAACGGCCTCTTTGAGGGAGTCCAGTTTACTCATAAGCAGGGGGTAGAGTTCCCACTAACAAGATTAGCGGGGGTTTTAGATCTAGAATCACCAACAAGATTAGCATCACCAGGTCTAGTCTTATTATTGCTGGGTTTCCTAGCAAACAAAATAGGGCAATTACGCCTTATATGACCTCGCCTACAAAGGAAACACGCATTAATACCACCAAGGGTTTCCACAAGATAGGTAACAGGCCCATCTTCTAACTCGATTTCAATAAATCTCGAGAAATCTCGGCCTGGATTGACCGAGACCAGAACCCTCGCATCAAGATGCGGCACAAGGGTAGGAGGATTATCAACTCTAATAACCTTGCCGATGGGTTGCAAAAACTGCAGAATAAAATTCCACAAAACCGGAGGGAGGCTCTTCAATTCTACCCATCTAGGGCATGAGAGCCAAAATTTCCTCATTTACCGTGTCATGGGCCTAGTTTAGGGCTCTGAAGGTACATTTTCCTGTAGTCTAGAATTGCTTCTGAACAACCACAATTTGGGATTTAGCATCCCTGAAAAAAGTCACAAATAAACTTTTTTGAATCATTCGATAAAAGGAAACATGAAACCCTAGTTTTTTTTATCTAGATATTCTTAATCCATTCATCTAAGAATTTGTAGGCCAGGCATCTCTCAACATCCACGGCCGCGAGAAAGATAGCAACAAAATTTAACCTAGATTTCTCAACATTAATAGCCTTATGCATGGAATCATCAGGAATGAGCGACAAAGTAGGCAAAGGTGGGCTAGAAAGCTTACCTCCTCCTTCCTCTCCGCCATGGAAACTAGACCCAGAATCACTCACCAATTCAAACAACGCATCCAAGGGAGCAGAAAAGACCTCATCAACAAGGGCATCCTTGAAGGATTTTGAATTAATATTGTTTGGGGTGTCCATCACTTCATCCGGACGATCAAAATTAATTATCCGCCCTCCAGAGGAGTCGCCCATGGTGGCTCATAAACATCGCATGAGCGCCTGGATGGAAAGTACCGAACAACAACAAAAAAACAGCGCAAGGAAGGAATACAGAAAAGAAAGAAAAGAGACAGGGTAGCACGAAGCTTACCCACATGGAGGAGGCCTTACCACCTCCACCCATAGGGGTCGACCTCCACTTCGAGGCCCACGTCAGAAACCCACAGACCTAGTTGCAGAGTGCCGAGCTGTCCAAAAGCCTTTGTGGATTGATTAAGTATTCACATTGGTGTAGTAGCATGTTTTGGGTTATGAAATAAAGGATGCAATGGGTTTAGAACACATCCATACGAATCTGCTATTTATATTAGTGATGAGCTAAACGAACTATTTACAAGCACAGTACTTGGTCTTGACATTATATATATTCTGGAATTAACCTCACGTAAGCATACTCTTGGTTGCATTGTAGTTTAGTGGATTGATAAAGTATTCACATGTTTATAGTAGCATGTTTTGGATATGAATCCAAGGATACAATGGATGTAGGCATTCATGTTAGCATGTAATTCTTGGATAAAGATTATAGACTCTTAGAAAGTTTGAAGCCTTAAAAGTTGTTCATAGAAGCATAGAATTTGTGAGCAACAGGGAACTAAATCTTTGTTAATGAATCTCATATGGAATATCTATGACGTTTGCATATCATTTAACAAAGTTAGCCACACTATTTGCTGCTTCATGCAGTTTTAAAGGAGGATCTTGTTTTCTTTTTTCCATTGTATATGGTTGAGTGACATGTGGATACATAGTTGTGGTAGAGGGATATCAGCTCCTTTTTCCTCTTTCTTAAGAACAAGCTGAACTAATGTATCTCTAATGTTGGGGGAGAGATTACCAAGGAAGAATTGGAGTTTATTTTGTTAAGAATATGTTATTGGAGATTGGAATCATTTTTCTGGTGGGCTGAGTTTGCAGGGATAGGGATGGGATTAAGAGGAACAACATTCTCCTAGGTTAAAATTTTAGTAGGGACATCAGGGGCAATTTTTGAGGCAGTGAAAATTTTAGTACGAGAGCTGCAACTATTGTTAAAAAGATTTGCAGTAGTATAGACTTTTATATTATTTATTTATGACACTAGTGAATACAGAGGAGGTTGAAACCTAAATATTACCAAGATCCCTTGACTAAATAGAAGGTTTAAGGGTTACTTGTGATAGTACTAGTGGTCATAACTTCCCAATCCTCTGAGATGGCACCAACAGGCATGATTTCTTCATCCTCTTTTATAGGACTAGGGTCCTACTTTTTATTGTTCACGTTGCTGGTGTTGCTGTTCTTCATCCCATTCCTGGATATTCTTTTATTAAGTTTGAACAAGATTGTGAGGAGTTGTTGAGTAGGCACACTTGCAATGATCAAGATCCCTTTTTATACTTTAGAAAGCATATAAAGGCTCGTCATGGGTTGGATTTATTGTAATTTGTGTACCAATGAGTAAGTAGTCAGGGATGGAAGATCTAAGGATCAGAGAACATTATTGGCAGGCATGCCTTGATTGTCCATTACCTAAGCAATGTAGAATAAAGGCAGTTGTTTGCGTCAAGCTCATCTGCTGGCCTAGCACTTAATGAGGCTAGATTAATTGAAGTGGTGGTTTCCTGGTTGTATGGTTGAATTCTAGGTTGGAAATTGTAAATGTAAATATTGTTATTGTGGCTCATGGATTGCCATTTGCTCCAAAAAATAAAGTTTGCTTTTTCTTGTGTATTCATAATTTGCTAGAAAACAAAACATAAAACAACTTTATATCTGCATCTAACTCACAAATTTTCAACAAAGGAAAGTTGATCATTTCAAACGGGTTCCGAAACCCGAGTTTATTGCAGCATGACACTTTCTTGAGCCTTCCACTAGCTTTGTTGTAGTCATTTTCTTTCAATAATGTTCTCTGATCCTTAGATTGTTGTGTCATCATTAGATCCTATTATAAGCTCATCTGCTGGCCTAGCACCTGACAAGGCTAGATCAATTGAAGTGGTGCTTTCCTGATTGTATGGTTGAATTCTAGGTTGGAAATTGTAAATAAAAATATTATATTTCTGACTCATGGATTGCCATTTGGTCCTCAAGAAAAATATTTTTTCTTGTGTATTCATATTTTTCTAGGAAAACAAACAAAAAATAACTATATCTGTATCGAACTCATATCTTGTCGCCAAAGGAAAGATGATTATTTCAAAAGGGTTCCAAAACCCAAGTTCTTTGCACATGGCACTTTCCTGAGCTTTTCTTAGCCTTGTTGCAGTTGTTTTCTTTCAACCCTTTTGAATTGAAGAAACACGTTTGCTACATGTTAGATCTCAATTTGAATTGAAGAAACAATTCTTAAGAGGGAGATTGATTTATAATTTCTTCTTTCTTTCCCCACTTCTGTAAGTCAAACAATATTTATACATCTTATTATTTTAACTTAGTTTACCTAGGTAGTTCAAGTTTGATTGCTTGTCATTTGATTGTGTGTAATTCATAATATCCACCTCATGTAGTTCAAGTTAATCCTAGTTAGAATCCTTCGATTCAGCTTCTTAGTTAGCTCTGTAATTGAAGTCCTTTTAAATTAGATGATTGAGTTCAACAGACTCATTTGTGGGTTAACTCTCGGTTACCTTCAATCAGTGAGGTTAATTCTCAATAAGATCTAGTCAGTATACAGTTAATATGTCATCCTGCTTGGCCTATAAAATGGATCTCATGTAATACAATGTTAAGGTAAGGCTATAATCATTTAATATTAGAAGCATTTTCTTATCCTTGAAGTTGTTTCAGTGTCATATTGTTGAATCGGCTATAGTCTATTTTGGGTGGGGTTGTTGTGTCCATAAGGGCCTTGGGTGGATTCCACAGTTTCTTTTTGTGTTTTGTAAGAAGAGCTTATATCAGAGGTAAATTCCTATCAAGGTAGATTTCTCAATCAGCTTCTTCCCACATGGGTTGGTTTTACTCATCATTGTAGGGAAACAGTGTGAGCCAATTGGCCTTAAGGGGTTTTAGACATGATGGGGATTTACAACTGACTGATACTAGATCACGCATGCTATTTATGATTGCTATATACAGTGTAGGTATTGTGAGGGGGAGGAGGTGATTTCCAATTTGTGTTGCCAGATAAGTGTTTGTGTATGTGACATCTGTTAGACCAGATTAATGCTTCTCAAAAGTATCGATAAAGGTAACTTGATTTATTGGTTGTTTGATTGAATGCCTGGAATCTTGGATATCTTTCTAAACAACCACTTGCAGTTGAAGTTGATGAAGCCCTTTAACAATTTTCATGTTTTTTAAAATTTAAAACTATTACTGAACAGTCAAATATGTTTCCTCCAGGATTATTTTTCTTCCTGCAACACTAAAGCTCTGCTTTCCATTTTCTTTTTGTTGAATTTTTAGATAATGTAACAATAGGCTTTATGAAACACACATGGCGTCAACTAATATTGCTGTCATAAATTTTAAATTTTGCATTGCCAGAATTTTGGGTTCGATGATGACGAAGACTATCTGGATATGGATGATGGGGGAGACATTGGTTGGTATTTGTATCTCAGTTTCTTGGTTTAAATTTTTAATTAACAAGTTTTTTTTTTGCTTTTATTGTTTCTAATGGACGTTAATTATTTTAACAATGCAAATGCTCCAGAAGAAGCAACATATTGAGACTTAGCGAGTCTGGAGATGAGGATGATGACAATAATTACATTTTAAGGTATGCTAGTGTTCTACTAATGGGTGTTATTTTGAAATTTTAAGGTATTAAGAATTTCAAATGCAAGTAGTTGCTTGGAAAGATATGACACGACATCATTTCAAAAAATAAGAGACTATGGGCTCGATTGTTGGTTATCTTAACAGTGAACAACAGGGTTTCTTCTTGATTCATGTGGTTGATTTTGCAAAAGTTGACAGAGGAGCTTAGAAGGATATGCTATCCAGAGAACAATATTTGAGCACGTTGATGGGAATAACTTAGTGAGTTCACATTTCACCAGGATAAATGTTGATAGATTTAAATTGATTCATAATTTAATCTAATGTCTTCACAGGTGCTATTATTGATTCTGCAGGGGTCTACCATGAACTTTTCTTGTTCTGTGATTCAATGTGGTGTTTCCGGCAATAAATTTCAAATTATTTTGTACTTATAGGTTCTTTCATTAAAAAAATAAATGTAAACATGAACAGCTATAACTGCTGAACTAAAAATTAGTCTGGACAAATAAAGGAAACTGAATTTTCTTTGTAAAGAAAAAGCCAAAAAGACAATAATTCCCAATGATATTATTTGCTAACTGATCACTCGGTTAATACCGGACAGTTTATAAACTGAGAAGAAGGAACAGTTTCAACACTCTTCTTATATTCTGGTCAATCAATTTTACGTGTGCTGATGGTAAACAATTTCATACTTGGACAGTCAAAGCAGTTTTTGGCATCATTTTTAGTATGCATTTGAATTTAGAATCTCATGTACAGTGACAGTTCACTGGGAAAATAATGATTTGTCTTATGAGTGGATTGACAACTCAGATTTGAGTAAGAATCAGCGGCTGTAAGTGCCACAAATGAGTCCAACTTCTCTATCCAGGTTCACCTTGTCAACTGTGTCACTGGGAAAACCACAGGCAGCCAATGAAATGTCCTCCAGTCTGCAAGTTATCCTAGATTCCTTCCCAGGCAGTAAGTAATGGCTGCAGAATCATCAGCTAATGATGTAACCCCGCTAAAAGTCCTGAATTACCAATAACTACACACAGTTCTGCTCCTTCAGTGAAATAACTAAGGAATAAATCGAAAATGCACAACTGAATTAGGTGGTGACAGCCCTGGAATGATGCAAGGATGCAATACTCAGGCAATTAAGCTCTCACATAGGCCCTCACAGCAGCTGCGCTTACCCTTGTTGAGGGCTGGGGAGAGACAGCTGATGCGGCTCCACATAGAGCTGAATTATGCCTAACACTACCTCCACAACTGCAGCCAAATCTCTATGATGATGAATATTAGTTGCGACCAGTCAAGGAATGATGTGATTTGCCAAACAGCGATGGTATGCATGTTGAAACCTTCAAACGATGGTACTCCAATTGATCAGCCAATCACTCCTTATATTTGCTTGCAAATCTTGATTGCCTGTACCTGAAAGTTGCACAACATTGGTTTCAGTCCACCTTGCAATCCTTGCATGGAATTTCCAGGTGAGAAGTAAGGGTTTTCCGCCTAACCTCTCAATGTGTGCAGCCAGGGGTTTCCATTCTTGAGGGTCTCTATCATGGACCCCTGTGTTAAGCATACTGTCATTCTTATTTTGTTTGTAGATTATACGTAGGACATTCTAACGTAGTCAATATCTCAACAGTTATTCTCAAGTCATTGGTATCTATATAAAGAACCACAAAATCCTCGTCTTTGCATGCTATAATATGTTGATGTATGCCAATTGCTGGTTGCGTGTTTCATCACATGATATGTCCATCCTTGTGCATACATGCGTATATCCATCCATATACATACATAGATTGCAAACTCTGCGAGGGTTTTTACACAGGAAAAACAGAGGTAATAATGTTGATGCGGGTAAAACATTAGTTAAAACATGTTTTTCACAGGCATTTTCTTTTTGCATCCTCTATTTTTCGATCTCGACATTAATAATTAAAATAATTATAGAGAAATGGAAGAAAAATAATTAATTAAATAATTAAAAATTATTTAATTAACGTGCATGATGAAAGAAAATAAAAACAATTAAATAATAAAAATTATTTAATTGTGTGCAAGAAAGAATTAATTGAGTAATGGAAATCATTTAATTAATGTTGGAAGTATTTAAAATATATTTAATATATGATGAAAGAGGGAAAATTGATTTAGAATAATAATTTTTGTTTAAATAATAAAATTAGTTAATTTAGAAGAATAATTAGTAAAAATGTCACAAGCAAGTGATGGTCAATTTTCAGTGTCCACCTATTAGACATCTTGCTTAGATGATGTAATAACCCTTGCCAATTATTATATCAGATTTGAAGACTTTCTTTTTTCTAATTGAAATTTGCAGAGCCAAGAATTTGGGTATATCAAAATGTTCACCAAAAACACAACAAACTGAAACTCAACCTTATACAATTGATGTAGAATGTATATTACAAATGTTAACATGGGTTTACATCATCTTTTTTCTCAAATACATCAGATGACAACATTGTAGACCTACTGCAAATTGTACCCAAATTTGAAGCTTAAACATAGAGAAACAACTGCAACTTCTCAAAACTCCTCATAATCGTTCTCAACAACAATAATTTAGAAAACACTTTAACAACAACAAACCCATGACTTCAAAGATGCTAAAGGTTTACTCTAATTTAGGAATACAAAAAACACAAATACTAGCAAATTCTAGAGCATCTCGCAACACAAAATGCATAGAACCTCTACCCAACTTTTGAACAAACTTCTAAAACATATAATGTCTGATTTTAGCATGAAATAATAGTAGCATATAACCTCGTTGCTGTTATTAAGCTACAATTTTTTTTGGAAATGCATTCGCACAAAACTTCACTCAAATACTTCTAATATATCTAAATAAACTAATAATTCTAACTTCAATCTACACAATGATAAATTGTAAATGAGCTTGCTCCTGAAAGAACCTCAAACTCTTGTCCTTAGTCTTCTTGGAAACCTTTAAATTCTTATCCTTAGGTCTCCTTCTCCACAGGTTTGGCAGCTCTGAAAAACAAAAAAAATGCAATTAGCAAATACAAGTGAATGAAATAAATAATGCCAACAGACCCTCCTAAATATCAAACCATTTGCAAGCACATGTTTTTGGCTCCCAAATCCTATGCCAAAAAAGGGAAATGATTTACATTCCCAAGAATGGAACTCTTCTTCCACTTGTCTTTCACTTTGCCAGCGTGTGAAATGTTTGTAAGTGCTACTTAACATTCCAAAATGGGCTTTCTAATTTCCCATTCCATCTTTTTCCTCCAACTCGTAGGCTACTTCTCCTACCTTCCTAGTAATTATGTAGGGTCCATGAAACCTTGGTTTGTGTTTTTTTGCTCCATTTATTGTATGCACTATCTTTCAATTCCTTATAAACCCTTGGATGATGATATGGAGTAGTTATAATAGGTTTGGCACCCTGTTCCAACTCAATAACATGTTCAAATCCCCTATTTGGAGGTAATCCTAGAGGCATATCATTGAAAACTAAATTATGCTTATCAATGATTTTCTGAATTTCCAAATGGAAATTACCTTATTTATTGGAGTAGCTTGTTGGATGAATTATGATTCCCATTGACCAAGCTACTTGTCCTTTTTCAAAAAGTCTTCTCCATCCTTTTTGTAGTGAATACTTGGGGTGCTCCATTCGATAAGCCTCTCAATAGAACATATTTCCCATTAGATTGGAACTTAAACTCCATGGTTTGATATTTCATATAGTAACCTCTAATAGAGTGCAAACAATGGATACCTAAAACAATGTCTGTTTCTCCAAGATCCACTACATAAGAGTCATCACATAGTTCATAATCTTCTGAAGTTATATTGAGTTGTTTAATTACACGAATGAGTTGAAAAGTTTTGTCATTGATGTCATTGACATATGAAAGCCAAAACAATATGAATCTACAAATTACAATTAGGTGGTGGCATGACCAATTTTCTTAAAGCAACTTCATCGATTTGTCAAACAATAAATATAATTATAATGTTGGCCAATATTTATCATGCAATGATCATTATATTTGTAAAAGTATTGTAATTTCCAATTTAATGAACAGGTTATATGTATGATGGTGTATTTAATTTTGATATTATGGCTATGACACTAATATTGCTATCTTTCTTTTAGTGCAGGTTAGGAGGATGAACATGTATCTATTTCAATGTCATCTCCTTTGGTTTGAATGATGTATAAGTAGTAGGATTGCCACGATCAAGTGGCACCTTGATCGGACATGTCTTTTAGACATGTCCGACCAAGATGTCACTTGGTCGTGACCCTTACTTAACATTAACCGATCCATAACTAATTGGTGCTTCAAACATTAATGTATCGGTATAATGATAACAATGCTTATACCCGATAATGAATCGTTTAATGCTTATGAACATACCCGATGATGAATCGGTATCTCTGTTAATGATAACAACACTTATAAACACATCCGATCATGAATCGGTATTTGCTAATTGTTTCAGATAAAACATGCCCGATAATGAATCGGTATCAAAGCATATAATATAATATAAAGTAAACAGTAACAATTACGGTTAGCATTATATGCTATCGGGTTAATACCCCGATAGCATATTACTGCCGATTCATATATGAATCGACATTAATATGCTATCGGATTAGTAGCCCGATAGCCCTTTAGATTGATGCTTAACATAGTTAAGTAGATCGTCAATCTAATCCGTCATTATCCAATATCAATAGCATAATTATGATCAATGTTATAGTCTGATAAACATAAAGCATGAATAAGTAAACTAATAACAGAGTAGAGAGTTAGGAGAGTCTTATCTTGTAGAAGTTACTAATGCATTAACACTCCCTCTTAGCTTTTGGAAGATAGATAAAGTAACCTGCATCACATTTCTTTTTCATAATGTCAGTCTCCAAGAATATATATCATCTATACATATGATATGAAGTATCATCAAGACATATGATACAAATATAAGATTTTACTCTAAGTATGTATCACCCAATCATGTGATATAAAGGATTCATCATTTTATTATAACAAAATATCACCTAGACAGGTGATATTAGTATTGCCAAAACACGCAATACTGAGGATAAACATATGAGGATGGTTAAATTCTCATCTTATCCATATTGTGATATGTGCACAAACATTTTATTCAAATGTTTTATCACAACACCATCATGGCACATCCATGACATACCAGAGATCCAACATGACAACTGGTTTGAGAATCATAAGATCGCCACCTTATGAGGTCTGCATACAAGTGTTCATAATCTGAGAAATCGTCACCTCTTAGATATGAACACAGGGGGTAAAACCCATAATGTCTCAACATGACAAAAGAAGTTTACATTTTCAACATCTTATTTACAAAGCAGATTACCTTTCTATCATACCTAAACCTTTTCTGAAGTGATCAACCTTCACTCTGGAAAGTGGTTTGGTCAGAATATCTACAGTCTGATCTCCCGTACTAACATATTCTAATTTGATCACATTTTTGTGTGCCATGTCTCGTACATAGTGGTATGGGATCTCAATATGTTTGGATCTATCATGGAATACTGGATTCACTGAAAGTTTTATGCAACTCTGATTGTCGCAATGGATGATTGTAGGTTTCATCGGATTACCAAACAATCCCACAAGCAACTTTCTAAGCCACACTGCTTCTCGGGCGGCCATGGAGGCTGCAATGTATTCGGTCTCGGTGGAACTTTGCGCTACAGAAGACTGCTTTCTGCTGATCCAGGATATCATGGCTGATCTCAAACTGAAGCAGCACCCAGAGGTGCTTTTCTGATCAGTCACACTTCCAGCCCAATCTGAATCTGAGAATCTATGTAGATTAAGATCAATTTTCTTATACTTGAGACCAAGGTTTAAGGTGCCTTGTAGATATCTCATAATGTGTTTTACTGCTACTAGCTGTATCTCCTTTGGCTCACACATAAACTGACTCAAGGCATTTACTGCATAGCATATATTTGGTCTTGTATTTACCAGATACATAAGAGACCCAATCATTTGCCTGTATAGAGTGGGGTCAGTAGAAGATGATTCTGCTGCTGCTTCTTTGAGTTTATGAAGATTGGTCTCCATTGGAGAGGTCATAGGTCTGCAGTTGAACATTCCAAATCTCTTCAGAATGTCTAATGTATATTTGCCTTGGTTTAGAACAATGTTATCAGGATTCTACCATACTTCCAACCCTAGGAAATAATGAAGGAATCTCAAGTCCTTCATATCAAATTCTTTGGATAGCTCTTTCTTGCATTGATCTATAAGGTGATCTTCTCCAGAGATTAATAAGTCATCAACATATAAAATTATTATTAGCATATCACCTTTATTCTATTTGTAGTAGAGATTAGGGTTTGCATCATTTTTAGAGAAGCCTAGTTTTGATAGATATGTGTCAATTCTTTCATACGAGACCTTGGGACCCTGTTTGAGCCCATATAGAGCTTTCTTGAGTCTGCACACATGAGATTCTGCATGATGGATCTCAAACCCCTCAGGTTGCTCTAGGTATACTTCTTCAGATATCTCTCCATTAAGAAAAGCTGTCTTTACATCCATTTGATGTACCTTCCATCCCTTAGCTGCTACAATGGCTAGTACAACCTTGATTGAGGTATATCTGGTTATAGGAGCAAATGTTTCTTCATAGTCTATTCCTTCCTTTTGAGAGAATCCTTTGGCTACAAATCTTGCCTTATATTTTTCAATGTTGCCATCTACTGCATGTTTGATCTTGAAAAGCCATTTAGAAGAAACAACAGACTTCTTAGTTGGCCTAGGAACAATTTCCCATACATCATTTTTCATTATGGATTGATACTCTTCAGACATAGCATCCTTCCATACTTGATGTTTAAGGGCATCTGTCACATTGTCAGGTTTTTTTTTAGATAGATCATAAGAGCAACATAGCTAGTAAATTTATTAGGTCTTTTGCTTTCTCTGAAGGTTCCAGAAGGAGCAGCAAATCTCTGAGCTTCTTCTACTGTTTTGGTGGCCCATAGTGGTCTTTTCTTGAGTTTTCTAGATGAGTTTTCATTTTCATTTTTCAGTTTCATCTAGATTCTCCCTCTGAAACTCAGGAGTAGGATTTTCATCTAAGTTAGAGGTGGGTACATAGATTTCAGGTTCTATGAAGTTCTGAGCTCTTTTGAAAGCTAGATCCTCTTCAAATATTACATCCTTACTTAGTTCAATATTTCTTTGACCAGGTACATATATTATGTAGGCTTTGGAGGTTTCACTATATCCTACAAGTAATCCTCTTTTTCCAGAAGGCTCTAGTTTTAGTCTTTTTTCTTTAGGTATATGGATATAGACAGGGCATCCAAATATCCTAAGGTGGCTAATATCAGGCTTAATCTTAGTGAATACTTCTTCAGGAGTTTTGCCCTCAAGATGGGAGTGAGGGCCCTTGTTCTGTATATATACAGCGGTGCTGGATGCTTCAGCCCAGAGATTTGTGTTAAGGTTTTGATCTAGGATCATGGCTTTGGCAGCTTCAACTATGGTCCTATTTTTCCTTTCCGCTACCCCATTTTGTTGAGGGTTATAAGGTATAGTAAGCTCCGTCTTAATCCCATTATTTCTACAAAATTCTTTAAATGAATCTGATGTGTATTCTCCCCCATTGTCGGTTCTTAGGGTTTTAACTTTGTTTCCTGAGTGGTTTTTAGTTAGTGATTTGAATTCTTTAAATCTAGAGAGGATCTATTCCGATTCTTTACTTTTCAGAAAGTAGATCCAAGTCTTCCTAGAGTAGTCATCAACAAATATTACATAATACAAGAATCCCTCTAGAGAGGATACGGACATAGGTCCGCATACATCAGAATGAACTAATTCTAGAATTTTGCTAGTTTTCCTAGTACTATTTTGGAATGCACCTTTGGTATTCTTACCTGGGGCACATCCTTTGCATGCCCCTGAATGGTCTTGCTTTAACTTGGGTAGACCTGTGACAAGGTTTCCCATTGAAGATAAAGCCCTAAAATTCAGATGACCTAATCTTCTATGCCAAACTTCATTTGTATTAGTGGCTTCATGGATTAGGGCTAGATTAGGTTTCGTGCACAGTTCATACAAATAGCCCCGTCTCTATCCAATGGTCTTTGCCTTCTTGATGGAGGAGTTCTTTGGCCAAGCCAATACTTTGTTGTCCATGAATGTCACTCTGTATCCGTTATCTTCTAGTGCCGATATAGAGACTAGATTTCTTTTGATGCCAGGGACATATAGTACTCCTTCAAGCCGCAGGGTTATGCCTGTCTTCAATTTGATTGTGCAGGTTCCTACTCCTCTAATTGGATGTGTGGAGTCATCTCCGATGGTTACGTCCTCATCACTCTCCTCTGTCATGGAATCAAGTACTTCTCTAAACCCAGTGATGTGCTTGGATGAACCACTGTCAATCACCCATGAGTTGATTTTGTTAGAAGTTTGACTTGTGAGTGCTGAGTAGAATACATATTTCCCGGAGTCATCTTCCCCTTTAGTCTTTCCTGCTTTAACAAATGTAGCATGTTTCTTTGTTCTTTTTGAGTATTTTGCAATGAAGTGTCCGAACTGATCACATCTGTAACATTGAATGTGAGATAAGTCCTTCTTTGAAGTATTCTTGCCTTGACGCCCTTTTCTCTTTCTAAACTGCCTTTTCTTGTTATGCTTGTTGGAGTTGGTGTTTAGAACTTGTAGATCTTCATCTATATTCTTGTGTTTCATTCCCATCTTGTTCAATCTTGATTCTTCTTGGAGATAGTCATCCCTTAATCTTTCAAACTTGGGATATTTGGACCTTGCATTGATGCCTTGGACGAATGTGCTCCATCCACTAGGCAACCCATCTAAAGCAATGAGTGTTAACTCTTTGCTTTGGATCTCATAGTCCAGAGTTGCAAGTTCATCTTTTAGAACTGATATCCACATAAAGTAGGCGTTGATTGTCTCCCCTTTGTTCATGGTGATGTGATTTATTTCTCGTTTTAATGCTAGAGTTCAACTTGCATTCGATATCTTAAATGTTCTTTCAAGAGCTTTGAACATTTTATAGGTTGTCTGATGTTTTCTTATGATGGGCATTATGTTGTTTCTCACCCTATCAACTATTATTTTTGTTGCCTTTTCATTTCCCTCAATCCATGCTAATTTGTCACTTTCGTTTTTGGGTTGATCATTTTTGGTTTGAACAAACGAATCCTCTTTGTTCTCCTCTAAGATCATTTGAATTTTGAATTTCCAGGCTGAAAAATCATCGCCACCTCCGAGTCTGTCTTCGAATCTGATAGCACTGACCATTTGAAGAAATGTGATGTAGTATATAAACTTGTTCTTAAATTTGTTTCACGAAATTAAATAGCCCCAAGTTCGGTCAACTTGGCTCTGATACCATGTAAAAGTATTGTAATTTCCAATTTAATGAACAGGTTATATGTAGGATGGTGTATTTAATTTTGATATTATGGCTATGACACTAATATTGCTATCTTTCTTTTACTGCAGGTTAGGAGGATGAACATGTATCGATTTCAATGTCATCTCCTTTGGTTTGAATGATGTATAAGTAGTAGGATTGCCACAATCAAGTGGCACCTTGATCGGAAATGTCTTTTAGACATGTTCGACCAAGATGTCACTTGGTCGTGACCCTTACTTAACATTAACCGATCCATAACTAATCGGTGCTTCAAACATTAATGTATCAGTATAATGATAACAGTGCTTATACCTGATAATGAATCGTTTAATGCTTATGAACATACCCGATGATGAATCGGTATCTCTATTAATGATAACAACACTTATAAACACATTCGATCATGAATCGGTATTTGCTAATTGTTTCAGATAAAACATGCCCGATAATGAATCGGTATCAAAGCATATAATATAATATAAAGTAAACAGTAACAATTACAATTAGCATTATATGCTATCGGGTTAATACCCCGATAGCATATTAATGCTGATTCATATATGAATCGACATTAATATGCTATCGGATTAGTAGCCCGATAGCCCTTTAGATTGACGCTTAACATAGTTAAGTAGATCGTCAATCTAATCCGTCAGTATCCAATATCAATAGCATAATTCTGATCAATGTTATAGTCTGATAAACATAAAGCATGAATAAGTAAACTAATAACAGAGTAGAGAGTTAGGAGAGTCTTATCTTGCAGAAGCTACTAATGCATTAACAATATCGTCAACTTCACGCCTAGATGAACTCTCTATTAACAAGATCAACTTTATGGCACTTGAATCAATCAATAACATCAACAATTTGCTCTACAAAGAAGTATGATTACGATAAGTAGCGATTGTTTTACAATTCTAATAAGTAGCGTTTATTTTACAATTCTAATAAGTAGCGATTATATTACAATTCTAATAAGTAGAGGTTTGTTTAGAAATTATCCTCCAAATGGTGGCAAGTTGTTAAGGAATTCTAATAAGAAACTATTTGTTCAGAAATTATCTTCCAAACGGTGGAATAAGAAAAGATAGGATTTGTCTAAATGAAGACATTAACATATAGGAAGACACGACTCTTCAAAACCAAAAGGGTATGGGTCTTAGAAGTGATAATATATATAATGATTTAAGTTCAAGTGTGTGGAATTGAATTGAAAAAAGATAGATCAAGTGGATACACCAAGAGAGCATTATAATAAGATTAATCTAGAAGCATATAAGGAGATTTATAGTAATTTCACAACAATTTTGAAGATAAATTTGAGAGGACGAATTATAGAATAGGTTGTGTAGAATATCATCTTCTGTTGAGGAAGCAATATTTAAAGGTGGAAATTTGAATGAGGTGTTGGTGCCTCTAGTAAATAAGTGTCCACAAATTGAATAAGGGGTTGGTGCCTCGAAATTTGTAAATAAATTATGTAAAGCAAGCATTTTGCCATGGTTTTCTCTTGTACGGGTTTCCACATAAATATTGTATTATTGTTTTCTTTGCATGTGTATTGTCATTGTTATTGTGATTAATAAATTTTAAATTGATGAAATGTAATATTATACTAATTCACCACCCTTGTCATCTTTCAATATAATCGCATGCCCAACAATTGGAATTAGAGTTGGCTCCGTGGAATTAGTCTAACCTACTAGAAGGAGATATCGAGGAGCACACATGGGTGTACAAGAAGGATTTTCCACAAACAAAGCTCCATTGTTCAATGGAACAAACTATGCCTTTTGGAGCCTAAGAATTGAAACCAATACAAGTGTCCCAGGTTTTAAAATTTTGCAATCCATGTTGAATGGTATAAGGCTCCATCAACTCCTCCAGTGGATGCAACAAGAAAGAAGGCATATGAAAGTAATGGAAGAGCAAAAAATGCAATTTTATGTGGATTAACGAAATGAAAGCTTGTAAAGGTGATGCATTACAAATTTGCAAAGGACATATGAGACAAATTAAGAAACATCTATGAAGAAGACACCAAAGAAACAAAGCCACACTACAAACTCATAGAAGCTAATTTCAGAGCCTTAAGATGTTGGATGAAGAGAACATTGCAACATATATACTTCAAGTTGATGAAACAATGAATACCATACGAGGTCTTAGTGAAGAAGTAGAGAAATCCACAATAGTTCAAAAAATATTAAGGTGACTCCTTAATAGATTTGATTCTAAAGTCTCCTCGATAAAAGAAATGAAGGACTTGGACAAATTATTCATGGATGAGCTACATGGTATCCTTACAACATATGAAATGAGGACCAGAAAGGGTGACACACTTAAAGGAGAATCAATCTTCAAAGTTGCAAGAAGACTAAAAGAGAAAGAACCTATTGTAAGTAAAGACTCCAAGGAAGATATAGATAAAGAGGAATCTCTTTTAGTTCAAAAGATAAGAAAGAACAAAAGGAAGTTACCATTTAAATGTTTCAATTGTGGGAAAGTTGGACGCTTCATTTATAATTGTCCTTAGCTAAGAGAAAATGATAACGATGAAGAAGAAGAGCCTTACGCAATGAAGGAACACAAATTTAGCCACATTTATGATAAGAACAAGAAGAAGACTCATGGCTATAAGAAGAGTCTCTATGCATATAGAGACAATAGTTCATCTGATGAGAGTAGCTAGGATAATTATGAGGAAATGTTACCATAGCATTGGAAACTGAAGGGAATATCATAGAAAATAATGACAAAGAAACCAATATCCCACATGAGAATAAAAGGATGAAGCCTAATCTTGAAGATGATGATGAAGATAGCTTTGAAGAAGAACTCTATTGTGCCATAGATGAAATTGAAAGACTAAGGAAGAAGCTTCTAAAATACAAGCACCTATTTCAAGAAGAATACATAAAGACCAAACCCTTTGAAGAATCATAAAAGGCAATCATCAATTTGAAAGTTCAAATTGAGGAAGCAAAGAAAACAAAGGAAGAAATCAGATCGCAACTAAAGATAAAAGAAGAAACATGTGGACAACTAGAATTTGAAATAGTTTCTCTACGGAATGAATTAGAGAAAACAACCATCAAGATGAACAAAAATCTCAAATTTGAGATAAGCCGTGAATTTCTAAGAGATATTATTAATAGCCAAAGACCATCATCAAACAAAACGAGACTATTTTATGAATAAAAACATAAGGTAAAGGAAGAAGAATCCAAGTGTCATTAAGAGAGACTAATGAAAAAAAATTCAAGGATGTCCTAAAAAATCCTATCAAAGGAGAATGTAGCTAGTGAAGGAAATATCTTGTTGCACCAAAACCAAGCACACACCAAAGGAACAAGAATAACACCTTCAAGACATCCCTACCACAAAGACAACTTCACATGACCGAGTTCCATCATCCTCCATTGGTTATTGCTTCACATGCAATCACTTTGGTCATAAATCAATAAATTGTAGAACTAATATAAGGAATTTTGGCTGGAACAAGAGTAAGAATATCACCAAGGCTGATAATAGAAATTGCAATTCCTTTAATCCCTTACTTTACAATGTTGAATGCTATAGATGCAACACTTATGGGCACACAACATGTTTTTTGTAGAACCGTCTTTGTAGATCCCCTAAAGCAAGATGAAAGGAAAGAAACTCTCGTGGAACAAAAGAAGATGAATTCGAAAGTATGGAGAAAAATGAAAGAAGATATAAAAGAAATATCCACGTTGATACAAACTTCCTTACATGCCCAAGATGATATAGAACAATAGTATGTGGACAATGGTTGTTCATGTCACATGATTGGTGACAAAAGTAAATTCCTCAAGTTGAAAGCTATAGATGGAGGAACTGTGAGTTTTAAATATAACACTATAGCCAATATAGTTGGAAAAAGAACTATAAGTCTTGACATAGAAAAATAGAAATAAGCAATGTTTTGCATGTTAAAGGGTTATAACATAATATTTTAAGTGTAAGCCAATTATGTGATCAAGATCATACTCTTCTATTTCATGCAAAGGGATACCAAATTAAGAAAGAAGGGAAGATCATAGTAGAACCATGTAGGTCCAACAATCTCTACATCCTAAATGAAAATAGAGGCAATAAATGCCTTATGATAAAAGGAGATGAAAGTTGGCTTTGGCAAAGAAGAATGAGGCACATCAACTTTGACAATCTGATCAAAATTAACAATACACAAGTAGTAAAATTTATTGCAATAATCTCTAAACCTTCAAATACCACTTGTAATCATTGCCTACAAGGGAAGAAAACAAGAGTCATGTTGAAATTGAAGTAATATTTAGCATCCAAGCGATTGGAACTCATCCATACAAACCTTTGTGGACTAACTCGAACTAAAAGTACATATTCAATGAAAGATAGTTTATGTTGCTAATATATGATTATTCTAGATATACTTAGGTCACATTTTCGAAGGAAAAATTTGAAGCACTAGAAAAGTTCAAGATAGTTTAAGGCCTTAGTTGAAAATGAAACTAGATTGAAAATAAAATGTATAAGATCAGACAAAGAGAATTTGATGAGTTTTGTGAAAACATTGTTAACATGTGGCGATTGATCATGCAAGTACTATACACTCGTAATGTATCCTCGCTAGGGTTCGGGGCCAGGCCGGGCCTTGAGCAGGGGTTCAGGGTCGGGACGGGCCTTGAGTAGGGGTTTAGGGGCGCAACCCTTGAGAATTTTTTTTTGCCTTTTTTGAGAAAAAAACCGACATTGAAAAAACCCTAAAAAGGCCGACTTTGTATGTTGCCCTAAAAATTGCATGTTATAAGCGACTGAAATGTAAAAGGCATTGTAATGGTGTTGTACTGTTTTATTGGATAATAAGAAAAGATTGGATAGTTGTGTTTTGTGGATGTAGCCCATCTTGGGCGAACCATGTTAAATCTCTGTGTTATTTGTTGTGTATTTTTCTTCATCTTTGTTAATTCATATCTGCATATAATTGTTAATTTGTATTTGCTCCAGATCTACCAAAAAACCTAACAAACATGGGATTAGGAGACACTTCTTAGTTGCCATAACACCACAATAAAATGGAGTTGTGGAAGGAAAAATGGGGCCGTACAAGAAATGTCAAGAACCATGCTTATTGAGTCCAAATTATCAGATTCATTATGGAGAGAAGTAGCACATACAACAATTTATATTTTAAATATAGTACAGATCAAAGTCAATCATGATAAGACTCCATATGAATTTTGGAAATGAAAGTTTGCCACGGTTAAGTATTTCAATGTATTTTGTAGCAAGTGCTACATAAGGAGACATGAAGAAAACTTAGGAAGTTTGATGTAAGAGCCGATGAAAGAATATTTTTTGGCTTTCTTCAAGGCTAAAACACATTCAGGGGTTACAATAATAGGTTACATAAGGTAATTGAAAGCAAAAATGTTCATGTTGATGGTAACATACATCATAAAGAAATAACTCAAGAAGTTTATCATGAAGAGGAAGATAGCTGCAAAGAAGAAGAAGAAATATAAGCTGAAAATGAGAAGTCTACTACACCAACTAAGGCACCCAAGACACCTTCAAAATTTGTTTGAGGAAATCATCTAGAAGACTTAGTTATTAGTGACATGGATACAAAAATTCAGACAAGAAGAAGATTAACAACCACACCAAAGCACATGGCTTTACTTTCTATGATTGAATCCAAAGATTTCATGAAGCTAGCCAAGACACACATTAGGTAAGAGCCATGGAAGAATAGTTAAACCATATAGAGAAAAATGGGTCTTCAAAAATAAACTAAATGAAGATGGTCAAGTGGTAAAAAATAAAGCAATATTAGCATGCAAACACTATGCACAAGTGGAAGGGATTGATTTGTATAAACATTTGCCTCAGTTGCACGATTGGAGGCCATAAGGATGTTCATAGCATTTTCTTGTCACAAAAACTTTAAAGTTTACCAAATAGACGTCAAGTTAGTATTCGTTAATGAACGTCTAGAAGAAGAAGTCTATATTGAACAAGCAAAAGGATTAATCTTGTCAGAAGACGAACTATGTATGTAAGCTCTCTTTATGGATTAATGCAAGGTCCTAGAGCTTGGTATTCGAGACTGGATAAATACTTACAAGATCAAGGATTCAAGAAAGGTGTAATGGACAACAATCTTTACTTCAAGATTGATGATAACCATCAATTGATTGTTGTAGTATATGTCGACGATATCATCTTTGGAGGTAGCAAACATAATATTTGTCAAGATTTTTCTTAAAGGATGCAAAAAGAGTTTGAAATGTCCTTGTTGGGTGAACTTTCTTTCTTCCTAGGGTTACAAGTCTCTCAATTTTGTGATGAAAATTTTATTTCACAAACAAAATATGCTAAAGAAATGTTGAAAAGGTTTAAGATGAAATAATTCAATCCTATAAGTACACCTATGGTCACAAGGTGTAAGTTAAGTAAAGATGAATTTCTTGAGGCTAATCAAACGCTCTACAAATCTATGATAGGAAGTTTACTTTATTTAGTGGCCTCAAGACTAGAAATTATGCAAGCAATTGGGATTGTAGCAAGGTTTCAAGCAACCCCTAAAGAGATACATGTACAAGTAGCGAAGAGAATCTTTAAATACTTGAAAGGAAGCTTGAATTTTGGCTTATGGTACCCAAGAGGTGAATATTTAATATTTCACCTTAAGAGCATATACAAATGCAGATTGGGCAGGTAGTTTGGGTGATAGGAAAAGTACTAGTGGTATTTCACTCTTCTTAGGCAATAGTCTTGTTTCATGGTTTAGTAAGAAACAAACTTCAATTTGTCCATCCACTACTAAAGCAGAATACGTGGCAACAACTTCATGTTGTACTCAAGTTCTTTAGATGTATCAAACATTGAAAGATATCAAAGTAGAGTATGATCATCTGATACCTATTTTGTGATAACAAAAGTGCCATTAATATATCCAAAATACCAGTGATACCCTCACAAACTAAACAAGCTCCCATAAAATATTTTCTTGAGACAACAAGTTAGGGGTGATACCCTATCCTTCCAAGGAGACCTATACGTAAGGGGGAACTCTTCATTGCACTATCATACCTTTTCCACCAATGTCAAAGGGGGAGAAGTTGAGACAAGGGAGTATTTTAAAAAAGGGGGAGCATTGCATATTAAAGATAATTTCCTTGAGAGGTTGCCATCAATGACACAAAGGAAGATTATTATATTTTTTTTGTCATTGACGTATGAAATCCAAATCAATATGAATCTACAAATCATGATCAAGTGGTGGCATGACCAATTTTATTAAAGTAAATTCATCAATTTGTCAAGGAATAAATATAATTATAATATTGTCCGATATTTATCATGCAATGATCATTATACTATCATTTTCATGCCTGACCAAACTCTTTATTAACAATATCAACTTTATGACACTTGAATGAATCAATAACATCAACGATCTTCTCTCTAAATAAGTACAATTAAGATAAGCAATGATTATCTTCCAATCCTAATAAGATGCAATTTGTTTCAAAATTATCTTCCAAATGGTGGCAAGTTGTTAAGGAATTCTAATAAGTATCAATTTATTTAGAAATTGCCTTCCAAATAGTGGAATAAGAAGAGATACGATTTTTCTAAATGAAGAGATGCAATTATTAATATAACTAAAAGAAGAAATTAACATATATGAAGACACAAATCTTCAAATCCAAAAGGGCATGACTCTTAGAAGTGATAATATATATAGAGATTAAAAATGGAGTTTCCAAAGTGTGTTTGGAATTGAAAAAAGATAGATCAAGTGCATACACGAAGAGAGAGAACTATATAAAGAAGATTTTCAGAATCTTATAAGGAGTCCATGAGTAGATTGTGAAGAAAATTTTGTGATCTTTTTGTGATTGATTTGTGACCAGGTTTATAGCACATTTGAAGAACTTCATTATAGCAAAATAGTGAAGAGAATTTTGCATGGGGGCTTCACTGGCTAGACAATATTATATCACTGCATTCATATTGGGGGGTTTAATATCCCAAAAATGAGGGTGCAATGTATTATCTATCAGTGGAAATAGGGGGTTTTTAATCTCGACTATGAAAAAATACAATATTTGGTGAAAATAGGGGGCCTTTAATTCGAGATATGTATCGGGAGGGGGTGACAAAAAAGGAGTTTAGGGCAATATTTTTTGAAAATAGGGGCATTCTTTAGTATGCCATGAACGCACGTGCTATAACCTAGGTTCACTAACTGAAGCCCCCGTGGAATTTTGTGGTAAACTTATAGTAATTTCATACTAGATTTGAGGATCAATTTGAGAGGAAGAGTTATAGAATAAGTTGTGAAGAATAAGATCATCCTTTGTTCAGGAAGTAACATTAAAAGGTGGAAATTTGAAGGAGGGGTTGGTGCCTATAACTAAATGAGGGGTTGGTGCCTTCAAAAAGTTCCCACAAAATGAATGAGGAGTTGGTACCTCTAGTGGACAAATGTTCACAAAATGAATGAGGGGTTGGTGTCTCTTTTGGGCATTTAAAATTGGTCAACGCTTTTAGTGTCTTACTTTAACATGTCTACATTACCTTCTTTTAGGGTTTTCACATCTAATAACACTTCTTCTATGTTGCACATTCAATCTTTATCATTTGTTGACATTGTGCCATTCTTCTGCATTCTTTCCCTATTTGATTTCATATGCTCAATTTGAATTAGGTCTTGTCTATATTAATTTCGAAACTCATTCAGTGATTGTGATCAACTTGTCATATTGATTGGACATAGTTGTAACTCTAATCATTATCAATTAGGGTTTTGTCCTAAATCTTTTTCATTTGCAATATCAATTGTCCTTCAGTCATTATCAATTTGAATCAATTTGTAATATTCAATTATCAATCTCTTTGTCATTTTGATCGATTTGTCAGATCAGTATTTGTCAATATTTATCAAATCAATATTCATCAAACCAACTTTTTGTCAATCTTTGATTTGTCATCGATCTAAATCAATTATCAATTCTTGTCAATTTGGGTCAATTCATCATTGATCCCTTGTCAATTTGTCAATTTATAAAATTAAGTTCCTTTAACACTTTTTGACCAATTTGTCATTGGTCTCTATCATTATCAATTCAATCAAATCTTAAGTTCTTGCTGGATCACAATTATTATCATGCATTTAATGCATTAATTATGTCTTGACCTAATCCATTTACTCTCTTTTCTATCTCCTAGGGTTTTATGATTTAATCATTAAATCCTACTAACATCTTTCTTAGGTTAAGTGGATTCATTCATTTATCCTATGTCCTATGAGTCACAATTAAATTGATTTATTTAATTGGCTAATTGCTTCTATTTTTGTGAGAGAAATTAATAAATGAAAATGATTAATCTCCCACCTTTTTCTCACCTAACTTTTCACTTTAATTTCTCCAGTAATTAGCTCCCTTTTTTGTGCTCAAATTGTCATAATTGAAAGGCTATTTTCCCTCCCAATTTGTCATAAGTTTATGAGCCCTTTTTGTGCCTAATTTGTCATAAATCATTTGGCACATTTTCCTCTCCATTTTGTCATAATTAATGAGCACAAATTGCTCTCAGTTTGTCATAATCATGCCAATTCTTAATTCAATTTGCCCTTTTCAATTTTGGAGACTTTTGTCCTATAAATTGAGCACTCTTTTCAACCAATTTCTAACCATGCTTCTAGTATCCTCATGCTACCATTTTCAATCTGTATTTGTGGGTGAGATCCACAAACATCATATTTGAAGGAGAAAGAATGAAAATGGAATAACATGGAAGGAACACATGTTTGGTTTGCATTTTGTTTCAGTGCTTTGTTTCCATGCTTTCATTGATTGTATTAGGGGTTATTTCACAACATTTTAGTCTTCATGATTGGCTAATTTAGTGTTATGAACTTTATTCCTAATTCCATACCTCACATTTCTTGGTGAACCCGACGTGAACATGCTTGGATCTAATGTTATTTGAAAGTTTTGTGAAGTCGATTTTTCGTGGAGCAACTACAAATCCTTCTTCTAAAACTGTCCTAATCATTTGATCACCCAATAATTTAAGTGAATAATTAAAACAAATTATTTATAGGTTATTTAGATCCCATTCTCACCTTTCCAGATCATTTTACGGTTTGTGATTTGGATAAGAATTGAAGAAGTTATGGCATTTTTAATTCTGTTGTTGTAAAAAGACAAATTTAATCTCGCATTCATGCAACTTTCATTTAGATTAATTTAGGTTGGTAAATTAATCTTGCATTCATGCAACTTTCATTTAGATTAATTTAGGTTGGTAAATTAATCTTGCATTCATGCAACTTTCATCTAGATTAATTTAGGTTGGTAAATTAATCTTGCATTCATGCAAATTTCATCTAGATTAATCTAGGGTGGTCAATTGGACATGTTTCACATAGATTAATCTAAAAGGTCAAAGAATCACAACTTTAATGGATTAATTTAATCATGGTTATCCGAGACACATTTTTTTGTAATCTTTGACATATTTCACTATGAAAATAACACATCTATCTTGGCTTAAAATTACAATATGGTTTTAGTGATTTATAGTTCTTGAATCTCTGGCATTGTTGGCATCTTTGTGGCAAACATAAGTCAAAGTTTAAAGTGCAAACTACTAATGTATTTGATGTAGGACACAGTCAAAGACTTGAAATTTGAAAGAGAGTGTTTGTGTTTTCATAGATAGATAACACTTCAATTGGTGTTTTAAAAAGAACCTTTGTTTTCTGTATTTGGCACACTTGTGCATGTGTGAGTGGACCCATTGCTAACACACAATATCCTCTCCCCTGGTTCTCGTGATCTTGGGTGCAAGAGAAAAGTGATAGCAACACTCAAGTTTTTCTTTTTTGGTAGATAACTTGCCTCCCGAGTGCCATTTTGGCTGGTGAGAGGGAATGACCCAAGTGGTACTTCTTCAACTTGCTATACAAATTAATAAGTTAGGCGAAATGCATGACTACTTGGTGAAGTTGGTCTATCTAACAGGTTCCCTCAGTATCCACACTTGTGTGAGATGCATAAAAATCCTCTTATGAGGATTGGGATAGGCTCTTAAGTGAGTCATCGCGGCATGATAGACACCAAGTTCCACTGAAATTCTCCCACTAAGAGCCAAATTGTTTTAGCAACCTTACCTTCTTGTTGACTCAAGCGTTGTGATACACACATGCCGAATAAACCCCTCACGTACCCTTCAACTTGAGATAGAAAATTTCTCAAGATCTTCAGATCTTTAGAAATTCCTAGCTTGGTATTTTCGAGAAGAGAGTACCGTGGAGGGGAGCTAGTGCTACCAAGCTTCTATCTATCCAATAGAATGTGGTATCCGGGCAAGGGGATTCAACAAGTATTGTCTTAGCCAAGCCTTAGGATTATGGTTGAATGTGTTTATTTTTAGGCAAAAGTCAAACAACCATTTTGTCTTCCGTGCTTGTTAAAAGTTCACATTAAAAAGAAAGGATCACAAACAAAAAAAACAAAAACAAAGGTTCATATCAAAAAAGCAGTCATAAACAACCTTGGTTATCAAAGATCAAACAAAGATTTTAAAAGATCAAAACATGTTTCAAAAGCATTCCAAGTTTTCATCCAACACTCAAAAGATCTCATAAACATGGCTTGTCAAACAATTGGATACCTTGGTTTCAAAATTTATGTCACTTAGGGTAGGTTTTGCATAGTCCAAAACTTAGGTCTTAGGACATATTATTTGCCTCTCACAATTAGTCCATTGCATAGTCATTATCCTCTTTTGCACTTAGGTTTAAGATCATTTTCCTAGGTCTTGATCATCCATTGCATTATCATCATACCAAAATTAGGGATTTGCTTAGGTTGCATTTTGCATATTTCAAGTCATTGATCCTCACACATCCTTATAACATTGGATTTATCATTGCATTGTCACAAACCCTAGTCTTGTCTTAGCTTGATTTTTTCATATTACATTATATCCCCAGGTCATATCATATCCTAGGTCATTGTCATTATCATTGTCAATTTGCATTTAGTCTTCAAAATGAGGTTTTGCCAAACTTGAAAAATCAAATCTTTAGAATAAACCCTTAGTTGTTGGGAAGTCTTGACCTTGATCAAAATCTTGTCCTCTTGTCATCAACATCATTTTGTCAAACCTATCTTAGTATCCAAGCGTATAGGTGAGTCATTGTCATTTGTCCTACTATCATTTGGTCCTTTGGTCCCTTGTCCTTTAAGGTCTAGACATCATTTCAATTTCTAGAGGTTGCATCTTTAGCTTTGCATTCCAAAAGTTTTGTCCAAATATTTAAAAATCCAAAAAAAAATCGATTGGCATTATCATTACCTAAGGTTGCATATGTATCATTTCCAAATCTCCAAAAGTCCAAAGCATAGATTGCATTTTAAGTCCAAGGTCACATTTGCATTCCTTAAGATTGCATTTAGTTGCACACCATTGTCATTTCAAAAAATCAAAACAAGAAAACATAGGTTGCATTGCCATCCTTTTAGGTTGAATTTGTCAATTCCATTAGTTGCATTGCATAATGACATGCTTGTTGAAATGAGATCCCAAGTTTCTTATGAGACCATGTCATCGCAATTGAACAATCGATCATGTCAACCCAATTTATACATGTCCCAAAAGTTGGATCAAACTTTTTATGATGAAACAAGTGTCCAAATACGAAAATTATAGGAGAAACTAGCTTGAGAAATGTTGGATATTGTTGAGAAGTTTGCTGGAATGATGTGTTGTCATTGATGTCAACATATTCTTTTGTGTATTCCAGTGTTGTAGTCAGATTGGATGAGTTGGTTTGATCAGTGTGTTGCAGATGAGTTGTTGTGGTTTAATGGGTTTTGAGATACTTATCTCTAGTTTATTTAGCAGAAGGTTCAGAGGTCCGCATGGTGATTTGATTGAGTTGTGAGATCCGGTATTGAGGTTGGTTATTCGGTTGCCTATGTTGATCAGTGTTCTGGATTTTGCTCCGCATTGCTCAGGAATTACAATATCTTGTTTTGTGGATTTGGTAGAATGTTTGGGACGTTCATATGTGTCATCAAGTCAGATGGTTCTCGATTTGGAGATCTGCAAGTGAATCTTTCAGTTTGTCAGTCAATTGAGTTGATGTTCTTGAGGTTCGATATAATGATGATGAAGATTATAGTAAGTGGTGATGTTGCGGTAGTTGTTGTGGTGATTCACGTTGCTTGTGGATGTTTCTAGATCATGTTCTATCCGTGTTGATGGTCCGCATTGATCGATGTGCACATTATTGGTCATTTTCTTGATCTGATGGTGTTCTTCGTGTTATGCGACATTCATGTCGATTGTAGCATGTTGCGGATGATCGAAGCATAATTATTGATGGTGTTGCGTGTTCGAGGTGTTGATTTAGGTCTAGACTATGTCTTTACCGACGTTGTTTTGGTCCGCATGTGTTGTTGTAGCATGTGAGGTTATTGATTTGTAATTTGTGTTGAGGGTTGAGCCGACCTTGAAATATAGGTTAATGATTTGTATAAATATATGTAATAGTCATGTTGCGGATGTTGTTGACATTAATGATATTGACAAAACCGGTTAATCTAGTGAACAGGTATATTAGCTGAGATTTGTCATTCATGACTAACACTGACCGATGGAGTGGTGTATCTTAGTAGCAAAGGTGATGGCTTGCAAACAACATGCAAGTAGTATTAGAGATAGATGAATAAGGTTCAATCAGTTCAAGGGAAGACAAAATAAGCCAACCGGTCTGTCATTCAAGAAGATCGGTGTTAAGGTCAGATCTTCAAGTTGGCTATTCTGTTGATAATGTAGTCACAAAAGGTGACTTAGGAAAGAAGGTTTGAGGTCCTATGCAAACTGTTGTGAAATATGGATCGAAGAATAATGACAACGATTTTGGAAGACTGATTGCCGTCAGTTATTGATCATCTCCATCATTGAATCCAATTTAAATACAAGAGGAAAGGTTGCCAACGTAGGGACATGTCCCTACGGAGGCAACCATTCATAACAATTAGTTTGTTTATGTTTAATTTCCAAACTGTATGCTCTGTTAATATATCACTCTCCAGATAATAACCGATTTACCATCAGTTAGATTCACGAGGGCTATATCTTAACACTCCCTCTTAGCAGGAGTGGATCTAGGTAATTTTCTTGGGAGCATATTCTGTCATGACTTCCGACACAATTCGGGACAACATTTAATATAGTATTGTCATGACAATAAACTCAATATCATGATATCCGGCTCAGTCCGGGACAATCACTTAAGAAGTCAATCATGAGATGATCACATACTTTAGGATCAAGATATCCGACATAGTCCAGGACAACAACTTAATGTAGTCAATCTTGACACTTGGTCAACTATTGTCAAGATCGTCACCTTGAAATAGTAACCTTAAACATAAGAAGATCGTCATCTTCTTGAACACAGTTAGAATATTGCAATATACATTTTATTTATTTATTCATGAACAAATTACACATGGTAGGAATTTCATCCTAATAATCTCAATTATAATCTAGTCATACCAAGTTTACTTCTGAAGTATTCTATCTTCAATCTTGCAAGTGGCTTGGTGAAGATATCAGCATTTTGTTCTTCAGTACTGATGTACACTAGTTTTATGACGTTTCGATCTACCATATCTCTTATGTAGTGATAAGGGATCTCAAAATGTTTGGATCGATTGTGAAAAACTGGATTTACTGAGAGCTTGATACAACTCTGATTATCATAGTGAATTATTGTTGAATTCAAAGTTTTTCCAAATAATCCAAATAATAACTTTCTTAGCCATACCGCTTCATGAGCTCCCATGGAGGTTGCCATATATTCTGCTTTGGTGGAGCTTTGTGCAACTGCTGATTGTTTTCTACTGAACCAAGATATCATAGCAGAACCAAGACTGAAGCAACACCCTGTAGTACTTTTCCGGTCAGTGGTACTTCCGGCCCAATCAAAATCAGAATATCCTTCAAGTTGAATCTCAACATTTTCATACTTTAAGCCAAGTCCGATTGTGCCTCGTAAATATCTTAGAATGCGTTTAGCAACCATTAGATGTATCTTCTCAGGTTCACACATGAAGTGGCTTAATACATTTGTAGCATAGCAGATATCAGGATGAGTATTTACCAAATACATGAGTGAACCGACGATTTGTCTGTAGAGTGTGGGATTTGTAGGTTCTGAATCTTCTGCTTCAATTTTCAGCTTGTGCAAATTAGTTTCCATTGGTGTAGCTAATGGCTTACACTCCATCATCCCAAATCTAGTTAGAATATCTGTGGTGTACTTTCCTTTATTTAGGAAGATGTAGTTTTTCTTCTGCCATACTTCTAATCCCAGAAAATAATATAGAAGCCCTAGATCCTTCATATCGAATTTTGGTGCCAGATCTTGCTTACATTTCTCAATGAGATTATCCTCTCCTGTTATCAAAAGATCATCCACGTAAAGGACCAATATAATCATATTGCCATTTGAAGCCTTGAAGTAGATGTTGGGATCTACTAGGTTCTTGGAGTACCCTAGTTTGGAGAGATAGTTGTCTATCCTTGCATACCAGGGCCTAGGTGCTTGTTTTAACCCATAGAGAGCTTTCTTTAGTTTACAAACATAGCAATTTTTATCACGTATGGTGAATCCTTCTGGTTGTTCTATATATACTTCTTCTTCAATTGAACCATTTAGGAAGGCAGTCTTTACGTCTATTTGGTGAATTTTCCTTCCTTTGGATGCTGCAATTGTAATGATTGTTCTTACTGACGTATACCGGGCAATTGGGGCAAATGTCTCTTCATAATCAATTCCTGCTTTTTGAGAGAATCCCCTGGCCACAAAGCGAGCTTTATGTTTTTCAATGCTGCCATCAGATGCATATTTGATCTTGAATAACCACTTGGATGAGACAACTAATTTGTCTTTTGGTCTAGGCACTATATCCCAAACATCATTCTTTAGTATAGATTGATATTCTTCAACCATAGCATCTTTCCAAGCCTGTTTTGATAAGGCTTCTCTGACATTTGTTGGTTCAGAATTTGTGAGCTCGGTTAGAAGTGCAGCATAACATTTTAGAGTTCTTGTTCTCTTATTTTCTTTGGAAATTTCATTTGGTTCTACATTATTCTCTTCAATCATTTTCCTTGCCCATAGAGGTCTTTTCTTGTTATTGAGTGTTTCAATATTTTCATCAACAAGAGGTTCAGAAGGTCTTATGATGTCCTCCCTCTCAGTGTCTGAAGGTTTAGAATTTTCTATGATATTCTCCCTCTCAATCTCAGTTATGCGATCTTCTTCTTCTTTAGTAATGTTATCATCCTCAAGTTCTTTGAGTGTAGTGTTTTCTTCAAACTTTACATCTCTACTTGTCTCAACAGATTTTTTCCCTGGAATCTAAATGCGATATCCTTTAGTATTTTCACTATAGCCAATGAAGATAACTCTTTTTCTGGATGGTTCTAGTTTTGTCTTCTTTTCTTTAGGAACATGTATATATACAAGACAACCAAATATCCTTAAATGACTTAAGTCTAGTTTGTTCCCTATAAAAGCTTCTTTAGGAGTTATGTTTTCTAGAACTGAGTGCGGACATCTGTTTTGAATGTAGACTGCTGTATTTGAAGCTTCTACCCAGAATGAAGTGTGTAAGTTTTGGTCATGCATCATGGCTTTTGCTGCTTCAATTATGGTTCTGTTCTTTCTTTCTGCTACTCCATTCTGTTGTGGATTATATGGTATAGTATACTCCCTCTTAATCCCAACAAAATTACAAAAGTTTTTGAAGTTGTCAGATGTATATTCTCCCCCATTGTCGGATCTTAACACCTTAATTTTCTTCCCTGACTGGTTTTCTACTAGTGCCTTGAATTCTTTGAACTTAGATAGTACTTCATTTGAGTCTTTGCACTTTAGAAAATATATCCATGTTTTTCGAGAGTAGTCTTGAACAAAGATTATGTAGTATAAGGATCCAGTTAGGGATGGTGTTGACATGGGACCGCATAGGTCTGAGTGAATTAGTTCTAAAATAACTTTTGATTTGTGCTCACTTGAGGGAAAATAAACTTTCACATTCTTTCCCAAGGCACATCCTTTGCAAATGCCTGTGTGTTCAAATTTTAGTTGGGGTAGTCCTAAAGTAATCTTCTTTATGTTGGATAGAGCACTATATCTTAGGTGTCCTAATCTTTTATGCCATAATTCATTATTATTTGAAACTTCAAGATTTAGTGCTTCCTTTTGATCACTACATAGTTTGTATAGGCTACCATCTCTTGAACCTACTGTTATGGCATTTTTGATATTTGTATTTTTAGGCCAGAGTAGAACTTTATCTTCATTGAAGGTAACCCGATATCCTTGATTAGCTAGGCCTGAGATTGAGACTAGATTTCTTTTTATTCCAGGTACAAACAGAACATCCTTTAATTGTAGAGATACTCCATTTCTTAGTTTGATAGTATAGGTCCCAATTCCTTTCATAGGATATGTGGAGTTATCTCCAATAGCAACCTCTTCACTTGAGTGCCCGTTAAGTGTTTCAAACTGATTTCTGAATCCAGTTATATGCCTTGATGCTCCACTGTCTATGATCCAAGTGTTTTTATTTGTATTTATTTCGCTTGATAGGGCTAAGAAGAAAAGTGAGTTTTCTCCTTTGACTTCGGAGTAGCTTGTGTTTTCTTCCTTTCTGGACAAATCCTGTGAGTGTGCCCATATTTGTCGCATTTGTAACACTGAATTTTAGACATATCTCTTTTCTGATGGTTTTTATTTCCTCTCTTCCGTTTGGAGAAATTTTTATGTTTGTTGAAGGTATTTGTATTAAGTGCTTGGATTTCTCCTTCTTTATTTGTCCCTAATCCTCTTGAGATTAGTCCAGATTCCTCTTGAATGCACTCATTCTTAAGTTGTTCAAATTTGGGTAAGGGGGGTGTTCTGCTAATACATTGAATGTAGGATTCCCATGAAATTGGTAATCCTCTTAGGGATATGAGAGAGATTTCTTGATCATCTACCTCATTTCCAATAGTTTGTAATTGGTCTTTTACTTCAGATATCCTTGAAAAGTATGTAGATATTGTATCATGTTTATTCATCTTTATGTTTAAAAGTTGTTGTTTCAAGGTTAACATTCTGCTTGCATTGTTAACTTCATATGTATTTTTAATGGTTTTAAATACTTCATATGCTTTAGGTAGTCTGGCTATAGATGGAAGAATATGATCTTTGACTGAGTCAATAATTATTTTCTTTGCTTTATTATTACATCTTTTCCAGGTAGATTTCTCTGGTTCATCATTTGGCATGTCTAGATTTTCTTCTATGTAAGACTCTAATTCTAGTTCTTCAAGAATGGCAATGATTCGTATCTTCCAGGAAATGAAGTTGGAGGCTCCTTCGAGTCTATCTTCCACTCTCATATTACTTGACATTTTGAATATTTTCTTAGTCGGATATATCCTCTGCGTATATAGCCTCTGCGTTGATTTGTTATTTACTTCCGATAAATGCTTATGAGTAATATGGCTGTCTAATTTATTCTCTTAATATGCTGGCTCTGATACCATGTTGTGAAATATGGATCAAAGAATAATGACAGCGATTCTGGAGGACTGATTGCCATCAGTTATTGATCGTCTCCATCATTGAATCCGGTTTAAATACAAGAGGAAAGGTTGCCTACGTAGGGACATGTCCATACGTGCAGTTGCCACGTATGGACATGTCCCTACGGAGGAAACCGTTCATAACAATTAGTTTGTTTATGTTTAATTTCCAAACTGTATGCTCTATTAATATATCACTCTCCAGATAATAACCGATTTACCATCAGTTAGATTCACGAGGGCTATAGCTTAACACAAACCAGAACCTCATTGGAAAACTGGTAAAGGGGCTTGATGGAAGTACTGCAAACCGGTAGCAAAGGATGAACTGGTAGTGAAGAGCGCAGTGGTATACCAGTAGGCCTGTGAAGCGGAAGGAAGATAGGTGGTCATCGTAAATCTAGGAGCGGTGATCGGTAGCAAAGTTGCAATGACAAAAGGTGAGTTGGTTAGTTTGTGATAACGCCAAACTAAAGGTTAGTGAAGTCAACCTCAATCATCATGCAGTTAAGCCATGATTTTTGTGGATTTTCTAGTTCGCATTTAAAAGACAAAACACGACCTAGAGATTGGTGAAATTATGAGTTGCAGAGGCAGATAAGGATGAGTTGCTGGCGAGATTGATGGAGAGTGCGAGAAGATTTGGAAATATTTGAATTTGAAATCTACCAACTGTTAGGTGTAAAATGATTGAGGAATCAATGAGTATGTGTTGGCAAAATATAGTATAAAGGTTTTTGGTGAAAACCAAAAAGATTGATTGAAATTTTTTTGCAAAGTGCAAATCTTGTGAGAGGCAATCTAATGTGCAAAGTGAAGAGTGAGGAAGTGCTAAGTGATTTAGCATATTAGATTGTGTGTGTGAAGTAGATCGACAGAGTACAGAGCCAAGGGTATGGGCAGAGAACCGGTGTAGTGTAGAGCAGACACAACCGGTGCAGACAAAGTATGAGATTCATTATGATCTAATTAAGCTATTAGTAGCTATTCCAACAGATCAACTTCCTGTTGCTTTCTAACCATTGCAACTCAAAATGACTTAATCGGGTGGATTCTAATAGGTCATGTTGTTTAAATCCCTTAATCAGGTGTCATCTCGATTGATGATTTAAGTCCTTTAATCAGGCTACCTTTAACAGGGTAAAGGATTTAAAAGGTCTATATTCAAATCCCTTAACCGGGTGGCACTTAACAATGTCTCTGTAAATCTCCTAATAGGGATGGATCCTTACAGGGTGTGCTTCAGAAGAGTACAAATTTTGTGAGCATCAACTCACACTGTGGTTTTCTTCCATTTGGGTTTCCACGAGATAATTCTTGGTGTTATTGTGTATCTTTTTATGCATGCATGTTTTCCTGCAATAACTGTTTGTATTGATGAATATTAAGTTAGTGCAAACTTGAGTAAAAGGGTTTTAATTCTGTAAAACTGGTAGGTGACTAATTCACCCCTCCCTCTCAGTCACTGATAGGGACCAACAGTTGGTATCAGAGCCCAGGTTCCTTAGTTTCAGAAGAGCATGGCAACTTAAGGAAAGATCCAAGATGATGCGAAAGGAGAGCCCTAAGTTCTCTAAAGAGAATTATACTTTATGGTGTGGTAGAATGAAGCTCTACCTAAGAACCCTAGGAGATCAATATTGGAATCATGTAAGCATAGAGTACAATGAACCTACAAGAGTTCTCAATATAGATCAGATCAAAGAAAGGTAAGACAACATTGCAACTATGGATGCGGTTGCTAGCACTCTATCTGATAATGAGTATGCTGAGGTTCAAGATCTGAAAACAACCTATGAGATGTGGAATAAGCTGAAGATTGTTTATGGAGGATATCCTCATGTACAAAAGGCCAAGGTGGACAACTTAAGAGGCAAATTTGATGAGATGAAGATTCAAGAAGGAGAAAATATAGAACATTACAACAATAGAATAAAGGATGTGGTAAATTCCATCAAAATGCTGGAGGAAAGCTTGAAGAAGATGATGTGGTCAGCAAAATCTTGAGAACCTTGCTTGAAGAAGTTTTTAATTTGTGTTGAGGGTTGAGTTGACCTTGAAATATAGGTTGATGATCTATATAAATATATGTAATAGTCATGTTGCGGATGTGTCTGCGAGGTATTTGCATGTGCGAACAATGTTTTGATCTTTCAGTGATAGAGGAGAAGTGTGAAGAGGTGTGAAAGTGCAGAGTATGAGTATATGTGCTTAATCAAAACTATAATCGGGCACAAGGAGATGCTATTTCATTAGTTCATGATCCTCCATATGTAATCCAAATGTTTTCATAAGGAAGTGAGCCCTCCCAAGTGTTGTATCCCTTCCTGTTATTTGTTTTGAGCAGTGAGCTCTAGGTAGTGTGCTTGAATGCATTGCATTCCTCATTGCAATATTTCATTTACTCCTAACAGGGTATTATCTCATTGTGGGTAGGTTCCCACCATGGTTTTTACCTTAATCGGGTTTTCCACATCAAAAATCTTGGTGTTATGTGTGTTATTGATGTGGTGTTGATTTGTGCTTTCATTGTTGATTATCAAATCTGAATTTGTGTTTAAGTTAAGTAAAGTTTGTGAGAAAAAAGATTCACCCCTCCCCCTTAGTTTGTTGCATTGTTGCCAACAAGAAATAGAGATCTTAGAACAAAAAGTGAAAAATAGTGAAAAGATTAGATCCCAAATATCCAAAATGTTTCAAAACTTTTTAAGGTCCAAATCCAAATCTTGAGCCCATTGATGTACAAGCTCTTGTCACATGATCAAACATACCAACTCTCATCTCATAAATATACATGATTAAACAATTTCAAGCAACGAGCACAAAATTTAAGCAAGTCCTAAATCAAGTCTCATTTGATCAGATCCCAAATCAAACCTCGTTCGACCAAATCCCAAGTCAAACCTCATTTGATCTAACTCCATTAAATCAAATCTCGAATCAAATCTCATTCAATTTGACACAGCCATAGGTCAACCTAACACAACCACAGGTCAACCTAACACAACCAATGATCCAACATATCCAACCAACTCAGGCAATGGTCCAACATATCCAACCAACACAACCAATGTTGTGATTTCAACAATATGTTCAACCAATCACAAAATGTCAATAATTGGTTCAACCAATTGTGGAGTATCATCAACAAACTCAATCAATAAATCAGTATCAACAACTACAACCACAAATTCAAAAAACAAAAGTTGTAACTCACACCAGGCCAAATTTCAAACATGTCAAACCAATTCAACCAATTCTCAAATCAAATCCTATTCAACCAACATCCAATTTAAAATCAAAATGTAACACCAAACAAGAACCAAATCCCTTTCAAACAAATCCAACATCAAAACCCAACCATGTGAAAACCTCACAAGGATTCAAATGCTTCTCCAAAGAAAGATATCTATTTTAGACATCTCTTAAAGAGAATCCTAAGCAATTATTCTAAGAAGGATCAAAATCATATACCCATGTCTAGGAACGACTCATCCCCTCTTAAGAAAATTGGCTCTGCAGTGGCCTCTATTCCTACACCTTGTGAAGCTTTGCAAGAACCTCCCATATCATCCTCATCAAATGATACACCCAAGGATGAAATCCCCCAATGACTATCCACAATAGATTTTCAAGCTAATCCAATTCACGATGCAAGTCCCTGCCATGCTTTAGAAATGATAGACCCAATGCCATCATGTGCGTCATTTCCCATCAAACCTATTTCAAAGGATCCCATTCAAATTCCATCTCCCTCATGTCAAAATATTGATTCCTTACTAGAATCTCTCATGTATATCCAAAGTCCAACCCCATGTCAAGAGGACAATTTAGAGCACGAAAAATGAATCCTAAAACAGATCAAGATATCTTAGCCCATCCTATCCCAAATGACCCCCTTGCATTTCATGAACAAAATGTCCTTTTAAATCCCATTGACATTCCACTTTCTAAGTAAGATCAAGATATACCTTCCATCCTTTCCAATGATCCCCTTAAAATCTAAGAGTAGAGCATCATTAAATAGGAATCCAATGATCTTCCTCCTTGTCAAGATCACAATATCCTTTCAGATTCATGTTCATCACAAGATCCTATCATCCATTTAAATCCTCCGCAAGATCCCTTTGTTCCTTCATCTTCATGTCCTAATCCTCTATATACACTCCAAGATCTCATTTCTTTTGATGATCCCATTTTATTCCTTCCATTCCATCTCATGAAGAGCATGTGATTGATCCTGATCCCCTCATGATCTTGATTGCTCTCATGATCCTAACATGTTGGCGCAAGATGTTCATTTATCTCCTACATGCACAATGGGTTCCTCCACTTTGGTCTAGTCTGATCCACTTCATGATCCCATTATTTCTTTCATATCACAATCACCTCATAATGGATTCATGTCTTCTTCCCAAAGCAAAGATTATCCTACAGGTCAAAATGTTTATAAAGGCAAAGGGGTAGACCTTCACAAGAAAGAATCCATCCATGCCAAATAAAATATTAATGGTCATGGCCTCAATGAAATTTGTCAAGATGTTGGTATCCATACCAAACCTATATCCCATCCATCTTAGGTCCTTATATCCCTCTGTCCCCTATTCAAGGTCAAAAAATTCACACATCTTTGAGCACCTTCCATCCATCCAAAACACATCCATTTCATTCCTATTCATCCATGCATTCATTTCCTCTCCCAAGCAATTTGGATGCCAAACATAAAATTCATAAGTCCAACAATCTACATACAGTCAAGAATCAACATGTCCGATCTAATCGACATGTCAAAACAAAGAAAAATATGATCCAAAAAGAAAATACAATATCCAAAAGGCCACAAAGGCCAATTTCTCAAAAAGAAAAGTCAAAAGCTATATGGGTTCCTAAGGCACTTGTAGAAGCAATACAATCGAAGGAACCACAAAAGCATGAAAAATAATAAACAATGTGGGTTCCCAAGTGACTCATAGAAGCACAAAAAGAAGCATCAAAATTGGCATCTAGAATTGCTATTCCTCCATCCAAACCTTTCAAATCTATTCCTCCATCACCTCCTTCATCAATTTTGGGTTCTTATGTCCCAAAATCCCTAGCTATTCCTCCATCAAAATCTCAATAGCCAAAATCCACTTTTCCTCCATCAGTCCACCACCCCTCAAGGTGTGTGCCAATGTTGATCTTGCCAACATTTCTATCCGCTCAAGCACACATTTTCCAATACCCTATCTATTGTCCAACACCTCTTTTCCATCCTTCCATCCCTCTGATCCAATCCTTTGCATACATCTTACCTTAGTCCCATTTCATTTCCATTTCATTATCCTGCCAATGTCTTTGAGCATACTTTTAACAGTCATGGTCCATTTTTCAAGGTTACTATCCAAACAAAAAAATAGTCGAGTCCTTCCATCCCCTATCATATGTCCATTTTTTGCTAAAAGTCAATATACAAAAAAATTGAAAAAGTCAAAATATTGAAAAAATGAGTAAAGAAAAATCATTCATCCAATGGTGAAAACCTGACAAACAATGCCTTGGGCAAGTACCATGATGAAAATCTAGCAAATAGGCATCATGTGTAATCCTTCATCTTCTTGCATACCATACTTGGGGGTAGGTTTCATTTATTCTATCGTATCATATCCTTTTGCCCTTCATTACTCCATTATCATGTCATATCTTATCGTCCTTTATTATCCTGCTGCCCTTCATTATCCCAGTGACTCTCCATTATCCTATCATCACTCATGTCCATATTCCCTTTTTCCACCTTTGATCTTAACAAGGCTGAGGATTTTCATGAATTCCTGTTGGCATTTGACTGAATTTGTAAATGATTGATTGGTGAATGTGATGAAGAGATTGAGATTCATGTTTTATGACTAAGTCTTATGTTGTCATTGATGGCAACTATGTTTTTGTAGTCATCTAAGTCTTGTAAGCCAACTGGTAAAGCTTAACCGATACAGAAGATAGTTTACCAGTGAACTGACAAATAGGTTCTTAGCCAGTAAACAAAGATAGAGTTGCATTCATGCAACCAGTACAGGCGATTGATGAAGAGTTGAATGATGTGGTTTTATAGGAGTGATGGCGACAGGTATTTGGAGCTATGTTCATGACCGCATTGGTAGATTCAACCAGACAAGTGAGATTTGATGTATAGAGAAGGCATTTTGATGAACACTTATCTAGTAGTGTTAAAGACACTTAAATCGGTAAACCGACATAGGTTTTGATTTTTTTTTGGTTTGTTATGTCGGTGGCCAACATAAGTTCGGCGTGAAATGTTAGTTTGTCTAGATTCATTGAACCTAGGAAATTATTCCAAGGTTGTTAGCTGACTAAGTTGATGTCTATAAAAAATGTGATGAGTTATGAGATAGAAATGCATATGTTGAAGAGATCGAAGGTGAATAAGGCGAAGTTGATTATGCGGTGATTAGTGAAGCTCTGTATTGATGTGTTGTTGAAGTTTAGAGGACTTGAAGTGGATCTTATCAGATGCAGAGGTGTTATATGAAGATCACTTGAACTGTTGTTATCTTAATAGTTTCAACAACAAAATCCCTTAATCGGGTAGGTCCTAATAGGCCTTGCATTGTAAATCCCTTAACCAGGTAGCTCTATATCAGAGTGTTAAATCCTCTTGCGAGATTGATCCTAACAGTTCAAAGCTCCTAACAGGGCTCATCATTTAAATTCTTTAACTAGATGACTCCTAACTGGGTTTGCTCCTAATAGGGCATATTTGTAAGACCTCAATTGGTCAAGATTTCTATTCTGCAGATAGTGAATCTTGTGGGTATTAACTCCCACCATGGTTTTTCTGTTTTGGGTTTCCACGTATAAATCTTGCATGTTATGTGCAATTTCTTTTATTGGGCATTAGCTTATGTCATGATATTCCTATTATGCTTGTTAAGTTTTAAGTTGTTTAAGTTGGTGATCAGATTCATATTGTTTTTACTTGCACTGATTCACCCCCCCTCTCAGTGCCTTATAAGTTTACCAATTGGTATCAAAGCCAACCTATTTTGAGGCTTAACCACTTGAGAGAAGGATTCCTAAGGCAGACATAGGGGATATGAGTTATAGAGAGATGTTTAATAAACTTTCATAAACTAAGGAAGCCCTATAAACATTGAGAAGAAAGTATAAAGCTTCACTTGCTAAGAGAAGAGAGCTAACCGAACAACTATTGGAGGTTTATGAGAGAAGTTCTTCTGATGAAGCAAACATAGGTGCATTCGCTGATGAGGTGGAGAAACTGAATGATGAGGAGAGAGCTAGAAGCCCTAACCATCTGGATGAGTCAGGAACTTGAAGCAAGGAGGGAAACAGAAGACAAGATCAAAGAGAAAGAACATGAGATCTTCAAGGTAAATCAAGAAAATGACACTCTATATGCATATTGGCATGAGGAAATAGAAGAAAAAGAAGAGATAAAGGCAAAACTGGATATGGCAATATCTCTTAGAGAGACTTTTATGAAAAGGAATGAAGAACTTACACAAGAACTTGCTGATGCTAATGAGAAGCTTGCTAAGTTTAACAAAAATTCTACCATGCTTGATGAATAGACCCAATCTCAAAGGATGAACGGTGATACAAATGGATTGGGTTACAATACACTTGAGAAAGGTGAGCCTTCCGATACAAAGGACAACATGCATGAAGGTAAATCTGCGCCTAAGGTTCAGAAACCACCGGTAAGAAATCCTATAAGCCTGTTTGTTTCAACTGTCATAAACCAGGATATACTGCTAATGTATGTAGAAGCAGATCTGATGTTTCTAATGATTATAGACCTAATACATATCAAGGATATAAGCCTAGAACCTTTAATGGTTATTGTTACACTTGCAACATGCATGGACATAGAGCTGTTGAGTGTAGGTATGGAGCAAATAATCTGTCACCTCACATGAGTCAGAGGTCTGGTGTTGGTTGGCAAAGAACCTTTAATGACCAGAGAAGTCCTAATTGGCAAAGACCCTATGCTAACTGGTCTAGTTCCTATGAGATGGAAAAAATGTGGTTTGCTCAATCTGTCATAACTATGGTCATGTAGCTATGAATTGCAGAAGAAGGACTAGTAGAGGCAATGTTGTACCTTGGAGAGCATCTGGTATGGCTTGTTATCATTGTCATAAACCGAGACATATTGCAAAGTTTTGCAGAGCTAAGATGAACCAACTGGTGAATCAATCTGTTGACCGGAAAGGGAAAATGAAAGTTGATGTGGAGGAGACTAGAGCTAAAATGAACATAATCTAGAAAAAGAAGGATGATGAGAAAACTAAATTCAAACCATCTGAAGATTCTATTTCTTTACCTAGTGTGGATAACCCTTCATCGACAAACTAAGCTGTTTAAAAGCTTAGGGGGAGCTTAAAGTTAGATCTATTTCAGAACCCCCTGAAGGACCATGAGGTTTTGTTGAATTTGCATACTTTGATGTATTATGATATTGTGAAGTGATTTTGTGATCAAACTGGTAGGTTTGATGTGTTATGAGAACCAATGGTGTGTTATAAGATATTTTAGGGTTTTACAAGTAACGACATTTAATGCGGTAGATAATGGGCAAATAAAAGGAACTTTTTGAATGTTATTTGTCACACTGCATTCTTGTGGTGTGATTTGCGATCGATAATCGATGAGAAATATTTGTTGGCGTTTGGAACCCCAGTGCAGAAGCGGTAAAAGGTATTTACCCAAAAATCTTGTTATTTGCTTTCTTAATAGTTCACTAGTACGTTTGGGCCCAATTTCTGATGGCTAATTGTTAGAATTCTGACGACACCACGTCGGACTTCTGACCAATTTTACTATCGAAAATTCATCATCGGTCTTCCCGACGATGCCATTTGCGTCCGTCATCCGACGACGGCTATATTTGCTCCCTTGACCAAAAATTTCAGCGGATTACCGTCGGAATTCCAATGGATGCTATGTTTGCTCCTTGACGATTGTCTGACATGGAAGTGACGTCGGATATACAACATCCTTGTCGGATGTTTCTTTAGTTGTCGTCGGAATTTTGACGGTGAGAGATGATGTGGGTCAAACGGCTTTGCCATCGGTGCATGAAAGCATTGAATGAGTTCTACTTTTAAAAATTGCATAAAACATTTATTATTTATTTGATTCAGTGTTATTTGCAAAAAAGGATTATCAATGATGTTTCCTTTCTCCAAGAATTGTCTAGGATCTTTCCGTCAGATAATATGTAACATCCAATGACTAAATCTTTTCTTTACAAATGCTTATTTTATTTAATTATCATCTGAGTGTGAATTAAAATTTATCTGTACGAAAGAAGAACATACAAGCTGAAGACTCATGTGCAAGTAAATTTCGTTAAAGAAAGCAAGTAGGGATTATCTTGAATGACATGGAAACAAGCTCATTAGCTACCTAGAAGAGAGCAATTGGAGAAAAGCGGAGGAAAGTGTTAAAGGGTGATAAATACATAGAGAGTATGCAATACAAACAAACAATGTCTGGAGTGTGTGATGTGACGTCTCTAATTTATGTCCGGAGGGAGTAATTGGTTTTGGAGTTCCTGCGAAACCTATTGGGCCACGCTTGGAGGAAATCAATGTGTTCATGCAAGGAGCACCTTTTTTCTATTATGAGAATGATGCTTTTGCACCGAAGGATATTTGGAAGGCAATATCCGAAAATTTCTATAGTGTGGAACCAGAGTTGGTAGACTCGAAGTAATTTTCAGCTTTCAACAGACCAAGATGTTATGTACACAATCTCCCAATAGAAGGGTGATTTCAAGCATTACCTCACCCCCCCATGACTATTCAGGAGGCAATTCCTCAGACACAGGACTATTGGCCTCCATGGGATCAAAGAAAAAAATTGAAGCATAGACTCTAGACAATGTGGTGGTGTCCTTCATGAAGAACTGTGCACTATAATTGAAAATTCACGAGGGAAACTGCAAGATAGTGAACATAAATACATTCTTGAAAAGTGCGAAGAATGGAACTTGGTTTGGGTGGGGCCAGGTCAGGTGGATCCTCTAGAGGTTGACTAGATAGAAATAATATTAGGATTTGAAAAAGATCACACTCGTGGAACTTCGTGTGCGACTGATCGATTGCGCTGTTTGGGTAATGCATTCCAAATAGATACAGTTGCATACCATTTATCTATCTTGATTAAAGCCTTTTATCCTGATGGCATTAAATTAAAGTACTTTCTCTTCTATCTGGTATTGGTGGAGAAGAGGTTGCATTGCATCGACATGGGATACATTTAACTTGTGTTGTATTTGCGGAAATATGTATTGGTGGAGAAGAGGTTGCATTGCATCAACCTGGTATATATATATTTCCGCAGATACAACACAAATTAAATGTATCCCAGGTCAATGCAAAGTAACATCTTCTCCACCAATACCAGATAGAAGAGAAAGAACTTTAATTTAATGCCATCAGGATAAAAGGCTTTAATCAAGACAGATAAATGGTATGCAACTGTATCTATTTGGAATGCATTACCCAAACAGCGCAATCGATAAGTTGCACATGAAGTTCCACGAGTGTGATCTTTTTCAAATCCTAATATGATTTCTATCTCGTCAACCTCCAGAGGAGCCACTTGACCTGGCCCCACCCAAACCATGACACATTCTTCCCACTTTTCAAGAATGTGTTTCTCTTCACTATCTTGCAGTTTCCCTCGTGAATTTTTAATTATAGTGCAGAGTTCTTCACGAAGGACACCACCATATTGTCTAGAGTCTATGCTTCAATTTTTTTCTTTGATCCCATGGAGGCAAATAGTGCTTTGTATGAGGAAGTGCTTCCTGAATAGTCATAGGGGGGAGAGGTAATGCTTGAAATCGCCCTTCTATTAGGAGATTGTGTACATAACCTCTTGGTCTTCTGAAAGCTGAAAATTACTTCGAGTCTGCCAACTCTAGTTCTACACTATAGAAATTTTCGGATATTGCCTTCCAAATATCCTTTGGTGCAAAAGCATCATTCTCATAATAGAAAAACGGTACTCCTTGCATGAACACATTGATTTCCTCCAAGTGTGGCCCAATAGGTTTCACATGAACTCCAAAACCAGTTTCTCCCTCCGGACATAAATTAGAGATGTCACATCACACACTCCAGACATTGTTTGTTTGTATTGCATACTCCCTATGTATTTATCACCCTTTAACACTTTCCTCTTCTTTTCTCCAATTTCTCTCTTCTAGGCAGCTGATGAGATTGTTTCCATATCATTCAAGATAATGCCTGCTTGCTTTCTTTTACGAAATTTACTTGCACAGGAGTCTTCAGCTTGTATGTTATGCTTTCGTACATATATAAATTTTAATTCACACTCGGATGATAATTAAATAAAATAAGTATTTGTAAAGAAAAGATTTAGTCATTGGATGTTACATATTATCTGGCGGAAAGATCCTAGACAATTCTTGGAGAAAGGAAACATCATTGATAAACTTTTTTTCAAATAACATTGAATCAAATAAATTAATAATATTTCATGTAATTTTTAAAAGTAGAACTCCTGCAATGTTTTCATGCACCGATGGCAAAGCTGTCTGACCCACACCATTATCCATAATAGAACAAATCAATATAATAGGCTATTATAAAGAATATATACAAAAATACGAAAGAACATTAAATTACCATTACAAACCCACAAACCATTAAATAGTGAAAATAGATATAAATTTGTAAATATCTCCCTACAAACACCACAACCATAACCAAAACAAAAAAAATTCTTACCCGCAAAAACTAAGTAGTTGGTGAGTTGCAAGTCTACAACATCTCTCAGATGATCGAACTATTTCTTAATTTTTTTCTTCTCATTAATCAATGGATTTAGTTGCATGTACAAGTTTTCTATTTGAAGCCTTCTGTTTCCCTATATTTGGGACAATAAAATTCTTGTGAGTAGAATGGTGAAGTTTATCACCCAAACAAATCATATGCAAGGGAGACAATCACTTAAGGTCCATCTGATCTTGAGACATTGATGCCCACTTTAGCATGTCACATCCTAAATTGACAAGACTCATGATTGGGACCCAAAATATGACCCCTCATTTCTTGCCTCATGTGTGAGAAAAAATTCAAACACTTTATGTATGATTAGGTATAAAAGGAAGCCTACCCTGTCATTTGAAGGGGTCTACCTATAATTCAAGTGATCTCTTAACTATAAAATCAATTAAATTCCAAGTGAACAAGCATTCTAGCATTCATCAAGCATTGAAGGAGAATTCAAGTTAAAGCACAACATTCATGATCAACAGTCTGCATGACATCCTAAAACCTTGTGTAAGGATTCAAGAAAGATTCATCAAGGTATCATGTTCAATTTTAAGCATTTTTAGATTAGATCTAAAGGGATTATTTTAAAGAGGGAGGAAGAGATCTTTTCCTAAAGATGTCTACCTCCAAAAATAGAGGAGATATTTAATAAAGATATCATCTTTTAAATTAAGAAATGGGCAGGAGATTAAGAATACAAACCTTCCATATTGCACACTTTAGGTATATTCAAACCTATTTGACCTAGGAAAGCCCGCATCAACAAACCTATTTTCATCATTTTGTGTGGAGGATATTGATTCAGGAGTTACGTGTGAAGAATTTGGCAAAGTAAATGATGACAATCAAACTCAAATTTTATCTGTCTTGAAAGCCTTTTATCCTGATGGCATTAAATTAAAGTTCTTTCTCTATTTTTTGGTGATCTCTGGAGTAGAGGTTGCTTTGCATCGACCTGGGATACATTTAACTTGTGTTGTATCTGCGGAAATATGTATCATAGGTCGATGCAATGCAACCTTTGCTCCACCAATACCAGATAGAAGAGAAAGTACTTTAATTTAATGCCATCAAGATAAAATTCTTTCAAGACATATATTAGGTATAAAAGGAAGCCTACCCTATCATTTGAAGGGGTCTACCTACAATTCAAGTGATCTCTTAATTATAAAATCAATTCAATTCCAAGTGAACAAGCAATCAAGCATTCATCAAGCATTGAAGGAGAATTCAAGTTGGTGCAGGTGCATTTGGAAGACCAAAGGACTCAATGAAGCCATTAAAGACTTTTGAAGGTCTTAGGAGTGAAGAGCCAATCAATTATAATGTCTTAAGGTCCATTATGGTCTTTAATGATGAAAATTGTAATAAGTTTGTAATTTGTCCTAAAGGGCCTAGTAAGGACCTTAGGACCAACAAAAAGATGTAATAGGAATTTATGGCTTAAGGAGTGTAGAAGAGTTTAGGCAAGTTCAATAAATCATTTCATGACCTTGTGTCCGCAATTAAGAGTTTTTGATCAAATGATTGATGTAATGCTTTGTACGACAGAGAATGCTGGTGTACGGACTAGGACAAGCAATAACAACAAATTTTTGTTTTCTTGAATTTTTTTGGTGTTTTGGCTTATGGTAACTTTGTCTTGAGTGTGTAATCAAATTCCTAATGCATTGAAGAGACCTTGAAAATCTTATTTGTAGGGAAGATGCATTGCTAATCCATTTGTCTCAGACTTTAGACTAGTTGCATTGACTGTTCTAATAGATTTGTGCAATTTGGCATTTGATTTGGTTGATTTACAATGAGAATGGTCATTCCATGAATTTAAAAGGCCTAATATTCATGGGATGTCACTCCTCTAACATGCACAATAAATTACTAATAGGTTGATGTACAGATTGGGTGGAGAACCAAGGTGATCACCAAAACAACGAATGTAAGAGTGGAGAAATTGCTTGCTAAGGAGTAGCAGTAGCAAATTTTCCTTAAGAAGGGGCACATTTTATGATTGACAGTGTTTAGACATTTCAAATGAAAGGTGAATCCATCATCATTTGGATGGTATAGTGTTTGGAAGAGGGGTATATGAGAAACCCTACTTTTAAGGGTTTGTGAGAGGCTAAATAAGGGATTTTGCATCTAAGAAGGTTAAACCTTGTAAATAATTGTATTTTCCTTAGTTTTGAATCATATTGGATGTCTGTTGAGAGTCTAAGAGTTAGGGAGTTAAAACATTATATACTTCCTTTGTAAAACTGTCATTTTTGGAGTCCAAAAACAGTGCATAGTTACAGGACAACATATACTTTCCAAAGAAACCATATGCAATCTTCTGGTATGTAGAAGAGAAGACAAATGGGTGTCTAAATATCCAAATTTTTTGTTTAGTTGTTTGGGAAAGTTGAGAGAAAACAATTCATTTTCCTCGTTGGAGGGCTAATTGAGCAACTACACCTAGAAGGCTAAAAGGAGGGCTTTGCACTTAAAAAATTTCTTGGAACCACAAAACCAATTAAAACAACTTATTTGGAGGTAGTAAAAACATTCCATACCTTTGGAATCATTTGAAAAAGTGTTGGTTTGCATTTGACCTATTTGAGCCATTTGGGTGCTAGTAGGCCTAGGGGTTTGGAGCTTGTATTTCCCTTATAAATATTAAAGGTTCATTTATCACACCCTTCCTCTGCATCATGAGTTAAAGCACAACATTCATGATCTACAGTCTGCATGACATCCTAAAACCTTGTGTGAGGATTCAAGAAAGATTCATCAAGGTATCATGTTCAATTTTAAGCATTTTTAGATTAGATCTATCCTTTCCCTCAAAAGGAAAACATTATACTTCAAGGTTAATTCACAACTCGAGGTTTGACCTAGGAAATCCCCCATCAAAAAACCTATTTTCCGTCATTTTGTGTGTAGGAAATTGATTCAGGAGTTACATGTGAAGAATTTGGCAAAGTAAATGATGACAATCAAACTCAAATTTTGATGGCATGAAAAGCATAAGAGTAGGCCATTTCACACCTCCCAGTCCCAATAATTTTTGACAACATTTTGATAGTAGATTCTGTGTACCATCCTAATCCAAAAAGCATTCATTTTGTGTACATCCGATAGTCATTGCTAAAATCAGTTTAAAGTGTATTCATTTAGGGACCTTTCATAAAATATTCTCAACTTACACATCATAAAAGGACCTTAAAATATTCATTGTTTGTAATGATAAGAATTTGGTTGTTCCATACACCTTCCTTTACTATTTTAAAAATATCATCAACCAAAATATTGTGCAGTAGTAGTATGAAGTGCATTTCATCTATTTTATGCCCAAAGATTTCATCATACCACTTTCTTTTCAAAGGCGACCACTCGATTGCACTCTTTGGGTAGTGCATTCCAAATAGATACAGTTGCATACCATTTATTTGTCTTGAAAGCCTTTTATCTTGATGGCATTAAATTAAAACTCTTTCTCTATTTTCTGGTGATCTCTGGAGCAGAGGTTGCTTTGCCGCGACTTGGGATACATTTAACTTGTGTTGTATATGCGGAAATATGTATCCTAGGTCAATGCAATGCAACCTCTGCTCCACCAATACCAGATAGAAGAGAAAGTACATTAATTTAGTGCCATTAGGATAAAATGCTTTCAAGACATATATTAGGTATAAAAGGGTCATTTGAAGGGGTCTACCTACAATTCAAGTGATCTCTTAATTGCAAAAGAAAGGAAGAGATAGTTGTAAAAGAGATATTATGGAAACATTACATAATTTAAATGAAGGAAACCAAAAGAATGCAGAGAGATAAAAAAAATCTATAGAGCAACTATTTTACATACCTCAAATACAAAATTGTAGGGTGGAACAATAAAAAATGGCAAATCAAGAAAAGAATGAAAGATCCACACCAAATTCTTATACAATGCAGTCTAGTTGAAGGATTTTCATTCAACACAAGATAGTGAAGGGGTCATTATGATGATTTATTTGAAGGTTCATAAGTTAAAGGTAGTCACTAACATATAAAGAGTGAATAAATTGAAGAGCCCAATGAATTGCCAGCGTAGCATGAGGATGTATGATGTTAACAATAGAAAAATGATATTATGATGGTGGTGAAACTACAAAAAGTTTTGATCATATTTTTATTGAGCATGAAAGCAACCACCTTGAGCTCATGAATGATAGGCATCGTGTTGTAGAGTATCAACCCTTGTTGAACAAGGGTGTCACATTTTTGAGGCTCGATCAGTGCAAGGAGACATTTTGTGTATATGAAGTGGTTTCAATTAGCCATTTTGTGTATAAGTAGGAAGGAGAGGTCGATGTCTTTGTTTATTTGCCTACAAAACAATGAAAGAGGTCCTAATCAAGGAACACACACGTCCAAGCAAGGAGAGAATTTGGATTCAGGACAATTGATTCTATACAAGAAAGGGTATCAAGTTATAAAAGATAAAAATCAACAAAGGTAAAGTGGATCCTTAAAAAAGAGGAACAATTGACAACTATTATTCTTACTCCACAATGTAGAGACAAGAAGAACTAGGCTATTATGTTGCCTCCCAAGTATGATTGCACATGAAATCATAGTACCATGAATGACAATGAGCCCCTAATAGGTAATTAAGCTACCAATGTCATATAGCAAGATAAAAACATAATAGGTTATAAATGTCATTTAGAAGGGACATGATGAGTGTATAACTCATTGTCATGTATTATTTAAATGTTACTAGAACTACAATAAGTTGTTGAATTTTAATCTCCAAATCATGACATTCATTAGTGGAATAGTTGATGATGCTTGAAAAAAGGATTGTCCTAATTTTGTTTATGGTTTTTTCTTCAATTTTTCAAGGGGAGAGTAATAAAGTTGGCTTTAAGAAACTCATACAAAATTATCTCTTGTTGTGATATTAAAAGTTGTTGGAAAAAGTCATAGATATATTAGACAATGGGGGAGGGGATGTCAAAAAAAGAGGAGGATAGAAATCTAAATCGATGTATATCACTTAACAAACCACTTGATACTTAATCGACGTGTCTATCATATGCAAGACAACCGATACTAATCGGTATGTATTAGTTAAGCCCGATAACAATCAATGTTCACAGTTAACATATTAACTGATATTAATCGGAGTGCATTGGTTAAGCCCGATAACAATCGGTGTTCATAGTTAATATGTTAACCGATATTAATCAGAGTGCATTGGTTTTAATGTAAACTGATACCAATCGGTATTTTGCGCTATGAGATTTACAACCGATGATTATCGGTAGTTAAGCATTGATCGAACTTTACAAGTATGGTTGAATATATACAAATTTAAGAATGATCATCGATCAAATGAAGGAACAATAGCTTGAAGTCTTCATCATAGTTTATTGATAGGATAGATGATTGAATGAGAGACTTCATTTATCTCTCATTCAATCATTTATCTTACCGAGGCTATCATGCATTAATAGGATAGAGGGACCTTATATCAAATTAAGGAAGGCATGAGAGTGATATATGTATTTGTGTAATTATTATACTTTTTGAATATTTATCCTTAGTTACATTCAGACCAAATTACAAGTTACATTCAATATAGGACCACAAGTTACATCACCCTATCTACAAGTTACATTCAATATAGGACCACAAGTTACATCACCCAATTAGGGTCAGACCAAATTACAAGTTACATTTATAGGGCCTATCCTATCCACAAGTTACATTATATATAGGTCTTGGCCAAGCAAGACATAATTACAAGTTACATGTATTTGGGCCCAGCCCAAAGTTCGATTTACATAATAGATAATACATGTGTATTTTAATTGTCATTGCCAACATTAAAATACAATAGATAGGTATTCGAGCTAGCTACTATTTCAATACATTCTAACACATGTATCTATTTCTATGCAATAATCAGTAGTAGCTACATAGGCTAGCGTGGTACATAAGTTCTTTTCTAATAGTGCCCTTCATATACAATTCTTTCAAGATTATTTAGTTGTATTTGCCTTCTTAGGTTATGCAAATGGAGATTAGATTAGGTTATGTATCTACTTTCTTGCTCTATAATTCTCGTTGTGTTTAATAAATTTTTATCCCTTTGGTGAAAAAAAAGGAGGTTGCTGATAAATATCTATGTTGTCTATTAGTTGATTCCCATGCCAAAACTTATCACACAAGCTGAAATATGATAATCTTGGTTTAAAAATCTCATACAGAAGAATAATGAGTTATGTCTTAAGTTTCATTCCATGGTGTTATGTGACATTGGATAAGTTCGCTACTGTTAATCATGAAAGATGATGGACTAATCATGGATGGTGCTGAAATTGTTACAACAAACCCAATGGAGCCGTGGTTTACTCACAAGGTTGATCAATATAAAATTTCAAGTAGCTTCCTAGGTTCCATAACAATTGCAGATGTGGTCTACTTCACTCAAATGTCATGAAAATAAAAAGTGTTAAGATCATAAAAACCGTACCTCTCCCTATGGGTCCGCTTTGAGGTTGACCTAGATGATCACTATTGGTAAATGAAAATGCCCACCACTTGGGGGTGGGGGGGCCCGAGAATGTTGGGTTTGGACTCGACAATTACCCCCAACAATGCTTTGATGACCAACTTATTGATATATTATGCTGCTTCCTTTGCCCAGAAAAAACCGACCATGGCTGGGGTTTGTCACTATATTGTATATTGTATATTGTATAGATAGTAAACCACACCATGACCACAAAGTGGGGGGCCTTCAATCCTTGTTTGAGTTCCTTCCATTGCCGAGTGATAGGTTCCACTTCAAAGATCCCACACTTTGTTCCAGTTCCCGCAGGAAAATTCCACCATAAGAACAAAAACCAGTTAACCGCTTGACCAGTGGTTCCCGCCTAAACAACTATGACTAGGAACAAGCAATGAGTAGTGGCGGAGGCAAGGCTGGGGGATTCTAGCAAACAGAGGTGGAACTGTGGGTGGGAATATGTTGCTGGGGCAGTAACAAGAGAATGGGAAGAGGTCGCACAAATGATTTGAAATGTTTTGGTCTTTTTTTTTAAGTAATGCTCACCATCGTTGGAATTTCGACGAACACGGGCACTTTTTGTAAAAAAACACAAATGTCGTTGCCAATTCCTTCTCTGTCGCAAACATATATTGAATTATCGTCAGAATTCCAACAAATGCAGGCAATTTTTCAAAAACAATCAAATTTGCTCACAATATACCTTCTCCATCAGAAACCGCCGTCGAAATTTTAGGGCAAATGTATTAGTGGTTGAAGATGGACAGCCCGCATCTAGTTGATGTTATCGATAGACCCCGTTCTGAATTTAAGAGGCACCCGTTTAAGTCTGAGGCAATTGATCCTGCCTGAGCCCTATCTGGAGTTCCTTATGGTATCTTACATGTTGAAGATGTTAGATAATTTTATCATTGCAAACTGGAGGATCTTGGTATTGTTGTTATTTTTGATTAGTATAAAGCATTATGTGATAAGAACAGAGTGATAAAGGAATAGTTTAAAAGGGTTACTGAGAAAGGGTTTCACCATGCCCTGCATTTTATTAATGATTTTGATGATGAACTTGTGAGATATGTGCTTAGTAGAATTCATGACCAGTTTATGTGGTTCGACCAACCACATAAAATTTCCAAGGAAGCTATTCATGCAGTCACCAAATTTTGTGCCACCGGTGAGGTTCCTATACTTAGATCCATTCCTAAGAATGATGTAGAAAATTTAACAGGATCTAAATGGGATGGAAGAGAAATGACGGTGAATAATATCAATGATCCAACAGTAAAGTATGCTTCTATGGTTATCGGTTACCAGATCTATTACTCTAGCAGGATGAAAAACATCCCTCCTGCTGCTATTCACAATGCCTACCGGATGATAAAAGAGGATGTTGACTATGACTAGTCGGAGGCATTGAGGAGTCAACTTATGCTGAACCTAGAATCCATCAAGAAGGATAAGAGGTTAAGGTTTAAGTTTGGACAGCTAATTCTTGGTCTATAATTTTACTTTCAAAATTATTTCCCTAGTATTGGTGATATCCAATGGATATATGACACTCCAACATTGGTACAAATGAAGAACAATATTTGAATATTGGGTAATGGTTTTGACAAGATTGCATGGGGATATTTTAAAGATTTTCAAAAGAAAATGCATGCAAGGGAAAGGATACCGATAGAGGTTGTCAATCGGTATGAAAACACAATTCACTTTATGGTTGATACAAATAGTTGCATGATGGAGGCAACTGTACCCCAGACTAAATGGGTTATGCCCATGGGATATGAAGTTGACAAGGATCTTTTGATTGTATATGCCGATCATTTTCTCGCCCAACCAGTAGATACAACAACAAAACATTTTGACACTTACAAGGAGAAATCCCTTCAAGTGCATTCAGAACTTAACATACTGGTAATTACAAAGAAAGTTAGAAAAGAAGTAGAAGCATTTGTAGAGCAAGCATGATTCACAAAGGAAGCCATTGGTGAATCAAGAGAAAAGCATGCTACTCAACATGCAAGAACATCAAGTGCACCAACCAGTACCCCCACTGGTGTAAAGACAAGAGCTAGAAAGGAGAAAGCTACAGAGAAAGAAAAACCAACAACTGTTAAGAAGGAGAAACCAATAGCAACAAAGAAGGAGAAACCATCAAAGATTCAGTTCCAGAGAAAAGGTAAGATTGTTGAACCACCTACTGCACCAGTTAAGATTGGGAAAAAGAAAAAGCAACATGCACAGAAACCGGTAGATGTTGATGAAGAAGAGACTGATTCAGAAGGAGAAAAGAAAGCCCTAAGGGCCAGCGGCAAAAGGTCAAAGGGTGTTGGTACTCCAACTGTGAAATCTCCAAAGAAACCAGTAATCAATCTCACACCTCTTGAAAATTTAATAATAAACATTAAAGAGTATGGTGTATTGACTGGTGTGAAGAAACTCTATGATAAGTTTAGTGAGGATGAACAAAGGTAGATAAAAGATGCAGTTGTTTACATGATGAATAAATAAAAAAATGCCCTAATTTATTTACAAGGGAAAATTACAAATTCATTGTATAATATAATTGATGCTAGATGGCAGACAACCATGAGACAAGACATAGTTTATTGAATATTTTTTGAAAAACTTGCAACTTGAAGCTACTAAGGAAGAGCTACATGAATTTTTGCTAAGGCAAAGTCATCTTTTATGTCGAAGAAAAGGTTGACAAGAATATTAATTGGCGAGACCCAATCAGTCCACGAGGAGACTGAACAAATTTTGAAGAAGGTACTGGGTCTGATTCTGAATGAAGAGGAAGAAGTTAAGGAAGATGAACTGGAAATGTTTGAGGTTGAAGATCTTCCAAAAGGTGTTCAAATAGCTGATTTTAAGCCTGATGAAATTGTGCTGGATGATCAACTTGAACACACAAACTCAACCTGAGATTATCCCTGATGATGATGATACCGGTAATATTGATGATGTTGATGCTAATGACAATGTAAATGTACAGGATGTTGATGTTCAAGTGTCTGAGCAACATGAACAAGAACAAGGATAGGAAGAAAAAAAAGATGAAGAAGAAAAGAAAGATGAGGAGCCACCGATAGTTACTCAAACTATTGATACATAGCCCCCACTGGTATAGGAAATAGAATAGGATAGAGAAAGTGAAAAAAAAGAGGAAAAAAAGACAGAAGAAAAAGAAAAGACAAAGGAAAAGGAAGAGGAGAAAAATGAAGACAAAGAGGAAACAAAGGAGAAGAAGTTAGAAAAGACTGGACCTAAAGTGACACCTTTGTCACTTGATTCTAAAAAGAAAATTGCTGATGATGAAGATGATGATGCTATAAGTATCAAAGGACCACTAGACATGGACAATTTGAGCTCAACTAATTTGATGGAGATTGCAACTGCCATGCAATCCCGAGCCAGGAAGAAGAGGATGAAAGAACACCAGGAGACAGAGACAATAAGAAATGCGGTTGAGATTTTGTCAAGTCTCCTTTCAGAAACTCATACTGATAATTTTGTTACTCCTATTGACAAGCGTGGTCAACTTGTTAATGATGTTGGAGAAAAGATGAAATCATTTGAGGATGCAACTTATATTAGTGTTGAGAAGGATTACAAGAAGAAAAGAACTGAGCAATTGATGACTAAAATTGATAAAGGAAAAGTTGCTCTTACTGTCAATAAGGACTATTTAAAAGAAGGACTTGAGACTGAAGGTAAAATACTCTCAATTGTTTCAAAAATTTCATTGTTTTGTGCTGATTTGAAGAAGAAGAAGAAGGAAGTTGAGCAAGAACTTGAAGTTCTTAGTGAGTTATTGAAACCCCTTAATGACTCAGCTATCAATTTTGGAAAATCAGTTGTTGAACTTCAGCATAAGCTGAAAGATTATGAAAATGAACAAGTTAAGAGGATCAGATCATTGCAGGAATTATAGACACAACTGATACCAAAGGTGGAAGTATTGTAGAGAGCTTATAAAGAATCTGAAGCAATCCTTGCAACACTGAAGATGAGTACCGTAGATGTCATGGAGGAGTTTTCTGGGTAGATAAAGACACATGTGGAAATAACCGACACTATTTTGGAGACCTGGCATAATGATCTGACGTAATTGGAATCATATTTTAGTGATGCTTTTTCTACGATTGCATTGTAAAAACATTTTGAACTCCTATATCCATATATGCTATGCAATTTTGATGTAAATATATTTATCTTTCATGTTTTTACTTCTTTGTCATTATTGTCAAAGGGAGAGTAATAGTTGAAGAGTCAGTCAAAATTTTGCATGTAAAAGTAAAGGGAGAATTAGTAGAGAGTTAAATTTTTATAATAGCACACAATTGATAAGGGGGAGTATATATCATGAAGTCAATTTTTATATTGCACACTTCATTGACAAATTTTTTTCCTAAGTGTTGCCATCAATGCCAAAGGGGGAGAATGTTGGCATTTGACTAAATCGGTAAATGATTGATTGGTGAATGTGATGAAGAGATTGAGATTCATGTTTGATGACTAAGTCTTATGTTGTAATTGATGGAAATAATTTTTTTATATGTTTTTATAATCATATAAGTCTTGTAAGCCAACTGGTAAAGCTTAATCGGTACAGAAGACAATTTACTAGTGAACCGACAAATAGGTTCTTAACCGGTAAACAAAGACAAAGTTGCATTCATGCAACTGATATAGGTGATTGATGAAGAGTTGAATGATGTGGTTTTACATGAGTGATGGAGACAGGTATTTGGAGCCATGTTCATGACCGCATTGGCAGATTCAACCAGACAAGCGAGATTTGATGTACAAGGCAGGCATTCTGATGAACACTTAAATCGGTAAACCGACAGGTTTTGTTTTATTTTTGGTTTGTTATGTTGGTGGCCGACATAAGCTCGACGTGCAATGTTAGTTTCTTTAGATTCATTGAACCTAGGAAATTGTTCCAAGGTTGTTAGCCGACTAAGTTGATGTTTATAAAAAGTGTGATGAGTTTTGAGATAGAAATGCGTATGTTGATGAGATCGAAGGTGAATAAGGTGAAGTTGATTGTGCGGTGATTAGTAAAGCTCTGTATTGATGTGTTGTTGAAGTTTAGAGGATCTGAAGTGGATATTATCAGACACAGAGGTGTTATATGAAGATCATTTAAACTGTTGTTACCCTAACAGTTACAACAACAAAATCCCTCAACTGGGTAGGTCCTAACAGGCCTTACATTGTAAATCCCTTAACCAGGTAGCTCTATATCAGAGTGTTAAATCCTCTTGTGAGGTTGATCCTAATTGGTCAAAACTCCTAACAAGGTTCATCATTTAAATCCCTTAACTAGGTAACTCCTAATCGGGCCTGTTCCTAACAGGGCATATTTGCAAGACCTTAACCAATCAATATTTCTATTCTAGAGATAGTGAATCTTGTGGGTATTAACTCCTACCGTGGGTTTTCCCTTTTGGGTTTCCACGTATAAATCTCTTGTGTTATGTGGAATTTATTTTAATGGGCATTAGCTTATGTGGTGATATTCCTCTTATGCTTGTTAAGTTTTAAGTTGTTTAAGTTGGTGATCAGATTCATAATTTTTTTACTTGCACTGATTCACCTCCCCTTCTCAGTGCCTTATAAGTTTATCAACGCCATGCATCCTATTTACAGCTTTCAGTTTATCATAACTTTTCGTCTTTATCCATTGGCTTATTACAACCTTTCATCCATATTCCTTGGCTTATTGCAAACTTTTGTCTCTATCCCTTAGCCTTTCATAACCTTCAATCCATATCCCTTATCCATTTTTTATCTTGTTTATCCTATCCATATCCTATCACAGTCCATACATTCTTTTTCGTCCCTATATTTTGATCCAACATAAGGACGTAAAATGCATATCATGGTTTCAAAAACCTCTTGACACTGAATCCACTTTGTCTCCTTAATAAATGGCCTCTATCTTCCCTCTATATCCACCAAAATTTCAGGAAGCTTATTTATCCATTTTTCACATTCCTTTGCCTTGCTAGGCACTAGGGCAAAATCATAAAAATCATAAAAATCACTAAAAATCACTAAAAATCAAATAAATTCCTAAAGAAAAAAAATCAAATAAAGTCCTAAAAAAATCAGTAAAAATTAAATAATGTTCTAAAAAAATCAATAAAAAAAATGAAGTCCTAAAAAAAAGCATTAAAAATTCAAGTAATGTCCTAAAATAATACCAAAACATTCATAAGATGTCTTGAAATAATAAAAATAATTCATAAAACGTCCTGGAATAATCCAAAAACATTCGTAAAAAGTCCCAAAAAAGCACAAAATATTGAATATATCCAAAACCCTAAAAAATCCAAAAACAATCATTTTCATTTCATCAATTACCTGTCCCTTTTATACATAGACATTTGAGTGGACATCAAACAAAAAACATGATACACATTGCACTTAACGAAATCAAGTATCAATAGATAAACGGTTCAACCAAGCAAACATTCAAACTGATCGAAATTGTTATATTAATCAAGCAACATTAACATTATATGTCCTTTTGTCAACATTATCATGGGTCTTATACATGGTGTGGTATACTTGAAACCATACTGTGTCCTATCTTAGACAAGGTACTACATTCCCTGAAACCAGGTAGCATGATCGTCCTACTATCAACCACAACACCATCCACTTTGAGAACAAGGTCATAATGACTGTTTGACTTTTTTGGATATGCGAGTCTTATCTTTTATTAATTTATCTTCAAACATGTTCCTATGTTGATCTCTTGGTTTTGTCTTCTGTTTGCAGGATTTTTTTCATAACATTCTGGTGCATGTATGTTTTGAGTGTCTGTGTTGGCACCTTCACATTGTGGCTATCGCACATACCTTGACCTTAGACACACACAATGTCTTAAGGTGGTTGAACCATTCCTAGCATGCAACATGTCTATTTTACGCAAAAAGGACCGCATTATCGTCCTAGCTTTCATTGTCATGATGCAACACATCCGTTTTTGCCATATTGAATTAAGGTTCTCACCTACTATTTGCATTTGTGAAAGCAAGTTTTTCTTCATTACTAATTTTTATCTGTCTAATTTCTTCTTACTAACATTTCTTCCATTAGTCATTGCAATACTCTCGGTCTAGTCCTAGCATTATTGTCGATTAACTGGCCTCTTTTTTTGTATTTTTCCGCCCAATTCCTTGAGGGGGCATTCATATACCCTATCTTTGTTTGTTGCATATTTATTGATTGTTCTTTGAAACAATGCTCCGAATTGCATTGTCTCAAAGAGGGGAAAAATTTAGGCATTTAAAATTGGTCAACACTTGGGGTGTCTTACTTTAACATGTTTGTGTTATCTTCTTTTAGGGTTTTCACATTTACTAACACTTTTTCTATGTTGTGCATTCAATCTTTATCATTTATTGATATTGTGTCATTCTTCTGCAGTCTTTCCTTATTCGATTTCATCTTCTCAATTTGAATTAGGTTCTATCAATATCAATTTCGAATCTCAATCAATGACCGTGATCAACCTATCATATCGATTGGACATTGGTGTAACTCTAATAATTGTCAATTAGAGTTTTTTCCTAAATCTTTGTCATTTGCAATATCAATTTTCCTTCAATCACTTATCAATTTCAATCAATTTGCAATCTTCAATTATCAATCTCTTTGTCAATTTGATCAACCTGTCATTAGTTTTTGTCAATGTTTATCAAATCAATCTTCATCAAATCAATTTTTTGTCAATGTTTGATCAAATCTCAATCAATCATCTTTATCCTTTTCAATTTGGGTCAATTTGTCATTAATCCCTTGCCAATTTGTTAGTTTATAAAATCAAGTTTCTTTATCACTTTTTGACCAATTTGTCATTGGTCTCTGTCATTATCAATCAATCATTTTTATGTTCTTGTTGGATCACAATTGTCATCATGAGTTTAATGTATTAATTATGTCTTGACCTAATCCATTTACTCTCTTTGTCTTTTGAACACCTCTAGGTCAAGAAAGGAAATCACTAAAACTTTGGGCACTTATCTAGCTTGTTGATGAATCACAAAACAATCTCGCATGTTTGGGATTCATATTTCCTCATCCACATTGGCCACTACCAAATCCATTTCCCCAAGGAAGGACTACTTGAAAACCTTTCAGCATAGCTATTTGGCTCCAACTTTGTACTCTCCCACCATCAAAGTGACTGCCATGAACATGGCATTAATGTTTGTGTCCACCCGATATTGGTGGTTGGTGAAGAGGAATCCCCCTCCTAAGACTTTTATCACCACATAAATGATCAATCTATGTGAATAATTGGACAATGTCTTGAGCCTTTTCTCCTTCACTTCTCCAAGAAAGGACATTTATCTTTTGTCTGATATTAGCCTAATAGGGGTGTCCATGGATGCCACTACCTAAACTACTACTAGAGCCATAAACTAAAGTCAGAGAATGAGGAAAGATGACCGAATACGAGATAAATAAGCCATATCTCTCAAATATATATAAAAAATTATGTCATGCTTAGTTTTCCATTTACAATGCTTAGAATCATAAAAAATATTAGCTTTGCTAGGAAGTAAATGCCATTGATGCTCGGGCATGCCAATGGCCAAGGTAAGTGTTCTTTGCTAGCAAATATGCCCATTGAGGGCCTTGCAAAGGATGGCTGAATGTATCTCATCTTCCAAGAAATCTCATTGGTGAGAGAGATCATCAATGCTCAATCATAAATGAGGTATTATGCAAGTTCTATCATAATAGAATACACCGTCACCATCTTCTGATTAAGGGTGATGTAGTCCCATGTGGGGTCCGTGTGGCATCAGATAATGCCACCTGAGATTTTTGCATCCATTGTGGCTACCTTGACCAAATCATCTATTTTTCCATTACCTTCTCAATATACATGGGCCAATTCAAAGTTTGTGAATGTTTGTATTAATTCATTGATTGGCTTTAACCAATGGTTGAGATTCCAGTTGGGTGTGGTATTTTTTTTGTATTAAGTATCATAAAATATCATTACAACATTTAGAAGTCTAGGCTAGAGAACACACATCTAGCTAGCATTTACATCTCATAGTGACAATAAAACCATGTTAGGAAGGTCAGCGGGCCATATTATGTGGCCTTATACACATGATGCGACTGAAATACAAAATTACAGAGTTGGATGTCCCATATACAAAATATATCATAGAGGATTTTCAACTAACTAAATAGGAAGGAGGAGTCAGGATCAATATTGTCGCCCATGGGGGGGGAAGCCACACAATCCATCCTAGCTCAGCCTCGCACCACACCAGTACATTTCCTTCGGCGAACTAATCTCTAAAGGGGTGGGAAGGCAGACCTTCTAGTTCCAGCTCAATAAAATCCTCTCTCTATTGTCTTGTCTCCATCTCTTGCATAAATCTCATTAGCGCCTACTCAAAGTGTGTCATGTTGCTTCCCATACGGTCCCAAGTGAAGCCATGGGATAGTTCTCAGATGAAGACAAGAGTTGTTCCATCATTCAACCATCTATCAAATTTGTCCTCGTCCAGCTGTAGAACCACAATGACCTACATAAAACAAGGTAACGAATGAGCCTCCTAAGAGACTTAGTGAGGTATCTACCATTTCCAATAAACACATCATCATTCCTAGATTTCCAAATGATCCAAAGAATTTCCAAGGAGAGAACATACCAAAAAAGATTAGCACATTTCTTGCCACCTTTAACATAACCAAGTACCACCTCTTCAATAGAAAGACATTTATTATCTACTGAGAAGCCAAACAATTTCCATACCTCTTTGGCAAAATGAAATTCAAAGAAAATATGAAGCACAAACTCAGGGAGATGACACAATTTACACAGTAGGGGGTTGCCATTATTATCTTTAAGCTGGAGTTTGTGAAGCAAAAGTTTCCAGGCAAATAATTTCTTGTTTGGTTCAGTCGGATTAGACCAAAATCTCAAGAGACTAGTGTGCCACTTTTTAGAATCCCAGGTGAGGTTCCATATATTGTTGAGATGGGTTAGAATATCTTCGGAATCAACAAGGGTAGAGTAAATCAGTTTGGCCTTTATTAGAGGAAGGGGGGATCCATCTCTCCACAATAGGGAGGAGATTGGGGAGAGTGAAGAAGGAGCAGGTGAGGAGAGGATGGGATCGAGTGTAGACTTGAGGACATTGTAGGTTCTGGCTTGGGAGATGGGGAGGTTGAATTCAGAGCTAAGGGCATCCCAAGAGATCAAGGTACCATCTTTCATGATATATTCAAAAGTAACCAGTCCTAAGTTGTGCCACTTCAAAGCAGAGCACCCTTGAAGACAGGCTAGTTGCTTTCCATTATGTAGAGTATTCCACCATATAGATCTTCCCAAATTGAGAGATCCCTTATTATCAACAATGCCCCTATTGCTGATGAATTGTCTGACATGGTTCCAAGCCCTCCATATAGACTTGAATACTTCTGATCCCGCAGGAGAAATCTCAAAATTACCAGCAATCAGGTGCCCCATGGGCAAGCTCTTCCAATTTTTTGCCTTTTTAGGGGTGGAGCGTTGTATATTGTGTCTGATCAGAATTTTCCAAGGTTCATAGCCATCAAGGGCTTTAAAAATCCATTTGGAAGCCAGGGCAATTCCCTGAGTTTTAAGGTCTTTGAGGCCCATACCCCCTACATCTTAGATCTAACACACCAATCCTATTTAACAACCTGCTGTTTCCTATTCCCCTTCCCATCTGACCATAGAAATTTCCTGATTTGTTTTTGAAGATAGTTGAACTGGTAATTATTGAATATCCAAGCTGAGGAGCAATAGATGTTATATGATGACAAGATTTTTTGACAGACCTGAAACCGACCTGCGAGGGAGAGGAAGTTCCTATTCCATTTGGTAAGTTTTTTATCCACCTTATTCCTGAACCCCTCCCACATTTCTTTCAGATTTGAGGAGACAGAGAAGGTAATACCCAAATATCTGGTGTGGTATTTTTCTATATTGCATTAATAGTTATTAGTGAATCTCCTTCAAGGTGGAGATGTCTCACATAGAGGTCCTTAGCCATTTGCAGTCACAAGAGAGAAACCCTAAATTTTGCAATATTTTTCGTGGTCTCCCCTAGATATTCAAACCTTTCAGCAAGAATATTTTCATTGTGGTCTCGAGCAATGCACCCAGCCCCACTGGCCCCAAGGTTTCCTTTTGAAGTCCCATCAAAGTTGATCTTGGCCCACCCAATCTCAGGGGCACACCAAACCAAAATCCCCCAAAGATCATCAAGAAGATCAACCTTCCTAGCCTCATTAACAGGGGAATGCAATATGGTCTTTATATTTGTCTTAATTGTTTTAAATTGTAAATCTTGTCATATTTTTATATTTATAAATGCTAACTTTTTCTAAAATTTGATATCTCTCGACATCCTCTACATGAATTTTATTTATAAAATATAAGTATGCTAGTTATAATTTTAAATATATATGATACATATTAATATTTATACATATATTGAATTGAAAAAATATTGTGCATACAGCCGCCCTTATTCAAATAATAAAATAATCTTAATAATATTATTTATTGAATTCATAATATAAATAAATGTTGATGTTTTAATTAAAATATATTTATATAATATTTTTGCATTTTGAATATTTAATAATTGTTTGGTACCATAATTATTTATTTATTTACTTATCATTATATGAGACCAAACAAAATATCATTTTAGATTTATGTGTAATAATAATTTATTTTAAATTCATAAAAAATGAATTGGAAGAATAAGGTAAGTGTACATACCTTTTTGCCATCTTTTCTTTATTTTTATATTGTTTTATTTTATAAGGCATATTTTTAATTAAAATGAAAAAATAAGAAATATTATATAACAAAGATAATATTAGTATTTTTATTCTTATTTTAATGTTAGAAGAATGTTGGAAGAATTTTTTACATAGAAACATATTGACAGATTTATTCACGCACTTGAATTTTTTAAATTTTTTCCTTTACATTTCCCTCAAATAATATCCCTTATCTAATAATTTTTGTAACATTAATATTCACCCAAGTAAGTCTAAACAATCCTCTCCAAGTTTTCCAAATGTAATAAATTCAAATAATCCTGCTAAAAAATATCCAAGAAAGTACATGCATTCAAAAGAAAATTTACTTGCATTTAGATTTTACTCAAACAAATAAACATAGATTTATTTTAACACTTTTAAAAAAATGATAATATTTGCATTTGAAAATATACAAAAGAAGATTAAATAGACAAAAACCCGGATTCACAAAAAGATCAAATCCTTCTCTATTGAACCATGCTTTTGCTTCCAACTTCCTTTCTTCAAACTCCTCTCCTGCAATTCTGATAGCAATCTCCCCCACCAAAAGTAGTATCTATATTATGTTCAAATTCATCAAAAAATCTCCTTCCCAAAGTAGTATCCATATTCAACTCATATTTCATCAAAGATCTCTAGCAAAACTTGCTCACAAAGATTCTTCTAAACTAGAAGTAATTCATAAAATGAAACCTCAATAACATCTCCCGGAAAGAGTGTGTAAAATGCATACAATATTCTTCTAATTTATATATTTTGAAGTTGTAAATAATTTTTACCATCCAAAAGAATAATTTTCAAATTAGGGAGATTCTCGAATTAATAGTTGTAAGAGAATACACAAAAATAAAATTGTAACTCCGTTGTTGTTAATTTATTTATTTCTTTCATTTTATCAAAAATGAATTTTGTAACTCCCTTGTCATAAAAATACCAAATACCATGAATAGAGATATTCCTATCATAGAATTAATTTGTAATTCCCATGTCATAGCATTTACTAAAATAATATTTATTCCTTCCAAAATAAATAAATATTATAACTTCCACTTGTCAAAGAATATGCTTATAATAACTTTCCTCTTCTATCGTGCCAAGTGTCTTGGCCTTCCCCTTTCTCTTACATCACGTGCTTAATAAAAATATATGCATTAAAATAAATATAAAATAAGTATTTAATCACTTGCATCTATTTATTATTCTAATGTAAGGAATATTTTTTTTTGGTCTTCTAATATATATATATATATATATATATATATATATATATATACACTAGTCTACTGTTACATTGAATTACTTAATTTAGTGCATTTATTAATTTTGAGTTTATTTGATTTATTAATTGATTTTTAATTTATTATAAATAAATAATTAATCAATTTCAACCTTACCAAAAATTAATCAAATAATTTTTTTGAATATTCTAAGTGAGAGGGTTGTGACAAATTGGTAGGTCCATGTTCAAATTTTATTAAATTTATTTATTTTATATACACTCATGCTCCTTGGTCACATAAGCGACCAAGGTTTTCACTAAGCTTATTCCTAAGCCCATGGGTTGCAAGGGGCTAAACCCAACCCCTATAGTTTAAAAAAAAAATCATCCAACCCTTGGTCACTTGGGTGATGAAGAGCTAGGTCAAAGGGGTTGTAGCGTCCTAAATTGTACTCCCTTACAATTTTGTCCTCACTTGGGCCCTCACCTTGGCGTTCGATCCCCAGGGCCTGATTGAAGCCTTGATTCTACTCACACCATGTATCAAACTCAAATTTTCTTTATTTGTACTTTACTGCTTAAGATTTTAGGACCCTCATGTCTAGGACCAGGGCACCCAATGCCATGGTCCTCTCAAAAAGGGCCCATTTTGGGGCCTCATAATGGTAACTTTATTTGAGTGGGAACCTAGATCTCGTGTCGGCTAATGTTAGAAAATTAATTTGTTTATCGAATAGCATGTATAAAAGGAGGTATACCCCTCTCATTTAAAAAGAAACCCTAATTCCTTGTGAAGAAAAACAAAACTTCATTAAAAGGTGTATCATTAGTTTTTCAGACATTTTCAACCTTTCCCTCAAAAGGATAGTATTTCCATTACAATAGTCCATTTATATATCAATTCTGTTCCATGGTTAATTCCAAAACTAGGGTTTTACCTAAGGTAAACCCCTATTCCCTACCATTTCCCCCTCTCTACTATGTGCAAGAACATGTACAAAGCTGGACTTTTTAGGATTGATAATATTTACAAAGATGAATAGGTTCTGTGATGAGGGAAACATGATGCTGAATCTCAGATTTATAGCTTCCAACATCAACAATGGAGGTAGCCTGGTAAACACACATGTAAATCACACAAATCAAACTATGCTAGACACAAACACACACGTGCAAATTCAACATTAATCATCATTACCATCCTATCCTTCAAGGTCTTGTTTTGCAGATGGGTGCTTTCAGAAGCACTTAACACAATACGCTATGAAGTAATGGACTATGAAAATAAGATATGTCAAAATGAAAGCAAGATGAACATAAAAGTTCATGGATGCAAGAATACAGATGCACAATAACAAGATATGCAAAAGTCGTGGATGTCCAAATGGGAGAGGGGCTTTTCTTTTTATAAGCATTCTCCAGGTGAATTCAAGTTTTGAGATGAATGTGGGACAAAAGATGATTTTGAAACTTGTAAGTGTTTATCCCACATGCCTAAGGTGAATGTAAATAGGCAGAGAAGAAAGAATAAATGAGTAATGTAAATTCTTATGCATATATTTGTGAAAATAGATAAATGATATAATTATTAAATATATAGGTGATAGAATAATAATTTTATTTATTTTTTTGATCGGTAAAAGGCCGTAGCGAGAGAGATTTTATTAATTAAAATGTGATAATTACAAGTCCATTCAGTGTGGGCACAAGTAGGAAAGAATGAAGGGAAGAAAACCTCCAGTCTAGCCCAGATCCATTAATGGATCAAAAAATTAATGCTAGAGAAAGTTGATAATAAAGAACATGATACATGAATCCCTGGATAATGCATATCCAGGTGAATGTACTTGAAAGAATACTTAAGGATCATCCACACTTTTCTTTAGTGCTGCGTTTCGACCCTTCCTTGATAATGATAACCTCGATCATGATTATCAACACATCTCTAACCTGAATTCTTATTTTGCCTGGTTTGGATCTAACCATTCCACTATTCTACATAAGAACCTTATCATACCTTACAACCCATATCAACGTTAGAATGATTACAATAATTACATACTCTAAAAAAAAAACAATAGCTTGAAACATAACTTTCTAATTGATTATTAAAGACAACTTCCCTCAGTAGGTATCGAACCCTTAAACTTGTCGAGATAATACCTGCAAGAATCCTCATTCCTGCCATACAACAGAATACTGCAAAAAATGTTAGCCGAAAAATATACCCCCATACATAATGCCCATCCTATACCAAATCATCCGCTAAATAGCTTTAGAATTGAGAGCACTACCTTCACATCCAATATTGAAGGATATGCAATCAAAGACAACCTATTGAGAAGCATGGTCAGACATTTATTTCCAGACAACCCACCCATATAAAACACTAAAAAGGATTAAATAGAGAGAAACCTTCCAACCATCACAGATCTAAATCAGAGCGGTCATCCATCTTAATTTGGAAAACCTTCCTTTCATAAGACACAAACCTCTTTGCTTATAAAATCCTGCCAATAGAAGTGCGATTACAAAAAGATGACCATACACACATATATATATATATATATATATATATACACCTATATATATATATATGTATGTATGTATGTACGTATGTATGTATGTATGTATGTATAGGTATATATATATATATATATATATATATATGTATATATATGTATATATATGTATATATATACATATATATGTGTGTGTGTGTGTGTAAATATCTACATAAATATCTATATATATATATATCTATATATATATATATATATATATATATATATATATATATATATATATATATATATATATATATATATATATATATATATATATAGCCAAGAGCAGAGCATTATCATATCTAGCCAAGAGCTAAAAGAGCTTCATGATGAAAACTCTTTTGTCAAAAGGCTCTAAGAATTTGAAAATCTTCCCTCTAGATGGAATACCATCTATGCTTAAGGATAGTATACTACAAATAGAAGTACAAAAACAGGAAGATACATACATACATACATACATACATACATACATACATACATATATATATATATATATATATATATATATAAACTTATGTATCTATATATATGTATATTTATATATATCTTATTGGAGCCGATTTGACCATAAATTAAGAGAGTGGAATAGAGGCTAAGATGACAAATAAAGACAACTAAACCCATAAGAAAAAATCAGTGAGCTAGATAGAGAAAATCATAAATAATTATAGAGAGTATATAGATTAAACACCCATAAGTATTTAAAATATAAGTCTGAAATAGAACGAAAGCAAGACAAAACTCTTGAGAGTTAAAAAGGCGATGAAAGGGAAAACCCAAGACAAACCCCCATTAATGGTCCAACATTTCCATGCCTGCAGCACTGATAGACAAAAAGGAACCAGAAACAAAAGAAGGCCCCCTCTTTGGTAGAAGCCTCATCCTTTCCTTCCCTACTTATGAGGGCGCCTGGTTCCCGAGCACTCTGGATTTACTGAAGAGGGGGAGGCAGGAGAGGGAGGAATTGGCATATCATCTGAGATCACTGTGATGTTCTCAGCTTCGAGATAATTAATAAACCATTTGTTGCGCGAAGGATTTTTAACCCGCAAGATCCATAAAAGGAAGGAAAAATTCCTGCTCCTGATAGGGCTATAAGCTTCAAAGGTCTGAAGATCCTCTATAGCCAGAATGGGGAATCATGGCACCGGTTTATTCATCCTGATAAGGATATCGTAATCTCAAGGCTTTGGAGCAGAAAGATCTTCATCAATGTTGACTACCACCATCTCCAATTTGCCCAACATTTCCTTTTTGAAGACCTTTTTGCAAAGCTTCACCACTACATTTCTATCTTTCTCAAGATGCATAGCTATTGCTAAGAACATCATTGCGATGTCTGGATTAGCTTTGGTCCGATCCTCATTTAAGATATAATCCCTCCCCAAGGTTTTCATAATAGCATCGATAACCAGGGGATTCGGGTGAACCAGAATACCCTTCAATCTCTCCTCTTTGATTTCCCTACAAAGGCCATCTGCCATTTGAGCCCTAGAAGTCTTAGCGGAGTATCCATCTGAGCTAAATGGAAGATAAACTGGGACCTTGACCAAATAGTCTAAAAATAGTAGGAGTATTAATGCTTCATGAAAAACAACTCATCTAGCCGTAGAGGAAAGCAGAATGCAGATAAATGATCGATATCAGAGGGTCAGGATGCAAATGGAGTGATCTCAAGGATCTAAGAAATAATTATCGCCGCCTTAAAGCATACAAGCAAAGGGTACTTATACCTTCAATCGTAGGAGTGTCATATCATCATTACTAGAGTACCATCACATTGGTATTAATTGAGGAGGAGTTGCTGACGAAGGACATCCGAAAAAGAAAAGAAAATCCCTCTAAACAACCAAAGCTTAAGCTAAAAAAGGCTATATTGAGCTTAGAAGGCTTAGAGAAGAAGATAAGGTGAACTCTAAAGGGATTCATAATATTTTATTCCTTTTAGTATGCAATGTATATGTAAATATTAATACCTATATATCCATGTATATATATTTCAGTTGTAATGATATATATGAATGCATGTCTATATACATATGCATATTCCTATATACCGTTGCATACTACTAGTCATAAAATCTTATATATCATCTGATACTATATATCCAAAATTATATATACATATGTATAGATATATGTATAATATTCATGGTTTATACATATACATATAACTCTATACTTTATGTATATATCCATATTTATATATCTAGCAGGGTATATATAAGTTTTGGATTATATCTTGAATGCATACCTATATATATATATATAATAGAAATTGCTAATCAAATTATATATGTTAATTGTATATCTATATATTGTGAGAGTAGGCATATATAGAGATATAGGTATATATCTATATACATATCTATATATATATATGTTTGAGTATTATATATATATATATAGTGGATAAGATTATATAAATTTATATGTATATATAAATACATATACCTGTATATATTTGTATGAGTATGATTGCATATAAATCTGACAACTATGAATATCAACATATATATGCATATATATGTAATTATATGTATATATATGTGTGACACTATATATATATACATGTATATATCTATCTATATATATATATTTTCATTTTTATATATGAATATTCATATATATATATATATATATATAAGTGTGTATATATATGAATATTTATTGGTTTTGCCTAAGATTTTGAACTCCTCGCCAGCTGCTCCTAAGTAAGAAAACTTAGCTGTTCTACTGTTTCCTTGTTTACATGTTATGTTGTCAGACATTTAAGAGAAGACCTAAGATAGAGCTTTAGGGAAGATGAATGCCATCCACTCCCAAGTTAGCTAACTCATCAACCCTTTTGTTGCCTTCCCTATAGATGTGATTGATCATAAATCTCTCAAAACCTTTGCATAACTCAATGGCCCATGTCAATATAGATTTGAGTCTCCAATTGGGCATACTACCTTTTCTTAGAGCATTGATAACAATTGTTGAGTCCCCTTCAATATCCAAATTCTTCACTCCCATCTTTTTGCAAATATTAAGGCCTTCTAGCAGGGCAACCAATTCAACCCAATTATTAGTCTTTTTACCTATTGGGTAAGCCCTCAGGGAAATTTCCTTTCCTTCCCAGTTATGGATAGAGCATCCTATCCCTGCCACCCCTGGGTTGCCTCGGGAGGCCCCAACAAAGTTTAGCTTCAATCATCCCTCACCTGGAGGTTGCCACTTACATTCAACTCTTTTCCTTAGATTTACTTCAGGGCCATCCCCAATATAGGGTGGGATAGATAGTCCCTGCCATATCCCCTTCATCTTCTCATCCCAATAAGTTACTGTAGCATTCTTCTTCAGATCGAAGTTGATCAAATTTTTCACTTTTGAAAAGATGCCTATTCCCTTCCTTCCAAAATTCCCAAATTATGGAAGATGGAAGAGAAATCCATAAGCCTTCAAATAGACAACCTCTTCTTAGGATGGGCCAGGCTTTGAACATTCCTAAAATAGTTTGGGGAAAGGCAGAGGACTAGCCTAGTTTCTGGGTAAACCACACCCAACATTGGTTTGCATAGTTGCAATTGAGGAGGAGGTGGTTTGTGTCCTCTTCATCCTTTTCACAAAGAGGGCATCTACTAGGTCCCTCATACCCCATCCTCCTGAATTTTTCAGCAGTCAAGAGCTTATTCTAGAGAGCAAGCCATGTGAAGACTCTAGCCTTGGGTAGGCAATACCTGTCCCAGCAAAGTTTCAGAGGCAACTCTATCTTGGGTCTAAGATGAGATTTAGTGATATGATAATACCCATCCTTGGAGTTATATTCCCCATTCATGGAGCCATCCCACACAAGCCTATCCTTGCCTAGAATAAAGGAGATGTTTCTTTCTCTTAGAATTGCCATGAGTTTGTCTTTATCCCTTACAGGGATATCCTCATTTTCTTTGACTATCCATTTCCACCCCGCTCCATCCTCTAAGGAGGAAATGTAGTTCCCAATCAATTTCCCTCTATTTTATTCTAGGAGTGCTCTTGTAGGCCTGAAGTCATAGATTTTCTCGATCGCCTTATACCCTCCCCAAGAGTCTGACCAAAACAAGGCATCTTCCCCTGACCCTAGGTTCCAAGTGAGTTTATCTATGATAATATTTCTACATTCCAGCATAAAGTTCCATATGCGAGAGCCTCTTGGTGGATTTTTTTCTCTAAATATTTGGATAGGGTTATCTTCATTAAGGTATTTATGGTACAAGATTCTTGCCCATTTTAAATGGGGATGTTTGAATATTCTCCATACTAACTTTGCCCCAAGGGCCTTGCTTTGGTCACAGATATTTTTAATGCCGACACCTCCTTCTTCTTTTGGTCTACAAATCTTATCCCAAGATAGAAGTGATATTTTCTTATCTTCACTGGCACCTTGCCAAAAGAAAGTCCAAGGGTGTTTATTTAGCTCATCCCATTTTTTAGCTGACAAATTGTGACAAGAAAGTTGGTAAATGGGCATTGCTGCCAGAACTGATTTGACCAAGGTTGCCCTGCCTGCAAAGGACAACCATTTCCCTTTCCAAGAGTTAATTTTCATCTTGATTTTTTCCACCATGTGGTCCCAAGACTTAGATGTCCTGCTTCCTTTATCCAAAGGGATGCCTAAATATTTGCAAGGGAGGAGACCAAGCTTGATCTCCAAGACCCTGCATATCTCTTCCTCAGATGCAGTTTCTATGTTGAACATGAACACAACTGACTTCTCCAAATTGACCTCTTGACCCAAGGCTTCCATGTAGGATTTGAGGATACCTTTGAAGGCCCTTTCTTCTCTAATGTCGCCTTGACCAAAAAGTATTGTATCATCTACAAATTGCTGGTGGGTAATGGGAGTTAGACCACTGGTAATGGGTATACATATGATTTCACCCTCTTCCCTAGCCTTTGAGATAGACCTACCAAGAGCCTCTGCCATAATGATGAAGAGGAAAGGAGACATAGGGTCTCCCTGCCTAAGTCCCCTAGAGCTACTAAAAAAAAAACCTTCAGCTGTGCCATTGACCATGATAGAGAATTTGGGGGTGGATATGCATTCAAAAATAAGGTTGATCCAAGATTTGGTAAAGCCAAATGCTTCCAAACATTTGCATAAAAATCTCCAATCCACTTTGTCATAAGCTTTACTAATATCTAATTTGACCAACATGCTTGGTGCTCCATTAAGCTGGACCAAATGTATAGCTTCTTGAGCTATGATTACCCCATCATAGATTGATCTATCGGACACAAAGCCTGTTTGTTCTTCGCTAATGATGATAGGGAGAAGTTTTTGAAGTCTAGTTTCTAGAGTTTTGGTAAGTAGTTTATAAAGGGTATTACACAGGGCTATGGGCCTATATTCATTAAAGCTATCAGGTTTCTCTTTTTTCAGAATTAGAACTAAGAAAGTATTGTTGATATCCTTCAATATCTTACCTAAGTTTCTAACACCCTCTAAGGCCTCTGTGATCTCCGAACCCATAAATCCCCAACATTTTTGGAAGAAACCAGTTGGGAAGCCATCTGGGCCTGGAGCCTTATCTAGATTCATTTTCAAGAGGGTAGATTTGACCTCCTCCTCTATAAATTTATCAAGCAGACATCTGTTGTGTTCTGCATCAATAAGTTTTGGAATATTTTTAATTATATTATGTGGGCCTCTAAGGTTGGAACCAACAGTATTGTTAAGGATGCCTTCAAAAAACCTTACCGCTTTTGCGGCCACCTTTGACGGGTCTTCTAGATTTACTCCTTGGTAGTTCTTAATGTTAGAGATTCGGTTTACCCATCTTTACTGCTTGGTGTTGTTATGAAAGAACTTTGTGTTGCGATCTCCATCTTTCAACCATGTTTCCCTAGATTTTTGTCTTCAAAAGATTTCTTCTTTTGCCAAAATCTTTTCATACTCTTTTAGTAATATTTTTTCCTTTAAGAAGAGAGGTTCATCCATCCCTCGATCCAAAACTTCCCTATTAACATCCTTGAGGTCCTTTTCTACTAAAAGTTTCTTATCAAAGATATTACCAAAGTTCTCTCTATTCCACTCGAAGAGCCTCCTTTTGATTAACTGTAGTTTGTTTGCAACAATATACATCTTTGAACCTAAGAATAATGATTCAGTCCACCATTGTTCAATCAGGTTGATGATGTTATCATCCTTATACCACATGTTCTTGAATTTGAACGAGTAGTTTCTTGGTCCTTGTTATGCCAGAATGTTAAGTTGGAGTGGATAATGGTCAAAACCAAATAAATGTAGGATCTCTACTTCCATAGTGTAAGTGAAATTCATAAGCCCCCCATGGATAAAAAATCTATCAAGATTTTCAGCAATATTGCTAAAGCCTTTCCTTCTGTTCTTCCATGTAAAGGTGTTCTCTGTTGTCTGGATTTCCAACAAAGAATTCCTATTGATCCAATCATTGAAGTCCAATGCCGTTGTAGGTAATTTGTTACTACCTCCTCTTTTGTCTGATGCCTTAGTGATGGCAATGAAATCTCCTCCAATAATACACATCTCATTCAGATTGTTTCTTAAGAAAGTCTCAAGTTCCAACCAGACTTGAGCTTTATCCCTATTCTGAATAGGACCATATACATTGATCAGGTTAAATCTTAACTTATTATTATAGCAGTTTACCTTTCCACCTATCCAATTCTATTTTTTCTCTGATGGTGTAAATGAGGAATATCTAGTATCCCAGATGATTGCTAAGCCTCCTGAAGCCCCAAGGGCTGGGGAATACTTCAGTTTTCTAAAACCTAATTTCTTCTCAAAGAGGTCTATCTCAGATGAGCTCATTTTAGTTTCTTAGATTAGAATTATGTCTGGTTTTGATTAAGATATACATCATTTTATGATACGCTTCTTGTTAGGGGCATTCACGCCCCTAACATTCCATGATAAGAGTTTCATGGCTCTGTGGGGAGGAACTTCCCCTCCCCTACATTAAATATAGATGAAATATTTGGTTGGCCCCTAGCTTCCCCATCCTTGGCTCTTAATTCAACAAGGGATCTCCTACCCCTCCTTTTGATAGACTTGGCATAGTCAGGAGAGTCTTTGCTCTCCTCTGTATTATGAATGCCTAGAATGTTTGGGTTCTCATTTTCCAAATTATCTAGGACAATGAACAATGCTTCTGTTTCCATATTGACTCTGGCACTATCCACTAAATTTTTCACATATACATCCCTCTGCCTTTCGAATTCTTTGGAATCACAAACCTCATCAGCAAATTGTTCCATTAGGTCATTAACTACTTCTTCCCCAATAAAGTTGGAAATAATGTTGACTTCCCTTTATACTTGTTCTCTCTCTTCCCCTTCTACCACCACTGAATCAATATTCAGGGATGGTCTATTTTCCTCTGCCCGCCCACTATCCTCCATATCCTTATCTTGTGTTGTCGGTTGTTCTTGCTCAGATCCATTATCCTTAGCAGGGGGATAACTTTCTTTCACCAATGGTTGCTCTGAAAGGGATAAATTTACTCTTGTTGAAATCCTTAGGAGGCTCACTATTTCCTTCCCTGAGTCTATGCTTATTCCAGAGTTGATATTTTCCCCTGGAGTGCATACACACGACAATTCCTTCTGCATAGGTGGCTCACTAATCTCTCCATCTTCTAAATCTTGTTCCTTTTTCCAAGGTTCAACTATTTTTGTCATACCTACTTCTAGAGATGGGAGGAAGGGTGACTTTGTTTTCTTATTTAAGGAGTCCTTAGATAAGGACTCATAGCATTGATCAATGCCATTTCTATTGCAGAGGCTTGATGCTTAGTTTCTATCTTTAAAGATTCATCGCCCTCCAGAGTGAAACCCCCAATTCCTTCCATAAATTTAAATTTGACACCCTCTTTATTATGTTTTATCCGAGGGTATGACATCACAGGTGAGGTTTTCCTGGAAATATCATCTATGATGGATCCATTATAAATGGAAGGTTCGATGTTTAAAATATGGTTATTGAATTTTAAAACTATATTTTTTAAAGTTTTGATACTAATATCCATATTCACCATGAGAACATGGTTTGAGAATTTAAATGGGGTTTTTTTGACACATTCGAATTTCCCTATCTTATTGCCTATCATTCTTAAGATTTCTAAATTATGAAGTTCTACTGGTAAGTTATCAATTGATATTGCTCTATTTACCATAAAAGGATTTAAACGGGATGGATCAAAAAGGGGTTGCCATTCCCAACATTCTAAGCAAAAACCCTTATATGCCAGAATATCCCCATTCAAAAGCCCATTTCTCAAATCTGGATTGCTACATTCTATTGAAAGGAAATTTTCAGGGAGGAAGTCGATACTTACCAGGCCCTGAAAGGTTATCTTTAATCATTCAACGATTTGTTCAGCTGGAGTACCTATACCTTCCCATCGAGAAAAGATGACAAATTATTTACAGTGCCTCTGATACTTTGTTAGGGTTTGATTGTTGATTTCTATCAATAGCGTTTCCTCTGTGGCTGATGGATGCATTGATTGGTCACCCTTAATTTGTTTGTCCGCTGATGGATTTTGATGGTGGTGCAGTGAATATTTGGCTAGGGTTTCCTTGCCCCACAAAATCTTCTTTGTAAATTTTCGCCGGAGAGTGTTTCCCCTATTTATGGTTCTGTCTTTATGGGTAGGTTTTAAAAAACCCTTCTCTGTATAACGCAGTGGATGACAGTCAGGACATGCTAGTTGATGATTTGCCCCACTTGTTGGGCATTTGGGTTGCTTGCATCCAACCATCTTCCAATTCCGACCATCAATGTTCAGGGGAGGATGGGGAGCCCTTCCCATATCTATCAGCGAATATTTGGTTTTCGTAAAGAAGGTCTGTTGATCTCACGTTTTTTTTGATTATGAGATAAGACTATGACCATCATCTTGGTGTCTACTAGAAAGAACAAAAAAATGATTTGCATAGCCCATAAAGTTTCCATATGAAGGCCTCAACAACAGGTTAGATGTCGCATAGGAATTGCACCAAGTTTTTGCATGCTGAGCCATTTTTTTTCAAATTTAAGATAGAATAATAATATTATTAAATGATAAATGGAATAATAATATTAATAATATTAATAATAGAAAAATATAATATAGATATTATTGATGATATATAATAATATTAGTGAATTAATCATGGATAAATAATAATAGGATAATATTGATGAAGAATAATAGATGGAATAAACATGAAAATGAAGTGGATCCACCCAAGACTAAGATGACAAATTTTGTGTGTCTACATTTTGCCCCTCATTGAGACAATTTAGCCTATCATGTTGTTTCAAAGAAAATGATCAACTGATACATGCCCTAGAGATATCCTGGTAGGGGTGATGATTTATTGGTTATGCCCCTCGAGAGATTGATCGAATAGATTGATGGAGATTGATCTCTCGATAGATTATGAAAAGAAGATTGGATGATTGATATTGCGTAAGTGATTAAATTGAGATGTACATTTGATGGAAATGCATAGTTGATGAGGCATAACTGAACAATTGATGGAAATGAACAATATAGCCAAGTTGATAAGCTGATTAAGCTGATTGAGCTAATTAAGTTGATTGAGTTGATAGGGATTGATGATAGCACAAGATAAATTGATCCAATGATTGATTGATTGATCCAGGGGTGTTGAGATTGCAAGAAGCAAGTAGATAGATATGATAAAGTGATTAAAGATTCAAAGACATGCATTAGTTGGATAAAGCATTTGATTGATCTTGCTACAATAAGAAGAATGAAGAAAATGATGAAAGAAATGATAAAAAAGAGAAATGAAAAAAGGGAATGAAAGGAGAAAAGTGATGAGAAAGAAGAATGAGCGATGAGAAAGAGGATATGAAAGTGATGAGTATTCTTGTGCTTTTTGAAGTGCTAAAGTCATCATCAAGCTTATTATGGAAAAAGGATAAAAATCATCTAGATATGAATAAGACCCAAATGAATCATCATACCAATTGCGTGAAACAAAACACATCAGACCGGAAATTATTGCCTCTATTTACATCAGACTGTTATGCCCTCCATGATCTTGGATGATTATGTCCTAAGATGAGTCATCATAGTATTAAGGAACAATCCACAAGCAACAAACATGTGAAGATGCCCCATCCTTGCCTTCTAGTCAAAGACATCTTGGATATAAAATCTCTAGTCCGAGACATCCTAGAAAAACTAAAAGACATGTCACCAAAAAATAAAATTAGAAACAATCAAAAGATATAATCAAACAAACAAGCAATATGCTTTATGCCAAAGTGATTTTTGTCACAATTAATGTGTTTGAGTTTTGATAAGTCGATAGTGTATTGTTATGTTTTCTTAATCATAATCTCATCACATCATGATCATAAGACATGTTTCTGGATTTTTGATGAAATGTTTTACGATCTTTAGGATTTTTTAAATGATTTAATTTTTAGGGTTTTTTGCAGGACAATTTATAATTTTTAGGTTTTTTTCAGAACATTTTATGATTTTTTTCAAGACATTTTATGATTTTTTTCATAACATTTTATGATTTTTATGATTTTTTCAAGACATTTTATGATTTTTATGGTTTTTTAAAGATATTTTAGGATTTTTAGGATTTTTTCAAGATATTTTATGATTTTTTTCAAGACATTTTAGGATTTTTAGGATTTTTTCATCTGACACTAGTACATTTGGGGCTCATTTTTTACAGACTATCATCAGAATTTTGACTATTTTTCATTGGATTACTGACAAATGAAGCCGTCAAAAACTTGTCATCGGACATTTTGATGCTGCCAGCTAACGTCAAAATTCTGACGACACCCTGAACTCTTCCGACGATGGCCATGACTACTCATCCAGAGAGAGAATGTCGTCGGACGTAGAGAATCCTCATTGGATGGATGTCGGAATTCCAGCACCTACCAAGAACTTGCACCAATGAGGATTATGATGAGTGTCTGACAATAGAGTGCCATTAGACATACATCATCCTTGTCAGATGTTTTGTTGATTGGCATCGAAATTCTGATGCCTGCTAGGAACTATGCACTAACAAGGATGCTATTTGTATGACGGTTTGGTCATCGGTGCAAATTTGGGAGGATGTTGAAATTCCGACGGTGATTTATTTAAAAATAAAATAAAATAATATGCATGCCAATGATAATGGTGCTTGTTGGTTCCCTTTTAGCATGTCCTACTAGATGGACCCAAGTAGTTCAATTTCAATGCTATTTGGAATCCCACATAAAGCCACATTGATATTTTATCCATTAATGGTATTCATAATGCCAAGGGTGGTAGGTTGAGAGTGGTAATAAAAAATGACAGGAATGCGGTTCAAAGGTAGGGGTTGGCAAAAGTGATCGATGATGGTATGTACAACTCTAAAGTACCAATGAAGAGATGAGTGAAAGAAAGTAATGGTTGGGATGTGTGGTAGGGGAAGGTTAAATACCTTTATGGGGATAGAGAGAGAAGTAAAAATTGAGAAGGGAGTCATTTTGGGAAGGTTAACTTTGTCACTCTAATTTCTTAAACAAACTCATGAGATTTACTATGCTTTCATACGTTGACCTTTAGGGGACTTAGACCAACACTTGGAATATAAAGGGGAAGGATCTACATGAAAAGTGATATCAAGGAAAGTTTCAAAGTCAATAAATGTGCATTTCAATCCATGAAATGAGTTACATGAAAAGGGGACAAGACAAGTCTAACCTAACCAATTTATCTTTCCCCCAAGAAATTCAAAGCTTGGATATTCAAGAAAGTGTGGGCCTTCCCATGTTGCATCCTTAGTAAGAATATTATTCCATCTAATCAAGTACTTGGTTATGGTTTTTCTCTTGAATTTCCTTTTTTTGGTCTCTATGACTATCTTAGAGATCAAGATGAGGAGGTATCTTCGAGGAAGGTTAAATATGTTTTCTCAATGCCCTCTTCAATTAGAATATATAAAGCACATTATGCATTTTAATTTCATCGAGTAATTACAACTCATACGCTACTTCAACTACCTACTTTTGGACCTTATATGGCCTCTAAAAGTGAGGACCAAGTTTTTCATATTTGATTGCCTTTACGAATGATTGCTTGCAAGGCTACAATGAAAAAATACCAAGTCTCCTATTTCAAATGTTTCATCCATATGATGGCAATCAACACACATATTTTTGTTGATTTTATGGTTGTCGGAGATTATTTTTGAGTGACTTCGAAATGTATTAGCCTTGTAGGATCAAGTCACTTGCTACTTGGAACCTATTATCAAAATAAACAGGGTCAACAAAATTTTTAATCTTCATTCCCATATAATAAATATCATGAAGGGTTAAACTCAATGACAATATGATGAGTTGTATTATAGTGGTACTTCCCCAAGGGGAGCCATTTTATCCATGCATTTTTCTAGTCCATTGCATAGTTTTTATTGCATCCCACCCATTTATTTACTATCTTAATTTGTTCATCCATTTGAAGGTAATTGTTAGTGTTGGGCATGAATTTGGTTCCCACCAAACAAAAGAGCCTTTTATATATGCTCAAGGATTGAGTATGTATGTCACTCATAATTCTCTTAGGTGGTCCATGAAGCATAAACACTTCCCTGAAGAACACTTCAACAACCTATGGTGCCTTTTAATTCAAAGAAATGATAAAGAGGTGTACATAATAAATAGGTTTTTCCACAACCATGTATATACAATCCTTGACTTGGACCTTGAGGAGTCCTACAATGAATTCCTCGAGGCACTCGCCCATTTTTCTTAATAACTGGCAAGGTATGAAACAATCTTATTGGAAATGACTACTTTATTTTGTTTCATTTGCAAATAAAAAAATCCTTGACCTATTATAGGATGTCACCTTGGAGTCCCTTCCGAGTGCACCTATCTTTGATTTTCTTATTAGTTTTAAAATACTACTAGTGTCTCAGAAAAAAGAAAGTAATGGATTACCCTTACAAATTTTGTCTTAATCTTAGATTCCTATAATCTTGTCCTTTAGAGCATGAGGTAATTGGATATTAAGTACTTTTAATCTGTTATTTCACTTCTAGAACACAAATATTTAATGTATTATATATGTATTATGTGTCACATTAGCCTTCCAATTTGCAGAGATGTGGTTTTCTTATGGCTACAAATGATGCATTACATTATTTATGGTCACTATTAACCCTAAGAAGGGTTTTGACAGTGCTTTACAAAAATTGGAATATATTTTTCAAAACAAAATCAAATTGGATGAAACCAAAGCCAAAATAAAGGGGTTCGGTCCTCTTTCATCTCTAGTAGGTAATAAATGCAAATGAATAACAAAATTTAAGGATCCAAGGCCTAGAAGTGACTATCACGTGGAGTAACACAAGAAAAGTGCAGCAAGCTTTAATATTTTATTGATTTCTCCTTAGTATATGGAATTCCAACCTTACAATGAACGAGGATAGGCCTTTTTATAGGTTTCTCAGCCTTCCCAATGCTTATAACTACCTTTTAAACTCCACTTAACCATTGGAGACATAAAATTGCCCTTTACAAAGAAAAGTTGCTCATGACAATATTTGTCAATAATGACAACTTTCAACATTTTGTTAAACCATGACCTTAAACACATTGAAATAGGTCCAAAAGACATGAAAGGACCTTTGGAACCAACTTTTATGTTATTACATCAATTTGACCCATTTTGACCCATTTGCACAGTATTGTCCAAATTAATCAGGACCTTCCTAGGACCAACTAGACAACTTGATTACATGAATGGTCAAATGACCTAATTACAATGCTATTGGTCTCATTAGACCTTATTGACACAAGAAACCATCTATAATTTAAAATATTCATATTTGACCCCATATAGGTCATTAGAATTGGGAGGTACACTTGGTTCTCTTGGTGCTCCTGCACCAATGATCATCAAATGAGAACTATTGGCTATCATAATCACTATGCATAACAAGTTTTTGGTAGAGAGTTCAAGTATTATATTAACAAAGTAATGAATTTACAAGGCTACTTTGATACATTTTATTCTTACCTCTAGGAGGTAGCAACTTTTTGATGTGCACTCTTCTAATTATATTGTACTTCAGGCTTCTAATAGATTGAGGTTGTCTAACATGCACATAGATGACTCAAAACACTTTCTTCTTCTCCAAACAATGAACTTGAAAATCAATGACTATAATATGCGATTAAGGAGGCGAAGTTCAAGTCCTTCAAGTGTAAGACAAGGTGAATTCATCTTATTTCAAAGGGCAAACCTGATCCATCCAAGGTGCGAATTCAAGAGAGAGCTGTAAGCCATCCAACAAGGTAGGTGATTTTATCTGCAAGTTATCATTTACCCTTTCTTTTCAGGTTGATTTCATCAAATCAAGGTGAGTGAAATATTATTTTTGATGAGGATTTAATGAAGATCTGATTGAAGGATACTCTTTAAAAAAAATAGATCTCCTTTTAGATCTAATTGAAGGATTGAGAACTAGTTTCCATTGCATCCTTGTAAAGATTATCCTTTTTAGACAATGAATCTTCTTTAGTTTCCATTTGGTTTCATTCAATTTTATGCAGTACAGATAAAGTTCTCTTGATGTCCAAATCACTGCAGAGCTCCATGTCAAGAAAGGTACGTGCAAAAGGTGTGGAGAAATCACTATTTTCTGAGTCTCAGTCAAAATGAGACAACAAAGAGGTGGTTTGGAAGGGTTGAATGTAAAGAAAGGGTCTTGAAGGGATATAGAAAGCTTAGAAGGGAGTGAGAGGTTCTACACATTGGTGTCAAGGTTTTAAGACCTTTGAATAAGCCAAAATATCAGGGTTTTACTGACTATCCTTAATGACACCTATTTGTAACTGTGAACAATGCTACCACAATAGGGTACCTTATGTCTTTAGGGTGGATGGGAGGGTGAAACATGTTGTTTTAGTTATGAGAGAGAGTCATTGATATGTCTTTGAGTACTCTTGGGTTGATGTGTGCCTACTTGGATTTATGGGTTGTGTCCAAAGGCCATTAGGAGTCCTAATTGGAGAAGGGCTTGAGGGAGTAAGATTTTGTGAGTTGGTGTGATTCAAGGGTTGTGATGAGGAGGTAAGGTAGGACTTAGTCTTTTCAAGTTTTAGTGGGCTTTGTTTCAATTATCTTTCCATTCAATCTCTAGGAGCAAATGGCATTCTCCTAAACCTTTCTCCTGTCTTCTCCTCTTTGTTCAACACAGCTTGCACCCTATTATACTGCACATCACTCCTCCTTACCTTCCAAGCTAGACCATTCAAGTCTGAAATGAGGTCCTCTTGTGTGTCACTAAAAACAAACAAGTTTGGTTGTTCAACTGGCTGGATCTCCTCTCTTCCAGGAATGGGCAACTGTTGAAGAACCATGATTTATGAATCTTTGCTTGCATCTATCAATGTTTCAGGCATGTTGATGTGTTTGATGGTCTACTAAACAGGTTGGCAAAGTCTGATTGACTGTCCTTCACTTGCAGGAGTGAAACTACCCAATTTTGGATATAAGAGTGTCGAGTTACTCAAAGCATTACTAGGTTCTAAAAGTCAATTTTGATCAAATGTTGAAATGTATTGCTGATGAGCTCATAGAAGGTTGTCTCTGGTCATCACTTGTCAACTTTGATGGTTTGAAACAAACTACAACTCTTCCCTCCTTCCCGATTTCACCAATTTGCCAAATCAACCTTAAAAAGGCTACTAGAATTAGCCCTAGTTGCTAGTGAAATTTGCTCACCCTGTTAAATCTGCTCAATTTCATGACAAACCCTTTTAGGAATGGTCTAATTATGATGCAACCTCAAATATTTTTGCTAATCCAAGTGTTGTACGGCCTGTTTGAAGATTTTCCACCATTTAAGTCACTTTTCAAGGGTTTTGAATGGTTTTAGTGAGGGTTTACAATACAAAGGTCTTCTTCAGGTTACTAGTCCCAACCAAATGTTTCAAACTATGCTTTGACATACCACAAATGCTATCAAAGTTCCAAATTTGCCTTATTACAACTTTCTTTTGGTCAAACACTTGTCATACTGCTGCCCTCACACTGAAATAACAGTCCAAATGACTGTAACAGCAGCATTTTCTAGTTTTGCATTTATTTTTTTCAACAACATAAAGTCCAAATATGCATGGAGAACATCAAATGAAGAAGAATTATTGATTATGCATGAGTTAGAACCATTTTCAAAGCAAATAAGAACTCTGTTTCTTTTTATGACTGTCACCAATGAACCCGCCTTCACTGTTTTTGATAGTCTTTTGACTGTTTGCATATATTTTGCCTTTAGACCTGCAATGAATATGTATTTGGCCTGCACATGGATGTCAATGACAAACTGATACAAAGTATTCAACCTTCTTGAAAGGTCTTACAAGCTTGATCATACAAGATCTTCATAAAATTATGACTGCATTACAAGTTGAAATATTGTGAGTTTCTCCTTGTGGATCCTTATTTAGGTCCATTACAACAATAACCATAGAACATTAGTTACTTGAGAATCAAATACTTTCAAAACACTTCTCCAGATTACAAAATAAATTTCCAATCATTCCATTTGTTCCAAATGAGTGTTGGCAATGGAATTTCTACAAACAGTTAGCAGGAAAACAGTGACTCACTGTTTTGAATCAGATTTTCATATGGATCTTCACATCCACCCAGGTCATGAAAGGACAAGAATGGTAAGTTCATTTGTCATTTTCAACTTAAACACTTTTCAATATATCAATGTACAATGCTATGAGAGCAAGGTACAATACAAAACTTTTAAAGAGAACCCAAGCCAAGTTGTTGCCTTCACACACTTGCCATGGGCTTACCAACTCTTATGCATTGCTAGAAAAAGAAAATAGAAGTATGGTACAGTATGTACAGGTGATCCAACAAGTTCCCTCAAAGCCATGGATGAATAAACTTCAAGGAAACTGATTGGACCATAGAGGAACCTCCATTGAGAACTCAAACCAATGCCTTAACACAACCACTCCAAGCAAAAAGTATTCAAATACCAATGAAACTCAAATACAAATACTTAAAGCATTAAATGATGTTCATACACAAAGAGAAACAGTATCAGTACAGCCTTTTTATGGCATGGTACGGACTGTACTTCACAAAGTGCAGAAAACTAGTTGAAAACTCACAAAAACAAGAGCAAAAGAGTGTTTTTTTCACTTTTTCCAAATATGACCAACCCATACAATGATGGGAACATGGTTTTTATACATGTGCCATCTCATTAAAGCCCTTGTATGGATAGGTACAGGCTGGAACTACCAAAACCACCAAAAATCACATTTTGACAACTTTTGACAACTTTTTTTTTTTTGACAACTTTTGTTGCTCAAAAGTTGCATTTTGACTCCCGATGACTTGGCACTCAATATAATGACTCAAAATCATTTGGAAACACTAAATAAACATGCTCCAATGCCTTTCAAGGCTTTAAAACAACAAAAATGCAAAAATGCTCATTTTGACCCAAATTTGACAATTTTTGGCCTAGTGAGCAAAAATCAAAAATCTTGGAAACTCATCAACAAAATGAGTTCCAAACCTTATTAAACCACTAGAAAAACCTATTAAACCTACTAGAAGCATAAAATAAACACACATGCTTAATATGCAACAAAATTTTATACCTGATGGGTTTTGAGCACTCAGGTGCTCAGGTGCTCCTGCACCATACTCCCCTAAGGACAAAGAAGTCATGTGACTCCTTTGGGAAGTAAAGAAAGAGGAATTCCTGCTTTGAGAAAGTCACTTTCAGGTATCCATGTGGCTTCAGAAACTGGTTTATCCTTCCACTTGATGAGATGCTCCATGTAGGTGTGGTTTCTTGTCTTTTTGAAGATTCTTGAATCAAGTACCTGCTGAGGAATGGGAGTAGAAGAAGAGGGGAGAGAAAGATCAGAAAGGGAATGAGAAATATCTGAAACTCTTTGTGATTCTGATGGTAGCTCCCCTTTGAATTGCACCAAATCTGCAACATTGAAAATAGGAGACATAGAAACTTCATTAGGCAAATCAACTTTGTAAGCATTATGGCCATACTTAGCCAAGATTTTGCATGGTCCGACTCTTCTCATTTGCAACTTGGTAGGCACTCCTTTCTGTAACCTTGACTTATTGAGATGGACCATCACATAATCACCCACTGAAAATTGAACATCTCTTTTTGAAGCATCAAATCTCTCCTTCACCTTTTGAGTAGTCTCCTGTAAAGTCTTCTGTACCTGTTCATGAATTTCTTTCATAGACTGTGCCATATCTTCTGCTGTACCACTCACATGCTCCAAATTAGTCACATCATTTAACTCAAAAACACCTCTAGGATGCATGCCATAAACAATCTGAAATGGGCTCTTACCAGTAGATCTGTTTACACTGTCATTGTATGCAAACTCTGCCTGATGGATGAGTTGATCCCAACTTTGCCCATATTCTTTGGTAAGACATCTGAGTAGATTACCCAATGTTCTGTTCACCACTTCTGTTTGGCCATCTGTCTGGGGATGATAAGCTGAGCCAAAAGACAAGTTAGTACCCAATTTCTTCCACAAAGTTTTCCAAAAATGACCCAAAAACTTAGCATCTCTATCTGATACAATACTGGATGGCAAGCCATGAATTCTTACAACTTCTTTAAAGAAAAGAAAAGCAATATGACTAGCATCATTAGTAGTTTTGCAAGGTATGAAATGTGCCATTTTACTGAATCTGTCAACAACCACAAAAATACTATCACACCCTGCTTTAGTTCTGGGCAATTCTACCACAAAATCCATACTGATGCAATCCCAAGGCCTAGAAGGTATGGGAAGAGGCTGATACAAACCAGCATTAGTGCTATTTCCCTTGGCTTTCTGACATACTATGCATTGCTCAACATATTTCCGGACATCTGCCTGCATCTTAGGCCAAAAATAGTGCCTCTGAACCAATTCCAAAGTCTTATTAAGACCAAAGTGACCACTCAAGCAACCATTGTGCTTTTCTTGTATCAGGTTCTCCCTCATTGAACCTTTTGGCACACACAGCTGTCCACCCCTGAATAACAATCCATTTTGCAAAGTATAGTCAGCATATTCACTATGAAAAGTATTCTGAAAATCTTGACAAACTTTGTAAATATCAGCAAAATCAGAATCATGGGGATATAAATCCTTAAAACATTCTATACCAATACTCTTAATCTGAATTTCCTAAACAATAAGCAACCTCCTACTCAATGCATCAGCTACTTTGTTACACTGTCCCTTCTTATGTTTCAAAGTAAAGGTATATGCTTGCAAATATTCTACCCATTTTACATGTCTGTGACTAAGCTTATCTTGTGAATTCAGAAAACTAAGTGCCTGGTTGTCAGTATAGACCACAAATTCTTTAGGAAGGAGATAATGCCTCCATTTCCTGAGTGCCTGAACCAAAGCATACATTTCAAGATCATATGAAGAATATTTCTTTTTAGCATCATTAAGCTTTTCACTGTAAAATGCAACAGGCCTATTATCCTGACTCAAAACAACACCAACAGCAATGTTACTTGCATCACACTCTAAGGTAAACAATTTATCAAAGCTAGGTAGAATCAACACTGGTTGAGTAGCAACTCTGACTTTCAGTAACTCAAATCCCTTATTGGCTGCTTCTGTCCACTAAAATTTCACTTTCACACCACCCTTAATGGTTTCCAACATAGGTGCACATATTTCACTGAAACCTCTAATAAATTTCCTATAAAATTGAGCAAGTCCATGAAAACTCCTGACATCACTAGCACTCTTAGGGGTTGGCCAATTAACTATGGCTTCTACCTTACTTGGATCCATCTTCAAATTACCCCCTGAAACAACAAAACCCAAATAGACCAGCTCTTGCTTAAGGAAATCACATTTTTCTAGATTGATAGTAAGTTGCTCATCTTGTAGTCTTTGTAAGACAATCTGCAAATGTTTGAGGTGTTCTTCCTTAGTTTTACTGAAAATCAAGATGTCATCAAGGTACACAACTACAAATCTGCCTATAAAGTCATGTAACACCTCATTCATCAATCTCATAAATGTACTGGGTGCATTTGTTAACCCAAATGGCATGACTAGCCATTCATATAACCCCTCATTTGTCTTGAAAGCTGTTTTCCACTCATCCCCCTCTTTGATGCGGATTTGATGATATCCACTTTTTAGATCTATCTTGCTGAAGTATTTTGCTCCCCCTAAACAATCCATAAGATCTTCTATTCTAGGAATGGGGAATCTATACCTGATTGTGATCCTGTTTATTGCTCTTGAATCTATACAAAGTCTCCAAGCCCCACCTTTCTTAGGTGCTAACACTGTGGGTACTACACAAGGACTAATACTTTTTCTAATCAATCCTTGGTCTAAGAGCTCTTGAATTTGTCTTGCCACTTCCTGATTTTGTTCAGGTGTCATTTTGTAAGCAACTTTGTTTGGCAAGGATGCACCTGGGATGAAGTCAATCTGGTGGCTAATGGCTCTCTGAGGAGGTAGAGAGGTTGGTTGACCATCACTAACAATGGACTTAAACTGATCTAGAAGTTGCTGCACCTCATATGGGATTTCTACCTTCTTTTCTTTCTTTTCATCAACTGGTTTACTCACCAATGCAAAACCTATGCCATCACCTTCTTCTAAGGTATGAATGAACTCCTTTTCACCAACTAACAAGGTTTTGGGAACTTGTGGTTTGCTGCCCTCACTGTCTTCATTAAGGGACTGAATTTTATAGTTGATACCATTCTTGAAAAATGAGTATGAGTTCTTTTCTCCATCATATTGTGCTTTCCTGTCAAATTGCCAAGGTCTTCCTAAAAGCAAATGACAAGCATCCATAGGTAGTATATCACACAAAATCTTATCTTGGTACTCACCTAAGTTAAACTCTACCCATGTTTGTTCACTCACTAATACATGCTGCCCTTTTTCCAACCATGTGACCTTGTAGGGCTCATTGTGCTGTATTCTAGGTAGTTTGAGTTTTGTAGCAGCTTCTTCTGATATAATGTTATCAGTTGATCCTGAGTCAATGATAACTTTACACACCTTTCCTTGGATCTTACATTTGATCCTAAAAAGAGCTTTCCTTTGAGACATATCTTTCTGAGGTGGTTCTTTCATGAGGTTTTCCCCTTCTTCTGATGGTAGACACCTTTGATTTGGTGTGGTTTCCTCTTGCACAAAATGGACTCTCTTATCACCTCCTTGAGATGAGCTTGGCTTTTCTGGGCATCTATATGCTGGATGACCTAGTTTCTGATAGTTGTAACACTTCATTGTGGAGAAGTATGAACCTCTTCCAAGTCCATTAGATCTACCCCTTCCTGGGTTGCCTGATCCCCTACCCCTATAGTTGGGTCTGCTCTGAGAATCCCCACTTTGCTCAATAAGCTTAGACTCTCCCTGGGACCTATGATCTGTGTATCTTCCCCCAAAACTGCCTCTATGACTGCCTCTATTTCCTCTGCCTCTGCCTCTACCATTATGTTCTTGTTTCTTCTTGTTTCTCTCTTCTACCTTCAATGCTAATTGATAACACTTCTGTAATGTGTTGGGACACCATAGGCTTAACTCTTCCTGAATATTCCATCTTAACCCATTGAGATATCTAGCTACTCTGACATTTTCATCTTCTTGTACCTTAGATCTAAGGCTTAGTTTTTGGAATTCTTCAGTGTAACTACTGACATCTAGGTCTTTCTGTCTCAAGTTCTGTCTCTTCCTATGCAACTGGATTTCATAATCTTCAGGCATGTAGGTGTCTTTGATCTTAGTCACCATTGTCTTCCAGGTGGTTATGGGTTTCTTTCCCTCTTTCACCCTTTCCTCTTGGATGAATTTCCACCAGGTCAAGGCGGCCCCTCTCATTCTGGATTTGGCTACCTTCACTTTCTGTGCTTCAGTGATGCCATCACATTCAAAGTGATTCTCTAGACCCTCTATCCACTCCATCAGTGCTTCTAGTTCCATCTTGCCACTAAAAAGGGACACTCCATCTAGGGCCTTTCCAGTCAAAGCTTTCAAAGCTTGTAAAAAGGTTTCTTGTTCTTTATCCAAGATTGGATCTGGTTCTGGGATTTCTTCCTCTAAGGTTTCCTTCTTATCTTCAGCATTTTCTACTCTCTCACTGACTTCTTCGGTCTTGACTTCTACTTGGTTCAACTTTCTTTCAAGTTGTTGTAATCTTTCCCTAAGGAGTCTATTTTCTTCACCCTGATCCTCCATCCTTTTTGCTAACTCTGCATTGGTCACCATGTTGTCGGTGTTGTCTCCCACTGACTCACTACCAAACATATGCTAATCTCTCAACCCAAATCTGAACCTGGCTCTGATACCACTATGATGAGGAGGTAAGGTAGGACTTAGTCTTTTCAAGTTTTAGTGGGCTTTGTTTCAATTATCTTTCCATTCAATCTCTAGGAGCAAATGGCATTCTCCTAAACCTTTCTCCTATCTCCTCCTCTTTGTTCAACACAGCTTGCACCCTATTATACTGCACATCACTCCTCCTTACCTTCCAAGCTAGAGCATTCAAGTCTGAAATGAGGTCCTCTTATGTGTCACTAAAAACAAACAAGTTTGGTTGTCCAACTGGCTGGATCTCCTCTCTTCCAGGAATGGGCAACTGTTGAAGAACCATGATTTATGAATCTTTGCTTGCATCTATCAATGTTTCAGGCATGTTGATGTGTTTGATGGTCTACTAAACAGGTTGGCAAAGTCTGATTGACTGTCCTTCACTTGCAGGAGTGAAACTACCCAATTTTGGATACAAGAGTGTTGAGTTACTCAAAGCATTACTAGGTTCTAAAATTCAATTTTGATCAAATGTTGAAATGTATTGCTGATGAGCTCATAGAAGGTTGTCTCTGGTCATCACTTGTCAACTTTGATGGTTTGAAACAAACTACAACTCTTCCCTCCTTCCCGATTTCACCAATTTGCCAAATCAACCTTAAAAAGGCTACTAGAATTAGCCCTAGTTGCTAGTGAAATTTGCTCACCCTGTTAAATCTGCTCAATTTCATGACAAACCCTTTTAGGAATGGTCTAATTATGATGCAACCTCAAATATTTTTTCTAATCCAAGTGTTGTACGGCCTGTTTGAAGATTTTCCACCATTTAAGTCACTTTTCAAGGGTTTTGAATGGTTTTAGTGAGGGTTTACAATACAAAGGTCTTCTTCAGGTTACTAGTCCCAACCAAATGTTTCAAACTATGCTTTGACATACCACAAATTCTATCAAAGTTCCAAATTTGCCTTATTACAACTTTCTTTTGGTCAAACACTTGTCATACTGCTGCCCTCACACTGAAATAACAGTCCAAGTGACTGTAACAGCAGCATTTTCTAGTTTTGCATTTATTTTTTTCAACAACATAAAGTCCAAATATGCATGGAGAACATCAAATGAAGAAGAATTATTGATTATGCATGAGTTAGAACCATTTTCAAAGCAAATAAGAACTCTGTTTCTTTTTATGACTGTCACCAATGAACCCGCCTTCACTGTTTTTGACAGTCTTTTGACTGTTTGCATATATTTTGCCTTTAGACCTGCAATGAATATGTATTTGGCCTGCACATGGATGTCAATGACAAACTGATACAAAGTATTCAACCTTCTTGAAAGGTCTTACAAGCTTGATCATACAAGATCTTCATAAAATTATGACTGCATTACAAGTTGAAATATTGTGAGTTTCTCCTTGTGGATCCTTATTTAGGTCCATTACAACAATAACCATAGAACATTAGTTACTTGAGAATCAAATACTTTCAAAACACTTCTCCAGATTACAAAATAAATTTCCAATCATTCCATTTGTTCCAAATGAGTGTTGGCAATGGAATTTCTACAAACAGTTAGCAGGAAAATAGTGACTCACTGTTTTGAATCAGATTTTCATATGGATCTTCACATCCACCCAGGTCATGAAAGGACAAGAATGGTAAGTTCACTTTGTCATTTTCAACTTAAACACTTTTCAATATATCAATGTACAATGCTATGAGAGCAAGGTACAATACAAAACTTTTAAAGAGAACCCAAGCCAAGTTGTTGCCTTCACACACTTGCCATGGGCTTACCAACTCTTATGCATTGCTAGAAAAAGAAAATATAAGTATGGTACAGTATGTACAGGTGATCCAACAAGTTCCCTCAAAGCCATGGATGAATAAACTTCAAGGAAACTGATTGGACCATAGAGGAACCTCCATTGAGAACTCAAACCAATGCCTTAACACAACCACTCCAAGCAAAAAGTATTCAAATACCAATGAAACTCAAATACAACTACTTAAAGCATTAAATTATGTTCATACACAAAGAGAAACAGTATTAGTACATCCTGTTTATGGCATGGTACGGATTGTACTTCACAAAGTGCAGAAAACTAGTTGAAAACTCACAAAAACAAGAGCAAAAGAGTGTTTTTTTCACTTTTTCCAAATAAGACCAACGCATAGAATGATGGGAACATGGTTTTTATACATGTGCCATCTCATTAAAGCCCTTGTATGGACAGGTACAGGCTGGAACTACCAAAACCACCAAAAATCACATTTTGACAACTTTTGACAACTTTTTTTTTTTTTGACAACTTTTGTTGCTCAAAAGTTGCATTTTGACTCCCGATGACTTGGCACTCAATCTAATGACTCAAAATCATTTGGAAACACTAAATAAACATTCTCCAATGCCTTTCAAGGCTTTAAAACAACAAAAATGTAAAAATGCTCATTTTGACCCAAATTTGACAATTTTTGGCCTAGTGAGCAAAAATCAAAAATCTTGGAAACTCATCAACAAAATGAGTTCCAAACCTTATTAAACCAATAGAAAAACCTATTAAACCTACTAGAAGCATAAAATAAACACACATGCTTAATATGCAACAAAATTTTATACCTGATGGGTTTTGAGCACTCAGGTGCTCAGGTGCTCCTGCACCAGGTTGGAAGACCTCAAGATAGATTTGGGAAAGGTGAGAATTCCCTATGTGATGTATGTCAGTGTTTGTATGGGACTAGGGAGTAGGAGTGAGTCTTTGGGGTGTTGGAGTAACTTGAGGGGCTAGTAGCATAGTGAGGGCTTGAGGTTTGTTCCCTATTGAATAGGTGAGTTGGGAGAAAGATCTCCCTAATTGATTGAGATTGGTGGATTCTCTGCATCACAATTCTCCAATGTTGACCTTACTTAATTCTTTGTTTCTCATTGAAGTTTACACAAATGCTACTGAGGATGTCATGGGAGCCATCTTGTTATAAGATGGTAAAATAGTATGCTACTATTCAAAGGTTTTATTTTCAACAATGAAGGACTATCTAGCTTATGATAGAACTTTATGCATTAGTCTAGGCAATGAGAAAGCGTTTACAAAATAGTATGAGAAAGACTCAAATTATGGGGAATACAAATAGCAAGAAAGTAGTACTATATGGGCAAGCAAAGTTGAATGTGTCCAAGGCGTGGTTTCTATTTTTGGAGGCACATAACTCCAATGTGGCAATTCATTTTTGTGGTGGGAAAATAGTGATTCATTTGCAAAGTTGCATGCACTTTCAAGGATGCAAGTAGTAGCAAAATCCGTTAGAGGATGTGAGTTATGATGCACTTGCAAATCCAAGATGCATAAAAAAAGTATATAGAACTAAAGAAAAAGACAATAAGTTGTTGAATGAATAGTTCAAAACATGAAGAAAAAAAAGAACAAATGAATAGTTTAAACCATGAAGCAAAAAAGAAAGATAGAAGCAGTAGTAATATTATATCACTTGGTACCAATTTGAATACTTGGTTCCTGCCCCTATTACTTAAAATTTAATACTATGCTCTAGATGTCAAAGGAAATTTGTTCATGTGCATTGACTGCTACAATTTGGAATGCAAAAGAGGGAATGTACCTGACAGTCCACTACAATTTTAAGAACAAAGAGATTCTATGACACCGAGAGGTTGCAATCATAGCCTATGTTGGCCATAATCCCCGTTGCAGCAATAACAAGATGTGAGGTAAAAGTTATAAAATTTGGATGAACTCAAAGAGACATTTACAAATACAACCTACCCTTTATAATACCTAATTGAAAAAATGGATGCAATGCAAGTCCTTGTATCAATAATGTCTGGCAGATAGTAAAAAACTAGAACAATAAATTACATATAAAAGTGGTTAGACTTAAAATGATAAGGACAATTTAAAAATGCTAAAGAAAATGTCAAATAATGAAAAAACTTACAAGGATGAGGCATATTCATAACTTTTGCAGTCCCGTCATGGATATCAACACTAGAAGCAACTCATACCCTGCAATTAAGATTGAATATACATTATTCAATAAGATTAACTATGCAACATAATGAAATATTGAAAAGTGTGTTATCTTATTGATCTTCGTTTGGTTTCGAGAATAGTTTAATATTATCTACTTAACAGGGCCAACCACGTGAAGGTAGAAGCTCATTTGGCCCCTCCCCCCCTAACATCACTCTAAATTCCCCGTTAACATCTAACATTCATTCATTCTTTCTACCATTAATAAAATATAACATTCATTCATTAATATCACATAACATTCATTAACACATAACATTGATTAAAATTAATTAACACGCAACATTCATCAATATTAATTAACACATATCATTCATAGCCATTCATTAGCACATAATTACATTCATTAACACATAAAAAATAGTCATTATCAAATAAGGTAGATTACAATCATTTCTTTTTTTGTTTTTTCTTTGAAGATATGAAAAGAATAAGTGGAGCATCATTTTCTTCATCATTTCCCCCCTCTTCAATTATTCTGCCCTCTGCTCGTGATCTCGATGTATGCCAAGTCCTATACTGAGGACGAGGACACTGAAGCGAAGGGGGGTCCTCTGCAATAACAAAGAAATGGGTTAAATTCATTTTTTTAAAATTATTGTTACAAGTATTTCATTATTTTAAAGAACATAACCATGTTGCTCTTTACCTGATGGGGCCACATCATTTTGTCTAGCCTCAACCTCAACATGTTGAACACCCTCTAGATCCTCTGGAGTTGAAATACTAAAGGTTACATTAATGCTGAACACCAATTTCAAATAAATTTGTTTAAAGGAATAACAATGGTCCTCTTTACCTGATCGGGGAACATCACGTTCCTGATGTTGTGTACCCGGATCATGCTCCACTTGGTCACCACCGATTACATGCTCTAAAATATTAACAAAAAAGGTTACATTAATTACTACACTAATTACAATTTAAGATGTTTAATTGTATTAATAATTTCATAAATAAATTTGAATAGCAAATGAATACCTTCACTACTGGGATGCATATCCAGACCTTCATGTGCAGGTCGTGTTTCACGATTAGCAGGCTGCATTCCAATGTCATGCGCATTGTTATCATTGCTTGCTTATTTAAAACAAATCTAGTCACTTTATGTTGGAACTCAACATCAATTAGATTATTGGTAAAGTGTTTAATTTGAAATAATTTTCATTTAGCTTATTTACCAATTTGACAGATGCACCAGAATCTTTTGTTTGCCCACTCAATTCTCATAGCTGTTTAGCCACGACTGTATAGCCTTGTTGGTAGGCAATTCTCTTGTCATCTTCTGTGGGCGCTCTATTGAATTCAGAGCCCTGCATTTTTGCTTGGTATCGTGAATTTTGCTTACAATGTTTGATCAAAAAAGAAAATCATTTGTTATTTATAAATATTTTGATGTGATATTTCATTTACTGATACTTACAATTCATGCGGCAAGTTTCATATAACCACCAGAGACGAGTTTGTGTTGCCCGTGCTTTTCTTGTCTTGCCTTGGTTGCGTTTGACGTGTCACTCAGTCTATGAAAAGTTTGAAATATTTTAGATTATATAAAAATAAAGAGTAATTAATTAGTACATAATTACATTCTTAATAGTATCCCATACCTTCTTTTGGCATCTGCTAGTGTATTTCCTTTTTTCCTTTCAATTCTCTCCGTGGCATCCAAAGTCAGGTCCTTCCACTCCCTCTCTGGAATCATGGGGGGATACTCGTACTTTACGTTCTTCTCTAAATGGGTCCTGTATTGGTCCCTCACATACTTTAGATATGTGCCAGCTTTTTCAAGGAGCTTGGTTTTGTCAAATGTGTCATTTCAAAATAACTCAACCATATGGTTTGTCAATTCATCTTTTAGCCTTTTTTCTTGGTCATTCTACCTTTTAAAGAAAAAACAAACCTGTTAGATTCAGAAATGAACTAAAGCTACCTTTATTATGGTTCAAGAAATGGATCAAATGCAAACTATTCTAGCAATGATATGAAATCAAAATAGTGGATTAGGGTTAGTTCACATATGATGTTCCACCTTTTACGTATGGTGGGCCCAAATATCTGCAATTCAATGTCATTAAGATTTTTATAAAAAATATCATTTCTTGCAAAAAATCATGGGATTCGTAGTCCAAATGAATGATCAGAAAGTAAACTACAATTAGACTATATATAATAATAATTTTAAAGTACCTGGAACCTTCTGTATCTTTAAGGGAATCAATTCTTCGTCGCTCACCACTAATGTGGCTTGCAACGTTCCCATACTAGCAATACGAGAAGATCCAAGAAATGATGGTATGTTATTAGCACTAGTCACCTCTAGCGCATCCTCATGTGCATCTCCTGTTGCAGAAAATGAATCCACTATGAAATGCTCCCAAGAAAGAACACTTCAAGGGAAATAAACACATAACAAAAGATAGAGAAAAAGAGGGATCTACCAACAGTGGGCGGGACAACATGATGTGCATTAGAGGATGTCTGCATGTTGAGTGTTACCAACATTGTAGTCGACAATACAGGTGGGGCTAACCTCTGATGAGGTGAAATTTTCATAGGAACATTGACAACACCTGAAGAATAATACATTAAATATATGAAAACTGCAAGAATTGTAAACAAGGATGAACCTTTATTATGAACATTGACAGTATCAAGTATGATGTGTTTTGGGTACTCAAAGTAATAAGCCAATAAAATCGTCATCACCTGAACTACCTGCAATACCCTGATCATGGCCACCAGGTTGATGAGGATGCATAAATTTTTGTAAAAACAACACGTACATATTTTAGTTAATGACATAAAAGAGTATAAAATATAAACCATTATTGAACTTTGTTATAATTAAAGCTTTCATTACTACTTGCAAGTTTTCTGTTGTCCGCATCAATTTTTGCACCCTCTCTTGTATCTCATCAGTCTGAGGCTCCATGGATGCCAAAGCAATATTCTCTCTACTATTTTTTCTAATAGACCTTTTTATCAATTCTATAGGGTTTATGGAATTTGCTCAGGTGCTCAGGTACTACAGCTCCCTTTCCCTTTCCCCGAACATCCGTCTGTGACAAGAATATCATTAACACTATCAAAATTACTCCAAAACACTCAAGAAAAGAACATAATAATGTAACAGTTTACTTCTATCTAATTTGTACAATTACAATGAGGTTTACCTGCTCGGTAGAAGTGTCGTGACCTACATCCCTATCTATGCTATGTGATGGATCCATGTCGCCCTGTGACAAATAAAAAAAATAAAAAACGTTAGCGAAATGAAACCAATAGACTTAGAAAAAAACAATAATAAAATGATATATTGGAGTCATTAATTGGAGGTTGGTTAATTTAAATGGTATATAGTATGTACCACCCCCATGATAGTAACTTTGTTTGTATCTATTCGATTCAAATTGTAATTGATTAGCAGCTCTTCCCCTGCACTTATTGATTTCATCGCACATACAAATACATGATTTCCCTCGCGCACCTCAAATATGCAATTGGGTTGCTTATTAGTTGACCTAGGTCGCATGCTATTTATAAAACCTGCAATATTCCCTGTTGCTTTTGGCCTTCCATCAATGTATACAACCACTCGTTTACTTTGATCATTATCTTTCTGTTGTATATAATTTGCTGACAGTGCATACCTATGCATTCTTTTTTTATATATTGAACAACCTACATCCAATTATTGTAATTTTAACAAGGTCGGACAAACTCCATCAATTCAACAACTTTGTTGTAACAGACCTTTATGCCGTCCATGGAAAATAGGCCCAAACAATGTAACAAGGAAGGTGCTATGTGATATATCCTATCGTTAACACAAAAATCAGTGTTAATTGGAGGAAGTACCTTGGCTACCCATTGTTTCTGTAGATGTTTGTACCTCAAGGGCACCTCAATGTCGTCTTTGGTCTCATCATCATAAGAACATGACCCCCCTTGAGCAAGGAAAAATTGCATGCGTTTATTGAATTTTATTCTAATCTTTTGACCTCTAGACCTACTACATGTATCACTTTCATTTTTTATTCCTGCATTTCCCTCACTCAAGGAAGACACATCTGACAAATAGCTATTTTGTGGTACCTGCACTCCATCAAATGAGAGAGTTAGTTGGTAATGAGAGAGATATTTTGCAAATGAGGGTAATGTTGATGAAGGAGTCGACCCTAAAGTTGATGTTGAGATTAAATTTTGAATAAGTCCAACTGGGGCCTCAAGTGTTGATAATTGTATTATATTTGCTGCTAATGTCGAGGTTTGAAAAACTGAGGAGGTTTTTTTTCCAAGTAATTTAAAAAAATAAACTGTTTCTATAGGGTGTATTGACTTATACGTGTCGATCCATGAGACTGTGCAGGATCCTTGTCAAAGGTGTTAAGGTTCTTGCACATGTAATTCATTTATCTTATGTTAGCTAAAAATTACATAGTACACAACATGAACAACATGAACTTTGTAGACAAGAAGAGTATTAAAAACAAAATGTTGTCATCATAATCATTGTAAATTTTTTAATTCCTTACCTTTACTTTATGTAGACTATGTAGGATCCTCAACTAAAGGGTTGAGGATGTCTGTAGTCAATTACCTGTTTCCACCAAGGGTGACAACATCACACAAAATATATACATGAAATCAACACCATCAATTGAGCATCAGAATTATTACATTTGTAAGTTGATAAACAATAAATACATATGTATCATCATATATGTAATTGAGAATCATAAGCATCACATATGTGTCATCATAAATATGTAATCCATCACATATGTATCATAAATCACCATCCATCACATAGGTAATAAACAATCCACATTCTATAAATAAACACAAAGTTCAAAAAATATCACATGTATGATCATAAACATGTAATCCATCACATATGTATTTTAAATTAACATCCATCACATAGCTAATAAATAGTCCAAATTCCATAAATAAATATAAAGTTTAAAAAATTCACATAAATAGTCACTCTCCTTATCTCCATCTCCTCGGGGTGACATAGTTCTACTATTAGGACCTGCTAGAGGTGGAACATGAATTAAAAACATTAAAAGGTGCATCATGAATTAATTATGTAATGAAATTAGAATTCAAAACATAAAGAATTAATTATGTAACCATATAAGTCAAATAAATTTTCATCAAGACATCAATATTAAATAGATAATATACTAATCGCATACCTCATACATTTCACTCATGTCATTAATCTTCTTCTTCATCCAACTCATCATCATCATCATCATCATCATCATCATCATCATCATCATCATCATCATCATCATCATCATCATCATCATCATCATCATCATCATCATCATCATCATCACCACCACCACCACCATCAGCATCGTCTTCATCATCATCATCACCATCATCACCATCACCACCAGCATCAACATCATCATCATCATCATCATCATCATCATCATCATCATCATCATCATCATCATCACCAGCATCAACATCATCATCATCATCATCATCATCACCAGCATCAACATCATCATCAACATCATCATCATCATCATCATCATCATCATCATCATCATCATCATCATCATCATCATCATCATCAACAACTTCTTCTTCTTCATCATCAACGAGTAACTGTCGATTGTGATCATCATCTACATCATCTTCTATTTCTTTGGTATCTTCTTCTTCCATCACATTATACTTTATCGACCTTCCTCTTGGATCATGTCTAACAACAAATGACCAACCTGGTTTATGTGGAACCTCTGAGTAAAATACCTTCTCACATTGGCTTGGAAGAACATAGGGGTCATTCCCAACTGGTTCAAATGACCTTGTATTAACCATTGTAAAACCATTATCATGTTCAATAACAGTTCTATTTGGATCATTTTTATTCAGTTGTAGCCTATACCATTTGACGACGAACAAAACTAATTTGAAGGAATTGAAGTCACACTCAAGTATATCATCCAAAATGCCATAGTATCGATTTTGAGACTCTTGAGGATGTATGTCCTTTCTCGATGAAATATTTGTCACCTCAAAGACTGCGGTTATCCCAGAATCACAAGTTTTCTTCGTGTCATCCAACTTTTTGATGCGGAATTTATGACCATTGCAGCACATAGCGTTGTGGTGTTTGACCTGAAATATGTCAAACATGTAAAAATTATTGCATCGTGAGTTGATAAACATATGGGTGATTAATAATTTTATACAACCTGTTTATCTCTTAAACCATATGCTAAATCAATTTCCCTTTGCGTAACATTGGAATCTCCATTACGATGAGCTTTTTTAACCAATGAAGCCACACCTTTCCATGTTAATGTGCGACTATAATGTTGACAATGTTCAATCCATACCGTCATCCAATCAAGATTGTTTGCAATATACAAATGTAGTGCATCCCACTCTCGACCAACTGTACAAAAAAAAAATGGACGTCTTACAACCGATTTATTTTGAAGATTAAGAATTAATTAACCACAATAACATATTATAATTACCTCTCACTTTCCTCAATCTACCTTTCCCCATCAAGTACTCCCCTTTGAATTTGTTAATGGAGTTGGGATCCCAAATGCGATCCACGTGGATCTTTGCTGCAAACTTAGGAAGATATTAAAAAATGTACACCATAGTCTAGTATACCATATATCCCTCCACCATAGAACCCTCAGGATATTCTCTTTTTTGAACCAAATCCTTCAAAAATTTCAAGTGCCTCTCAACCATCCACATTGACCTAGTGTGCACAGGTCCACACAATTCAATCTCCTCAGCTTGGTGTATGAGGTAGTGTTCTTGTACATTGAAAAAAGCTGAAGGTAGACACTTTTGCATTTCACACATTAGATGAGGAATTTTTCTCTTCCAATATTTTATATCTTCTTTATGGATTTCTTTACATGACAACCACCTACAAGATATTCAAGACGCAAAAATATATATTACATAACAAGTAAAACAAATCACAAATATAATATCTATATAATTAATTGAACAAATATCATTACTTACCTCATGTATTTTCCAATATCATATATGACTTGCTTGACATTATTGTCGAGGTGGTCTGGGAGAGATAAAGGTAGAACGTACTGCAACAATTATAAAATTATCTTTTCATTTTTTTCTAACATAATACAATGAAAAGTACATGTGCAATATACAAATATATAGTAAATACACAAGAACATGAATTACCTTAATGAAGGTATGCCAATCATACGTTTTCATCCCTGGCCCAAATTCACTTTTCTTTGATATTAGATTGTTTATGCTCACAGCAAATCCTATGGGAAATCAAATTTTTCGTATGACTTCTTTTATAAAATTGCTTTGCTGGTCCATTAATAACCAAGGAAGGTCACTTATATTAATCTGGTCTCCATGGCTATTTGATTGAATGACATTTTTCATTGCATGATTGGATTCCTGAATGTCACTACAAATTTTGACAATTTTTTCTTTGTCACGCCTTCCATCCAATATTTTCCATAATGTCTCTGTTATATTCTTTCCAATATGCATAGTATCAAACAAATGCACAATTTGTAACTGCTCGTAGTAGGGCAACCTACTAAATTGTCGGGGATAACTTTTAAGTCCCTTAGGAAGGTGGTCATTAATGCCTTGACGACCTTCACGATCATCAATCACATCATCAGTAAACAAAACACAATAGAAAATATGTTTTATGACATAAATCATTATATGGAATGGCATTACCTTGACGGTTAATTCTATTATATTCCAACTTCCACAGGTGAGGTGTCATTCTTTGTGGCTTTGATGTATTCTCTTCTTTTCCATTGAAAAGATGTTTTTTCAGTATTTCGATACTTATGATTTTTGTGGAGAAAGTGCCTATACTCATCAAACACCTGCTTTCCTAAACTTTTTGAATGACGAGATTTTATCTTTGGACCACAAACTAGACATGCAAATTTTCCCTTTGTTTGAAGACCTACAAGATAATTTATAATTGGATTAAATATGTTAATTTTTTTAATTATAATTATCATGCGCAACTTGATCACTATAACATATCACAAAAATGTGTTAGCCCTAGGGCATCGTGTATTGTCCATACAAGCATCGCATGAAATTGAAATTGTCTTTGTCCTATTGGTCTAGAGAGCTCAAACATAGTGACACCATTCCATAACTCCAACAACTCGTCGATAAGAGGCTCAATATATACATTCATATCTTTAACTTGGTACTTACCTAATTGAATGAACAAAAACATTACATAATTATTATGATCATTTTACTGCAATATTTATAATTAAATGTAGACGACTATTAAATGATAAAATACCTGGAAAAATCATTGCCAATATTATGTGCTCCCTCTTTATTGACATCCATGGAGGAATGTTATTGTTGATAACAAAAATAGGCCACACTGAGTAAATAGATCTCAACTCTCCGAATGGATTGACACCATCCGCTGCCAACGAAAGCCTGATATTACGAGGTTCTTCTTTAAAGTGTGGCCACATTTCCTCTATCCATAAATGCTGAACCATCCGTAGACATTTGAATAATGTCATCTCGACTTATATTGCATGCATGGTAATCCATAAATTGTGCCAAACTAGTGCACTTGAATAATCGTTGCATACGTGAAATAATGGGAATTCAACGAAGAACCTTGCAAGGCACCTTTTTTGTTATTTGATCTCTTTGATATCTATTGATATGACATTTAGGGAATTCAGTTTGAAATTCATGTTGTTTGTGATATATAATATGATCATTGGGACAAGCATCTATTGCTTGATACTCCATTCCATTATCTTTCATAATGGCAGATAATTCTGGGTATGAGCGAGGTAGAATATTTGATGGTGGTAACAAAAACTCACCTATCAATCTATAACAAAAAATAATAATTTGTTAATATAAATAATATTAATGGTACATGATTCACCATTTATTAACTATAATGACATATATGACATACCTTAACATACGTGAGATTGTTATGTTGGATAAACCATTCATAACCTTCCAGTTCACCAACAACAATACAACAGAGAGAAGAGTTGTTTGGGAGCCTTTTTAAAGGGCCTCATATGCCTTCTCAAGTAGAGGTAAATCATGAACAACCTCAAGGTCATCTTCATCATCATGATCAGCTACAACATTACTAAATATGTCATGGATCAATGTATTTGTACCATCATCTTCAATTGTGTTTTGTGGCTCATAATCGTCATCTTCCATGGGATCATTATCTTCAGCTTCGATATTCACACCTCCATGTTCCTCCACTTCAAAAACCATATTATTCGGGTTGTGTTGATCCATATCATGTGCTCTCGGGTGCTCAACCTATATAAAAATGATAAACATAAATAAACCATGATCATGATCTCATCATCAAGTGATTTCTTATGTATATAAATTGTTAAAACAATATAATGAAAAAATTACCAATGGATGATAATCATGTCCACCTTCAATGTGACCATGCAGCCTACAATGTTTCTTTGTTGTTTTGATTAAAAGTCTTCTAGTCTTTAACCCCTTACAAATTTGCACGGACAATAACATTTTCCATCACCTTTTCTCTTCAAGTTAGACCACAATCTAGCAATTGTCTCCTTATTTTGTTGTTCACTGATATTGTCTGACATGGTCTTTCTTCACAGGCAAAAAAATTGGGCTATGGAACTAGTTATATAGAAGTTGAAATGTTAGTTATGAAATCACGTTTCAGTATAATATATCAAATTAAATTACTTGAACATAGAAATAATGCAAATTGAACGAAAACCATTTAACTCATCTTTTTCATCTCAGAACATATCTAATGGCTTTGTGGTGATTTAGAGTAGGTGATATGCTAATGGCTTTGTGGTATGCAATCCTTGTATCATATCTTAAGTTGACTAATGTCTAATTGGGGTAATCCATGAGTGTACAATGTGAATTTATTATCAATTTTGTGAAGTCATTGAGAGCATGGTGATAGTCATCCTTATAGGATCCTCTCAATACTGTCCAAATCATTGACAAGTAAGACAAAATTCTCAGTCACACCTTGGGTGCAAGTGAATGATATTACATATACTTTTGGGATGAACACCATTGAGAGTCATAGACCCAAGTTAGTCTAAAAGGAAAGTAACTATCCATTCCCATGCTCATGCATACTTACATGACTAATGTTGCCCTTGTGTATCCTAAACATTGGAGAGACCTTATTTGACTTGCCTAATCAATGTGTTTGCTGTCCTAATATGAAATAATGAGTTCTACCCTTGTCTCTACATCAAACTTCTCACATCATGTTTCTTCACCAAAACACACTATGCCCAATCTTCCTCAATACCCTCAATGGAGGGGCATGTATAATGGTTTCAACATACAAAGTCAATGATCATACACTCCATTCTTCTAGACACCCTTGGATACATTACTTGGCTTCTAGGCTTGGGAAAACTAATATGAATTGAGCCAACACCATGAGGATAGGGTCAAGTATCATGGAAATTGATCATAATTTGTGAAGACAGGGTTCACACCTAAGTGTTGGCTCTCAACAATGCCACACTTCCAAAATTGTCAGTCTCAAGACTTCTCCTATTGGGTCAACACTCATTGATGGCCGCAAGGCCAAATCAATGTATCTAGGCTTCAAACTCCTTACTCTAGGCTTGGAGGACCCTAAACAAGGTCTATGAATTTTACCATTATAACTATTTTTTAATGGATGAGGATCTATATTATCATTTCCAAAATAGTGTTATGCATATTCACAAAAAGAAAGGTAAGTAGAAAGAGTCACATCCGAAAGTCCAAACAAGACAATAGCTCAAAACGAAAAAACAATTATAACAAGACAACTAAGAGGAGGTGGTTAGCCCTAGTCATTTGTTTTTCTCTTTATCTACAATTGCTTGTTTTGCATATGTCACTTGAAACTACACTTCTATGACCCTATTGCAGACAATAGGAATAATTTTGTAGAATTAGCAGTAGCACTATCTTTTCACCCAACTATAGTGAAAGTCCCAAATCATCTTTGGTGGTTCCTTAGTGGGAATACAAATGTGTCTCATGTAGCATAGGAGCTCATTTTCTATGTGAAAATAAAGAACCTACCACCTAATTGTGAATTTTTGGTATATGTCAAAAGAATTCAAGATCTCTAATGTTAAGTTAAGGTCATTCTAATGTTTCATGCTTGCAAGAACCAAGTGTTGTTATCAAAGTTGAAGATGAAAGATAAATCAAGCAGTCAACAACCTTATCAATACTCTCGTTCTTGTGTCAAATGTTCAATTAAAAAAAATGATGTAGGTACGTGGAGCACCTTTGATGATGGTAATTTTAAAACTCACCTCAAGTCTACATGAACTGCAGAGGCTTGTAATAAGTATGTATGACTATCTCCTTACCCAAAATGTAATCCTTCCATTGCATGTAAACCTAAATGATAGCATATATCTCTTTGTTATATTTTAGGTACTTACCCACTATGTTATAAAATGTATCTTGTTATGGTCAATAGAAAAAGTCTTAGGTGACACTATGTTAGAAATGGCTCACCATTGTAGGTACATGGAGAACCTTTGATGGTCATTTTGCAACTCACCTTGAGTCTACATGAGTTGCAGAAGCTTGTGATAAGTATGGATTATTGTCTCCTTCCAATATGTAGTCCTTTCATTGTATGAAGGCCTAAACAATAGCATAAATCTCCGTCATATTTTAGGTTCCTACACACTATGTTAGAAATCATCATTTTCCAAAAATGGTCATTTATATGGTGGCCAATTTAGTAGTGGTATGTCAAGGACATTATCAATTGAAAGCTTTACCTAACAATGCAAAGGTTCACCCATCAACAAAATCAACATGCCTTTGTACCTTGAGAGCATATGCTCCATCTGCTTCTATTGTGTAGTTATTGTTGGTGTTTGAGCACATGTATCTATTGCAACTTTCCATTCTTCTTCAGGTCTAATAATTCACCCAAACTAAAATTCACCTCCATAAAACCACCCAAACTGAAAATCACCTCCATTACTAAATCAAGTGGAGTTCTTTCAACTCCTCCTTGGCTAGCAATCTAGCAATCCAACATTGTTGAACTGGAATTCTAATTTAAGTAGGGCTCTACTAATTTTCGCTAATCTAAGAAATTACAAATAAATACATCTCCAATTTAGAAATATAATCATCAACAAAATCTACATCAATTTTCCCGTCAAACTTAGGGATGCCACAACTTACCTAGGCTCTGAAGGGAGTCCAATTGCTAAATGACCTTTCCAATGGGGCTTACTACTTATTTTTGTTACTTCGGAGCATCAACACAAATCGGTTAATCATCCTTGATCTTTGTTTTCCTCAAGCCACCTAGATCAACAACTTGAAGGAATTCAAGGAGTTAGTAGCTAGTTCTTCAATATCATTGAATCTTCGTCTTTAATTCAAATATCCAATATCTGACTGCATTCGATGGTACATGCAAGAGCAACTAGGTTGTGATAGCACTTATCTAAATTAGGCTAGTAATTTGGGGAACGATACACTAGTTGGGAAATTTATTGTACCAAAAGTAAAAATTGAATAAAATAAAACACAAAATTGATAATTACAATATAGCTGAACAAAATGATCTTTATTTTAATCAAGTGTGTTTACAAAATGGGTCACTTTGTAGTAGAGATGAATTCCTTCTATACTTGTTAAATGATTCAAAGTCAACCACTATATAGCTTTCAAAAAAAGGAAAACTTACTAAAAGTAGTATATTAGGGAGCTTGGTGGAAACAAAGAATCATCACACCTAGGACTAACTAGTGTCCTTGGAAGTTGAAATGAACATTCAAATAAGGACAAACCTAATTGGAAACTAAAAATCTTTGTTGGAAAATTATTTATTTGGCACCCCCATTTCTCAAGGCCACAACTCTTGTCTATAACTTCCATGAAGATGACTTGAGATGTTTTCTACATTGCAACATGGATATTCTCAGCCATTAAGTAGGGACCCTCTCCATAGCAATATGTATATTCTCAGAAATTGATTGAATCTCTTGAGCTTGGTGAATAAGACACTAGTGGTCCAAAAGCGAGAATAGGGTCAAGTGAATTCCTTCTCCAATGGATAATTTAATTTTAATGTTTGATGGCACATCTAAGAGGGTTGTTAATTGCATTTTAATCTCAATGTCTCAAGGGAAGGAGCATATATGTAACGTAGAATTTCTCCTTTGTCCAATTATTTTACGCATTTGTAACCTTGAATGATGCTTTTGCACTATTTTTCTACACTTTTGTACAATCTAGTTGTGCTTTTGTTCAATATCATTCTTTTTTAGAAAACTTCCAAATTAGAAACACAATCATGACTTCACACCTATAAAATAGGAAACTTTTGGACAAACTAGACTTGAAACGACACTTGGAAAAAAACTTCAAACTTGCATACTTGAAATTTATACTTGACGACCACACAATTAAAACATAAGAAAAACTTGGAGGTAAGTCAAGAGGAATTTAAGTGTGGAATGCCTTCACATTTACTATCTCTAGAGGAATCTCAAAATGTTTTGTTTTCATCTTCAAAGGTGTTGATAAAAGATCTTCATCAAGTTGCTATATTGGAAGACATATATGAATTTGTACAATATACTAAAGTGATGCAAGTAATTAAAATGGACCTTGATTCAAATCCTAATTATTATCTTCAGTCTCTACTTACCAAGGGTGACACGCTACCTCTAGTTTTACTCTCCCTATCCACAAGGAACAAGATCTCATATAGTTTAGTACATCTAGCCAAACAAATTTAGTCGGTGTGTCCATCCCAAGCATACCATTGTTTGACATATTGACTCTGCAATATAACACCACATTTCAATGACAATTATATAGAGAAACACATGATCAATTTTATGAGCCCATTTTAATGACTCTTTTATTTGGCTTAATAGAATTTTATACTCTAGTTACTGCAAATTTTTACTCTAAATCCATGATACTTTCTAATCGATAAGACTATTTTATAAGTACTAAAGTATGCCATCTTATAAATTATAAATAGCATACATTTGCATTTGAATTATAGATAGTACTTTCTAATCTCTTATACCATTTGATGCAAGAACATACATATTCCTCTACCTAACTTAGAAACTAAATAATAGTTAGAACAAATCTATAGATTCTTTGCACACAAATTGAATTGACATAAAGATTACAACAAAATATTTATTCAAATATGCAATTAACAATCTCCATGCACATCAATCCTCTCTACAATACCTCTATCTCTCTTGGCCAATCTTGGCCGATTCCCACACACCTCCACATCCTTGGTTGATACTTCTTATATTGTATCTTCTCCAATTTGATACCCTTTCATGTTTTGAATTACAATAATTCCTCTAGTGGTTCATTTCACCTTCGATGCCTTTTCAGTTGCTTTTTGTCTTCACATTTAATGTCTCTCCCTAGCATTTCATTTTTTTAGATAGTTATTGATTTGATCAAACACATGGAAAATATATTTATTGTAGAGTTTCAAAATCCTTTACGCTTTGATAGATATCATACCCTACTCTATGGATCAACCTTGAATATTTTCTATTCTTGTTTCTTGCATAGCCTGTCTCTATATTGTGTCACGCACCATCTCTGCAGCCTTCCAAAGTAGTGTTATGTTTGTTCATTGCCCCTTTTAATTTTACCATTATAAATTGCACTCTTGTATTTATTTTTAATCGATGCGTTCCTACATTGTTTGATCTGCCATCTTGTTAGAATGACCACTCTATTATGCTTTGATGGATGTCGCATCCTGTTACAAACCTCACATTTTGGCACTGGCAGAAAGGATATTGGTCTCCATGGTCCAAACTTAGTTGGGACACTTGTCGACCTCCTCCATCAAGTGTGTCTTCTTCTCCTCTTCCCTCTTTCATTAAATGATCACGCACAACCTGATCTCCTCTAGCAATATCTCTATCCACTCTTCCCCTCTTTCATTGATTTCAATCCACTATATTGGTGGAGGCATCTATTAAGGTGGGTGTATCCGAGGAAGCCATGGTAGGTGGATGTAGCTAGATTGAGCAAATTGGGCACCAGGGTTTGTATATTCAAGATAGAAAGCTTAAAGCATAAGAAGATTTAATTTAAAATGAAAATTCATATGAAAACGATCCTAAACTTTTAGGAGATCGCACGCAAGGTTGCCGAGGTCGACGAAGCTTGCACGCAAGGTTGCCAGAGGTCGACAAAGCTTGCGCAGGATTGATTGAGAAAATGACTTGTGCTCTTTTTTTTTTTAAGTAATGCCCATGGTCGTCAGAATTTCGACGAACGCAGACACTTTTTTTCAAAAAAAAAACAAATCTCATTACTAATGCCTTCTCTGTTGAAACCAAATGTGAAATTATCATCGGAATTCCGAAGAATTCGGGCATTTTTTCAAAAAAAAATCAAATTTGGTCAAAATAGACCTTCTCCGTCAGAATTTTAGGCCAAATGTACTAGTGTGACATTTCATGATTTTTTTCAGAACATTTTATGATTTTTATGATTTTTTTTTCAAGATAGTTTATGATTTTTTTCAAGACATTTTATGATTTTTATGATTTTTTTCATGACATTTTATGATTTTTATGATTTTTTCAGGACATTTTAGGATTTTAAGGATTTTTTCAAGACATTTTATGATTTTAAAGATTTTTTTTAGGACATTTTATGATTTTTCAAGATATTTTATGATCTTTTCAAGACATTTTATTATTTTTATGATTTTTATGATTTTTTGAATGTTTGCCCCTAGTGTCTAGCAAGGCAAATGGTATTTTAAGCGGTTGAATGAACTAACTAGACATGAATGGATAAGTGAATGATGTAGGAGGATTTTATGATTTTGAAGGACTATCTCACAACAAGATAACATGCTAATCCAAGCAAAGGGACTAGACTAGCAACACAAAGCAAGGATACAGTGCAACGAATGTCATGCGATCCGAAGGAATGGACATGTCAAGAGGTTTTTTGCATTTTATGTCCTTCATTTTGATCAAGATGAAAGGATAGATTTGGATAGGAGGTAGATAGGATAAGAAAGATCAAAGGTGGTAAGAATGATGGAAGCAAGAAATGGACAAAACAATGGATAGGAGCTCAAAGGTGTGGATCAAGTGAAATAGATAGGAAACACAAAGCCTGCAAAGGTTCTCAACCTTGTCAAGATCAAAGGTGGAAAAGTGATATCGACGTGTGCACAAAGATGGTGGTCAGAAAAGTGGACACCACCCAAAAAAACATGGAAAAACAAGCAGCGTGTACGTGGTTTTAAAATTTGAAATTCCCGCGTACGCGCTTAGGTTTTTTCTTCTCGAGCCTAGAAAAGGTAGTGCATACGTGCTACACCTAGGAAAATGAGCACGCACACGCTAATAATCCAAATAAAACCACGTACGCGGTGCCTGGTAAAAAAAGTAAAAAAAAAAAACAAGGTCTCATTTACCCGTGAATAGCGCATTTTTAACTTCATTTTTTCCCCATTTCCTCTCCTAAACCGCGAACGGGCTGCTAGATTTGTCCTCCAAGCTATGGATCAAGATTAGTTTTTGTTTTTTTTTGTCTTTCTTTCTAGTTTATGCAATTTGTTTTACATTTTGAATTTAATTTCATTAATTTTGATTAGGTTTTTTTATTTTTTATTTCAAAAACCAGATTCTTCTAATCCAAAACAAGAACAACCAAATGCACCTCCTGAAAACCCACAAGAACAACCAAATGCACCTCCTGAAAAACCCACAAGAACAACCAAATGCACCTCCTGAAAATACACAAGAATAACCCCCAATTCCTCCTTTTGACCGCACACTCGAAACACAGGAAGAATCAATTAATCAGTTAGGACAAAATACGTCTAAAATCAATAGACTGATTGTTAAATTGAAAACTTCTGAACTTGACCATCATCAATCCCTCACCACTAGCCTAGAAACATTAGCTAGTGGTGCCATAGCTGTTTCCACAAAAATTACCAAATGGGGAAGCTTTAGGGATAGGTGTCGTCAATTCTATGCCAATGGGCTATCATACGATGGAGTAAAAAACAAAAATATTACTAAACAACAAATATGTGCCCTTTTTGTTGATCCCAAAACTGGGGAGTCATTACCTCTTAATGCAAAGAGGTTTCCCATACATTAGTGTACCAATGTGCAAAAGAAGAATTTTTTTTGGCAGAGGTGGTGGACGGTCTTTGATGATCCACCTTGTAATAATTATCAGGTGACATTATATTTTTTGAGAAAAATATATTGTGATTTTGTGCTCAATGTGTGGCCAAACTATTTTGACATGAGAGAGTTTCATGGTAGAGGTGGTGGCTCTGCCCAAGATACACCTGGAGCTCGTAGGCGATTACCTGTGAAGAGTTGCCACCCCCTAGCACCCAAACCCAAGATGCATCAGGCTGTCCCATTAGAGCTGAAAGAGTTGATTGAGCTACAAACTCTTCAGAAGGCCACAACATTGACTGGTGCCATCATCCAACATGGGACGTCATTAGCACACCCTATTGCATTAGATGATGAGCCATTAGAGGGTGACAAAGAGCCCATCCAGCATATGTGTGTCAGTTGCTTGGGGATATGCTTGAGGATAGATGATGCAGCCAATGTAGATGGATCCTCATATCATCTGTGCATGATTTGCAACTGTAGATGTCAGGCTCACATGGTTGAGGATGTCGCGCTAACAGATGATTTGATGGACATGGTGTTTGCCCATGAGCCATAGACACAGGTGTGTTGACTAGAATTCATAACATTCTATTTATCAATAACTTTAAATTTGTAATTACATAAATGAATTTTCATTTATACATCGATTTAAATTGAGACAAATAATATGCATTTCAGGATGCAGCAACGGTATCCCATACACCTCCCCCAGTTACTATAGCTGCAACTTCGATGCCTGAGGTATAAATTTTGTAACATGTTAAAATAGAATAGTACACTTTGAATTCAAAAAAATACAAGATATACTAACTATCTTTAATGCTTGGTCCAATTTATGGTTTGTAGGTGTTGACAGGGGACGAAATGTCCCAGATTGATGACATCACGCTCTCAGCGATCGATTTTGGCCTACAAGGCTATACGGTATCATATTTTGTACAACTCTTTTTATGTATTGTTTTGATGGAATATGCAAGTCATTTCATTTTAGATTTTTAAAATTATGTTTAATTTATTATCTGTACTAATATCTCATGTTAATTTTTTTTTTTTAGGGTACCCCCTCCGCATCTAGGGCTTGTCCTAAGAAAAAGAATTCCTCGAAGATGCCAAAACATGCGAAGAAGGTAATTGAACACATTTTTAGTTGTACAATTGTTTGAAAATGTTGAAATCAAGTATTAGTTGGGGTTTGTAGATTGAATAGTGTTTTTGGTCTATTTTACATGTACAGCGGCCATTGAGCTTTGTGGATTTGTTGAATGCACCTGATTCACCCGCAGATCAAGAGAGGGCAAAGGTATGTATCTCTACTTTATTTTCTTGATTTCATGATTATATGCATGCGTACATGTGAACTTGTGATATATTATAATCTTATAATTTTTTCATACATGAAATATCCATACCTATTTCGTCAATGGCGAACCCTCCTCCTTGCACTAGAGAAGCATCTTAGGATCTGGTACACTTTTGTTTGATATGTAAAATTAATTATTTTTAACCTTCAATATTTATCATTATATTAATTATATTTAATCTTTGAATATTTTTTGTATAGGTAATAGCGACAGTTTCTACATCGATGGTGAGCCATCCTCAATCCATTGGAGAAGCATCTCAGGCACAGGTAGATCATTGTTCTCTATATTATAGCTTTTAAGTGTTTTTGATATATTTATGTTAGTAAATTGTATTAATTGTACATTTAATCTACAATAGACCCCTTCGCGGTACAGCCATAATGTGGATCCATTTAAGTATGTCTTCAAGAAAACTCCTAAGAGTGACAAGCAGAGAAGAGTGAAGACATTAGCTCCTAGATCAGCTAATGAGGTAAACTACATTTCAATTGCAAAGGAATTAAATTTAAATTCATAGTTATGTTGTTAATTGTGAACTATTTTCTACAAAAGAATTCTAACTTGGCTTTTGAGTTGTGGTTTTGAAGCCATCTACAGAGCTGAGTACTGCATCGAAGAGGCTTGATTTTGATGATCCACCACAAGTTTAGGATCATATAGTGTTAGTTTTGGTCATAAAATGACCAATACATGTAGATATATTCTAGATTTTTATTGTATATCGATTTGGACATGGCATATGCCACATTTTTGTAATACTTGTATTGACTTGGCAGACATGGCTTTTATATATATATATATATATATATTCGATACAATAAATGTGTAATGAGTTCATTATTTTTTATTCGTTGTATTTTGTGGTTGTCCTTTTATAAATTTAAATGAATATTTGCATATGTAATCAACAATATGAATATAAACAACAAAAATATATGATATAAAACATTGCAATTGTGGAATATGATTTGATAAAATTTCTAAAATGTTGAATTAACCCTACAAAACTCCTTGTATTCAGTTCATTATTGTGTATTTGTTGTATTTAGTGGCTGCCCTTTTATAAATTTAAATGAATATTTGCATATGTAATCAACAATATGAATATAAACAACAAAAATCAACAATATGAATATAAACAACAATGTGTTTGGTGTGAGAGAACGCTCACGCTCACAATGGTCAAATTTTGTTCATCATGTGCACAAACTAATGTCGCGAGCGCATTTGGGTGGGTAGGTTTATGCTAGGCATGCTTGTGTCGTGCATCGCAAAGCGCCAGAACATCGAGAGTCATACCGTACCGGTGCGATCTCTCAATTGCCCTGAGTCCAAAAAATTGTCAAAATTTGACGGACTGTTTCTTCCAATCCACGACACATATGGTCAATCTATTTGATCTCGTGGGGTCGCGTGAGACTCCTCTACAATGGCCTATCTCGGTTTTTGATGACTTGGAGCCATTTTCAATTATTAGTATTTTTTTGCTTGCTCCAAAAACCGTTAGTTGCATGCAATGAAAAGTTGCAAGATTGGCTAGAATTGATTTGGTTCATCGTGTGCACAAACCGACGTCACGAGCACGTCCGAGTGGGAAGGTTTATGCTAGGAATTCCCCTATCATGCATCCAAAAGCACCAGAACGTTGAGAGTCATACCGTACCGGTGGGATCTCTCAAATGCCTAGAGTCCAAAAAATTGTCAAAACTTGACGGACCATTTCTTCCAATCCAGGACACATATGGTCAATCTGTTTGATCCCGTGGGGTCGCGTGAGGCTCCTCTACAATGGCATATCTTGGTTTTTGATGAATCAGAGCCATTTTCAATTAGTAGCATTTTTTCACCTGCTCCAAAAACCATCAGTTGCATGCAATGAAAAGTTGTAAGATTGGCTAGAATTGATTCGGTTCATCGTGTGCACAAATCGACATCACGAGCACATTTAGGTGGGAAATTTTATGCTAGGCATGCCCCTATCATACATCCCAAAGTGCCAGAACATCGAGAGTCATTCCGTACCAGTGCGATCTCTCAAGTGCCCTAAGTCCAAAAAATTGTCAAAACTTGACGGACCGTTTCTTCCAATCCAGGGCACATATGGTTGATACGTTTGATTCCGTGGGGTCATGTGAGGCTCCTCTATAATAGCCTATATTAGTTTTTGATGACTCGAAGCCATTTTCAATTAGTAGCATTTTTTTCGCCTGCTCCAAAAACTGTCAGTTGCATGCAATGAAAAGTTGCAAGATTGGCTAGAATTGATTTGGTTCGTCGTGTACACAAACCGATGTCTTGAGCGCATCCAGGTGGGCAGGTTTACACTTGGCATGCCCCTGTTGTGCATCCCAAAGCACCAAAACATCGAGATTCATACCGTACTGGTGCGATCTCTCAAGTGCCCTAAGTCCAAAAAATTGTCAAAACTTAACGGACTGTTTCTTCCAATTTAGGACACATATGGTCAATATGCATCCTACAACAACATGTGGTGCATACATGATTAATCTTAATATAAAAAGGTTT